>NC_089221.1:94007469-94679718 GCF_963924675.1 Phocoena phocoena | reverse complement strand
TGGAACATGCATTTGGCAAGGAATTCATTAGCCAGACAGGTGTTTATGTCACTGTCAAATTGCAATTGCTATTTTTTTGTTCGTTTCTGCCTATGGGAATAACACAGCTATCAGATGTTAATAAGAAGCAAATAACTTTCTATGACCTTTTCTGAGTTTAGGCGCCTGAAAGAAACAGCAGCCATTATTTGAAAGGTTGCTCATTATTATTGTTTTCTCTCTATAAATTTAAAATGACATGTGCCTGGAGGTAACCTGGGATACATATGCTTGGAGACTAGTTGAAAGAATATAAAATCAAGAGTATAAAATCAATGCAGGAGGCAGTTGGGAGCCTCTCATGAGAAGTAAAAGTATCAAATAACACATGAAAGACTTGATTGTTGTTGTATAATTATATATAGAGGATGGGAAAGGAAGAAAGGGTGAGGAGACTACATTAGTAAGAGTGGAGAAGTTTACACTGGAAAAATTTATGCACAAGTAAAAATGACATGGATGGAGGCTGAAACAAAGGGAGATAGAGGAACACATTTAAGTGCTATCATTCAGCAGAACTTGGCATTGGTTAGGCTAGTTCTGCAGGCAAAATAATCAAGACCATCTCCAAGGTTAAGACATTAGGGAACAAACTGGAAATGCCAGCCATTAGGGGTACGATCAGAAGATGGATAATAAGGGAACAAGCTGTTACTAATTTTAAATGGTAGTAAAACGTTGGAAGGGAAAATCCAGAAAGTTAGAGCTGAAGGAAGCTTAGTAATCATTCAGAATGCTCATCCCAGAGAGGAGACTGGAGAAGAGCAAAGGTCAATGAGTTGGCCAGTTAGTGAGACACCTGGGACTACTACCCGTGCTTCTTAGTTTGTGTTTTATACCAAAGTGCTTTGTCAATGCCTCATGGAAAAATAAATGAGAGAGAAGGATATACTAATTTTGGGGGGCACCCATGTTACAGGCCAAAATAGAAGCCAGGATTGCATGTATAAGCTGGACACCAATGGTTTGAGTATGAAGCAGTGTCCAGGAATAGATGCTTTGGAACCAAGTGTGTAAGATGGAATATATGATGGAAAGGACATTTGAAAGGACAATAAGCCAAAACTCCAATAGTGAGGCTGTGCAACTGCAGTTCTTAGATGTTTGGGAGTTCCTGGGGACCTTAAGTGTGAGGTGGAGCTCAGGATTTGGGGCAGGAGTGCAGGTTTGGGGGCTAATACTGAGGGTGCTCCACGTAGCTGTAACATACCTAAGAATTTTAAAATGGTCCCGTGAGGCATCTCCCATCCCCGACCCGCCAAGTCCGGCCAATATGTTACAGTGTTAGGTCAGATGTATCTGTTGCCTTGGTTACTCTGACTGGAGATTTAGAAATCAGCCTGGTGAACTTGGGGAGTCTCGCTGAACCATCAGGTAATACCAGAGAAGACTCTGGGGCCTTAGTTAATTCCTTGTGCTGGTCAGAAGCCAAGCCTGGTTACTTTGAGAGTTGGAGGGCTTCTCAGGGGGAAGTGGGGATGCTAACTATAGTTAATAGGCAGTGACTCCAAGGGTTGACCTTGACTCTTCAGGGGTGACGTTGGGCAGTCAGTGTCTACAGAGTTGCAGAGCGTCTCCTAGGGCCTCACATAAAACTTTCCCTGTGAGCTATTGCTGAGGGGAGCTTCCAGCTCTGCTTAGCAGCTCTTAACCAGTTTCTCTAGGCTGGGCCCCCAAGCTTTATCTGAGACTAGCTTATAAGTGCACAACTCAGTTATGTGTAGGAGGCTCAGGGAGCACATTAGGGTTGGTTTCAGAGGGCTAACTAATGAAAGGATTTCAATGATAGTATAGCCCAGTGGTTAAGAGCATTCAGACTTGACTCTGACACCTTAGTTCTATGATCTTGGGCAAGTTGTTTGGACTGCAGTTTCACCGTCTGTAAAATGGGCATAATAAAAATACCTGTAAAATTGGGTTTTAAGGATGATTAAATGAGATACTGTATATGAGGTGCTTAACCTTGTGCCTAGCTTATGGGAGGTATTCCTTCAATGTCAGGTGTTATTATTGTGACTCCTGATGAGTGAAGGGTCTGGACTGTAGTTTGAAGACTCCTTTGGAATTCTCAGCCCTGGAGTGCTCTGCATCTTCTACCAGCAAGCAATCTGGTCTCTCAGGATATAGTAGGAAAAACTTCCCTGGGCCTAAGGGAAACTCACTGACTCAGGTATCCATGAATTTCAGAAGGAAGAAAGAACATGGAAGTAAGAGGTGAGCTCAGCACAACCTCTCCTCACCCCCAGAAGAATGGGGTCTCTGTGTGTTTTGCAAGGATCTGAACCCTGGAGTTAACTGGTCGCCAACATTAAATCACCATGAGCTTCAAGGGTGGGGATTTCTGGGTCTGAGTACCAATAGGAACAAAAGTATTTGGATGTTTGGGAGAGGTTTAGGAAATGGCCCAGCTTCAATGGCACAGAGGCAAGAGACAGAGTCCACATGAAGTGCGCGTGGCAGTGGAAATAGTGGGCTTCAGAAACGGCTAGGAGGTAGATGGCTTCACTTATTGGGGAAACCCAAGGCCAAGGTCCTGACATTCTAAGAGATGACTAGAAGTGAATTCCTCCTACGTTTGGCTACAGTCTCCAGAGACTCAGACCATTGGGACGATGATGGGTGGTGCCTGGCCTGGTTGGTGAGGCAGGTGTGCCAGCATCAGGGAGCCCTGCAGGGTCCAGGGGGCCCTGAACAAACTGAGAGCTCCTGTTGGCCATGGAGGTGTGAAGAGTAACAGCAGTGACCAGTAATGGTGCCTTCTACTTGCCTGATGCTTTGCAAAGAGCTTCATGTTGAGGTATAAAAAATCTGATCATTTTACTAATGGGCATGAGTTTCTTTTACAAAAGGAATTGTATGTATGTATTAAATGCTTTGTCAAGGGTTTAGGGACAGAAGACAAGGCCCCAAGGGAATGCATTTTAAAGAGACAGAGAACTGTACTATTTTACATCGATGGACATAAATTAGGGGATGGTAGGAGAGAAGAAATATGAGCTGGGACTGAGGGGGCAGGACAGAAATAGGGCTTCGAACCACATCTTGGGCACCAAATGCCTGTCTTGCTAAATAGGGCCCAGGAGACACTGGAAACGTATCTCATATTTAATTTTAAGTTGTTTTTCTTGGTGTGTTGTAATCCCCCTCCTTTTTCTCATCTTTCAATAACGTCTGCAACTTACCCGACAGCTCTGGTGAGCGTGTGCGAGCTGTGTGCAAGACAAAGGAAATGACCTGGATCTGCTAGCTGGGTTGATGTGGAGAGGAACCCACAGCTGGGGATCTCCCCTCAGCCGCTCTGTGCCCATGTGGGTGCCAGTTAGGAGGAGAAGTCCCGGTTCCTTAGAAATTTCATTTGTTCACCTACTTAATGTGGAGAAGGAGACCTTTTAAACACTAGAATAAAAATAATTTCTTTGACAGAATTCTATACCATGGCCAGTTTTCTCAGGGACCTCATCAGACAGAAACTCAGGTGAGGGAGACATTGAGAACTCACTGTCCATCGTCAGGACAGGCTGACGGATTCTGTCACTGCTTTGAGAGGGGTTCTGTTCTGGTGACTGTTCTGCAGTGAATCATCGCATCTGGAGGGATCTTATAACCGCATCAGCATTTTCCTCCCAGAGATCACAATTACCCTCCTTCTATTATCATGTATATGGTCCAGAAGCAAATTGTTTTACATCTCAGAGTTCTCAGAGATTGTAATACAAAGTCATACCATGTTCAATGTAACAGTTTCAGATCTTTCTAGTTTACGTATTTTCTTGCAGGGGATGGGGGAGGTTGGCATTCCACACCAGTTACTTCTTTATATCTTCCAGCACATTTTGGACAGCGCTCCTTGTGTTTTAAGAGTCACTGCCAAATGTCAGCCTTTCCAAATCTCCGGGTAAAGCTAGGCCTCCCCTTCCTCTCCTTTGCAGTCCATTCATGATCCAATCCAGTTCTCCACTTAAATGACATCTCTAGTGATTTGTAAGCTCTGCTGCTATGAAAAATAGTGAGAAATTCCATATTAGCTCATGCATTCTTACAGATATTTTTCCTAGTAAGAAAAAAAGCTTTTCATTCTAGCCTACAAACTAAAATGCCTTAAAAGTGTAAACTATATGTAGTTTTAATATATAACTTGCTTTTTTATCTTCCTTTCATTTCCAGCTATAATGTGTTTCTCTTTGATTGGCTATCTGCTCTTCTATGTTTTAAACATCAAGTTCCTCATACAAAGCTTAAAAAGCAATGTGCTGACAAATTATTGGCTTCTTTTTTCTTTTGACCCCTTGGTTCTAATTTTCTTTCCATTAGATTCCTATCCAACAATCAGCAGCAGCATCAGGATGTTTGGCCTTTAACATGAATGATCTTTGAACACAAGAGACCTTCAGAGTAACTCCCACTGATAAATTTGCTTCTGAAAAAATATTCTAAAATTTGTTAAAAAAAATTTTTTTAAACATCTTTATTGGAGTATAATTGCTTTACAATGGTGTGTTAGTTTCTGCTGTATAACAAAGTGAATCAGTTATACATATACATATATCCCCATATCCCCTCCCTCTTGCGTCTCCCTCCCTCCCACCCTTCCTATCCCCCCCCTCTAGATGGTCATAAAGCACCGAGCTGATCTCCCTGTGCTATGCGGCTGCTTCTCTCTAGCTATTGGTTTTACATTTGGTAGTGTATATATGTCCATGCCTAAAATTTTTAAAAATTTGTTTTTAAGTAATATGTTCACATCATTTTAAAAAAGACATCAAAATCCTTATTAATGTACAATATTGATTTTTTTCTAGAGTTAAGACTAACAACATGTTTCAATAAGTAGAATATGAAGGAGGACAATACAGAAGTCACCAGTATTTCTGAGGACAAGATGGCTATCGTTTATTTTTAAAATAAAAACACCTCCTAGCATATTCTTTCACAAAAACAAATGTTAGATTTTCTTAAACCCCTAGTATGTAGACCCTGGTGGACACGTCCCCTTGGCCACAGCTCTTTAGTGGGTGGGTTGGGCAAGGCCAGGGAAGGGCCAGAGCAGTGTTCTCTGAGTGACACCCAGGGCAAGTGTCCACTTGTGCAGAGTTCAAGGGCTGTCTTGTGTCAGAGGTGGAGGCTGGGCAGTGACACCCAAGAGATCCAGTAAGATACGAGGATGGAGCTATCAACTCTACAGTGGCTAGATTTTAACCTATGAGGATCCCTGGTCCTGATGGATCTTGAGTTTCCTTTCACTGTGAAACAAACAAACAAAAAAGGTAATTAACTGGAACCAATAATAATATGGGGTCACACTTTCATGTTCTGGAATGCCTCCCAAGAAGGTCCTCAAAGAGAAAAGGTGTTGTAAACACATTTTATTTATCTATTTTTGTAAAGTATTCCATGATCCCAGTACAAAACTCAAAAGTTACAAAAAATATTCAGGGAAAAATGTCTTTCTTATAATCTTAGCCCAGCCATCCAGTTATTTCCAAAGGCAACCATTGTTAACAGTTTTGTGTGTAACTTTTAAAAAAATATTTATTTATTTTACTTATTTATTTTCTTTATCATTATTATTATTATTTTTGGCTGTGTCGGGTCTTAGTTGCGACACATGGGATCTTTTTTGAGGTATGTGGGATCTTCTTGGTTACGGCACGCGGTCTGCTTGGGTTTCTCTCTAGTTGTGGTGTGTGGGTTTTCTCTCTCTGGTTGTGCTGCAGGGGCTCCAGGGCACATGCATTCTCTAGTTGTGGCGCACAGGTTCCAGAGCTCGTGGGCTCTGTAGCTTGTGGCACATGGGCTCTAGTTGAGGTGCGTGAGCTCAGTAGTTGTGGCACATGGGCTTAGTTGCCCCGCAGCATGTGGGATCTTAGTTCCCCAACCAGGGATCAAACCTGCATCCCCTGCATTGGAAGGCGGATTCATTACCACTGGACCACCAGGGAAGTCCCTGTGTATCTTTATAGAGGTGGTTTTATGCATTTACCACTTAAATATACGTATATGTATGTATAGATACATATAGATATAAATATTGTTATGCATCTTGTCTTTTCCCCACTTATGTAACTTCGAGATTCCACACCATATTGGTACATTTAGAGTTGCCACAGAAAATGATATTTTTGTCTTCTGTCCTCTGTTTTTCCTGATAGTTGAATAGCTGTAAAGATTTAAGAAAGAGGATTTTACAATCTGCCCAAAAATCTATAAAACTCTTGCCTCGTATTTTCCGTACTTCTTCTCCAAGCACTACCTTCTGAAGATTTAATATAAAATTTGAGAGTTAGAAATTCAAGAGCATCTCATCCGGAGCCAGATTTAGATTCAATTTCTAGTTGTGGTTTTCACTAAGCAGATGAAATACATAGACAATCAAAGATAAAAACCGAGTAGAAAATTGATACAGCCACTATGGAGAACAGTATGGAGGTTCCTTAAAAAACTACAAATAGAACTACCATATGACCCAGCAATCCCACTACTGGGCATATACCCTGAGAAAACCATAATTCAAAAATAGTCATGTACCAAAATGTTCATTGCAGCTCTATTTACAATAGCCAGGACATGGAAGCAACCTAAGTGTCCAGCAACAGATGAATGGATAAAGAAGACGTGGCACATATATACAATGGAATATTACTCAGCCATAAAAAGAAACGAAATTGAGTTATTTGTAGTGAGGTGGATGGACCTAGAGTCTGTCATACAGAGTGAAGTAAGTCAGAAAGAGAAAAACAATACCGTATGCTAACACATATATACGGAATCTAAAAAAAAAACAAAAAAAAAAAAACAGGTCATGAAGAACCTAGGGGTAAGACAGGAATAAAGACATAGACCTACTAGAGCATGGATTTGAGGATATGGGGAAGGAGAAGGGTAAGATGTGACAAAGTGAGAGAGTGGCATGGACATATATACACTACCAAACATAAAATAGCTAGCTAGTGGGAAGTAGCCCCATAGCACAGGGAGATCAACTAGGTGGTTTGTGACCACCTAGAGGGGTGGGATAGGGAGGGTGGGAGGGAGGGAGATGCAAGAGGGAAGAGATATGGGAACATAAGTATATGTATAACTGATTCACTTTGTTATAAAGCAGAAACTAACATACCATTGTAAAGCAATTATACTCCAATAAAGATGTTAAAAAAAAAAAAAACCCAAAACGAGTAGATTTTCCATTAAGACTTGTAATGGAAGATACTCCATCAGAATTTCCCCACTATCCCTGATGATAAGAATCAACTGAGACACTTCATAAATCAACAGTTTCCCAGGCTTCTTCTACCTTAGGAAATCTCATTCAGTGGGTCTGGAGTCGGGGCTGGAGATTTGTAGCTGCAACAAGTATATTTAAATTTACTACATTAGTTAACTATTACCTCAAAATCCCTCACAACTTCATGGCTTAAAACAACCATCATCAGATATTATCTCTTATGATTTTTGTGGGTCAGTTTCTCAGATGGGGCACAGTGCAGGTGGCTAGTCTCTTCTTCATGATGTCTGGGGACTCAGCTGGAAGACTCAGTTTGGGACAGGAAGCACTGAAGACTGTTCAGTCACAGGTAGTTGATGCTGGTTGTCAGCTGAGCACCTAAAAGGAACTGTCAGCAACAACACCCACACATGACCTCTCTGAGTGGCTTGGGCTTCCTCACAATATGGTGTCTCTGTCTCAAGGACTATTATCTTCAGAGAAGGGGAGAGGAAATACAGCAGAAGCTTTATCCTTAGTATGTCCTAGTCTCAGAAATTTACATAGTATTACTTTGAACATATACACTTCCCCACTGATTGGGGCAGTCACTTCCTCCCCCTCTCTCTTCCCTCAATTCAAGGAACAAAACATAGACCTCACCTCCTGGTGGGGGGAGTTCACTCAGTAAAAAGAGCCTGTGGGGTGGGATAAATATATAGATGTGGCCATCTTTGGAGACTACTCTGTTCAGGGCACTCGATGGCCACAACAATTCATATTTCTCCATCTGTAGAATACATGCATCCCCTCCCCTGAGACCCCCAAGCCTCATCCCATTACAGCATCTGGCTCAGGATTGGGGACTAGAGGGTGGACTGTGGTAGGTGGCTCCCAAGATTGTCTGTCCTCATGAGCCTCATGTCACCTGGTATTCATGCCTTTGTGAGATCTCCCACATTGGGTCTGGCTGACCCACATGATGGAAAGAATACAGCAGAATGGACAGTGTGTGACTTCTAAGGGCAGGGTGTAAAAGGCATTGCAGCTTCTGCTTGGTCTCCTGTTGCTTGCCCTTGGGGAGGCTAGCCCCCATGCTGTGAGGATACCCAACAGCCCTATGGAGAGGCCCACATGGAGAGGAGCCAAGGGTTTTCAACAACAGTCAGCTCTAATTTGCCAGCCTTGTGGGTGAGCCACCTTGGAAGCAGCACCTCTGTCCCCAGTCTGGCCTTCCAGTGACAGCAGCCCTAGCGGACGTCTGCCTACAACCCTTTGAGAGACTCTGAGTCAGAACTGCCAGCCGAACTTCTGAATTCTTGTCCCTTAAGCCACTGAGTTTCGAGGTGATTTGTTTCACAGCATTAAATAACTAATACAGCCCCCCCAGGTAAATCTCATCTTCAGTAAAATTTGACAACCCTGGCTGAAGACTTTACTGGTTATGCAGATAGAGTTCCAGGCAGAGGCAGGGAGGTACACCTTTCATCATTGTAAACAATCTTGTTAGAAGTAAACTGTGTCCATCTGAAGTAGAAATAAGGGTTCTGTTTCTCATTTTTGAGGTATGTCATGGAAAAGGATGAAGAGAAGTAGGGAAGATGTAACTTGTAACATTTTCAAGTATTTTGGAAAAGACAATTCTGGACAGCAGGTCCTTCAGGTAGAAAGCTCCATGATGGGCAACTTTATCCTCAGATTTTGATTTGAGTTTGTATATGTCTAGGCAGGTGTTAGCTCTGGATCCCGTCAGGAACAGAACTTTAGAACACCATGTTTAATTCTGTTTCTCCTGAGATTAGGTCCCATGCAAATAATAGTTTCCACCCCTGTTGTTCTTTCTGTAGGCTGCGTGTCAGTTAGTAATTATTCTCCCAGGGAAAGTCTATCAGGCTGATTCAGCTTTTCATGTCCCTTTAATCTGTCAAGCTGTAAGTGTGTTTTTGAAGGAGTGGAAACCACCTTCCTGTGAGAGAGTTTACGGTGATATCAGCTACAAAATATGTCGCCGATGTTGTAGGTCAGCAACGTTTTATCATATCAAATGATTCTTAAATATTCCATGATGTTTTTCCTTTGGAAAAGGAGAACTGAAATGTTGGCCATTATATTTTCCTACAGTAGGAATAATATTTTAAGTTTAAAAAGGTAGAATAAATTAAAATTTAAAAGAAAGAATAAATAGAAAAAATTTCCAGAGGTAGTGGGAGAACTAAAGAAGTAGGTTTGAAAACCAAAGAATAAACTAAATATAACACTTGCATCAGCCATTAGCTTTGTCTTTTTTATCTGCAGACTTTGTGCTCTTTACTGCTGCCTAACATCCATTCTATTAGGGTTCATGTTAGTGAGCACCCAGCCCGTGTGATGCTGGAGGGCTCATGGCTCTTTAGGACATGCTCCATGACATCAAGTAGCTGAGGCTCATGAAGAAGAAATAGAGACACACACAGAGATGTGTATGATATGAGCTCCTAGGTAACATAAATGATAAATGATTGCTCTGATATCCAAAAAGGAGACTGCTTGAAGGTTGGCCCTTAAATAATAGCTAAGAGTTTTGCAAGTTGTGAAAATAATACATATTTACTATAGAAAATCAAACCAATACAAATAAGCAGATGGAAGAAGAAAATCTGTTGTTTGATCACATGGAAATAACCAGTTAACAGTAAAGTGTATAATCTTTTACTCTTTATCTATCTAGTATCTGGATGTTATCAGTATATTCATTACATTTAAAAAATAAAGTAGGGATTACATTATATACATTCTGTCATTTTTTTCTTAATATATAGAGAGTGTATTTCTACATCATTAAATATCTCTCCATAACATTTAAAAGTGACTGCATATCTTATTGTCAGGAGGACAATACAAGTATATTGTTATCATATACCATACATGAAGTTGTATAAGATCACTGGAAGGTACGTTCTACAAACCCTAAAGCAACCACTAAAATTAGCCAAGTAAAGGAGCTATTATAGAATCATTAATTAATTACAAGAATCAGAAAAAGAGGAAAAGAAAACAAAGCGCAGATGAAACAAATGAAAAACAAATAGCAAGATGATAGATTCAAACTTAACCATATCAGTGATCACATTAAGTGTAAATGGTCTAAATAACATAATGAAGAAGAAAATACTGCCATATTGTATAAAAAAGTAAGATGGAACTTACTTTTATATCCTGCCTGCAAGAAGCACATTGCGATATATGGACTCAAATAGCTTAAAGTTAATAATGGAAAAAGATTTCTGTTCTAACACTAACCAAAAGAAAGCTGGAGTGGTTATATTAATATCAGACAAAGTAGATATTAGAGCAAAGAATGTTACCAGGATAAAAGGTCATTTCTTAAACTTAGAGGTTGACTCATCAAGGGGAGATCCTAACTTCTCTGGCTTAAATAATGAGGACACATGATCTCACATGACAGGGAATGCTGAGGTATCTGGTTCCAGGGTTGGCTAGTTCAACAGCTCAAAGACATCAAAGACGCAGGTTATTTCTGCTTTTTTGCTCTGCTATCCCTAGAATGTCAACTTGGTCCTTAGACTGGCCTCCCTCATAAATGCAAGATGGCTGCCATCATTCTAGGAGTTGCATCCAGAGGAAGAAAAGGGAACTCTTTTTTTCCCCAATTGCCCTCAGCAGACTTTTCCTTAAGTGTCATTTATTAACACTGGGTCAACACTTGTGCACCTGTAAACTAAACCAAACTCTGGCAAAGGGAACGGTATTACTAATTGGCTTAGACCAGCATTTAGCAAAATTTTTCTGTAAAGGGTCAGATGGCAAATATTATAGTTTTGCAGGCCATATGGTTTCTGTTGCAACTACTCAGTTCTGCATTTGTAGCACAAAAACATTCATGGATGATACGTAAATGATAACATGGTTGTAGTACATTTTTATATACGGAAACAGCCAATGAGCTGGATTTGGCTTGCGAGCCATTGTTTGCTGGCTCTTGACTTAAACTAATCAGCTGGAGTGGAGACAGGGCTACCTTCCTTGGGGGTTGGATACATAAACAAAATTAGTGTTCTCTACGCTAGGAAGTTGGAAGGAACGGCTGTTGGGTAAGAAATCAGCAGTGTCTGTCACATACTGTCTCTTCCACAGTCCCTGTAGTTATTCGGTGCTCAGTAAACACCAGTTGGATGAATGGTGAGTGACATATGCAATAGGAGGGTGAAAGAGCACCTCTACAGACAGACCTAAGTTTTTTTTTTTTTTTTTGCGGTACGTGGGCCTCTCACTGTTGTGGCCTCTCCCATTGCAGAGTACAGGCTCCGGACGCGCAGGCTCAGCGGCCATGGCTCACGGGCCCAGCCGCTCCGCGGCATGAGGGATTCTCCTGGACCGGGCCGTGAACCCGCGTCCTCTGCATCGGCAGGCGGACTCTCAACCACTGCTCCACCAGGGAAGCCCCAGACCTAAGTTTTATAGGGAGTTGTTTCCACATTCTCACCTCTTTGCCCCCAGGGCCTTGCACACCCTTGAGATGAGATTCATTCTCCTTACAGTTGTTGCATGATGCAACTTGGGTAAGCTGGAAGGCAACCAGGTGGGGCAGAGAGATCATGGTGCTGAAGTGACATCCCCGCTCCTCCAAGATGACATCCTCGCCTCCCTCAGGTCCTTGACATCAAAGCTTCCCAATGGCAGCCTTACAAATAATAAATTGAAAGGGGAAAGGTCAAGCATGGCCGCACGTGGCTGAAAGGTTGAATTATGATGTTATGAAGCAGAAGAAAGAGAGCCCCTCCCCCCTTTAAACCTAGAGTTATAGTTCTTCTTCCCTGGCTAGTGAGCACACTTCTGTTACTTCTGCAAATGCATTCTTTCTGTACTGAATGTGTACATGCTGTGAAAATATGTGGGTGCATGCTAGGATTTATTTCCCCAAAACACCTAGCAATTGGGGGAGTCATGTCACCCCATGTAATTGCAGGTTTGGGGTACCCTTCCTGCAGCTATCCAGGAGTTATCATATTCATGACCCATTTGTTGTTAATCCATCCAGGATCCTGGGGAATTCTGAGCAGGGGAGGCACTTTTCTCACGAACTGACAAATCGGTAGTTGGGTAAATGATTTTGTTACTGGGATGAATTCTAGGAAAGGAAACCTCAGGGTTGATTATAATAATAGTTTGTTTATAGAAGTAAGAGCTTTCAGGAGTGTTGCCTTTAATTTAACAGAAACAGAAAAATTCCAAACATACAGAAGATGGCAAGTCCTGCTCCATACCCCTTTCCTCTCAGTGCAAGGACATTTGTAGTAAGATGCAATTAAGATGTGGGGAACACAGTGGGCTCAACTTTTTGGGTTCAAAATCTCAGCTCTGTTATTCACTAGCTTTATGACTTTGGTCAAGTTGATCAAACTCTCCGAGCCTCTATTTATTTAACTTCAAAATGGGTGTGATAATAGCACCTACCTCATGGAGGTACAATGAAAAGAGTCCATCCATGTAAAGTGCAAAGGAAGGGAAAGTGACTGAGATGTTAGAAAGAGGCACAGGGACCAGCTTATCGCAATAGGGCAGGGAGGGCTGGAAACGATGCTCTGTGGGTTATGCTTTCTTGTTCTTGCTCTGTATGCATCCCAGCCTGACTTTTCTTAATTGGCCTCCTGGGAACATGGGATTTTCTAAACAGAGAAAAAAATGCAAAGTATTTCCTGGGCAGTCCAGCTCAGGAAGTAAACAAAGGTGTGGACAATTTGCCCACTTGTTTGATGAGGTCCATAGAACTGGGATTTCAGGCGGAGCAGAAGTGTGTGTTCCCACTCTGGCTGTCTGAGTCGAGGCCTTCTGTGTCAGGCTTTTAAAGATTTTGTTTGCTTTTCCATTTTCTCTTCTCAAAGTTGAGCCAGCTCAGAAAAAACAAATTCCTAATCTGTGTTTTAAACTAGTGTAAACATTGGTTTTCTCAGACAACAATAGGAAATACCAGCCAATCTGGGGAAAGTTTTAAAGAAGACCATCAGCACGATTGTGAAATGTTTTACAGAATATTAAATTCTATGAATATGATAATAATCCATATTCACATTCTACTTGAGTCTTTTAATTTCAACTATCTACTTAAACCACTTAAATTTACATAAATATGTGTTGTTTCCTGAATACGTGGTCTTCTTCAAATAGACAATAGAATGACTATTTTCACCACTTTTCCCATATTAGATTGATATATTTATCATAACACAGGCTTTCAGGACATCACATGTGGTTTTCTTTCTAAAATCTTGTCCTCACAGCTTCTTGAGTTAGTGTTGCTTCAGTTCACGGCAGCCAAGGTGGTTAGAATCACTGTCTCCAAAGTTGTTGAGATAGTATTCTCTGTCCTTTCCAAAAATAATAATAACTAAAGGAGTTTAGTGTGGTTCCTGGTGCCAGCAGATGTTTTCTGTATTATATTCCGTCAGTTACCTTTAATTCCATCTTTTCCTTCTTTTATGTTTACTGATTGAAGATTGAAGTACATTTCATATATGAGTTTCTGTCACTTTAAACATGGTTTAAACATGCAGGACACATGACAGAGAAGAGAGACTGAAGCCTTAGGGAGGAAGGCCTGAGTGCCAAGTCTGACCCCCACTGTCTATTGGTGGCCTGATCTTGAGAAAGTCACTTTGTGTTTCTCAGTTTTATCTGTAAAGTGAAAATAATTTGAACTTCCATACTGTGGATTAGTTGAGAGTATTAAGTTAAAATCCTTATATGAAACTACTTGTATTTGTTTGGCTACATTGGGCTCAGAGCCTTAGTGATCTTTGCTAGTGATCTGTCTAGTAACCCAAAGTGCCCATTGCTTAACTCAATACTTCCTCACAGCAGCAAGAAAAAAATTTCTACCCGAAGGATTTGGGTTCCCTGCTCCCAAGGCTGTGGTCTCTAATACCTCCGTCACTGCTCAGATGTTCATTTAAATTGTAGGAATTCTGCTTAGGTTCTGTCTCTCTATTTTCTTTTCTTTCTCCTGGTTTTTAAATTTTATATATATATATATATATATATATATATATATATATATATATATATATACACACACATATCATATGTATATGCAACTCAGGGTGCTCCTGCATAGGAGAGGGTGGGGCTGCTACCCAGGGCAGCCTGGAGTTCATCAGGAAGTTAGCCCTAAGAGGAGCCTGGATCAGGGGTTAGGGCCTGTGGTTTCCCGGAAGAGCTGTTCTAAAGAATGATAACAAGGAAGGCACAATTTAGATTCAGAGGAAGGGATATATTCCAGGATAAGGCTTTATTTTGATCAATTTCCACATGTCACTTGGTTCCTGATGTAACAGTGACATCTTGTTCAATCTGAATAAGCGGCTGTGCAGAAGAGGAAATTGCAAAAGGAACACGAATCAGTATTATGCCTTTCACTAATTTATGCATGCAGGGCTCATTTCCTCCAGCAGAGTCCAGGATTAGAAGTGATGGATGCCTCCCAGGGGCCCCAATCCATCATTAGTCGGAATACTCTGCCACCTCCTCAAGGAAGAGCCTGATTCTTTGAGATGCCTTTTTCTCTCCTTATTTTCTTTTCTATTTCTTGCTTGCAAGGATTATCTTTCTTCAGTAACCTGGGCTTTAGTGTGACCCTCAATAAGGAAATCATTCATTCGTGAATGCATGTATCCATTCATTTATTTACTCAATAAAAATGCATTGAAAGTCTACTTTGTGCTAGCCCTTCTACTATGCACTGAAAATAGAAATGTGAAGAAAAATTAGTTCTAGCCCTCAGGATTTCCAGTTTTGAAGAGGCACTGAAGAGATAAACCAGGCAACGCTTATGATGGACTGAATGCTTGAAGAGAAAAGCTGTCTTTATACTATTGCTGTGGGAGAATAGTAATAGCTAATCTTTTAAAGTTTTTACCATGTGCCAGGCGCTGTTTTAAGCACTTGATATGTTTTAACTCATTTAATCCACACAACAACCTTATGAGGCAGATACAGTGTGTCTACTTTTATAGTTGAGAAAATCAGGTACCCAGAATTTAAGCAATTTGTCCAGTTTTTTAAGGAAAGGGTGGCTGAGGAAAATGAGTCCCTGCTACTGATATTGATTAATGTGTCGTGATTAGATAGATAACACTGTTGTGGTTTGGGCACAGGGCTGCCCTTGAAAGGCGTGGATATTGACCCTGGTGCTCATCTGGGGAGGTGTCAATGTCCTGAAGGAAGGCAGAGCTTAGATTCAGAGGAAGGGACATTCCTGCTTTTCCATGGGTCACTCTTTTTTTTTTTTTTTTAACATCTTTATTGGAGTATAATTGCTTTACAGTGTTGTGTTAGTTTCTGCTGTATAACAAAGTGAATCAGCTATATGCATACATATATCCCCATATCCCCTCCCTCTTGGGTCTCCCTCCAACCTTCCCTATCCCACCCGTCTAGGCGGTCACAAAAACACCAAGCTGATCTCCCTGTGCTATGCAGCTGCTTCCCGTGGGTCACTCTGTTGTGCTTGGACTCATCCATACCCAGATACAACTCGGGGTGCTCCTGCATAGGAGAGGGTGGGGCTGCTACCCAAAGCAGCGTGGGAGTCCATCAGGAAGTTGGCCCTAAGAGGAGCCTGGATCACGGGTTAGGGCCTGTGGGTTCCCAGAAGAGCTGTTCTAAAGAACAATAATAATTATGATTGCCACATTTGGGCCAATCAGTGTCATCATCATGATAATAGCTAATACTTATCGAGCACTTCTCCAGCAGACAGTGCTGTTCAGTGCTTTGACTATATTAGTTCCAGCCTTCTAGCCATGCAATGAGATGGGTATTATTTGCATTTACAGGTGAGAATACTGAGGAGTAGATAAGCTCAATCATTAGCTCAGGATTACACTAGCAAGTAAAGAAGTTGCCCCAAGGAATTGGGGAAAAGGCTTGTGGTCATGCTTGGGTCAGGAGAATTAAGGCGAGGGCAGGGCCTTCATGCCAGGGGGGATGCTGGCAGCAGTGGCCCAGGCCCGCAATAGTGACCAGAAACTGTGGACATCAGCTGGAGGCGGGACTTGGGAGCTGGCACAGTGAGGAGCATGGACGTGGCAGCAGTGGCACAGGCATTGGCCCTCTTGTGGCGATGAAGGAGACACTGGAGCAGAGCAGGGGAGGCGGGCAGCTGTGGCAAGGACGTGCTCACATCATATACCTGCCGGGACCCCCACATAGAAGGAGAGGAAAGGGGAGGTCCTAAAAGAATATAGGAGGGGCCCACAAGCTCACAAAAGCTGCATACATATCAGTGTGTTTCCAGCTCACCAAGTACTTATTGAGCACCTGTTATGTGCCTGGTGTTGTTTTAGAAGCTGGGGATTCAACAATGGAACAGCTCACACAAAAACTCCTATCTTCACAGAACTTATATTCACATAGGGAAGAAATACAGTAAAGAAGATAGACTAGTAAAATACAATATATGTATGTGTGCTCCACATAGAGAGAAAGCAGGAATGGAGAAAGGAAGTGAGAGTGTGTGTGTGTGTGTGTGTGTGTGTGTGCACGCGCCTGTGACTCTGTGTCTGTGTGTGTGGGGGGGGGTGTTGGCTGAAATTTTGAACTGGAAAGCCAGGGAAGGCCTCACTAAAAATGTGACATTTGCAAACATTCCCAGGTGAAGAAGGTGAGAGATGAGCCACAGACTTGCGGGGAGAGGATGAGTGGTAGAGAACAGCAAGCAGGTGTAAATGCTCAAATGTAAATGCTCCAGGAATGGCAAGGAGGCCATTGTGGTGGCCTGGGGGCAGGATCACAGGGGAGGAGGTCTGAGAAGTAGGGGCAGGAGGCAGACAAGGTAGGCTCACAGCGATGACTGGAAGAATCTTTCCTTTTGTTCTGAGTGATGGAAGTTAATGCAAGACCTTGAGAGAGCATCATCTGATCTACTTGGTAATAAAATCACTCTGGCTGCTGCATTGAAAATAGGGGGTCGAGAGAGGAAGCAGGTGGGTTACACAGGCTATACAATAATCAGGTGGGAGGTGATGGTGGATTGGGCCAAGGTGGTAACGGTGGAGATGGTGAGTTGTGGTCAGATTTGGCATATAATTTGAAGGTAGAGAAAACAGGTTTTGCTGCTGAATTGGATGTGGGGTATGAGCTGAAAAGGAGTCTAGGATGAATTTTGTCTTTGTCTTGAGCCTTTGAGAGAGTGGTCTTGCCATAGCCTCCAATGGGGATGCCTGGGAAGAGCAGGTTTGTGGCTTGTAGGATCAGGGCTCAGGCTTGAACATGTTAACTTGGGAGCCTGTTAGACATCCAAGTGTTGATACGTGCTCATGTGTGCCCAGGACCTGAAGAGACTGTAGAGTACTCTGAACTGAATCAAGTTAAAGAAAGTAAAAAAATGTATTGAAAATTCTTCAAGGTGACAAAGCAAATTCTTGCATTTTCATGTCACTGATGTTGCTTACAAGTTCTGGTTTTGATGAATTCATGGTGGGGAAGGTCTTTTTCAGGGAAGTCCCTTAGCAGAGTGGCGAGTAGGGTGTATCCCCAGAAACGTGCTTTTGAGAAGTGATGCCTGGGACTTACAGATCTAAAAAAAGAAATATCAGTATTACGTATGTGGACAGTCTTTCCTCTCCTTTCTCTGTGGTACAGGTAACCCTTCTGAAGCTTGCAACCAGTTAATACACTTTAGAGAACATCCTTGATTTTCACCATCTGAAAATCCAAGTTCAGTCATAGTCTATTATGCATGTTGCTCAGGTTGAGATGGTCTGTGTGTTAAGACTTCTGATAGAACTGGTTTTACAGTTTACTCTCCTTTCTACCTTTAAATAGGTTGTCACCTTCTCAAAAGGTGAACTGAATGATTTGGTGCTATGCTTTGTATAGTATTTTGAGGACACTGAGTCTGACTGGATTAATGGTAAAGGGGTACAGGATGCGACAAGGCAGAGTTTTGGAAATTTCTTACCTAAAACATCCTTCTGACTTGGATCAGATAAATTTAACAACACTTTGGAAACCCAAGAGAGTTCATGCAACATTACCCTGCAGAGTTACTATTTACTCCATAGCAGAGATATATCAATTATTTGGATTTTCGAGGCAGTGAATTTTGATGTATTACTGATATCCCTATAGCTATAGACATAGGAAGTCTCTTTTTACATGATCGAAGAGCCCCAAAATATTTGCAAGTCAAAAAACATCTTCTGCTATAAGGCATGAAATTTTAACAATAAAATGAGTTAAGGCATTATTTCTATAAGGTCATTGTAGCTCAGTTCATGCTTATTTTTTTAGACTCACGCTTGGGCATGCTTTTTATTCGAATACCTTATCTATCAAGGTCCTAAATATTGCACCTGGAGTAGGTAAGTTTTGAGAATAAGAAATTGGGGAGAGTTTCTAAATGGAGAGCCGCCCATAGAAGCTAGGATGTTATGCCTGGGCTGTTGTATCTCAGATGAGAATGTGGGTGGTACGACGTGACTGGGAACTTGGAGACCAACATTTAATGGGACTGGGGAGACAGCAGAGGAGATGGATGTAGTGGTAGATGAGCTTCGCTTGCTTAAAACTTTGTCTTAAACCAGACTTGATCAACATGCATTGCTTGCTCCAGAGGTAAATTAAATCATACCTTGTCTTGTCCTCTTAGATCATGGCTCCCAGTGGAAACCTAGGGAGTAGAGGAGGTTGAGACACTCAGTTGAAAAGCACAGTTCCTGCACTTGCCATGAAATGCAAAGGGCTACTGGACGTCCAATGCTGTGCCAGCTAGCAGAGGGTTAAGTCATGGTGCAAACATGCCTGGCCACCTTCAGACCAGAGCTCCAGCTGTCAAAGCCATTTATAAAAGCTGACACCAGAGCACATGTCACTATTAAGAGATCAAAGGGAAATTTCCCTGGTAGAAATTCCAGGGAGGACATGTCTTTGTTGAACATTACCATTCTGTAGCTTGTGTATACAGTTCAAGTTGCTAAAAGGAGCAAACAAGGTGAATGGTAATGCTTGTGGATCAGCTCTCACAGCAGGGCTGGTTTCTTTGGCCTCTGGCTGGTAGCAGGGTCACAGGTGGAGATAAATTAAATGCCCCAGGCAATCAGCTAGTGTGAGCGTCAGGAGGAGAATGTGAACCTCCGTGGGCAGGGACGCATACCAAAAGGGGCAAGACCTTCCCATGATTTAGCTAAATCTGCACACTGTGTAGAACAAGTTGGTACAAAAGGCATGTCCTTTGATCACGGAAGAAATCTCTACAATTCCTGCCTGTTGGAGCAGTCCTAAGTGAAATGAATTAGAATCCTAGGGAAACAACATTTTCAGGTTACTAGGTTTCTAGGAGGGCAGAAAGTTCAATATTAATCTGTCTGGCAAAAATCTTCACTACAGAGATGTGACGCATATTTTAAGGAGAATCTGTATCTGTTCCGTCCGCTATGGGAGCCACTAGACTCAGGTGTCTATGTAAAAGTAAATTAAATTAAATTAAATAAAAAATCCAGCTTCTCAGTCACACTAGGCACATTTTAAGTCTTCAGTAGTCACTCGAGGCTAATGGCTACTGTCTTGGACAGCACAGAAATGGAACATTTCTATCCTTGCTGAAAGTTCTATTGGTCAGACTTGATCTGGATCCTGAAATTGGCTGACGTTTTTCTGTTTCCACTAAAGGAAGGACAGACACAGGTGGAAATTATGCACCTGGCACAGATTAGGTACTTAAACACACTTCCTGGAGTGGGGAAGAAGGGGTGGTTCTTGGACCCCGAGCTGCATCACCAAGATGGTGCAGTTTTTCTCTTCCCCTTCTGTCTGAAAACTTGAGGTAAGAATAACCTAACTTATTTCTTTTGAGGGATTGTTTTGCATGGATTTGTAGAATTTTATAGATATCCTATAACAGAAAATTTCAAACTATGGGCCATGACCCATTAGGTTGTGAAATAAATTTAGTGGCTTGTACTGGCATTAAAGGAAATGGAATGAAAATGTCATCATGCTTTGTGTGTAGTGGGAGTGAATATTATTCTGCAAAATTTTGTTTGAGATGTGTACATATTTGGGTATACTGGTTCACTGTGTAAAAATGTGTATTTTACTTTGAATGGTGTTTAAAGCATGTTTCAAGTCAGCTGTGAAGTTGAAAAACTGTGAAATGGCAAGCTCTTAGGGCCTAAAGCAATGGCAAGCCGCAAGTAAAAGTGAAGAAGCTCATTTAGTTATTTATACCAAAGTCCATTTATCAGGTCTTACTTTAATGTTGCCTGTAGATGGAGAAGGGAACAGGGCATTTGGCCTCCCTAAGAGGAGATCTTTAAGGCAATCCTGTAGTGATCTATGGGGACAGGATAAGTGGGATGGGGATGATCTCTGTTATCTAATGTCTTTTTTTTTTTTTTTTTTTGCGGTACGCGGGCCTCTCACTGTTGTGGCCTCTCCCGTTGCGGAGCACAGGCTCTGGACGCGCAGGCCCAGCCGCCATGGCTCACGGGCCCATCCGCTCTGTGGCATGTGGGATCCTCCCAGACCGGGACATGAACCCGTGTCCCCTGCTTTGGCAGGCAGACTCTCAACCACTGCGCCACCAGGGAAGCCCTAATGGCTTTTAATACCTAACAGCAAAGGGATTTGAGAAGAAGGCATTTTGTAAATGTCAAATAGATAACATGGCATTTAGTTACATTTAAGTATTTTATTTCCATTTTGTTGGAAGCAGATTTAGCACAAGAGTTATTGGTAGCATTTCCATTGATTCTGCTAAGTCAGGTGGTTTGTATATATAACTTCCATGTGTAATTTCATTTTATTCATCGATACAGTCTTTTTAGGTATAATTAGGCCTTGAGTAGGAGTGGCAGTGAGAATTCAGTTTTTTTGATACAAAAGCGCTTTCCAGAACTGTGAACAGCAAATATATTCTTCCCTTTGTTCTCTAACGGCCTGCCTAGGGTGGGTCTTTTTGCCTGGTTTGAGAAGGGATTTGCTAAAACATAAACAGGTAGTTTGATTGGTTTTGCTGGATTCAACCCTATAACAGCCAGAGAAAAAGGACACAGGTGAAGAGTAGGTACCAGCACTCTGTCTTTGGAGATGCCATTTCTCACCCTAGAGAATTTCTAAGTGGATTTAACACAGCACTGTCAGAAACTTCTTCTCATTTGCATACTTGCTTGTTGCCTGATGTCCGTTTATTAGATGATAAGCTTCATGAGAGCAGAAACCTTGCTTGTCTGTTTACTGCAGTCTCTGTGCACCTGGGTCAGTACTTGGGACATAACAGGCACTTAACATAATAATTCAGTGCAATGATTGTGAAAGTGCAGGCCCCAGATCAGCTGCTGGGGAGCTGGTAGTCATGCAAGTTGTAGGGATCCTACCCGACCTACTGAAACGCTGGAGGTGGTGCCCAGCTGTCTGTGTTTAACAAGTCCCCCAGGTGATTCTGGTCTACATTAAGTTTAGAAAGGGTCTGATAAGTCCTTAACTTTAGGAAAATTGGGAGCCTTATGTGGGATTTTTGTATGTTCTTCTCAAGTGTAGATTTTCTTATTTAGGTTTTCACCTAAGGTCTCAGAGACTGAGTTAGAAAATGTGAGAATCAAAGTTTTTAGGAATAAGCCAGTGAACTAGTCTCTTGAAACCCTCATCTTTCAGTCTTTGAAGACTTAACTAAAATGGTCTACTTTTATCATGCCTGTGAAGAAGGAATACCAAAGGTGAGAATTGTGTTTGATTGTGCATGGTTAATGTTGATCAACTGACTTTCTAATAAATATCCAGGTAGAAAATCTTAAAAATTTGAACAAGAAGATTTTTACACATAGAATTATCTAAGTAAATGGTCAGAAATGCTATTATTGCTATTCCATTTGTTTAAAATCTTGTGCTGTGATAACCTCTAAATGTCTAACTCTGGAATAAGTAAACAGAATTATGATATAGTCTTTCTTTAGATTATTATGTAGCTAATAAAATATTCTTAAAGATTTTAAGTGATGTGGAATGCTTAATATCTAAAGCTAAATTAACAAAGCAGTTTACAGAACATTATGCTTTATGCAATGTATATGTCAGGAAATAAACTGGTAAAGACAAGACAGAAAGGAAATATAGTAACACCTTTTGAGGATGGTGTAAGAGACCACTGATTTCCTTAACTTTTTGAATGTTTTATTTGTTTATGAGGATATTTTAAAATGGAAACATTTATATTTTTATGCTACAAAATACTAAAAAATTAAAAGGAAGAAGCTTAACCACCCTTCTACTGTGCTAACATAACTGTGTCCCTATGTTCATATTTTCTTCTAGTTTTAGTCCTTATGTGTGCATGTGTTTTACAACTGTGCTGATCAATCACATTTTAACATTTTATAACTGGCCCTAAACAGAGAGACTTGTCAATTCCTAACGTTTGCTTTCTCAAACCGATGTTTTAGGATTACAGATTTCTTGTGTAGTTAAAAACACTTTCAGAACATTTAGTGCCTTGAAATTTATTTGAAAAAAGAACACATTGCATAGAACACTGTCAATTCAAGAGGTGCTTCTAGGGGGCGTTTCAAGAATAGAAAACAGGGATCTGAGTCGGTGAAGTCAACTTTTCCAAGCAATGATAAGAAGATGAGGACAGTGCATGGGAAGGAAGTATGGAAGAGAGGATGGATGGGCAAAGGTCTAGAGAGGGTCCTGAAGCATGAGTGTGGGATTGGGGCTCAGACCTATGAACAATGAACACCCTCTATATTCCAAGAACTAGGAAGATCATTGTCTCTGCTTTTAGGAAACTTATTCTATTGTTTATACTACTTCCTCTTCTGAGTGAAATGTAACTCAGAAGAAAAAAAAAAAGAAACTGTTGCTGGAAGCCATGGTTCTGAGTAGTGGAATAAGCAGACTTGGACCATTGCAAATCAATGCCTACTGCGGCAATCACAGGGAGGTTTTCCTTAGGAGCAGCTAGTGGCTGAGACCTTGGCCCTCTATCTTGCAAAGTATACATATATCTGGATATCATACAACACAATGGGCCTAATACTTTGCAGTTTTACTGTACTTTTACTATAAAAATACAGATTTAAATCTTTGATCTATTTGGAATTTTCACTAGTAAAAAAGTATATAGTATAATATAATCTTATAAGAAAATCTTTTTTTTGCTTTTCTCAGAATGGTGGAGAGTTATCCCAATATCATGAAATGTTTGAAATGCCAAAATTATACCATGAGTTCCTTATGTATTTAGGCCTATTTCTGAATGCTCTACTCTGCTCTTTTAGACTCTTTGTGCAGGCATTGGTACCAACCATTCCATTTGTGATATGTTTGATTTTATTATTTGGTGAGGCTAGTCCCCTCCCATGACTGTTTTTTTCTTTTTAATGGAAAACTTTGATTATGTATGATCTTAAGAGTCAACTTGTTCAACTTCAAAACTAATGAGAAAATCTTTACAACTTTACAACTTGAGTCTTTTAACCCAAGAATAAGGTGTATCTTTTTACTTATTCACCATTCTGTGTATTTATCTTCAATGTTTCAAAGTTTTCTTTATCTGTAAAGGGGACATCTCTTACAAATTTCATATCCACATGTCTTATCCTTTTGTATATACTGTAAGTGAGTTTTTTCTTATTTTCTAATTGCACATTGTTGTCATATAAGAAATATATAGTAAATAAGAAATATATATTATAATAACCAGATACATTACTGGATCCTACTACCATTTTTATTAGTTTTCACCTGATTTTCTTGGGGTTTACAGGTATGATATTGTATATTCTAAAATGGTGAGTGTTTAACTTTGTTCCAAGTTTTGTCTTTTATTTCTCTTAGCTAATTTGAGTACTTTCAAAACAGTGTTAAATATTGATGATAATGTGTTTCTTATAATATGGAAATGTTTCTAATAATGGTTATGAGAATTATAAATAATAGTGAACACATGTTTGGTACTAATTATCTTCCAAAAACCTCTTCTAAGTATTTTGCATATATTTAGCATTCAGAATGGCTGGCATTTGACATGAGATATATGTATTTTATCAGGCAATGGAGTTTCTATATATTTATCATTTGCTAAAAATTAAAATTCTTCATCCATTCCAGGTTATAAAGGTGAAATGCCATTTCGGCATCTGGATAGCTGATAATACAGGGTGCTTTTTTCTTTTGACTTGTTGATAGAGTGAGTTATATTAATAAGTGTCTTAATATTGAATCATCCTTGGCATGGTTAGTGATAAGTCATTCTTTTAGGGTGATTCTGGCTTCTATTTGCTTATATCTTTATATAGAATATTTTTTATTAATATTCATGAATTGGATTAGACTATGGTTTTGTGGGGTTTTTTGCTATATTTATCAGATTTCTGTATCACTATCACGCAGGCTTTTGAAAAAAAATTGGCAGTTTGTGTTGGAAAATTTTAAACAATTGAATTTGTTCCTTGATGGTTTTCTTAGAACTCATCTGAGACATTATCCGTACGGGTGCTTTTTGTGAGGAAGTTTTTGGATAACATAGGGTTTTTTCCTACTCCTTCTCATTTTTAGTGTCAATTTTAGTAATGTGTATTTTCCTTTCCATTTTTCTTGGTTTTTATTTTTATTTGCATAGACTTTGAAAAGTATTCTCTTATAATTTGTATTTTATTTTTTTCTCTACCTCATATTTGTATTTATATATTTTTCTTTGCTCTTCACCTCCTTCCTCCCCCATGATTCTAAATGAGGTTGATTAGTGGTTTGTATTTCCCTCTCCCCTTCCCAAACCAATTCTACCCTTAGATTTAAACTTGAAGTTCTACCTATCTGAAAAATATTACTATACAGCTTTTATTAGAATGTTTTTATCCAAGTCTTTGCAAAATATTGACTTTGTTCTTGTTAAGGATCCAGGATCTTTAAAATAGCTTAGTTTGCTAGATGAAAAACTTAACAAGAGTGAGGTAAGGTCATCAGCCTCGTTGGATTGCAGTGGAGTGTTTGGAAATGGTGCAAGCACTAGGCAGGGGAGAGAGGTGGGCCTTAAAGGGCCACCACTGTTCTTGTGACCAGAGGCTTTTTGGCTTTAGTGGAACGTCAATCCCTTGTAGTCAGTCAGACTTCCGACATCAAAGATCATATAGCACTTGTGATTCCATGTTGATCTTGAGCAATTTTCCCTTTTATTTCCCACTTTACCTCTCCACCCATTAAAATTAATAGTGTTTGGTGACCAGCTGGAGAGGAGGGGCAGGAACGAAGAGGAATGTTGGAGTTTTCACTTGTTTCTAGGCTGGGAGAGTCGATGGATGAAAAAACCGCTAACCAGCATAAGAAAAGAGGAGAAGGAATAGTTTTGGTTGGAAATGTAATGAGTTTCATTCTGTATATGTAACGTTTGCAAAGCCTACAGGATACCAAGAGTGAAATGTCCAGTCTGTGTTTTGACACTTGAAGACTTTCAAATACTTCCCTACCTCTCTGTCTGCAAGCTCTGCCTTATGTCAGATTCTTATAATTTCATACATAATTATTGGAATAGCTCTGGTTTTCCTTGCTTGCAGTCTTGACTTTCTATGATCTAATCCAGATGAAGGTCTTTCAAACTCTTTATGGTGTCTGGCAGGGTTCTTTACAGTTTGCCCTCCCCACTTTTTTCTTTCAAGCTTAATTTCCTCAGCATTACTCCAGCCCTGACCCATAAACACACACCCCAGGATCAGTCAGGCTGAACTGTTTTATTCTCTGAATGCTTTCTCTCATGGCTCAAATGATTTTCACACATTTGCTCTTGTAAGTTGCCCCTCTGCTTGAAATTCAACTTCCCCAAAACTTGTACAGCTGAATTCCTCATTCCTTGCCAAACATCCTAAATGCTGTCTCCTCTGTGAAATGCTGCAGATATTCCCCTGATCACCCCATAATAGTCTGTTTTCTTATTAATCTAATTTCCTAAAGAACAGACTTGATAGCAGAGAGTCACTTCTATGCCTTCGGCACCTGTGTTGGTCTTGGTATATACTGAGTGTCCTGGACTCTTGGCTAAATGAATGGGTTGACCTTTTAATCAGAATGATTATATAGTGAGAATTTCAAGTTGAATGATCAGTGGAGGTGAATTTTGAAACAAGCAGCTGAGATGTTTGGGGCCATATAATGGATGGATGGATCTACCTGTAAAACAGCCAGATCCACATATGTGCTGTGATAAAGGTGATACTTAAATTCTTCGGCCTATAGCAGCCACTGGGAATCCATCTGCTTACTTGTCTCTGCACTCTTTGTGCTCCAATTCTTTCCTCTAATTTTGAACTCTTTGCAGTGTGTCTGCAACCACAATCCGACCTCTAACCCCTGGGGTATAAGAATCGCTCTTAATCCCACTTCATTTGAATCTTTTCACTTCCTTACTGGCTCTGCAGTACCCTATAATACTTGTTCTTACTTCACTGCCTTTGTCTGAGCGAGGAGCTCCTGCCCCTCCGAAACCTGAAGAACGCACCTACTGGATGAGTAACTAGATGCCTGGTAAAGCAGTCTGGTCTACTGTGAAGGGAAAAATGATATGATCAATACTTTAAATGATTGTGTTTTACTGTAAACTTTCATTTTCCATTATAATTGGCCATAGATACACACAAAACAAAAACAGGGATAATGCTGTTAAGGTTTTGAGGAAATAATCAGTTTGAGATATTGCAAAGACAAATCTTGGTTTTCTGCAAGAGGGTGATAGATGATGAATCATTTGCAGCTGGTGTGGTTCTAGAAGGTTCTGAGGTAGTAGTGATTACCCAGGCAGCATCAGCCACTATTTGTCCTGTTGAGAACTCTTTGGAGAGAGTCCTGAGGATTAGGCTTGGAAAGAAAATCAAGACCTCTTTCTATGTGATGAGTCCCAAGAGGGACTTGGCTTCCCCAGTATTTAACAGCATATGAGTAATGTTAATGGACATAACTACTAATGGCTCAACAAGGAAAACCAAAAGCCCCTGTGAAGAGGAGTTAAAGAAAAAGTCCCTCAATTGGTTTTGTTGGGTCTTATTTCACAGGTCTTACTTCACTTAGTTCTTTCCTCTTTTTCTTTGTGCTTTGATTTTTTGCCATTAAGTGTAAGGGAAAATCATTTAGGGGGAGTAATACATTAACAATTACTGTGAATTTATCATATAAAGTCACCATATGGATTAACTCATTTACCTCACAATAACCCTCTAAAGTAGGCAACATTATTCTCTACCTTACATAGGCAAATAAACTGCAGCTCAGCTAGGCTTAGTGACTCGTGAAAGTGACATGGTCAGTAGGTGACAGAGCCCAGAATTGACTGAAGGAAGCCTAACTCTAGGACCTTCACTTTGTGCTATTCTAACACTACAACCTGAATCCATGTTTGAAGATGGTCTGCTGAGCTGCCCAGTCTGAGAGGAGAGATGAAGAGAAACAAGGTCTTTGTCTGGGCTTTGCTCAGGAAGAGAAGCCATCGCAATAGGGAAGTGGCAGGTGATGGACCTCAGGCCTTTGGCTGTTTCGGGGAAGAGGGGAAACTAGGCTGGGGGTGGACAGAAGACAAAAACGGATTTGTATACCGCAGAACTGATTCTGAAGTGATCATCTCTCCAGTGCCATTATCAAAGAGCACAACAAGATAAACTGTGGGTGTAGATTGTAAAGGTGATGGGGGAATGATAAGAAACCTAGACCGGGAGAAAGCAAGGGGAGACAATGGGAGAGTTCTGAAAGGACAAGTTGATCAGCCAAGTGGTATAGAAATGAGAAAAGACTGTGGCTTCCTGGAAACATCTTGATAAAATCAAAGGAGACAGAGAATTCCCGACAGATGAGGCAGGCGCGAGCCCCTGTGGTGAACTCAAAGCAACAGGGCTGGCTTCTCCCAGCAGACAGGAGGGAGCCACCAGGAAAGCAGAGCTTACAAGAGATTTCCAGGTATTTTGTTATAAAAACTTTTCTTTGGTTTCTAAAGTCAATCTTGCAAAATCGTTTTGAAGTAGAATCGTAGTCCTGAACTTTTTTCTGTACCAGAACTTTTCAATATTATTCACTTTAGGGGCTCTTATTTCCTCTGATGTCAAGATCCTGTGGTTTTACAACTAGAGATTAACACTAGGTACATGGGGACTTATCTAGGTCATGTTTCATGATTAATGTATTCTGCCCTCAGGACATTAATAGCTTCTTTTCACTTATAATCAGATTTTTTAAAACTGATAATGACCTTTTAACCTATTTTCATATAAAGTAAGACTTCTCCTTTGAGAATGGCAATTCCTTAATAGACTTGTGCATTAAAGCTCTTTATAGAGAAAAATATTTTTTCTGGGAGTTTGGGGAGAGTTTGGTATACTAAGTTTCCTCGCTTTTGGAAAAATGTGTAGTTTGGCCCATTTTCAAGTAATGAGAACTCAAAATAGAAACATACTTAAAAAAAAACCTTACTGGTTAAAAAAATTAGAAAGTTTGCTCAGATATAGAAAAATGTAAATGGAAATAAAAATAGGAACGCAAATGAGTCCCAGATTTAGTTAAGATGACAGCCCTCTTTAATGCCACCATCCTAAGGCACCCTTTGTACACTCTTTTCTGTTATATGGTTTTAATGGAAAGCAGCTGCCTTGGAAGGCATTGTTTACAATGGATCTCTGTCATAGCTCTGCATTGTAGCTATAAATAATGTCAACATGTTCTCCTATCCAGCAGCCTAGATGCTGATGCCACCCATCCATACCAGATGAGGTTATATTATTCTTCCCAAACATATTCATTATCATCTTAGGCTGTCCCCATCCCTGAGTGTAATGATGACCCTTTGTAACACCATTCATCACTGCCTGTGATTGTTTGCAGCTGAGGCTGTTGGCCTGCAGGTCCTCTCCCACCCAGCTGCTTTGTTGCCCAGCAATATCATGTTTGCTCTGCCTTCTTTTTGATCTTTCTTGAAAACATTTTCATCTTTTCCAATATGGACATGTGGCTGTAAAAGCAATGCAAAGCCAAGGTACATCTATGTTAGCATCTGACATACTCACGTAGTGGTCTCGGCAGTTTAGCCAGGTAAGGGATGAGCCACTGATGGAAAGTCTAGGAAGGATCTTGAAAAATGGATAGAAGGTCAGGGGGAAACTGTGAGGTGGGGTTTTAAATATATTTTCTGGGAAAAGCTGGAGTGAATGGAGGCCAGTGAGTCAGTGACATTTTCTTGTGTCCACTCCCCCCAGCAGGTTGGTAAGAGTCAGGGGGCCCTGAAGCCTCGGTGCGTATGTATTTTTCTGGGTAGGGGGTGACTTCATTTTGTTGGATTCTTGGTTATGAACCACAGATACAAAAGGCAATGAATAAATACATAGCAATACTAAGAAACAGGGAGAGGAGCCATCAGTGAAACAGAATTTGAAGACTACTTGAAAGACAGAGGCAGGTGGGATTAAATGATGGGGAAACAGCTCAAGACAGGCAGAGGAGAAGATGGCTGCTGCCTGTGGAGACAAATTTAGAGATTCTCTAAAAATCAGTTTTAGGTATCAGGTGCAGAAAGGGGTCCCAAGAGAATCATCAGAGGACTAGTTTACGGATCAGCAGGTGGACTAGCCTCCAGTGGGAGGAGTGGGAGGTTCTCTCACCGAGAAGATTAGCTACTTGTAGATCATAATTTTACCCCAATAAGTGGAGAAATCTGTGGGAAAAATAAAGTCAATAAGCTAGCAGTGAATCAAGCACAAAGACAAACCAGCAACTCAGATCTCCAAATGTTTGAAGAACAGCCACCACCAACTCAACAGAGCACCTAAGATCTGAGGTTACTGTGGAGTTTAAAAGAAGTATATTTATTGCCTTCCAGGAGGTGAGATGATATCATACTTACAAAACAAGATTAATCAGTTTCATGATACAGTAAAATCCTTAGAGGCCTTGGGACTAGGAAATAAGATTACCCAAATTGAAAACCAAAATTCTGTTAACCTGAATAGCAAAAGGAACACAATTTATACACCAAAATATTGACCTAAGATACTGAGCAGAAGATTATCCCAGAACCACCACAAAAAGGCATGGAAGCAAAAAAGCATGGAAGAAAGCTGAAACAAAAAGACCTGGAAATCCCAAAATCTAATGGGAGCTCCCAAAGGAGGAAATGGAAGAGAGGATATAATTAAAGTACTAGAAGGTAATTCCCCACAACTTAGAGGTTAACTGGTACCTGAATTTGAATGGGCACGCTGAGGCCTGTCAGAAGGAAAATGATGACATATCTTCCTTAACTTACCAGGGAGAACTTTCAGAGCACCAATCATAAACAGATGCTTCCAAAGAAAGAAACAAACCCACAAGGATACACATAAGGAAAAAGAATTGGACTGACATCATATTTCTCAATGGCAACATTAGATACAGGAAGACAAAAGATTTGAATCCTGATTTATACATTTGGTCAAATTCTCATTCATCTGTAAGAGCAAACTTAAATTTTTTCAGATTTAAAAAAGATAAATTCCACTTCCTACAAACCCCAGTTAGAGAATAACCAGCATGTATTCTAGCAAATGAACAATATATGTAACAAAAAACCATATAATTACAAGAAATCAGGGTGAGGAAGAATCCAAGAAAATAATACTGCTATTATGTCTGAATAATTGTTCATTTCTAGACAAAAACTTATATACCTTAATGTGGAATTAGAAGAGAATAAAGTATGAACTAACATGTATTCCTTGCTCAATGAGATAATGTGATATTAACTAACTATATGTGGTAGGAAAATAAATATAGATATTCATATACAAATAGGATGTTTGAATTCCAGACCACAAAGGACAAAAAAAAAATCTACATTTGTTCACTCTAAGTAAATATCAGAGAGGAAAAGAAATAAGAAAATACAGTACATAGAAAAATAAGGTGGCTAATATAAATCCAAATATACTGGTAATCCTAATAAATGGGAAGAGATTAAATTCCCCAATTCTGGGTAGAAATTCTGAGATTGGGTTAAAAAAAAATAAGCTCCAAGCTATTTCAGGAAACTTAAAAAACAAAATGAAGCCATGAGTTTGGAAATCAAATCATAAAAAGTGATACCCTAGCATTTGCCTTTCAACAGAGCGCAAGTAAAGCAAAACACCAAGCAAAAATGGCACCAAGCAAAAATTAGGAAGCACTAAAAACAACATTTTAATTAGTTAAATCAGTTAAAAAACATGAAGGACAGACCTTCATAAACCTAGTAACATAGACTTATGATGCATTAAAGCAAAACATTAAAATGTCATAAGGAGAAGTGAACAAATTCACAATCAAGGTGGAAGACTTAAAAACAAATCCAAAACCTCATTCAGAAATTGATCAAGTAGGTTAAAATGAATTAGAGTGATATAATCCACAGATTTGACCAAATGATTATATATATAAATTTATAGAGTACAGAGTATAGTCTTCTCAGATATACATATTCATAGAACTGGGATTAAAAAAATCAAAACTAAAATGAGAAGTAATCATTTAATTGGAGTGAAAGAATTCTGATAAAAATTACACTTTTTTTTTTTTTTTTTTTTTATGCGTTACGCGGGCCTCTCACTGTCGTGGCCTCTCCCGTTGCGGAGGACAGGCTCCGGACGCGCAGGCTCAGCGGCCATGGCTCACGGGCCCAGCCGCTCCGCGGCATGTGGGATCCTCCCAGACCGGGGCACGAACCCGTGTCCCCTGCATCGGCAGGCGGACTCTCAACCACTGCGCCACCAGGGAAGCCCAAAAATTACACTTTTAAGTACATTTATTGGACACCTAGGATCTCAATGTAAAAGTACTTTTAAAAAGAAGAAATGTATAAAGATAAAATCAAAGATTAGTAAAAAAAAAATAAGCAAATCAATTAAAGTATAAGATGTTTTTCACCTTTAAGTAGAATCTAGAAGATTTCTGGAGAAATCTAGTTAGAAATACAAGAACCAGAACCTTTTCAAAAATTAAAAATGTGGTAGAATTAAAGATTTTAGGAAATTTTAAGTGAAAGATGTCTAACATTTTGTTAATAAACTTGAGAATCTAGAAGAAATGGGTGAATTTCTAAAAAATCAAAAATACTAACCTTGGCTCAAAAAGCAATTTATCTGAATAGGGCTGCTACATAACAGAATTGAATTGAGTAAATTTAAAAGCTCTTATTGGCTTTATTCAGCCATTCTCGAATTAGGCAGTGTCCCATCTAGCAGATAGGAGGATGCTCCAAAGAATTTTACAAGATGAAATCCTTTTGTAAGCAGAAGGGAGCTGGACAAGGAAGTTTAACTAGCAAAATGCAAATTGGCTGTGGTAAGGTCACCTTCCTTTAGCGGAGGCAGGGGTCTATCAGGCAGATGACCTCACTAGTGCTGACCAGGTGATTCCAGATTGACTGGCTTAAGATTCCATTCTTGGGAGATGCTGAAACTGTAATTAAGTGTTAAGTCTTGGTGATGTGGGCAGGCATAACTGTCTTGCTTTTAACAGAGCAATAAGCATGAAAGTGAAAATACAGTTTAAAAGAAAAAACTCTCCAAAAGATGAACTCTGTGTCTATGGGTCAAAATATATATAGGAAGACTAATAATCAAGTAATTACAAGCATAATGAGTGTCATGAATGTGGAAGAAAGAATGCCTTCTTTTTATGTGTCTTTGCTAGAAATCCTTGAGAAAAAGCCAAGGGAGCCTATTTTTTTCAGCCCTTTCCAGGAAACTCTTGAAGTTTTTAAAGAATTTTGACAACCAAGCTGCCACATGTTTACTCCAAAACATTTTCCAAAGGAAGCAGCTCAGTCATAAAAGAAGCAGGAGAGAGAAGACCTTTCCTTTCTTAAGTAATATTTGATCCCTGAAGGGAAAAAGCAAAGATTAAAGTAGTGGTAATGATATGAGAAAGATACCCTGTTATCTTGATTTACACAGAAAGTGGAGAGGAAGCATTTCTAATTTATGGTTCCATATATATCACAGAATGGAGAACATATGATAACATTTAATGAGTGCATTAATTTTTTACAGTGCTCAGTTGATTAGAACCATGCTGGAATACTAAGGAATGCTGGTGGTATAAAATGGTCCTCTAAGCATCAGTGACAAAGTGTCAGGTGGAAGTTACATTAAGTTTGGCACACATCATTAAACAGTGTCTGATATGAGCAGATGTTCAATTTTTCACACTGAAGAGGTGGTGCAGGAGATTCTATTGTAATGTAACATAACGTAATGGCATAATTTGCTGTGAAAGTAAAATAAGCCATCTATCTTGGATGAGGTAGTTGGTGTTTGTTTGTGAAGTGTGTTAATAATTTCAGTGTTTATGTCTTCAGTGGAAACTAAAGATTCTGAAGGTCCTAAATACCCCTTGTCTACAACTGCTTTTATCCATATTGTACTGACACAGTACTATAGGTGCCATGCTCAGGTAGTATCTTTAAATATCTGATAATGTTTCTGGTGGTGTCCTTTAAGAATCATATTTCCTCAATTTTGCCATTGTATCCTTTAATACTCCCTCACTCTGCCCACTTCCTATGTCCTAGAAGTGAAGGGAAAGTGGCTAAAATATGAGAGTAGTAAATTCCTTAAAGCCTCAACTTCCTAAAAGCTATCTTCTTGACATACTTTGCTACCTAAAGGCTGGGTTCTCTAGTCAGCTGTTTTGAATGGTGATGTTCATTGTCATACCTATTCCTCAGTTTTTTTGTGTCAGTATCTCAGAAAATAAAAAAATAGCTGAGCCAAGGGTGGATATGTAAATTTGACTCTCCCAACTTCTCAAAATAATAAAGAGCAATAAAAACAACACAACCGCACAAACTTTTCCATCATCATAACTATAAGTCAGACTGGTCCAAACCTCGAATTACCAGTAAGTGGAAGAATAAACATGAAATCCCAGCATGATATCTCTTGTGTTCCTCATGGCAAGCCTTTGGGAGACTGTATGGGTAGTTCAGCAAAAACTACACAGAAGAAGTAAAATGGGGAGATAGCAATAGGGGGAAAATAAATCCAATAGAAACCACCAACAGAAAGAAAAAGGCTGAGAAAATACAGAAAAAGTGTAGTGGTGGCAGGCCAGAGCTCTGACTGCAGGGGAGGGACTTAAAAGTATGTGTGAGACATGAGTAAAGAGTAGCTGAGTGGTAACACTATAGGCAAAGAAGAAGGTTAAGGTAATGGAGAGCCATCCTTGGAAAGTGTCTGGTGGAGGGAAAAGGAAAACAGATGGGGATGTTTGGACAGAAGAGAATCAAAATATGAGAGGACACACCACACCCCTCCCTCATTTACCTCTCCCCCCAACCTCCAAAATACAATACTTGGTTAAAAAGAAAAATTACTCCTTGTTACACTGTGGTAAGAAATTATTTGTTCTTTCTCACAAGCACCTCAAACTGCTGGCTCTGTCTACAGAAATGCAGAAGCATGTTTCCATCTTGTTTTTAAGGTTATTACAAAAATACAGAATGAGAGTAATCCAAATGTTCAGCTGATTAAAGATTCATCCTCTAAAGAAGGTGTGGCACATATATACAATGGAATATTACTCAGCCATAAAAAGAAATGAAATTGAGCTATTTGTAGTGAGGTGGATGGACCTAGAGTCTGTCATACAGAGTGAAGTAAGTCAGAAAGAGAAAAACAAATACTGTATGCTAACACATATATATGGAATCTAAAAAAAAAAAAAAAGTTCTGATGAAACTAGGGGCAGGACAGGAATAAAGATGCAGACGTAGAGAATGGACTTAAGGACATGGAGAGGGGGAAGGGTAAGCTGGGACGAAGTGAGAGAGTGGCATGGACACATATATACTACCAAATGTCAAATAGATAGCTAGTAGGAAGCAGCCGCATAACACAGGGAGATCAGCTCGGTTCTTTGTGACCACCTAGAGGGGTGGGAGGGAAGGAGGGAGATGCAAAAGGGAGGGGATATATGTATATGTATATCTGATTCACTTTGTTATGCAGCAGAAACTAACACAACATTGTAAAGCAATTATACTCCAATAAAAATGTTTAAAAAATTAAGTTATCAAATAATAAATAAAAAAGTTGTTGTGATATTAAAAAAAAAACTCATCCTCATCAAAACCAATGGCAAAAAAGAAAGAAAATGAAATGCAACACTTCAAACTGAATTCAGTATCCTCAAACAAGCTTTTGTGGTTTTGGAGGATGCTTTGAACTATAAGTCCAAATTCTGAGAACAAAAGGCACATAAACTCAAATGAAACAACTTTATTAAACTGAGGGAAGAAATAAAATAAAAAGTTAAAATCATATTAGAAATGTAGACTAACTTATAAGTTAGCCAAAGAAGAGTAGATTAAAAAAGATAAAAAAGGACATTGGAAAAATGTAGAAAAGCAACCAAGAAAATGTGACAAAGGATGTAAAAAGACTCAGAGGGATGGCAATTGATTTGGAAGACAACCACAGAAGGAATAACATTGAAATAGTTGGAGTCCCAAGGAACAAAAACAAAAAGTGGAACAGAACTAGTAGTTACCACCATTAAAAACAAACAAACAAACAAAAAAAAACCTTTTTGGATGTAAAGGACTTGTGTCTACATTTTGAAAGGGCTCACTGACACTACTGTAAACTAACCCTTAATAATCAACTCAAAGTCATGCTCTCACAAAGCTACTAAACAAAGATAAAGATTCCTTAGCACCATCAGGGGAAAAGATACAGTAACTTACAAGAGAAGATAACTAGACTGATATGAGACTTCTCAAGTACAACAGAAAAAACAAGTCAACAATAGAACATCATTTTCAAAAAAAGTGTGAACCAGCAATTTTTCCCTCCAGCCAAGCTGTCCTTCAAGTGTCAAGGCTATAGAAAAACAACTTTAAACCCAGACGAGCTCAGGGAATTATGTATCCTTGAGGCTTTTTTGAAGAATCTACTAGAAAATGAACTCCATTTAACCAGGAGATAACGAGGGAAACTTTAGCAAAAGAAGCGATGGACGTCATTTAATAACTTAGATCTAAAACTAAAACAAAGGTGAATAAGAAAGGTGAAGAAGGACTTCCCTGATGGTCCAGTGATTAAGCCTCCATGCTTCCAATGTAGGGGGTGTGCCATGGGTTTGATCCCTGGTTGGGGAAATAAGATCCCATATGCAGTGCCGTGCAGCCAAAAAAAAAAAAAAAAATAGTGAATAATAAAATGTTATATGACCTACGCTAATGTCATGTGTTCTGTGTTTTGATAAAGTAGACATAATGTGATTAGAAAGGTGAAAATAGAATAAATTCACTAATTATTGTATTAGTGTTAGATGGGGGTTAAGAATACCATTAGAAACTCATAAATGATTGTAATGATTTAAGAAAACAAGGGAATAATGACATTTAAAACAGTATAAACAAAAATACAAACCTTAAAAGCCAAAAAAAAGTAAAAACATATAGAGAAAAAAATTATACAGTTGAGATCAAATGTGGCAGTCTTAACAATAAATGTAAATGGGTTCAGCTCACTTATTAAAAGAAAAAGCTGTTCAACTGGCTCTCAAAGGAAGGCCTACCTATATGCTATAAATGTAAGAGACGCACCTAAAATGAAATAATTTGAAAAGGCTAACAAGAAAGAAATAGGCAAAGTGTATCAGGCAAATGGAAACAATAAGAAAACAGGTTTAGCAAACTAATATCATACAAAGTATAATTCAATCCAAAAGCATTAAATGTAAAAATGAAGGATGCTTTTTAATGTTAAAAGGCCTAATACATGATGTATGACAATTATGAACATTATGCACCAAAAAAACACAGCAATCATCTTTATAAAAAAAAACAAAAAACAAAAAAAAACCTAACCAGAAATGTAAGGAGATGTAGAGAAAGCATGATAATATGGGATTTTAAGACACACAAAACAGATCAAATTGACAAAAGCAAGGATGGAAAACCTAAACATCATAACTAAAAGATTTTATGATATATTGAACTTTATACCTCAATATAGATGATATGTTTCTCTGAAGCACAGGTGAAATGCTAAAAACATTAGATAACAAAGAAAACAACAGTAGAAATATTAAATATTACAAATAACACTATTAGATTACAATGGACTAAAACTAGAAATTATTATTAAAAAAAAACCCAAAGTACTTGCACCTGGATACTTAACTTTTTGTTATACAGCTCTTGAAAGGGAAATAGAAAATTTTATAACTTCTAAAAAATTACATAATCATAGAATTTGTCACTTTATGTAGTTAAAAAATATGTAGTTTTTAAGAAATGAAAACATTCAAACAGTGACATGTTTAAAGCAGTGATAATAGGGAAATCAGCAGCACAAAATACCTTTATCATAAAAGTGAAAGAATAGAAAAATGAAATTACAAGCACAAAAGTTAGAAAAAACCTCAACGTAAACCAGGAGAGAGCACAAGGAAAGGGCTAATAATGATGAAAGCAAAAATTAAAGAGGACAATAGAAAAACAGATCTAGTTAAACAAACTTCTGATAATTTGAAAACATTAACAAAATAGTCAAACCTATAGATACCATGATCAAGAAACAAAGGGACAAATCACAAATATACAAAATAAGAAATGGAAAGGGAGAAATGGCCCGAGTGAGTTGGACAAAATTTAAAAATATCATCAGACTATTTTGCAAAACCTTAAGTAATACATTTGAAAATGGAGATGAAGTAGATAATTTCCTAGGGAGATAAAAGTTTACCAAACTGACCCAATTGAAGATAGAATGTTTACTCAAACAACTTGCCCTAGAAGAAACGGAGAAAATTATCAAGATACTACCTCACAAAAAGTACCATATTCAGGTGAGAATTCACAGCAAATTTCAAAGAGTAAATGGTCCCAATGCTTTATGCATTATTCCAGAGCACTGAAAATGAAGGAAGACTTACTAATGTTTTAATAAAGCAAGTATAACATTGACATATAAATTTGATAAAGATAGTACAAAAAATTTATGAACCAATATCATCAATGAACATTGATGCAAAAGTTCAAAATAATATATGGTGAACAGAATCCAGTGCTACTATAAGGAAACCATACACAATGACCTGAGCTTATTTTAGGAATGTGAGGTTAGTTCAATATTTGGAAGCCCATTAATATACAGCTAAATAATATACCTAAATAATATGTCTAAGGAAAAAACAAAGGATTGTCTCCACTGACACTAGAAATTTCAAATTGTTAAATCTGTTAAATCTGTTAAGATTTCAAAACGTATTCCTGATAAAATGCACTCAAGCAAATAGGAATTGATGTATACTTTTTTTTGTTGTTACAGATTCAAATAAAAAATACATATACATATCCTACTCCTGAGTCTAGCATCCTCCTTAACTGGGAAGCGCTAGCAGCATTTCCGGTAACATCTGAGAGAAATAACTGTAGTAGGGAATCTGGGTGAAGGTATCTGGGAATTCTTTTGACTAGCCTTGTAAGTTTTCTCAAAGTCTGAAATTATGTCAAAATAAAATATTTTAAAATGTGTAGAATGAGGTTACTAATGCTTCTTTTCTTTCTTACGACCTAGGACAGATATTTCTAGCTATCTACCCAATGCCTAGTTTTCCATTCTTCCAAATTACTTTTTAGGGAGGTCTGAGGTTAAATACCTTGTAAGGCAACTCTGTCCCCTGAGATAAACTTGAAAGGGTAGGGCTTCCGGGGGGGGGGGGGGGGGGGGGGAATTCCAAAAAGGGGCAGGCTTGGCTGATAATAGCCTCAGGCCTTTTGCCCTTCAATACCTTCCTGCCGGGAGGCAGCAGCCACCTTATCTCCACAAGGAGGAACTGCTCAGGCTGAAGATGAAGTGACAGATATAGAAGGAGCTTGAGTCCCTGGTGGAGTCGGGGAGTCATTACGTCAGCCACTGAGGGACAATTTCTGGATGTTGTGCATAGTAGGAATAATCCTCTTCCTCACCTGGCCGTGGTTGGTTGGGTTTACTGTTTCTTGCAGCTACAAGAATTTAATTTTTTTCATATAGGTATGACATAGACTTTAAATGAGAAAATTAACATAGTTGAGAACCACCACAAGATCCAGGATTAAATCCCAAACTACATTTCCAAGTGAAGGTTTTAGAGAGTTCACACTATGCTGAGAACCACTCCAGTGACTTGAAAAACGAAGCACAAGGCGATAAGCATGGGTAATGCTTTCATCCTCTCGTTTTATCAATTCCATATGATTTGCTGAGAAACTACTAAGTGAAAAATACTGGAAAACAGAAATGTGTCTCAGTAGTTCACAAGGACCTTATAATACCTGCTAGCAAGTGAATAGACATGTGTGTGCTTTAAGAAATAAAACCCGTGCATGACATTATGTTAAAAGTGTCAATAAGCAGTATGGATGGCACAAATCCTACATAAATTCAAAGACGTACTGGTTGAGTGGAGAATCCATGGAGGAGGTGGCATCTGAGTAAGTCTTGGGAAAAAGATAAAACTTGGATCATTGGAAGGGGGATAGGTGGGAAGGCAGTCTTGGCAAAATAAATGCCATAGACCAATGGATGGAAGTTAGGGACAGTAAGACAGTTCTTTTGGAGTAGAATGTTTTGGTTTTTTTTTTTTTTAAAGAAGATGTTGGCGGTAGGAGTTTATTTATTTATTTACTTTTGCTGTGTTGGGTCTTCGTTTCTGTGCGAGGGCTTTCTCTAGTTGCGGCAAGCGGGGGCCACTCTTTATCGCGGTGCGCGGGCCTCTCACTGTCGCGGCCTCTCTTGTTGCGGAGCACAGGCTCCAGATGCGCAGGCTCAGTAGTTCTGGCTCACGGGCCTAGTTGCTCCGCGGCATGTGGGGTCTTCCCGGACCAGGGTTCGAACCCGTGTCCCCTGCATTAGCAGGCAGATTCTCAACCAGTGCATCACCAGGGAAGCCCGGAGTAGAATGTTTTTGACATTATAAATTCTTCAGCAGGGTTATAGTCTGACTGAAGCAGAATTTTAGAGTTATTTGATACGTAGGATGAAACAGAGGAAACTTAGAATCAAACAGCATGAGAAATTTAGTAACCTTAATCATAGGTGGAATGGAAAAGACAAATTTAAGAGCTATCTCTAAGGAAAAATTCACATGCTTTGGTACCTTATCAGATTTAGGGGTGGATCATAAACTATCCTAAGGTTTCTAATGTAATTGCTTATTAAAAGAATAGTGGTGTCATTGACAGAAATTGGTAATTAGAAATGGGGCTCTTTGCTTGGAGAGAGCTGTGGGAAGAGTAAGAAGATACTGGTTTAAACTGTTAACACTTACTGTCAAAGCTAATATTGGGTCTTTTTCTATGTGTACATTTACAAACTTGGTTTAAACTCTACTGTTCTTTTTTTCTAGTAATTTGAAAGCTGTGACCCTACTCTAAAATGTTAATTTTGGTTTCAAAAAATACACTAAAATATGTCTCCATTTGTTAGTATTAACAATGAAGTAATAGCTAATAAAACTATATTACCATATTACAGGTCGAAGCAATTTTCTCCATTTTGATCTAATCCCATTTATCTTATTATAATCTGACTTTTAGACTTAAATTATTGTTTTCAACCTATGTTATTTTAGACACCTTTTATTTTGTATGCATTCTTTGCTAATCTGACCATAAAGAAATAACTGTGTTCAGTGCTGTTATAAAGTGGTATTTAAAACATCACTTCTTCAGGTTTTTATTTAAAATTCTTATTCTCATATCATGTAATTGGGTATCCCTGTGTGTGTGTGTGTGTGTGTGTGTGTGTGTGTAAGGATAAATTAATGGAATGTTTTGAGTATTTGATTAGCTGAGAAAGATTTACTATTGCTTTCTTACATTGACTATAGCTTAACTACTCAGAATTATTAGGTGTAAGAATTACCTTTGGTAAATATTTCTTTATTGTCTCTGTCCTTCATAGTATATAAGAAAGCACAGTTTCTTGAGAAACTCCTTCCATGGAAAATACATTTTTTCATCTTTGCTCCTTTTCTTCCTGGTGCTTGACATATCAATATTGTATGTAGGTATGTTTCTATCTTGGTTAATTTTAATAAACAATATTGTATGGCACTGATAGAACTCTTCCAAATTATTGTTTGTCCTTTTTAGCTCAAGCAAGTGTTGTAAACTTTGACTACTACTTTTGTCCTTTTTTCCCCCGGATGTTATCTGTTAACAGAAATGGTAATAAAACTCTAAAAAACTTTGAGAAATCTACCAGAGTTGGTGTATTTTATCTTACCTTTCGTATAACATATTTGTAGTTTACATGTGAGGTAGCAGAGATGTTAATATTATTACCTAGGCACAGTCATTGGTAAATAATATGATTAATCATAATTATAGACACTTCAGAGGTTTAAGGTAGTTGCTCTCTTTAGATAGCAATTATATATGAATTCTAGGTGTTTCATAAAACTCTTTTTGCAAGGAGAGTTGATGATGTGGAATAATTTGCTTTTTCTGCTGCAGCAAAAGAATAGGATATATTTTCTTATCATGCAGATACCTTTAATAGTAGTTAGAAGAACATAACGGCTTTAGAGTAAGTGCTAAATCCATTAGCTTTTGAAAAAAGGGACATCTGAAAAACATTAAAAAAGAGGTCAAAATAAGATTATTAAAAAAGGAATATGTGGCATGTAATGTTTTGCAGCTCTATTTTTGAAAAAAAATATCAGTAAGATCTAGGCTGACTTCATTCTCTCTTCATTTAAGTTGTTTTTCTCTCATAATTTCAGTTGTCACTGTGTCTGCATTCTGAGAGTTTAAAGTTTCTCTTCCATATAACTGATTGTATTTTCAGCAATGTAAAATACACTTTTTATTGCTTTTCCTGCTCATCTTAATTCTAATGTTGCATTTAAATTTTATAGTCATTCTTAATCCTATCCAACTTCCTTTTCATTTCTGCCTCTATCTTGGTTCTAGTTAGCTTTTCTATAATGTAAGTTCTCTTGATTTTTTTTTTTTATCATCTTGCCCAGAATATATTTTCAGAAGAAAACTTTTCTTCTCTTTATTGGGTGTTGTGTCCTCATTTAAGTTGTAGAATCTCTATATAACCCCACATTGACTGTTTCTGAAATCCTTGTTCCTATCCTATCCAGGCCTATGTAAAGAGGTAAGTATTTGTTAACAGACCAAATGGTTAGGTTTGCCTTACCCTTCCTGCCTTTTCATCTGTGAATTAACACAGCCCCACTAAGGTGTTAACCTGAAGAACAGATTGGTGTTCATAGCTCCATGCCAAATTCCTGGCCCTTTTCCTGGGGTGATTCTGCTAGACTGAGGAGGGATATTATCTTCCTCCTGCTTTCTACTTTTCTACTGCTATTAGACTATTCATAAGAGCACACACTTGATCCTTTTCTCCTGGTCATGAATGATCTCTGGGGACCATGGGGTGTGGTGGCTTGAAGTGGGGTCTTAGTTCTCTGACCGGAAATTGAACCTGGGCTGTGTCAATGAGAGTGCCAAATCTTAACCTCTAGACCACGAGGACCAGTGGGCTGGAAACAGGACCACGGTCCTTGTCTTTTTTGAGGAAACAATTCAGCAAAGAGAAAGAAGGTAGTGAAGCTTGTCAAGCATTCATTAGAAGCTAAGTACGTGTGAAAGGACACTGGTGGGCTCAGAGTGAGTTGCACTTTTGGGGTAGCTTAAATTGCTTATTTGGGGGCTGGGTTTCTTCTGGCCAATCATCTTGCTCGTTGTTCACATCTGTTCTGACTCAGGGCCTTTCTCGATGTGCACACACATCTTTTAGCCAAGATGGATTCTAAGCACGAGGGTTGCTGGGAGGTTGGCAGGACATAGTACGGGCTGGCACCCCTTCCCTTCCCTGGCTCCTGAGGATATTTTCTGCGCATGTGTGGCCTGGGAGGTCTCCTTGATCCCAAGAAAAATGTGGCTTCCTTATCTTTTATTCAAGCAGAGCTCTGCACCTGCTGTTATCTTTATCTTGAAGTAACAGGAGACAAGTTCCAGTTGCTCAGCCTGGGGCCCAGCTATCTCCTGTCTCATTACCAGCACACACCAGGCTCTCAGAAGGCAGTGCTTTCACATATCTCTACTTCTGCCCCTTCCTATCACCAAGCTCTTCCTCAAGATGTGGGGTCTGCTTGCTCCTTCCACAACCACATAGGCATTACATTCATCAAGTTGGATGTTCATCAAGTAGGTACAGTGAAAGAAGCACTGATGAGGGTAGTAGGGACAAGAAATGCTTTCGTCTGACTCAAGCTGATTTGGGCAGTAGTTAGAGGAATCCTGTGTGTCTGAAGTAAGGGTCTGCCATACTGTTGGGTAGAAATTTTCCATGTCTTTTTCTAACTCTTGTAATTCAGATACGTTCTCTCCCTTTTCTTAGTCAAAATTCCTCTGGGTGTATTGCAAGCAGCTGTTTAATATTACCTGTGTTGCTCTGTTTTGCATCCCTCAGGCTTCTATGAATATTTTAATAAACTGATGAAGGAAGAAAAAAAGATTTTATCTGCTTTTTAAATCAAGAAGTCTCAAATTTCCTTTATTTTAACAGAGTGTTCATGGTATTAGGAAGTTACTGGCTCACCAGTAACTGCGTTCATCTGTTTTGGGCCATTGACACCGTAGCACAAGTCTCTGGATTGAAGTAGAACTATGTGAAGCCCTCAAAAGATGTATGGAGGCAGCAGGCACCATACTCAGGACTTTGTCCCATGACACACATTACACATATCACATGTGGATATTTAATAAAAAGCCAAAAAACTCTCCAATAGGCAGTGGTTCCAAGCAATTAAATGTAGATTGTTTATTTTGCAGAAATAGGGTCATTAGGAGAATTTTAGTTGATTGCTGAAAAGAATAATGGGTGTGAAAATTGCCTTCAGGGATTAGAAATGGACTTTAATGGCATACTAAGGATAAAAATTTGGTATGTTATAAAAAACTGTGACTGGCATGGTTTAAAGCAATAAATGCTGATACCTCTTGTGAATCCATATATGTAACTCACTTAGGACATAATCAGAAGGTGCTGGAACTCTGGAGAACTGTTTGCATTGCCAGAAGCTATGTGACACCCTTCTAGGATATATAACAATAGTATCAGTTAGTTGCCTTGCAGAGATCTCGCTTTCTGTCTCCCCACCACCACCCCAGTTATCTATTTCCACAGTGTTGTATATGTTTCTTCTCTAATCCTGACTTGTCCAGAATCAGGATCAATAGTAGTTGGTGGAAAAGAAGGAATAGAGACGAGAGAAAACAAGAAGTATCTCCTATTTGTAATGCAATGATAATGTTGGGACAACTTAATTACCTGAGAGCAGTTTTCCTAGTATCGTGGTCATAGTTGCAAATGGTAGCCTAACCTATGTGTGTCACTTGGAAAGTTATTTCAAATTCCAGGGCATTGAGAAAATTTTCATGACTACACTGAGCACACACTTGCCATAGCTTTCCAGAAAAGAGCAGCGGCAGAAGTTTGCTTTAGTAAACACAGAATGCTGGTGCTGGAAAAGATCTGACAGTTCGTCTGCTTCTTTCTCTTTATTTTACAAATGAGGAAATTGAAATCAGGCAGGTGAAGTGACTTCTCCCAGATCAAATGTGAGTTTAAGGACACATTCTGGGCCTAAACCCAACTCTCCTGCATCCTACTCCAGCACCCTTCCATTTCCCCATACTTCTGTCAGGAAAAGCCCTTTTGGGAAAGGCAACAAAAAATTGCTTTAAATATTAAAAAGTGCCACATTATTTGGAAAAGTAAAAATTCAGACAGTTGAGGGAAAGAAAAATTCCTTTAGGTTAAGAAGCAGAAATGAAGAAAAGGCAAAAAGGAGAAACTTGGTTCTTTTCTTTTCAAATCTTTTTAACTTATGATAAAATGTCTGGGGAATTTTTTAAAAGCTGAATTTAACCCGAACTCTACTATAGTGCCTGTTTTTCTTCATTTTTTAAAGAGCAATGGTCTAGTCGTTGGCATGGCTAGATGACAGTTTCTGTTTTAAACAATCCAGTAGTTTCAGTTCTTGATTGCGTCTTCCGACTCTTATTTTAGCTTATTATGTGTATTTTTGTAATATCGTTTAAATTATTTTTGGAAGGTGACAGAAATAAATCCAGTGATTTTAAACTCCTATTTCCTTCTTTAGATTTCTTTAAGATCATTATTTTCATTCCCTTTTCTGAACCAAGTCACTAATTAGCATCATGAGTGGATGTGAAATATTCCCATAAACTCTTGGTCTCATCAGGATTGATGAGAAAGCCTCTAAACTTGATATAAATATCTTATATTATTATTTTTCTAATTAAAATAAAACAGCTGATGGGGAGAGGAAAGGCGGGTCCTGCCTTAGTTTATTTGATGAGAAAGTAAAATACCTGTTCTAATTACTTCAGAAAGGAAGAATAGACCTACTCCTGGCCCATTAGTACCCTTTTGAATTCACCAGTTGTATAATTCAAAGGAGCAGAGGCTTTGAGAAGAAATCAGAATGAAATCGCTCCCCCACAAGACCTTCCTCCTCTCCCAGAGAGGACAGTGGAAACTGAGCCTCAGAACATGGAGAGTTCTGAGAGTTCCCAGAGTCTCTCGGGAAGCTCGGGAAGCTCAGAGGTTTGAAGCTCATGTCGATATGAAATTCAGTTCCAAGATTGGCAGAGTTCCAATCTGTTGGCCTTTAGTATCTAAAGAATATTTCCTTGACGAGGAAAAGATGTCTTAGTTTAGGTTATTTTCCTGTGAGCTAAGAGACCCTGAGTGCTAGTTCTGTTTTTGTGTGAACTTGGGCAAGTTAATGAACCCCTCTGGTGCTGTGTTTTCATCTGACAAATGAGTTAACAGTGCTGTTCTACCTGCTTTATGAGGAAGAATGAGGTATTGGTAAACGTGCTACAAAGAAATAAAAAGGCTTTGCAAAATATTGTTATTCGCTAATTCATTCTCTTGGAGTAACTCCTCTTTTCATGGGAACCACATCTGATGTCTTTTGTCCTCTTTTTTCTGTGCATTTCATTTCTGATCCATTTTTTTTGAGATGGGGGTTTTATCATATTGGCTAACTGGGTATGGCTACTAAAAATGAAAAGCAGATGTTCTGAGCTTACCATCACATGGATTCTCAAACTGCCCCAACATTTGGAAGAAAAAGAACATTGATGCTTATATTAAACTGAGCATTCAAGTTCAGTTGGAATATTTGCCATGAATTGTTGCCCTTAATCAAGTTAGATACAAGCTCTTAGCCGATGAAATTGTTGACTGAAAAAAAAGAAAAAAAACAATGCACAACCTAAAAGCTGAGAATTTTATTTGGGGATGTTACTGAGGACTATAGCCTAGGAAATCAGCCTCTCAGAAAGCTCTGGGGGAACAAACGTATGGACACCAAGGGGGGAAAGTGGCGGCGGGGGTGGTGGTGGTGGTGGTGGGATGAATTGGGAGATTGGGATTGACATGTATGCACTAATATGTATAAAATGGACAACTAATAAGAACCTGCTGTATAAAAAAATAAATAAAATTCAAAAGAAAAAAAAAAAAAAGCAAGCTCTGAGGAACTGTTCCAAAGAGGTAAGGGAGGAGTCGGGAGTTATAGGAATTTTTGCTGGAAAACAAACAAACAAACATGTAGTTGAACATCAAAAGATTACTGCTAATCACAAAAACAAGATATCTCAAGTTAACGATCTTAGTGCTTTTCTACGTATGGGAAGATGCAGGAATCTGGGCTCCCTGAAATTATCCCTTTGATCTGCATCGTAACTACCTAGGGCCATTCTTCTGTTTTTCTCCACCCTGAATTCCCCTCAGGGTGCACCATTTTGGGGCAGCTACAGTGGCTGATGGCTTGATGGTGGGCATAAGATGTTGTTTACTGGAATGGTAGGCAACATTCTTTGTTTACTGAAATGGCAGCCAACTTTGTTTTTTGTCCACAGAATAAATGCTGGATTCCAGAGGTCTTCCACAAAGGAATTCTCAGAAGTATTCTCTACCTGCCTGGCTCGTGTGTGTGTGGGAGTCCTATAATTAGCATTATTGTGAGAGTGTGTGGCGAGAGGTGGGTCCAGAGAGACCTTGGTAAATGCTGACGACCCATTTTCTCAGAGACAAATGAATGAGTGGGAGATTGAGAGCACTGAGAGGGGAGACAGGGAGAGGAGGGCTCGTGAATGCCCAGTGGGAAACTTACTGAGTAGGGGGAACACACACTGGTCACTAGAGGCAAGAATCGAGAAAGAAGGTGGTTTTCAGCTTTAGAGCGTAGGGGAAGCTAGAAGGTGTTTCTTCCAACGCTAAATATTTCAAGGCTCTTGCTTTTTTTGTGTAGAATTTGACCCATGAAAGGCAAATGAGGTGATGTGAGGCCTCTAATCCGCTCAAGGAAATGCAATGAGAGAACTGCGTTACATGATTTATTCATCCGCAGTTTCTTCTCTGGCACCTGAAAGAGCATTAGTACTCCAAACAGCAGATTGAGTTCCTTTGGAAAGGCTGATAGACACATAGGAAGTTAAAATTCAAGTCAGAGGCTCAGATTATTTTAATTTTGAGTTCTTGAATATCTGGAGGCAAAATAAACTTGAGGGGTAAAAAGAGGTGGGTTTTAGTTTGTTTTTTCCAGTGTTGACTGTATCAGGTCACATCATGTGCTCTGGTGACATAGCATCCTGGGAAGGTTCAGCATGGAGGGAGCCAGCCTGCGAGTTTTATTACCAAAAACAGGAGTTAAATTGAAAGGGAGCCTCTTCTGCTTTCCAGGAAAGACAATACACTTAAATTAACTTGTGACCTCTGTCTCCCTCTTTATCAACTGTCAAAGGACCAGTTTTGCCTAGCTCCAGGCTCACTTCAGTAGTCTGTAATCACCAATCTTGTTTTTCCCCTCTCCTTGTTCCAATCTAGTTAGGGTTTCCAATCATTCTTAGACAAGGTCTCTGTCAGCTGGGGGCAGGATCTTTCCAGTAAGCACAGAGATTAAATTTGCTAGGTTTTGGTTTGCCAATTTGTTAAGTGGTGAGTAGTTTTGCCTGCTTTTATCTGACCAGCAGCATGAACTCCTGCAGATTGCAAGTATATTTTGTTTGCAGGGAATCTTTGTGTTGTATGGGAAGGAATGCTGACTTAGTAGTGAGGACTTGAATCTTACCCTCAGTTCTTAGATCTACTTATGAGTTATTTTACCTGTTTGAAGTTTAGTTTCTCATCTTTAAAATGCGAATGACAATGAAAATAATAATAGATGGTTTTAGCACCTTACATGTATTAATCTGTGTTACACGTATTAACACAACTATATGACTTGGGTGCTATTATCATTTTCTCAGATGAGGAAACTAAGTCACAGATAGTTGTAACTTATTCCCAAGGTAACTCAGCTAGTACGTGGTCCCATAGGGATTTGAATCCAGGTGGGCTGATGTTTAGTGAAGCAGAAGGAAATGTTAAGGCTTTCTTGGTCACCAAGATGGGGGCCAAATGACTGTATCTAGACCAATCACTGGAAGGATATACTGAAGGAGTTCTTCTCCCATCTGTGCAGAGTGGCATTTGCTGTCGTGGGACACCTTGTGGCCACTAATTCAGCTTTATGTTCAGTTTTGGGTTTGTAAAAATTATCCCTTGTTCAAACAAATTCTGCTGATTTATACTTGACTGAGAATACCAGGATGTTTTCTTCTCAAATCTAACATTTAACTCTGGGCAAGACACTAAAGTTAGGTTGCCTGAATTCCCTTTACTATATCATTCTCAACATTTTTCCTTTGAAGCCTAACTCTAATTTTTTTTATGGGGCTTTATGAAGTATTATTTATATACACTAAATTGTTTATGTATGAGGTAGGCAATTTGATAAATTTTGACCCATGTGTATACCCATAAAGCTATCACTGTAATCAAGATAATGAAAATATTTTTTATTAATTTTTATTAGATTATAGTTGCTTTACTAGATTATGAAAATATTGATATCCTCACAAAGTTGTCATATACACTTTTAACCTCAATACCTATCCCCATCCCTGAAAACCCTTGATCTGCTTTCTGTCTCTTGAGATTGGTTTGCATATTGTAGAGTATTTTATGAATGGAATAATACTGTATGCATCATTCTTTTCTCTGGCTCCTTCTACCCATACTCTGCATGATTATTTTGAGTTTCATCCTGGCTGTTGGGTGTGACAGCTGTTCTTTTCTGTTGCTAAAATGTTTTTCATTGTATGGTTATGCCACAATTTGCTTAACTATTCACTTGTTGATGGACATTGGCATTGCTTACTGTTTTGTTTTTGTTATTACAAATAAAACATGAATATTCATGAACAAGCATTTTTCCAGGTTTATTGAGGCAAAATTGACAAAACTGTAATATATTTAAAGTGTACAATGTGATAATATACACACATACATTGTGAAAGGAAAGAATTCCCATAATCAAGTTAACTAACACATCCATCAACTCACAGTCCCTTTTTTCTTCCTTAGTGAAAACGCTTAAGATCTACTTTCTTAGCAAACTTCAAGTATATAATACAGTATTATTACTATAGTCACTATACTATACATTAGGGCCTTATAATTTATTCATGTTATAGTTAAATGCTTTGCACCATCTTGCCAGTCTCTCCCCATTTCTCCCACTCTCCTCCCCAGCCCCTGGCCACCACCATTCTATTTCTATGAGTTCACCTTTTTCTTTTTTTTTGAAGATTCCACATATAAAAGATATGAAAATACAGTATTTTTCTTTCTCTGTCTGCTTTATTTCAGTTAGCATTATGCCCTCCAGTTTTATCCATGTTGTCGCAAATGGCAGGTTTTCCTTCTTTTTTAAGGCCAAATAATATTTTATTGTATACATATACTACAATTTCTTTGTCTTTTCATCAATTGTTAGACATTTAAGTTGTTACCATACCTTGCCTATTTTGAATAATGCTGCAATAAATATGGGAGTATATGGGAATAGTATAACTATTCTTCCAGATGGTTATTTAATTTCCTTTGGATATATATGCAGAAGTGGGGTTGCTGAATCATATGGTAGTTACAGTTTTAATTTTTGAGGAACCTCCTCTTTGTTTTCCACAGTGGTTATACCAATTTATATTCCCACCCACAGGGTACTAGGGTTCCTTTTTCTCCATTACCTCAACAACATTTGTCTTTTTAATAATAGGCATCCTGACTGGTGTATGTTTTGATTTGTACTTTCCTGATGCTTAGTGATGTTGAACATATTTTCGCATACCTATTAGTCATCTGTAAGTCTTCTTTGGAAAAATATCTATTCAGGTATTTTGTCATATTGGGTTATTTGTATTTTATTTATTCCTGAGTTGAGTTCCTTATATAATTGGATGTTAACCCTTTATTACATAGTTTACTAATATTTTCTCCCATCTGTAGGTTGCATTTTCATTCTGTTAATTGTTTCCTTTGCTGTGCACAAACTTTTTAGTTGGATGTATTCCCACTTGTTTTTTTTTGCTTTTGCTGCTTGTGCTTTTGGCGCCAAATCCAAAAAGTCAGCACCAAGGCTGCTATCAAGGGGTTACCTCCTATGTTTTCTTCTAGTAGTTTTATGGTTTAAGGTATTATGTTATATTCCTCAATCTATTTTGAATTGATTTTTGTGTATTGTGTGAGATAGGGATCCAATTTCATTCTTTTGCATGTGACTGTACAATATTCCCAGCACCATTTATTAAAGAGACTTTCTTTTCCTCATTGTGTATTCTTGACACCTTTGTTATAAATTAATTGACTGTATATGCATGGGTTTATCTTTGGGCTCTCTCTTCTGTTTCATTGATCTATGTGTCTGCTTTTATTCCAATACCATATTGATTTGATTACTATAGTTTTGTAATATAGTTTGAAATTAAGAAGCATGATGCTCTCAACTTTGCTCTTCTTGCTCAAGATTCATTAAGCTATTCAGGGTCTTTTGTGGTTCCATAAGAGTGTTAGGATTGTTTTCTCTATTTATGTGAAAAAAGCCATTGGAAATTTGATAAAGATTGCATTGAATCTGTAGATCACTTTGGGTATTGTGGACAAGTCTGCAATATTAATTATTCCAGCTCATGAATGCAAAATATCTTTCCATTTATTTGTGTTTCCTTTAATTTCTTTCATCATAGGTTTTATAGGTTTCAGTGTACAAAACTTTCACTTCCTTGGTTAAATTTATTCCTAAGTATTTTCTTTGTTAATGCTATTATAAATGGCTTTTCCTAATTTATTTTTCAGATAGTTGGTTGCTAGTGTATAGACATGCAACTGATTTTTGCATGTTGACTTTATTCCTGCAACTTTACTGAGTTCATCTATCAGTTCTAACAGCTTTTTGGTAGAGAATTTAGGTTTTAAGTATATCTATATCTATAATCATGTCATCTGCAAACAGAAAATTTTAGTTCTTCCTTTTTAATTTGGATTCATGACTTTTCTTTTTCTTGCTTTATTGTTTTGGATAGAACTTCCAGTACTATGTTGAAAAAAAGTGGCAAGAGAGAGCATTTTGGTCTTTTTCCTGATCTTAGAGGGAAAGATTTTAACTTTTCAATATTGAGTATGATGTTAGCTGTGTGCTTGTCATATATGGCTTTTATTATGTTGAGGTATGTCCCTTCTATACCCAATTTGTTGAGAGTTTTTTAATCACGAAACGTCAAATTTTGTTAAATACTTTATCTGCATTTATTGAGATAATTGTACTATTTTTATCCTTCATTTTGTTAATGTGATGTATCATAATTACTGATTTGTGTATGTTGAACCATCCTTGCATCCAAGGGATACATCCCACTTGATCATGTTATATGATCCTTTTAATGTGCTGTTGAATTGGGTTCAATAATATTTTATTAAGAATGTTTGTTTCTTGGTTCATGAGGAATATTGGCCTGCAACTTTCTTTTTTTGTAGCATCCTTTTCTGGTTTTTTTATCAGGGTAATGCTGGCCTCCTAAAATGAGTTTGGGAGTGTGCCCTCCTCTTCTGTTTTCTGGAAGAGTTTGAGAAGGATTGGAGTTCGTTCTTCTTTAAATGTTTGGTAGAAATCAGTAGTGAAAACATCTGGTCCTGGACTTCACTTAGTTGGGAGGTTTTGGATTACTGATTCAATCTCTTTACTCATTATTGATCAGATTTTCTATTTCTTTATGATGCTTTTTTCATAGGTTACATGTTCCTAGGAATTTATCCATTTCTTCTGGATTTTTAAATGGTCCCATTTTTCTCTGAGCCTCTGAACAAAGATAATTCATAGAAATAATGTTCCCCAGGCACAGACTATTTTATTTTCTTCATTATCCTTTGGGATTATAATAATTTCAGAGAGTTTTTTTCTGCCTCCACCTAAGAAATTGTTAATGTATGGTGACATCACCTATATAGTATACTCTAATCTACAGACCATAGGTAATCTCAATGGTCTAAAACTCAATAAAATAGTGAAAGAAATTCTAAAACGTTTTTAGATCTAACAGTTAGAGCAAGGGTAGTGGAAAGAGAGAGACAAAAAGAAGACATGCTGAGTGAACGGGAAGAATGTAATTTCTCATCAATCCTACTTTCTTCATGCCTTGTTCCCAATAGGAATATTAGTATTTAGAAGGGGAGCAAGGGAGCAGGGACTTGAGCAAAAATGGCCAGTGAGGTAGGACAAGAGCCAGGAGAGTGTGGCCTCAGGGATTCTCAGAAAAGATGGTTCACTCACTAAAGTGTGAGAAATAATCAGAGACTATTGAGGTTTAGTGAATGAAGGATGGAAATGATCACTGGATTTGGTGACATTGAGGCAACTGGTGACCTTGTGGTCTCAGGGGCATGGTGGAGAATTGGAAGCATGTTTGGAAGGGATTGAAAAGAGAATGTGGGAGGAGGAGGAGACCACAACTCAGGCAGTTCTTTGGAGATACTTCACTGCAAATTAGAGCAGAAAGCAGCTACAGCAGCCAGAAGCAGTTTGCCCTGCCCCCTAGCCCCTAGTTACTATGCTCTGATAGGGATCATATCAGCAACAGTCCCAGAAACTAGATTAGTGTCACTTTACCCCATGGGATGGAACAAATGGGAAGAGGTGGAGAGAAGGTTTGGAAGATTTTATAATTCTACTCACTCCTGAAGATTATAAGAAATTTTAACTTATGTGATTAAACCCTGCCACCAATGAAATCTAGTAGTTTTAACTCTCCTGCAGATAGCTAGCCCCTTTCTAATAATGTAGTCACAGCAAAGAAAATCATGACAGAGGTTCTTATTTTAATGCTTAGCTTTAGTAAATTTTTTTAAATTAAAAAAATTTAAATATTTTAAATTAAAAAACATTAAAAAATTTTTGAAGAAAAGCAGGCTTTTTTTCCCTGTAAAGAAACAATATCTAGTGGAACAAACATCATCATACTTTAGGCTTGTGGGATAATTTGTCATTTTCATTATTATTCATTAGCAGTTGGGTGACAAAACCCTCCCCTTGTAAGAAAAGAACATTTCAGGACAAAACAGCGGAATCATTTGCATTTTCTTCAATGTCTGCCTTAAAAACATACTTCTTTCTTATTTTTCTGATAGTGATGGGATTCAAGCCAAATTTATTTTTAGTCAGGTTTGATGTCCTCTTTTAAGATATTGCTTGAAACATTTTTGAGTATTTAGTTTCTACTTCAAAGATGAGAGGATTTTTAAGAAGCCTTTTGCCTTCTTTGAGAGCCGGACAATTGTGTATATGATGCCAGATGATCCAAGGGGAGATTACAGAAATGTAGGAGCAGGGGACACACCTAGAATGTTTCCAATCTCCCTTTAAGCAGGTAGTTTATAAGTCATGGAGGAGAAAGTCATCTACCTTTACTTTGGAGAACAGAGCAGTGTTATATTTTAATTGTACATTTCAATGTTACATAACATTGTGGACAAAAAATATTTCCCTTTGGCTAAATAAATAACTCCTTATAATTTTCAAATTTTATTTCAAGGGAAATGGTGGGTAGAATCTCCTGTATTGGCTTTTTGTAGCTATAATATTGTTGACAACATTTATCTTGGATTTTGATGTAATCCCCACATCATTTATTTCAAATCTGATGTGATTTGTACGGAAAGATAGCAGTTTCTTTCTTGATTAAATTCTGTGTTTGCCTTCAGTGATAATCATTTTGTTCATATCCATTCCTTTTATCAACATATCCTAGATATTTAAAAATTTTTTTAAGATTCTAAGTAGTAAATATTACTGTGATTTGATAATACATTTCTCTTAAATCCAGTCTTTAAAATATTTAAAATATATTTGTAAATAAGTATCTAAATCTGGATTGATTAAAGAAATGGTGAATAAAATTGTATACAGACCAATTTATAAAGTTAAAAAATTATTTTCATTAAAATTTTTTTTAAAAAAATCAGGAAACAGACTATCTCCAACTGTTCTAAATAAGTTTTTTTAAATTTGCTACTGAAGAGTTTCTTTCTTCCTGGCTAAATTTTGAAAACTTATAACCATGAGCCAGTGCAGTTATCTTGTTTTGATATTCTGCTCTTAAACACATTTTGTTATTGAGTGAGATATTTTTGAAAGCTGGCTCCTCTTGTTTTCTCTTGTCTGACTTTTAAGTTGCTTAATTGCAATATGTGTTTTGTCTCACAGGGATTCTCAATAGGATGCTCCCTGAAGAGAGAGAGAATTTTTCTTTGCAAAGAGCCAAACTTCAAAAATTCATTTGAAAACTTTCAAATATACATGAAATAGAAAAGAACAATGAATATCTTTTTGCCTGTCACTCAATTTCATCATTTATCAAGATTTTGCCCCATTTGCAATATTTATCCTTTATTTTCCTTTGCTGAAGTATTTAAAAAACAAACATGTTGTTTCACTCCTACATACATCAGTATCCTACTCTAAAAATTATGGACCATAATCTAACCACAATCTTATTATCATAACTATCATAATTCCTTGATAACTTCTTATAATTATTCTACAATCAAATTTCTTCATTTCTCACTGAAGGTCATTTTACAGTTGGTTTGGTTGAGTCAGGACCCAAATAAAGTACACATTAATATGTAGTTGATCTTTTTCTTGAATCTCTTTTGATCTGGAGTAGTCCTCTTCCTCCTGCTTTTTTATCTTCTGCAGGTGACATGTGTCAGAAACTGAGTTCATTCTTTAGAATGTTTTCTTTTTGGATTTGTCTGTTGGCTTCTTTGTGTTGATGTTTAACTTTCTCTTCTATTCCTCTCTTGCCAGTAAATGAGAGATGTCTACAGGCTTGATTTTATTCTGGTTCATTTGTTTCCACAAGAACACTTCATAGCCAGGGCTATGTGCTTTGTGTTGTGTCCCATTGTGAGACACACACAGTCTCTGGTTTTTCTCACTTCTAAGGATGCTAAGATTGATCATTGGTTCATGTGGTAACACCTAGTCCCTCCATTTTCATGTTCCCCATTCTTTTATCTAATGACTCTGTCCATTGGTGACTGTTGCAAGGGATTGCACACTGGTGCTTTTCTAGTTCTGTTTTTCCTTTCATGTCAATTACCTTCAATTCTTCAGTAAAGAATAACTTTTCTGTTGTTGAACATACTATACGGTTCCCCTAACATATAAGTTCTTCCAGGAAAGGTGGAATAAACGTTTAATTCTTTAATTGCCAATAATTGCTCCTTCAGCCCTCAGAACTGTTTGCTGCTAACAATTTCCCTGCAGAACCCACAGCTGGCTGTCAGGCAAAGTAAGTGACCAATCTCTCTTTGTCTGGTAGACCTGGCCTGTGAGCCCTTGATTAGAACCTAGCACAGGGTTCCTGATCCTAGCAGATTGAGCCCAGCCCTCTCTGGAAAGGTTTCTGAAATTATGCCCCAAGTCAGATTGCAAACGTGAGGGGGTTTGGAGATTGCTCAGCCAGTGATGTAGGGTTCGTTTTCAAGGTTTCTGATGAACATGCTACGTGAAGTGTTAAAGTCTGTGTCACATCCCTTCACAGTACTTACACAGCTTGAAACCACAGATGTGCTTATCATTTGCTCGATATTTTTTCTCACTAGACTGTAATGTCAGAGGACAGACCAGGTGTGTTTGGCCACCCAGTATAAGGAGCTAGAACTTTTCTGGTTTTAAGAGATAGAAGTTCAGCTCAAACTACAGTTGGCCCTTGAACAAAATGGGGGGTAGGGGTAGGTGTGCCAACCCTCCACGTAGCCGCAAATCCATGTATAAATTTGTATTCATTCCTGAAAGAAAACCTGCTTGGAAGTGAACCGGTGCAGCTCAAACCTGTGTTGTTAAAGGGTTGATTTAATGTGTAACACGAGGAGAAATTATTTGGAGAGCTATAAGGGTAGCTCACTGGGCTGAAGGACAAGTTACAGAATGTTCAGCTGCTCTTAGAATTTCAAGCAGTTCAGTTGGACTTGAATGTCTTCAACACTCTCTGTCTCTTTTCTTTTTACCTGTGATTGACAGCTTTGTTCTCTCAAATGCTTCCATGTGGTGGTGGCCATGGTAACAGGCTGCACAAGGAGTTGTGTCCTTTTAGCATCAGGGCTCTTGATTGATCTATCTGGAGACATGCTCATCTCTAGACCAGTTATTACCGCCAGGGGAAGTGGGTGCTCTGGTTGGCCTACTTTGGGTCAAGTGTCCAGCTCTGTATTCATGAGGGGGGAGAACAGTGATAGTTTCCATCATTCTAGATGATCAGAGTAGAAGTGAAGCAGTTCCCCATAGAAACAGGAGGGTGCTCTTAAGCAAAGAATGGAAGATGTGTACTGTGTAGGCAAAAATAGATGTTACTATACATTTGTATCTCCAGCACCCAAAAAAGTAAATGTTGCATTTAGCAAAATTTTGTGGAAGACTCAGTGGAATCAAGGAAGGCTGATAGCTTTCATGTAATGCATTAGTTATGTAGAATCCATTTTGACACAACATACTCCATAAAATCACGAAGATTTTTATTTGCTCTGTGGGTTATCTGATCCACAAAACATTTTACTTAAAATTGCTGTTTTAATTTTTCTTTAAAAAACACTTTCCTCTAGCCTTCACAAATTCTCAAAAGTAATGTTGAACTCTCAAACTTAATCCTTTATGATGACATAAATAATTTCTCTAGTACTAAAAATAGCGAGTCATCAGGACCTACAAATTTCAACATATCTCAGCATGTATTCAAGTGCTGGATCCTTTCATTGTTGGTTATGGTACCTGCCACTATTCTGTGCTTCAACATGAGAGCTGATATACATGAAGACTAAGCCAAATAAAATTTTGTTTTCAAATTTGTTCATCAAGTGATTTTTTAAATTCCAACAAATAGATATTTTTCATTTTTTTCTGGGACAACGAAAGATCACAAAGTTTTCATCATCATGGTTTTCTGATCCTGTGTATAACTCAGTGCCGACTGAGAATTATGACTCCCTGCTACCCACTGCTTCAACTTGACCTAAGTTTATCTAATGAGGAATCATGACCCTACATTCATTCTTCATGTGTGAATTCATTCAGATCACTTAAAATTATAGGACTCTCTAGGAAGAAAACAGCACATATTATCAGTGGCAGAAAAGTATAACATTCTTCTTTTGTTTCCTAAGTCAATGAAATCTTTAAGCAACTGGATGCAATCCTTTTTTTTTCCTATTAGTAAATGTATCATAAAATACTTCATATAAAAGTTGGGGCCTGTTTGCCTTGAATAATTATTCGACTTTTAAATTGGACTCCTTACAATCACCATAAAAATATGAATTTGGAATTATGTAAAAAATTAAGTAAATACTCAAATGTCTTTAACATTTCGTTCCCTTAACTCTGTTTGATATCTATCGTCAAAGGGAATTTCACATTTAAAAGGTAACAAAGTGTTGAATTTATTATCCCCCCTCTCTCCCATGATGGTAAATGTAAATCAAGTTGATGATGAAATCTGCAGTAATGTTGTTTTGATGGCTTTAGATGCAGGAGAATTTGGAAGCCAATATGCAGTTCATTTAACTTGTGCCCAAGCCATCTGTTTATCTGCATCACTCAGCCAGCCAGCTTGCTTCTTTGCTCCTAGAGTCTACAGAGCTGATTAACCTGGATGAAGATTCCTGGCAGCCTCAATTCACTTCCTGAATCTTCCACACCATCCAGAATTCCCTGGTGGAGCCTGGCAGGATATTTGGAAAGGCAAAGAGGCTCTTTTGGCCTGAGATGTAGTGTAGATATAAATGTCAGCTGCTGAACCATTGCTGGGGAGAATGGCTTCAGGGTTCAAGGCTTGTTAGAAATAAATTTCGAGTTACCAGCCAACTATAATATAGAATCACCAAGAAGGGGAATATTTTGGTCTTGATCATCTCGTTTCTTTGTTTTATAGCAATAGGAATAGTGTAGTTCAACTAAGTTTAATGTGCCAAGAAATTATTTATCAAAGTCACTTGGAGGATAAGACAGGTGACTCTTTTTTACCTTCCATCCCAACCTATATTAGAAATGACCTGGCACTAGAAGTCTTATTCCTTTGGATGGTGGAGGCTGTGCTTTTTAATATCCCCTGGGATATAATTGTATTAAGATCCATTATAGGGGATCAGCCAGGGCAGCAGTGATATTTGGCCTGAGTGACTTCGAATCTTCTCTAAGTGAAGCACAGAGTATTTGGCCATTAATTTGTACCATGAATATGAGTCAGGGACCTGTCCTGCCTTTCTCCCTCGTGACTGTGGTTTTAGTCATCTTGTCCATTTGACCTCTGGACTGTGCAACTGCCAGGAACTGTCCAGTTGTCCAAATCAGAAGCAAGGAGGAGTGTGAAAGCTGATGATAGAATACAGGCCTGTAAATCAGAGAAGAAAAGTCCTTTATTGCCAACAGCCCTTAGGCAGCGGAAACTTCTCTTGCCGTGCTGTCGTGCTGCTGCTGAGCCTCCAACCATAGGGCACACCCACCCATCACTGGGTCATCAGTCAGAATAATTCATGGCAGTTGTATATCGCCTTGTGTACAGTCCAACAGCATTTTAAAAAAAAATTTGGCTTAGGGTTTCTTCTTCAATGGCAAGCATGGAGAAAATAGTTTTCTGATGAAATTACCAGTATAAAAAAGAAGGAAGACAAAAAAACGGCAGGTCTAAGAGTACTGTATATCAAGACAAGGGGGTGGTTTTTTGATAAAAGCCCAATAACTTAGTGAGGATGAAGGCATCCCATCAGATGTGATCAGGCCCCTCCCTCAGACTAAACTGTGTACAGTTCATTGACATTCCTTGGCACCACTGCCCTGGACTGAGCCTTCTCAAAATTTTGAAGTCAGTCGTGTGTGTTTTCGGTGCCTCCCAGCTTGCCTTGTTTAGCCCCATGTCTGTCTTCATGATCCCTCTCATGGCCACCCAGAGCCCTCCCACCACAGTGCCCCTCAGAGCCTTGCTCCCTTGGGTTGCTGTTTTTACTGCAGTGCGGCCATCCCTCAGTCCCCCCTCAGTCCTATGCTTTGTTCTAAAAGCACTGCTGAAACTGTGCAACTAAGTACCCAAGAACTGGTGAAGTGTTAGGGATAAAGGTTTACTGATCTATGTGCCTTTTACAGAGGACCCCGGGATGTCACTGGTATTGACTCTATGAAAGAGCACATAAATGGTGGGATATGCCGCTTTTCACCCTTCCCCCAGTCCAAGATAATTAGGCCCAAGTTTTGATGTTGAAGCTTGTTAACTATATTCCTTGCTCCTAAAAGTGTGGTCCACTGACCGGTGGCATTGACATCACCTGGGAATTTATTAGAAATGAAGAATCTCAAGCCCTATCCCAGACCTACTGAATCAGAATCTGCTTTTTTACCAAGAGCCCCAGGTAATGATTTTTCATATTAATATTTGAAAGAAAATGGATCTATTCCATACCAGGTTTCAGTGAAAATAAGTGCTGTGTTGTGTCAGGCTTCTGATGAAAATAGAAAATAAGTATCCTGACATAGGTAAGGGTGAAAAGCTTGGTATGGAGCAGTTGGCCTCAAAATTCCTTATGTGTAAGAGTCAGCTGGAAGGTTTATTAAAACGTGGGTTACTAGGACCCACCCTCAGAGTTTCTGATTTAGGTCTAGGGGGAGCCTGAGGATTTGCATTAATAAAAAGTTCCCAGTTGATACTGATCCTGCTAGTCCAGGGATTACACTTTAAGAACCAGTGGCATATAGTGATGCATATAGTGATACAATGGAAACAATCTATGCTGGTTGAGGCCCTGGATAGGAGCTTTGTGGCAGGAACTCTGGTAGGTCCTTGTACATAAATCAAGAACACTCCATTTAGAAGCTTTAGATCAGAGTTTTAGGGCAATCTTTACCATTGCCAGTCCTGGTGACCTAGTACAGGTCACACTGCCTCTCTTGACTTCAGCTTCTGTACCTGACAAAATAAAGAGCGGCTTAGATGCTCTATATTATACCCACCATTTCTAAAATGCTATGCTATGTAATATTTTTGGTGACTCCTTGAGACCTAAGTCAGAGAAGTAATTCTAAATGGAGGATCTCAGATCCAGGAGATGGAAAGGAGCATGAACCATGATGAGGGTTAGCTGGGGTTTATCTGAGACAATCAAAAATTATTTCTCTCAAAGTTGGCCAACATTGTGCCTGCAGGTGGACCCATACACACATTTCCTAACAATTCATTACCCCTGGAATTCTTTCTTTACTGGGGAATTGGAAAAATTCAAAGTCTAACTTTTCAGCAGTATGAAATACCTTGGAACCAAAGGATAGAGAGGTCTCAATATATTTGGAACCCAATCAGATAGTTTCAAGTTTTTGGATTTCTACCAAATGGGAAAAGTATATTTCTCAGTAAATACACAGCTCTAGTCAACAAATTACTGCACTGTTTTCATAGATTAGGTGTTAATGTTTAGGAATAAGTACACTCAGGGATTTGGTCTTTCTGTAGGTATGTCTGGGAGTATTAAAATCTGAATCTGTGTTCTAATGAAATTTTACTTCTGTTGTGTAAGTAAATGCATCAGCTATCATGCATGATGGTAGAGTCTGATCATTGGGTCAAGGCTCATACATGTTGAAGTACCTTCACCATGTCAACCTGAAATATATTACCAGTTCTCTTGTTAAGGAGATACACCTTCAGAGGAAGGAGACCTCAAGGGTCAGGTTAAACATCCAGAGTCAGAGCTGGGGGTAGAGGTGGGCAGTGTTTTAACAGAATATGCTGAGAAGCAAGCAGAGAGCTATGGATCTGTCATAAGGAAAGTTAAGAGTCATCATAGGTGATGCCTCAAGCATAAGGAACAACAACGAGAAACAAAAAGAAAAAAAATGTGGAGTCCGTGGTTGTTGAATAGTTTGTAGGAACATACTGACACTTGGGTTTCTGATAACTGTCTCTAGTATATGTGCCTTGAATTCTCTTTCTTTTCCCCTTCCTCGCAGCGCAGTTTCATATGTGAAAGAATTTCTCTGGAGAGGGCTTTAAAAAAGCTAACTAAAAATATCCTAGAACATGAGAAGATCCTTCAAGTTTCTGAGGTTTATTTTATATTTTAAAACATAAATTAAAAAGCATTGAGGACCTGATCTAACCCAAGATAAGACATGAGTTCTGACAGTTGCCACTTCTGCAGTGTGTAGGAAAGTAGGAGTGTGTAATCAAATAGAATAAGTAGCTAGGATGATCCCACATAGGTCCTGGGCGTTAACACTTGTGCCTTGCTTCTAGGCCCTCTTGCCAAAACCCTATTGCTTTACTTCTCTACTAAAATAACAATCCTCTGTCCTACTTTTTTGTTATTATATATTTTTTATCCATAGGAAATTTTCTCACTTCATGGCATCGTCTAAAAGCTTTACTTACCCTTGTTTTAGCTACTGTGTATCTAAGTGAATTATAGTGAAAGCTGCCTTATCTAATACCTGGCAATCCTGTGGAAATCAGCATTTTGAATGTTACTCTATTAAGACAAATTCTTTTGGAATAAAGGGGTCAGACCGTGGTGCGGTTGGTGGTGTAAAGTTTAGAGGAAGCAGGATGTTTTATTCTGTCACAAAACGTCTACAGATAATGTTAGTGTCATTGGTTTTTTTGTTCATTTAATACTGAACAATGAAAAGCTGACAGCCTGGTACAATATACACGGCCTCATAGGTGTCTATCTATATATTTACTAATTGGACAAGCATGCCAAATACATAAAGATTTTATAAAAGTAATCCATGCATGTTTTGGGAAATTTGGAACAAGCAGAATATATAAAAATGTAGAAAAAGATTTAATCATGACCCCACAACTCAGAGGGCACCATTCATTTGTTCAGTGTAAATCATTTATAATATATTAAAAACTTCTATAACCTGTTTTGCTGCTTCTTCATGGATTTGTTTAATCCTTGCTACAGTGAGGGTGTAATGATATGGCAGCAATCTTGCCCTGTGGATTATTTAAAAAGTAATAACTTTTCTTGACCCCATATTCAGGATTGCCATTGGTAACCTGCACCTCCTTCTTCAAGTGATCTCCTCTCTTGGCTCCATGGACCTTATTCTCCCTTTCGATCCCCTCTTTGTATTCTCCACTAACTCTTTTTTTTTAGATGTTGGGGGTAGGAGTTTATTAATTAATTTATTTTTGCTGTGTTGGGTCTTCATTTCTGTGCGAGGGCTTTCTCTAGTTGTGGCAAGCGGGGGCCACTCTTCATCGCGGTGCGCAGGCCTCTCACTATCGCGGCCTCTCTTGTTGCGGAGCACAGGCTCCAGACGTGCAGGCTCAGTAGTTGTGGCTCACGGGTCTAGTTGCTCCACCGCATGTGGGATCCTCCCAGACAAGGGATCGAACCCATGTCCCCTGCATTAGCAGGCAGATTCTCAACCACTGTGCCATCAGGGAAGCCCTCCACTAACTCTTCAACCTCCACTTTGTGCTTCTTTTTTTAAAAAAAATTTAATTAATTAATTTGTTTTTGACTGCATTGGGTCTTTGTTGCTGCATGCAGGCTTTTCTCTAGTTGCAGCAAGCAGGGACTACTCTTCGTTGTGGTGTGGGCTTCTCATTGCGGTGGCTTCTCTTGTTGTGGAGCACGGGTTCTAGGCACCTGGGCTTCAGTAGTTGTGGCATGTGGGCTCAGTAGTTGTGGCTCATGGGCTCCAGAGCACAGGATCAGTATTTGTGGTGCATGGGCTTAGTTGCTCTGTGGCATGTGGGATCTTCCCAGACCAGGGCTCGAAGCCGTGTCCCCTGCATTGGCAGGCAGTTTCTTAACCACTGCACCACCAGGGAAGTCCCCACTTTGTGCTTCTTGATGACCGCTTCCCAGGCTCAGTTTTCAGCCCTCTGCTTCCTGCATTCTTCACCTAGGTGATAACATCCCTTCTCCTGGTTTCAGCCATCACCTCTGTGGGCTGGGTTCTAAATTTGTGTATCCAGCCAAGACCCACTTGTGCATCTTTGCCACAGGCACTTACCAGGCATCCTTTTGCATGCAGCCCTGGATCGGACACTGAGTGTGGAGTGGCTAGGAGATAGAAAAAGTCCATTCTCTCAGAGTTGTATTCTAGAAGGAGTAGACAGACAATACACAAAGAAACAAATAAACCTATAATTTAGGATCATGCCAAATGTTTGTGAAGATTAATAAAGCAGAGTGATCTGAGGAAGAGTGATGGGGGTAGCCAATATTATTTTGATAACGTGGTCTTGAAAATCTCTCTAGAAAGGTGATGTTTGAGCTGACACTTCAAACAAGAAGAGTCTGACCATGTGAAAATTTTGGAGACACTCATTCAGATAAAAGAAAACAAAAGGGCAAGTGCACAGGTCCTAAACGGAAAAGGCCTTCATATGCTCAAAGAATCAAAAGATCAGTTACAGAGTTAAGAGCAAAAATACTTAATTCCAAATGCAGTAATTTCTATGACAGAGAGGTATGGAATACTATGGGAACATCAACAGGGGAACCTCATCTTAATAATGTATTGTAAAACTTTTGCAATATCAGTATAGTATGTTATTTTATAGCAGTATTTTTAATGTTTACATCTGTATTCCATTTTATGATTATACCACAATTTTTAACCAAGAGTCTTTTAAAAAATTGAATTCCACAGAATCATTTTTTTAATTACAGGAATTCCCAGTGTCTCAAAAGAAAATTATAACCACAAGGCAAGCATATATAAGAAAGCAGCATAAAGATGCTGGCAGCAAACCAATGTGGGTGGGAAATCACCAGCAAGGGGAACTCTGCTCCTCCTCTGGTAGTTCTGTAATTGTTTCAGGAGTGTTATTCCTGTTCCTAAACCATACTGTAAGTTTATTTTTTTAAATAAACTTATTTTAGAATAATTTTAGATTTATAGAAAAGTTACAAAGATAGTACAGAGAGTTCCCATCTACCCTTACCCAGCTTTCCCTATTGTTAACATCTTATGTAACCATGGTAGATTTGTCAAAACTCAGAAACTAACGTTTGTATGCTACTATTAACTAAACTCCAGACTTCATTAGGATTTCACTAGTGTTTCCACTAATACCCTTTTTCTATTCTAGGATCCAGTCCAGGAGACCACATTGTACTGAATAATCTCCTTGGTCTCTTTCCTTGTTTTTCACCATCTAGACAATTTTGGGAAGTACTGGTCAGATATTTTGTAAATGTTTCTCAGTTTGGGTTTGTTTGATTTTGTTTTATTTTTTCATGATTAGACAGGGATTGTGGGTTTGGGGAAGAATACCACAGAAGTGAAGTGCCCTTCTTTTCACATCCTATTGAGAATACATGGTATCAACCTGCCTTATCACTGGCGACGTTAAACTTGATAGCCTAGCCAAGGTGGGGTTTACCAGGTTTTCCACTGTAAAGTTACCTTTCCTTCCTGTTTCCATTCTCTAGTCATCAGAAGCAGGTCACTAAGTCCATCACACACTGAGTGAGGGTTGGGAGCAGTAAAGTTGGGGTGCATAAGTAGAAGGGTTAGGAAGGGTGAGGTCTGTCTCCTTAACAGTGTTATCTGTATAAATATTTTAGACTTCTTCTGAAGGAAAGATTTCTGTTTTTCCATCTATATTTATTAATCATATATTTATATTAGTGGGAACTTGTGCATATTTATTTTATACTTTGGCTTATAATCTATTACTCTATTATTAATTTTTCTAGTCACAATGTTCCAGCTTTGGCCATTGGGAGATCTTTCAGATTGGCTCCTTTGGCCCTTTGATAATCCCTTATCCTTTTGTATTTTGATAATCTCTCATCCTTTCTTACTGTTTGCTCCATGTTCATCTTGTATTTTCTCTGCCCCGTACCCAGAATCAGTCTTTTCTTTAAGGATCCCGAATTCCTTTTATAAGAAAATCATATTTAGATACCAGGACCTGAGCAACCACCAGTCTTTTGATGATTTTCAATCTTAGTTTATAACGTTCTTTCTCTAAATATCCCTTGAGCTAACTCTTTGCACATATCTGTGATTATTCCTTATTATAAATGTCTAGAGGTGAAATTGTTGGGTTAAAGGGAATATTAATATTTTAAAGCTTTCAAAATATTGTCAAGTTGTATTATAGAAAGATTTTATCCGTTTATACGGTGATGAGTGGTATAGAGATTTCTAGTTTTGGGTTTTGAACACCCGACCTACTTTATTTCCCTACCAAGTGAGCTCATCTTCATTGCCAACACACTAGTCTAAGTCATACTCACCTCTCGCCTGCATCTCTACAATGGACTTATAACTAGTCTCCTCCTCTGCTCCCACTGTCTCCATCCTTTAGAGAAAAATCAGAACAGTGTTTTGAAAATACAAAAAAAAAAAAAAAGAGACAATGTTGTGCTCTTGCTTTAAAACCTTCCATGGGGGCTTCCCTGGTGGCGCAGTGGTTGAGAGTCCGCCTGCCGATGCAGGGGACACGGGTTCGTGCCCCGGTCCGGAAAGATCCCACATGCCGCGGAGCAGCTGGGCCCGTGAGCCATGGTCGCTGAGCCTGCGCGTCCGCAGCCTGTGCTCCGCAACGCGAGAGGCCACAGCGGTGAGAGGCCCGCGTACCGCAAAAAAAAAAAAAAAAAAAAAAACCTTCCATGAGTGTTAAATATATAAATAATAAAGCATAAAATCTTTGATGAGGACATAGGGCATGGGTTTGTCTGGGTCCTGTTTACCTCTCTGATGTCTTCCTGGGCCCTTGTCCCGCTCACTCAATAAGTACGTTGGGAAAGCATTGGCCTTCTTTATGTTTGCCCAGTATGCCAACCTGTTTCCTGCTTCATGGCTTTTACATAAATTCTCCCCACTGCCTAGAAATCTTTCCACCACCCCCTAAATAGTAAATTTCTAGTAATTCTTCAGGTCTCAATTTAAAATCTCAAGTTCTTGATTCCTACTATAATTCTACCTGAAAATACTTTCATAGTTTCCTATACATTATTTAAAAGCATTTCTCACAGACTCTAATTATAATTATATAATTATTTCGTATCCACCTCTCCAGTAGATTTTAAACCCATGAGAGCAGGAATGGTGTTCATGTTAATCAGCATCTAGCAGAACTCCTGGCACTTAGTAGGAACTCAGTAATTATTTGTTGAATGAATGTGTGACTCATGTCTTGAATTCACTCAGTGAAACACACTCCAGGAAAACATCTGCATTAAATAAGGTGCTATAAAATTTTATTCATAGTTAAAAGATTATTAATTGGCGTATATGAGAAGTGAAATGGGTCTGTCTATTCCCCAAGTAGAACATGATTTGATTTAGAGAAAAAAATCTTATTTTCTTCATGTAAGGATTAGAGCATTTATAACACCTCTGGTTTACATTGTCAGTGTAGCCTTCAGAAAGACACCCGTTCACATTTAGCATTCTATGAGAGTATGCATTTTCCTACAGTTTTTCTGTGGCAGACTGTATCTTCTGAGAATGGCCACAACAAAATCTCCCCTCTCATACGATCTTTGTACAATATGACTTTGATATTCCTCCCATTGAAAGATGGGGTTTGTTTCCTCCTGGTGAATCTGGGCAGGTTTGTGGCTTCAGTGGATTTGATACTATGTGACTCTGGAGGCTGGGTCACAAAGGTGATAAGCTTCCACCTGCTTCCCTTTGGACCCTTGTCTTTGGAGGCCTGGGACACCACTGTGTAATAAAGGTGAGGGCTACATGCCAGGCCACATGGAGAGGAGACGGGGGGGTGTTCTGGCCTATAGCCCCAGATGAGTTCCTAGGTGACAGCCAGCATCAACAACCAGCCACGAGTGAAGACACCTCCAAGTGACTCCTGCCACCCCACTGTCCAGTCATCTTCAGTTCCTGAGTCTTGTCATTTGAGGCCACAGATATCACAGAGCAGAAACAAACTGCCCCACTGTGCCTTTTCTGAATCCCTGACCCACAGAATCTCTAAACAGAATTAAATTGTTTTAAGTTGCCAAATTTGGGGGCAGTTTATTTTCCAGCAGTAGGAACTGGAAGAAACTTCAGGATTATGACTTTCAATTTTTCTTACCTTAGTCTGAGAATAAAAACCTATTATTTAGACATATATTCTTTTCATTACTTGGAAGATTGAATAAGTATTAACCAGTTGTATCTCTTTTCCTATTATCCTTTTCCTGTTTTTCATAGTCTTCTTTTGGATTTGTAAGACTTCTTTGTGTATCAAGGATATCAAACTTCCTTTCTGTTATGTGTTCCAAATATTTTGCTGTTACCTTGTTACCTGTGTTTATTCTTTTTTTTAAAAATTAATTTATTTATTTTTGGCTGCGTTGGGTCTTTGTTGTTGTGCGTGGGCTTCCTCTGGCTGTGGCAAGCAGGGGCTACTCTTTGTTGCAGTGCACGGGCTTCTCATTTCCGTGGCTTCTCTTGTTGTGGAGCATGGGCCTGAGGCACGCGGGCTTCAGTAGTTGTGGCACGTGGGCTTAGTTGCTCTGGGGCATGTGGGATCTTCCTGGACCAGGGCTCGAACCTGTGTCCCCTGCATTGGCAGGTGGATTCTTAACCACTGCGCCAACAGGGAAGTCCTTGTGTTTATTCTTTAAAGTGAGACTTGTATATTTTTTCGATGTTCTTCCTAGTGAACTCATGACTGTTGAGTTATTGTCTCTTTAATCCCAAGCCACTTATATTTAATTTCTTCTTCCATGTTGAAGGGTGCAGTGTTCCCTCAGCTAAGAAAATGATCCCCATAACACTTCCATTTTTTTCTTTCATATAATTGACACACAGCACCATACAAGTTTAAGGTATATAGTATAATGATTTGTCTTACCTACCTCATGAAATGATTACCACAGTAGGCTTAGTGAACATCCATAATCTCATATAAGTACAAGGTTAAAGAAATGGGAAGAAAATTTTTCCTTGTGATTAGAACTTTTAGATTTACTCTCTTGACAACTTTCATGTATTGTAAATATAACATACAGAAGTATTAATTACATTTATCATGTTGTACATTATATCCTTAGTACTTATTTATCTTATAACTGGAAGTTTGACCTTTTGACTGCCCTTCTCCAATTCCCGTATACATCCTCCACATCCCTGCCTCTGGTAACTACAAATCTGATCTCTTTTTCTGAGTTTGTTTGTTTTTGAATGTAATTGACTTACAACACTATTTTAGTTCCTATTATACAACATAGTGACTGCATATTTCTATATATTTCAAAATGATCCCCATGATCTAGTTATGCTATGTCACCATACAGAAAAGATATTATGTAGTCCTATATACCTCAACTGTACATTTCACACCTGTGACTCATTTATTTTGCAACTGGAAGTTTGTACCTCTTAATCTCCCTCACCTATTCCTCCCCTGACCCCTCTCCCCTCTGGCAAACCCCTGTTTGTTCCCTGTATCTATAACTCTGTTTATGTTTTTTCATTTGTTTTACTTTTTAGATTCTACATACAAGTGAAATCATATGGTATGTCTTTCTCTGTCTGACTTATTTCACTTAGCATGATACCTTCTAGGTTCACCCCTGTTGTTGCAATGGAAAGATTTCATTCTATTTATATGGTTGAGTAACATGCCATTGTATGTATGTAGACCACAGCTTTTTTAACCATTCACCTATTGATGAGTACTCATGTTGCTTCCGTATCTTGGCTATTGTAAATAATGTTGCTATGAACAAAGGGGTGCATGTATATTTACAAGTTAATGTGTTTGTTTTCTTCAGATAAATACCTGGAGTGGTACTGCTGGATCATATGGTAGGTCTATTTTTAATTTTTTGAGGAATCACCATACTTTCTTCAACACTAGCTGCACCAGTTTACATTCCCACCAACAGTGCACAAGCAGTCCCCTTCCTCTACATCCTTGCTAACGCTTGTTATTTGTTGATTTTTTGATAATAGCCATTCTGACAGGTGTGAAGTGGTACCTCACTGTGGTTTCGATTTGCATTTCCCTGATGATTTGTGCTGTAGAGCATTTTTCATGTGCATGTTGACTATCTGTATGTCTTCTTTGAAAAAATGTCTACTCAGAACCTTTGCCCATTTTTTAATTGGGTTTTATGTTGAGTTGAATGAGTTCTTTGTATATTTGGTATGTTAACCCCCTATCAGATATATTGTTTGCAAATATCTTCTCCAGTTCAGCAGGTATCCTTTCATTTTGTTGATAGCTTCCTTCATCATGCAAAAGCTGTTTAGTTTGATATAGTCCCATTTGTTTATTTTTGCTTTTGTGTCCCTTGCCCAAAGAGACATATCCAAAAACGTATTACGAAGACTGACCTCAAAGAGCATACTGCGTATTTCTTCTAGAAGTTTTATGGTTTCAGATCTTATACTTAAGTCTTTAATTTATTTTGAATTTATTTTTGTGCATGGCATGAGAGTAGTCCAGTTTGATTCTTTTGCATGTAGCTGTCCAGTTTTCCAAACACCATTTGTTGAAGAGGCTCATTGTGTATTTCTCATTGTGTATTCTTGCCTCCTTTGTCATAAATAAATTGCCCATATAAATTTGGGTTTATTTCTGGGCTCTCTATTCTATTCCATTGATCTTTGTATCTGTTTTTGTGCCTATACTATATTGTTTTGATGAATGTAGCTTTGTAATAGTTTGAAATCAGGGAGCATGATACTTTGTTCTTCCTTCTCAAGATTGTTTTGGCTGTTTGGAATCATTTGTATTTTATACAAATTTTGAAATTTTTCTAGTTCTGTGAGAAAAGCCAGTGATATTTTGATAGGTGTTGCATTGAACATGTAGATTGCCTTGGATAGTATGGTAATTTTACCAGTGTCTCTTCTTCCAATCCATGAGCACAGTATATCTTTCCATCTATTTGTGTCATCTTCATTTGCTTTCATCAGTGTCTTACAGTTTTATGAGTACTGGTCTTTTACCTCCTTAGTTAGATTTATCCCTAGGTATTTTATTCTTTTTGATGTGATGGTAAAAGGGAGTGTTTCCTTAATTTCTCTTTCTGATAGTTCATTGTAGTATATAGAAATGCAACAGATTCCTATATATTAATTTTGTACCCTGCAACTTTACCAAATTCTTTGATCAACTCTAGTAGTTTTTTTGATGTTGTCTTGAAGATTTTCTAATGTATAGTTATCATGTTATCTGCAAACAGTGACAGTTTACTTCTTCCTTTCCAATTTGGATTCCTTTTATCTCTTTTTCTTGTCTAATTGCTATGGCTAGGATTGCCAATAATATGTTGAATAAAGTGGCAAGAGTGGACATCCTTGTCTTCTTCCTGATCTTAGAGGAAATGGTTTCAGTTTTTCACCATTGAGTATGATGTTAGCTGTTGGCTACCATATGTGACATTTACTATGTTGCAGTATGTTCCCTCTGTACACACTTTGTTGAGAGTTGTTTTTTTTTATCATAAATGGGTGTTAAATTTTGTCAAAAGCTTTTCTATATCTATTGAGATGACTGTCTGATTTTTAACCTTAAATTTATTAATGCGGTGTATCACACTGATTGATTTGCAGATACTGCAACATCCTTTCTTCCCTGGGATAAATCCCACTTGATCATAGTGTTATGATCCTTTTAATGTATTGTTGGGCTTGGTTTGCTAATATTTTATTTAGGACTTTTGCATCTATGTTCACCAACAATATTGGCCTGCAATTCTCTTGTTTTGGGGTGATATTTTCATCTGGTTTTGGTATCACTGTGATGCTGACCTAATAGAATGAGTTTGGAAACATTCTTTCTTCTGCAAATTCTTGGAATAGTTTGGAAAGGACAGGTGTTAACTCTTCTCTAAATGTTTGGTAGAATTCACCTGTGCAGCCATCTGGTCCTGGACTTTTGTTTGTTGATAGTATTTTTATTACTGATTCAATTTCATTACTGGTAATGAGTTTGTTCATATTATCTATTTCTTCCTGATTAAGTCTTGGGAGATTGTACATTTCTAGGAATTTGTCTTTTTTGTCTGTGTTGTCCATAGTAAACTCTTAGGATCCATTGTGTTTCTGTTGTGTCAGTTATAACTTCTCCTTTTTCATTTCTGATTTTATTGATTTGAGCCCTCTCTCTTTTTTCTTGATGAGTGTGGCTAAAGATTTATCAATTTTATCTTTTCAAAGAACCAGTTCTTAGTTTCATTGGTTTTTACTTATTTATATTTTTGGGTCTGTATTTCATTTATTTCTGCTCTGGTACTTATTATTGAATTGACCAAAAAGTTTGTTTGGGTTTTTCCATACTATCTTACCCTGAACAAACTTTTTGACCAATGTAATATTTCTTTCCTTCTTCTAATTTGTTTTGTTTGTTCTTCTTTTTGTAGCTCCTTTAGGTGAAAAGTTAGGTTGTTTGTTTGAGATTTTTCTTGTTTCCTGAGGTAGGCTTTTATCATATAAACTTCCCTCTTAGAATTGCTTTCATTGCATCCCATAGATTTTGGATCATTGTGTTTTCATTTTCATTTGCCTCCAGATATTTTTATTTCTTCTTTTATTTCTTCAGTGATTCATTGGTTGTTTAGTAGCATATTGTTTAGCCTCTGTAAGTTTGTGCTTTTTGCAGTTTTTTCCTTGTAGTTGATTTCTACCCCCGCAGTGTTGTGCTCAGTAGATGCTTGATATGATTTCAATTTTCTTAAATTTATTGAGATTTGTTTTGTGGCCTAGCCTGTGATCTATCATGGAGAATGTTTTATGTGCACTTGAAAATACTGTGTATTCTGCTACTTTTGGATGGAATGTTCCATATGTATCTATTAAGTTTGTCTGCTCTAATGTACCATTTACGGTCAGTGTTTCCTTATTGATTTTCTGTCTGGATGATCTGTCCATTGATGTAAGTGGGGTGTTAAAGTCCCCTACTATTATTGTATTACTGTCAATTTCGCTTTTTTATGTCTATTAACATTTGCTTTATGTATTTAGGTGCTCTTATGTTGGGTGCCTATATATTTATAATTGTTATATCTTTTTCTTGGATTGATCCCTTGATCTTTATGTAAGATCCTTCTTTGTCTCCTGTACAGCCTGTTTTAAAATCTGTTTTGTCTGGTATAAGTATTGCAACCCCATCTTTCCTTTGATTTCCATTTGCATGGAATACCTTTATTTATCCTCTCGCTTTTAGTCTGTGTGTCTTTAGATCTAAAGTGAGTCTCTTGTAGGCAGCACATGTAAGGGTCTTGTATCCATTCAGTCACACTGTCTTTTGATTGGAGCATTAGGTCCATTTACATTTAAAGTAATTATTGCCAGGTAATTATTGCCATTTTGTTAATTGTGTTTGTGTTGTTTTTGTAGTTTTTTGTTCTCTTTCCTTGTGATTTGATGACACTGTTTAGGGTTATGTTTGGATCCCCTTCTCTTTTTGTGTGTATCTACTACAGATTTTTGATTTGTGGTTACCATGAGGTTTATATATAGCAATCTATGTATAAAAGCATGATTATTCTAAGTTGCTGATCAATTAATTACAAACACTTTTTAAAAACCCTGAATTTGTACTCTCTTCCCCCATAATTACTGTTTTTGACATCATATTTTATATCATTTCATTTTGTGTCTCTGAACTACTTATTGTGGATATAGATGATTTTACTATTTTTATCTTTTAACCTTCCTACTAGCTTTATATATGGTTGATTTACTACCTTTACAGTATATTCACCTTTACCAATGTGATTCTTCCTTCTGTAATTTTCATGTTTCCAGTTGTGACCTTTTCTTTTTTGTTTAAAGAAGTGCCTTTAACATTTCGTGTGAAGTTGGTTTGGTGGTGCTCAGGTGTATTAACTTTTGCTTGTCTGTAAAACTTTAGATCTCTCCATCAAATCTGAACAAGAGCCTTGCTGGGTAGAGTATTCTTGGTTGTAGATTTTTCCCTTTCATTAATTAAAATTTATTGTGCTTCTCCTGTATGGCCTTCAGAGTTTCTGCTGAAAAGCCAGCTGATAGCCTTATGCAAGTTCCCTTCCATATAACTTTTTGCTTTACCCTTGCTGCTTTTAATATTCTTTCTTTATTTTTATTTTTTTTAAACATCTTTATTGGGGTATAATTGCTTTACAATGGTGTGTTAGTTTCTGCTTTATAACAAAGTGAATCAGCTATACATATACATATGTTCCCATACGTCTTCCCTCTTGCGTCTCCCTCCCTCCCACTCTCCCCATCCCACCCTTCCAGGCTGTCACAAAGCACCGAGCTAATATCCCTGTGCCTTGCGGCTGCTTCCCCCCAGCTATCTACCTTACTACGTTTGTTAGTGTGTATATGTCCATGACTCTCTCTCACCCTGTCAAAGCTCACCCTTCCCCCTCCCCATATCCTCAAGTCCGTTCTCCAGTAGGTCTGCGTCTTTATTCCTGTCTTACCCCTAGGTTCTTCATGACATTTTTTTCCCTTAAATTCCATATATATGTGTTAGCATACGGTATTTGTCTTTTTCTTTCTGACTTCACTCTGTATGACAGACTCTAGGTCTATCCATCTCATTACAAATAGCTCAATTTCATTTCTTTTTAAGGCCGAGTAATATTCCATTGTGTATATGTGCCACATCTTCTTTATCCATTCATCTGATGATGGGCGCTTAGGTTGTTTCCATCTCCGGGCTATTGTAAATAGAGCTGCAATGAACATTTTGGTACATGACTCTTTTTGAATTTTGGTTTTCTCAGGGTATATGCCCAGTAGTGGGATTGCTGGGTCATATGGTAGTTCTATTTGTAGTTTTTTAAGGAACCTCCATACTGTTCTCCATAGTGGCTGAACCAATTCACATTCCCACCAGCAGTGCAAGAGTGTCCCTTTTCTGCACACCCTCTCCGGCATTTATTGTTTATAGATTTTTTGATGATGGCCATTCTGACTGGTGTGAGATGATATCTCATTGTAGTTTTGATTTGCATTTCTCTAATGATTAATGATGTTGAGCATTCTTTCATGTGTTTGTTGGCATTCTGTATATCTTCTTTGGAGAAATGTCTATTTAGGTCTTCTGCCCATTTTTGGATGGGGTTGTTTGTTTTTTTGTTATTGAGCTGCATGAGCTGCTTGTAAATTTTGGAGATTAATCCTTTGTCAGTTGCTTCATTTGCAAATGTTTTCTCCCATTCTGAGGGTTGTCTTTTGGTCTTGGTTATGGTTACCTTTGCTGTGCAAAAGCTTTGAAGTTTCATGAGGTCCCATTTGTTTATTTTTATTTTTATTTCCATTACTCTAGGAGGTGGGTCAGAAAGGATCTTGCTGTGATTTATGTCATAGAGTGTTCTGCCTATGTTTTCCTCTAAGAGTTTGATAGTTTCTGGCCTTACATTTAGGTCTTTAATCCATTTTGAGCTTATTTTTGTGTATGGTGTTAGGGAGTGATCTAATCTCATACTTTTACATGTACCTGTCCAGTTTTCCCAGCACCATTTATTGAAGAGGCTGTCCTTTCTCCACTGTACATTCCTGCCTCCTTTATCAAAGATAAGGTGTCCATATGTGCGTGGGTTTATCTCTGGGCTTTCTATCCTGTTCCACTTATCTATCTTTCTGTTTTTGTGCCAGTACCATACTGTCTTGATTACTGTAGCTTTGTAGTATAGTCTGAAGTCAGGGAGCCTGATTCCTCCAGCTCCTTTTTTCGTTCTCAAGATTGCTTTGGCTATTCGGGGTCTTTTGTGTTTCCATACAAATTGCGAAATTTTTTGTTCTAGTTCTGTGAAAAATGCCAGTGGTAGTTTGATAGGGATTGCATTGAATCTGTAGATTGCTTTGGGTAGTAGAGTCATTTTCACAATGTTGATTCTTCCCATCCAAGAACATGGTATATCTCTCCATCTATTTGTATCATCTTTAATTTCTTTCATCAGTGTCTTATAATTTTCTGTATACAGGTCTTTCGTCTCCATAGGTAGGTTTATTCCTAGATATTTTATTCTTTTTGTTGCAATGGTAAATGGGAGTGTTTTCTTGATTTCACTTTCAGATTTTTCATCATTAGTATATAGGAATGCCAGAGATTTCTGTGCATTAATTTCGTATCCTGCTACTTTACCAAATTCATTGATTAGCTCTAGTAGTTTTCTGGTAGCATCTTTAGGATTCTCTATGTATAGTATCATGTCATCTGCAAACAGTGACAGCTTTACTTCTTCTTTTCCGATTTGGATTCCTTTTATTTCCTTTTCTTCTCTGATTGCTGTGGCTAAAACTTCCAAAACTATGTTGAATAAGAGTGGTGAGAGTGGGCAACCTTGTCTTGTTCCTGATCTTAGTGGAAATGCTTTCCGTTTTTCACCATTGAGGATGATGTTTGCTGTGGGCTTGTCATATATGGCCTTTATTATGTTGAGGAAAGTTCCCTCTATGCCTACTTTCTGGAGGGTTTTTATCATAAATGGGTGTTGAATTTTGTCGAAAGCTTTCTCTGCATCTATTGAGATGATCATATAGTTTTTCTCCTTCAATTTGTTAATATGGTTTATCACATTGATAGATTTGCGTATATTGAAGAATCCTTGCATTCCTGGAATAAACCCCACTTGATCATGGTGTATGATCCTTTTAATGTGCTGTTGGATTCTGTTTGCTAGTATTTTGTTGAGGATTTTTGTATCTATGTTCATCAGTGATATTGGCCTGTAGTTTTCTTTCTTTGTGACATCCTTGTCTGGTATTGGTATCAAGGTGATGGTGGCCTCGTAGAAGGAATTTGGGAGTGTTCCTCCCTCTGCTATATTTTGGAAGAGTTTGAGAAGGATAGGTGTTAGCTCTTCTCTAAACGTTTGATAGAATTCACCTGTGAAGCCATCTGGTCCTGGGCTTTTGTTTGTTGGAAGGTTTTTAATCACAGTTTCAATTTCAGTGCTTGTGATTGGTCTGTTCATATTTTCTATTTCTTCCTGATTCAGTCTTGGCAGTTTGTGCATTTCTAAGAATTTGTCCATTTCTTCCAGATTGTCCATTTTATTGGCATAGAGTTGCTTGTAGTAATCTCTCATGATTTTTTTTATTTCTGCAGTGTCAGTTGTTACTTCTCCTTTCTCATTTCTAATTCTATTGATTTGAGTCTTCTCCCTTTTTTTCTTGATGAGTCTGGCTAGTGGTTTATCTATTTTGTTTATCTTCTCAAAGAACCAGCTTTTAGTTTTATTGATCTTTGCTATCGTTTCCTTCATTTCTTTTTCATTTATTTCTGATCTGATCTTTATGATTTCTTTCCTTCTGCTAGCTTTGGGTTTTTTTTGTTCTTCTTTCTCTAATTGCTTGAGGTGCAAGGTTAGGTTGTTTATTCGAGATGTTTCCTGCTTCTTAAGGTGGGCTTGTATTGCTATAAACTTCCCCCTTAGAGCTGCTTTTGCTGCATCCCATAGGTTTTGGGTCGTTGTGTCTCCATTGTCATTTGTTTCTAGGTATTTTTTTATTTCCTCTTTGATTTCTTCAGTGATCACTTCATTATTAAGTAGTGTATTGTTTAGCCTCCATGTGTTTGTATTTTTTACAGATCTTTTCCTGTAATTGATATCTAGTCTCATGGCGTTGTGGTCAGAAAAGATACTTGATACAATTTCAGTTTTCTTAAATTTACCAAGGCTTGATTTGTGACCCAAGATATGATCTATCCTGGAGAATGTTCCATGAGCACTTGAGAAAAATGTGTATTCTGTTGTTTTTGGATGGAGTGTCCTATAAATATCAATTAAGTCCATCTTGTTTAATGTATCATTTAAAGCTTGTGTTTCCTTATTTATTTTCATTTTGGATGATCTGTCCATGGGTGAAAGTGGGGTGTTGAAGTCCCCTACTATGAATGTGTTACTGTTGATCTCCCCTTTTATGGCTGTTAGTATTTGCCTTATGTATTGAGGTGCTCCTATGTTGGGTGCATAAATATTTACAATTGTTATATCTTCTTCTTGGATCGATCCCTTGATCATTATGTAGTGTCTTTCTTTGTCCCTTTTAATAGTCCTTATTTTAAAGTCTATTTTGTCTGATATGAGAATTGCTACTCCAGCTTTCTTTTGGTTTCCATTTGCATGAAATATCTTTTTCCATCCCCTTACTTTCAGTCTGTATGTGTCTCTAGGTATGAAGTGGGTCTCTTGTAGACAGCATATATAAGGGTCTTGTTTTTGTATCCATTCAGCCAATCTGTGTCTTTTGGTGGGAGCATGTAGTCCATTTACATTTAAGGTAATTATCGATATGTATGTTCCTATTTCCATTTTCTATATTGTTTTGGGTTCGCTACTATAGGTCGTTTCCTTCTCTTGTGTTTCTTGTCTAGAGAAGTTCCTTTAGCATTTGTTGTAAAGCTGGTTTGGTGGTGCTGAACTCTCTCAGCTTTTGCTTGTCTGTAAAGGTTTTAATTTCTCCATCAAATGTGAATGAGATCCTTGCTGGGTAGAGTAGTCTTGGTTGCAGGCTTTTCTCCTTCATCACTTTCAGTATGTCCTGCCACTCCCTTCTGGCTTGTAGGGTTTCTGCTGAGAGATCAGCTGTTAACCTTATGGGGATTCCCTTGTGTGTTATTTGTTGTTTTTCCCTTGCTGCTTTTAATATGCTTTCTTTGTATTTAAGTTTTGACAGTTTGATTAATATGTGTCTTGGCGTGTTTCTCCTTGTATTTATCCTGTATGGGACTCTCTGTGCTTCCTGGACTTGATTAACTATTTCCTTTCCCCTATTAGGGAAGTTTTCAACTATAATCTCTTCAAATATTTTCTCAGTCCCTTTCTTTCTTTCTTCTTCTTCTGGAACCCCTATAATTCGAATGTTGGTGCGTTTCATGTTGTCCCAGAGGTCTCTGAGACTGTCCTCAGTTCTTTTCATTCTTTTTTCTTTATTCTGCTCTGCAGTAGTTATTTCCACTACTTTATCTTCCAGGTCACTTATCCGTTCTTCTGCCTCAGTTATTCTGCTATTGATCCTATCTAGAGTGCTTTTAATTTCATTTATTGTGTTGTTCATCGTTGCTTGTTTCATCTTTAGTTCTTGTAGGTCCTTGTTAACTGTTTCTTGCATTTTGTCCATTCTACTTCCAAGATTTCGGATCATCCTTACTATCATTATTCTGAATTCTTTTTCAGGTAGATTGCCTATTTCCTCTTCATTTGTTAGGTCTGGTGGGTTTTTATCTTGCTCCTTCATCTGCTGTGTGTTTTTCTGTCTTCTCATTTTGCTTATCTTACTGTGTTTGGGGTCTCCTTTTTGCAGTCTGCACTTTCGTAGTTCCCATTGTTTTTGATGTCTGTCTCCAGTGGCTAAGGTTGTTTCAGTGAGTTGTGTAGGCTTCCTGGTGGAGGGGACTAGTGCCTGTGTTGTGCTGGATGAGGCTGGATCTTGTCTCTCTAGTGGGCAGGTTCACGTCTGGTGGTGTGTTTTGGGGTGTCTGTGGCCTTATTATGATTTTAGGCAGCCTCTCTGCTAATGGGTGGGGTTGTGTTCCTGTTTTGCTAGTTGTTTGGCATAGGTTGTCCAGCACTGTGGCTTGCTGGTCGTTGAGTGAAGCTGGGTGCTGGTGTTAAGATGGAGGTCTCTGGGAGATTTCCACCATTTAATATTATGTGGAGCTGGGAGGTCTCTTGTTGACCAGTGTCCTGAAGTTGGCTCTCCTACCTCAGAGGCAGAGCCCTGACTCCTGGCTGGAGCACCAAGAGCCTTTCATCCACACAGCTCAGAATAAAAGGGAGAAAAAGTAGAGAGAATTAGTAGAAGTATGAGTAAAGAAAGAAGGAAAGGAGGAAAGGAAGGAAGGAAGAAAGAAGCAAAGAAGGAAAGAAAGGAGGGAGGGAGGGAGGAAGGAAGGGAGGAGGGAAAGAAGGAAAAAAGACAGAAAGAAAGAAGATACAGTAAAAATAAAATAAAGTATAATATAGTTATTGAATTAAAAAATATTTAGAAAAAAGAAAAGGGACGGATAGAACCTTAGGACAAATGTTGGAAGCAAAGCTATACAGAGAAAATCTTACACAGAAGCATACACATACACCTTCACAAAAAGAGGTAAAGGGGGAAAAATCATAAATCTTGCTCTCAGAGACCACCTCCTCAATTTGGGGTGATTCGTTGTCTAAAGGAGGGAAGGAAGGAAGGAAAGAAAGAAAGAACGAAGGTAAAGTATAATCAAGTTATTACAATTAAACTTAATTATTAAGAAAAAGAGTTTTTAAAACAAAATCATGGACGGATAGAGCCCTAGGACAAATGGTGGAAGCAAGAGTATACAGACAAGATCTCACACAGAAGCATACACGCACACATTCACAAAAAGAAGAAAAGGGAAAAAAAATCACAGATCTCGCTCCTAAATTCCACCTCTTCAATTTGGGATCATTCCTTGTCTATTCAGGTATTCCACAGATGCAGGGTATATCAAGTTGATTGTGGAGCTTTAATCGGCTGCTTCTGTGGCTGCTGGGAGAGATTTCCCTTTCTCTTCTTTGTCCTCACAGCTCACAGGAGCTCAGCTTTGGATTTGGCCCTGCCTCTGCGTGTAGGTCGCTGGAGGGCGTCTGTTTTTTCGCTCAGACAGGACGGGGTTAAAGGAGCCGCTGATTCGGGGCCTCCGGCTCACTCAGGCCGGGGGTTGGGGGATGGGGGAAGGAGGGGCACTGCGTGCGGGGCGGGCCTGCGGCGGCAGAGGCAGCGTGACGTTGCGGCAGAGGCCGGCGTGACGTTGCACCAGCCTGAGGCCCGCCGTGCGTTGTCCCGGGGAAGTTGTCCCTGGATCCCGGGAACCTGGCAGTGGCGGGCTGCACAGGCTCCGCGGAAGAGGGGTGTGGAGAGTGACCTGTGCTCGCACACAGGCCCCTTGGTGGCGGCAGCAGCAGCAGCCTTAGCGTCTCCCGCACGTCTCTGGGGTCCGCGGTTTTAGCCGCGGCTCGCGCCCGTCTCTGGGGTTTGCGCTTTCAACCGCGGCTCGCGCCCGTCTCTGGCGTTCGTGCTTTTAGCCGCGGCTCGCGCCCGTCTCTGGCGTTCGTGCTTTTAGCCGCGGCTCGCGCCCGTCTCTGGCGTTCGTGCTTTTAGCCGCGGCTCGCGCCCGTCTCTGGAGATCCTTTAAGCAGCGCTCTTAAACCCCTCTCCTCGCGCCCCAGGAAACAAAGAGGGAAGAAAAAGTCTCTTGCCTCTTCGGCAGGTGCAGGCTTTTCCCCGAACTCCCTCCCGGCTAGTCGTGGTGCACTAACCCCTTCAGGCTATGTTCAAGCCGCCAACCCCAGTCCTCTCCCTGAGCTCCGTCCAAAACCAAAACCCGAGCCTCAGCTCGCAGCCCCGCCCGCCCCGGCGGGTGAGCAGACAAGCCTCTCGGGTTGGTGAGTGCCGGTCGGCACGGATCGTCTGTGCAGGAATCTCCCTGCTTTGCCCTCCGCACCCGTCGCTGTGTACTACTCCGCGGTCCCGAAACTCCCCCCTCCGCCTCCCGCAGTCTCCGCCCGCGGAGGGGCTTCCTAGTGTGTGGGAACTTTTCCTCCTTCACAGCTCCCTCCCACTGGTGCAGGTGCCGTCCTTATTCTTTTGTCTCTGTTTTTTCTTTTTTTCTTTTGCCCTACGCAGGTACGTGGGGAGTTTCTTGCCTTTTGGGAGATCTGAGGTCTTCTGCCAGCCTTCAGTAGGAGTTCTGTAGGAGTTGTTCCACGTGTGGATGTATTTCTGGTGTATCCGTGGGGAGGAAGGCGATCTCTGCGTCTTACTCTTCCGCCATCTTCCCTCTAAGACCTCTTTCTTTATTTTTAATTTTTGCCATTTTAATTACAGTGTGTCTTGGTGTGGTCCTCTTTGGGTTGATCCTGTTTGGGACTCTGTACTTTCTGGACCTGGATGTCTATTTCCTTTCCCATGTTAGGGAAGTTTTTACCTATTATGTCTTCAAATATGTTCCTTACCCTTTATCTCTCTCCTCCTTCTGAGATGCCTATAATGTGAATGTTAGTACACTTATTATTGTCTAAGAGGTCTCTTACACGATCCTTAAAATTCTTTTTTCTTTTCTTCTGTTCAGCTTGGATGATTTCCACTACTCTGTCTTCCAGCTCACTGATTTCTTCCTCTTTATCATCTAATCTACCTTTGATTCCTTCTAGTGTATTTTTTCATTACATTTATTATATTCTTCATCTCTTTTTGGTTCTTCTTTATATTTTCTAACTCTGTTAAAAACTTCTAACTTCTCACTGTGCTATACCATCTTCTGAGTTCTTTGAACATCTTTATGATCATTTCCTTGAATATTTATCAGGTAGATTGCCTGTCTCCATTTCACTTAGTTCTTCTGAGGTTTTATCTTTTTCCTTCCTTTGGAACATGTTCCTCTGTCACCTCATTTTGCCTAATTTACATTTTTATTTCTGTTTATCTGGTAGGTTGGTTATGTTTCGCACATTTGGAGAAAGGGGCCTTTTGTAGGAGCTCTCCTCTATATCCCTTTGGTACCCCCTTTGGCCACCAGAGCTATGTGATTTAGAGGTGAACACTTGTGGGATGCACGAGTCTTCTGTTGTGGTAGGCTGACCACTGTGGGTCGTCTGGTAGACATGGCTGGCCCCATCTTATTGGTTGCCAGGTCTTGCCTTGTATGAAGGCTAATGACCACTGGTTGGTGGGGCTGGGTCATAAGGTTGATGGTTGAGGAGCCTGGGGAATCCTTGGGCTAGTACTGGCTCACTGGTGGGTACAGCTGGGTTTGGGGATGGGTGGTTGTGGGATTGGGGTTCCTGGATTAAATGATGGCCTATGGGTGGGTGGATCAGTTCCTGACATGGCTGGCTGTGGGTTCCAAGGTGTCCCAAAACTGGTGCTGGCCCACTGATGAGTGGAGCTGGATCCTGGTGTGACTGGCTTAGGGGTACAAGGTGTCTTGGAGCTGGTGTTGGCCTCCTGGTGGGTGGGGCTGAGACCCAGGTGGTCCTATGGCTAGTGCTGGCTCACTGGTAGGTGTAGCCAGGTCCCAGAGTCTCTGGCTCCATATCCCTACGGGTCCTGGAGTTGGTATTTTGGCCTGCTAGTAGGTGGGGCAGGGGACTAGGGGGTTCTGGGGCTGGTGCCTTCCCACTGTTGTGTGAGGCTGGTCCCAAGGCTAGTGCCGGCCCACTGGTGTGTGGCCAGGTGTCCTGGGGATGCTGTGGGATTCTGGTGTCTTAAGGCAGCCTGGTGGCCAGTAGGTGGGGCTGTGTCCCTGCCCAGCTCATTGCTTGTCCTGAGGTGTCCCAGTTTTGGTGACAGGCTGGTGGATGGGGTTGGGTCCTGGTGCTGATAAGCTAGAGGAAAGGATTCCAAAATGGTGCTTGCTAGCAACAGTGTACTTGCGGTAGAATGAGTTCCCCCAATGGCTACCACCAGTGTCTCTGTCCCCAGGGTGAGCTCCATTTGCCTCCTGCCTCTGGAGTCTCTACAAGATCAGCAGGTGGACCTGACCCGGGCTTCATTCAAATTATTGCTTCTTCTCCCTACCCCAGAGCATGAGAGATTTTTTTGTGTGCCCTCTAAGAGTGGAGTCTCTATTTCCCACAGCCTGTGGCTCTCCTAAAAGTAAGCCCCACCTGGCCTTCAAAGACAAGTATTCTGGGGGCTCTTGTTTCTTGTGCAGGACCCCTGGCCTGAGGAGCCTGATGGGAACTGAGATCACTTGCTCCTTGGGGATAACCTCTGCAAGTGCAACTATACTCCATTTGTGGATTGCCTACCTGAGTTATATGTCTTGACTATACTGTGTTTCTACTCCTCTTACCCATCTCCCTGTGGTTATTTCTTTATATCTTTAGTTGTAGAAGATCTTGTTGCTAGATTCCAGTCTTTCTCATCAATAGTGACTGTGTAAATCATTGTAATTTTGGTGTACCCATGGTGAGCTCAGGGCCAACTTGGCCTCTCCCCACTTCTAATTTTTCTTAAAACTTTGTTATACTTTGGTTAAACGTATTCTCAAAAGTTACATTTTAGTAAAGCTTATAGTTACTTTTAATATTGAGCCTCTTAACAGAAAAGTGATTTAGTATAATCTTAATAGTTAAAGTGTAGGGAAAAAAGACTCAGTGATAAATTGATGTAAACCACATACTAATCAGTGTAATGTGGAAATGAAGAACCTTATAGATCAAGGTAAAAATGATTCTTGAAAAATTTAGAAAGGAGATACTAGCAAATTACTGGAGAGAAAACAGTAATTATGAAAATATGTGCTAGCAAAAATTCAGGTGAGGTGTGCTGATGTATTAATTATAAGTGATGAAATGGGGGAAATCCAGGTGTAAGGTAGGTATAAAAATAGAGTAGAAATTTAGAAAAGAAGAAAGGCCAAATATAAAAATGTAGCTAAGGAAGTGACATTTCAAGGCAGTCAATGGGGAATTGAAGTAAGCGATGGGTAGATAAGAAAGGTGCCTGCTTTTGATACATGCTATCTTTAGGCCTAAATTGTAGAATTAAAACCATAGATAAACTCTGGAGATGTATCTTGTGAAAGATATTTAACTAGAAGCATAATGATTAGGGTAGGTAGAAAGACACATATAATTCAATTCTGGTTTTGAAATTTGAAATTATATTCTATAGTGAATATTGCTAATTAAAGGTTAACAGAATGCCATCTTAAATACCCTATGAATTTATATTCTTAAAATCATGTTCAAGTGAATCTTTTTAAGAAGGATATTTTCTGAGTCTTTGCTGATTTATTTTCAGTTATCATAGGGAAGCAGATATAATTGAGAAGAAACAACATATTCTCTGCATTTAGATAATATTACAGGAAATGTAGGTGGTTAGACCTTCATATTGTAACAGCTAAGTATTTACCCATTTATTTATTGTCTTTTTATCCTAACTACAAACAAGATTCTTGGAGGAACAAGCTATGTCAAGAAACCCACAAAGAGACATGTATTATACTCTGAGACAACCAAGTAGCAGCAGCATCAACTGTTACTCAGGAGAAATCCATCCAAAGTGAAAGGGTGATCGTCAGTATTTTACTTGCATGATTGGAAAGAGATGTGATTGAAGGTGAGTGTCTATATAATTTTAAAATCCTTCTACATGTAATGCATCATTGTTGATTTCAGGGTGTTTTTGAAAACACTCAAATAGAATAATTTCTATTACGTTTAAGGACTTTAAACATGCATAGTTTTTAGGAACAATGGCCAGAGAATTCTCAATGCTTCCCTTTTTGATAAAGAGCTTCATCTATCAAGCATGGCTTCTTTTAAATAAAAATGTTTTCCCACCACTGTTGCTGGCTCCTAGTGGGTGTGAAGAGGTATCTTGTTGTGTGTTGCTTTGCATTTCCCTGGTGGTGAATGATGTTGAGAATTTTTTCATATGCTTATTGACCGTTTGTATATCTTTGGAGAAATGTCCATTCAGATCACTTAAATTTGCATTATTTGTCTTTTTATTATTTATGAGCATTCTTTGTATATCCTAGATACAAGTCAATCATCAGATAAATGATTTCCAAATATTTTTCCTATTCTATGGATTTTCTTTTCACTTTCTTCATGGTATCCTTTGAAGTCCAAAAATTTTGAGTATTGGTGAAGCCCAGTATAAACTTTCTTATTGTTGCTTACGCTTTTGGTTTCATAATTAAGAAGGCTTTGGCTAATCCAAAATCATGAATATTTAGTTCTATATTTTCTTTGTAACCTGGTAGCAAAGTTGTTGGGGAAGAGCTAACCCTCATCCACCTAAGACTTTTGTAAGATCATCTTATTTGCCAAAATAATCTAAAAGTTGTGCTGGATCAAGTTGTCTAAAGTCATTTTGGAATAACCATTTGAGCCATAGAACTGAAGCTTCATGAATAGGGTAAATTGAAACTGGAGATCCGGCTGAAATCAGCAACATAGTTTTGGAAGGAAATGAAAACTCAGAACTTCCAGCTCACTCAGGTTGCCATCAAGTTACTAAGTAAAACCCACAGTACTTACATGGACCATATTACTCTATTCCCTGCTCAAACTCCCACAGTCTCTTTCTGCAGATCCAGGTGAAAAAGACTGGAAAAAAAGAGGAAAATGTCAATGCCTACATAGGGCTTAACTTGAAAAGGTCCTAGGTAACCCAGCTCTCTTGTTAAGCAAAAGTACGCTGGCTTTAACAAGTCACAACAGGGATTTTCAAGTGAGTCCAATGAGTCAAAGCCTTTTCTGTTCCATAGGAGCATAAGAGGCTTATGAGGCAATTATATCCTGGCATAATTTATTAAAATCAATGCATTCCTGCAGTGACAGTCTCATTTCCTTGATCTTAATCCTTCCCTAGGTGTCATACATGAGAGAGTGGTTATGAATATTAACATTTATTAAATATGTTAAGAGTGCTGAGCACCACAGAGTGAACACATGAGAGGCCACACCAGTAACCTCAATGAATATGGACCCTAGAGCAGTTTCTTCCCACAGCCTACCCTAGCTGCTGCTGTACGGAGAGCGCACTGCAGGGTTTCCTACCAAGTTAGACTGAGGTCAAAGTCACTCACTCGTTCACTGTGTTAGATACTATTTAGCTGGATTCCCCAACTCTACAGAAGAGGTGATTAAGAATCTAGTAGGGTGGGGAAGGACAATACAGGCACAGAACAGTGTATTCTAACATTATTGCCTAGAAGCTGATTCCCTACCTTTTAAGAGTTAGCTTATTTCATGATTCCCAAGCATCAATTTTGTTAGGAGTGTCCTAAGCAGGTAGATTGAAATAGAAGTAGATTGAAATGGAGATAGACTGGCTATCAATATATAATTTAAAATGTCAAGAAAAGAGCAAGATATACTGAAGGTTCTAATCAGGCAATTAAGCAAGAAAATGTCAAATTTTACATCTTTTTATATTGGGTATCCATCAACTAATTACTTTTTTTAAATAATCTTGTCGTTTAATCTTTATACTAGAATTAAGTGGTTAACACATGACCATATTGTGGTATTAGTGTATTCTGAGTTTGACTACATGCTTACCTTTACCAGTAAAAAATCTTTTTGCTACTCAACATCCTTTCATTGTACCTCAAATAACTCTCTTCTGCATATCTTGTAAATCAGGTCTACTGCTGCCAAACTCCCTCAGCTTTTGTTTGCCTGGGAGGGTCTTTATCTATCCTTCATTTCTGAAGGATAACTTTACTAGGTAAAGTATTCTTTGTTGGCAGTTTATTTTCTTTTAGCAGTTTGAATAGATCATCCCACTCTCTCCTGGCCTAAAACGTTTCTGCCTTATGGGGTTTTCCTTGTATGTGAAGAATTTTCTTTATCTTGCTGCTTTAAAAATTCTCTCTTTGTCTTGATTTTAGTTGGTTTAATCATAGTGTACCTTGGAAAACATCTTTTTTTTTTTTTTTTAGGATCTTTATTGGGGTACAATTGCTTTACAATGGTGTGTTAGTTTCTGCTCTATAACAAAGTGAATCAGTTATATATATACATATGTTCCCATATATCCTCCCTCTTGCATCTCCCTCCCTCCCACTCTCCCTATCCCACCCCTCCAGGCTGTCACAAAGCACCAAGCTAATATCCCTGTGCCATGCGGCTGCTTCCCACTAGCTATCCACCTTACTACGTTTATTAGTGTGTGTATGTCCATGACTCTCTCTCGCCCTGTCAAAGCTCACCCTTCCCCCTCCCCATATCCTCAAGTCCGTTCTCCAGTAGGTCTGCGTCTCTATTCCCGTCCCACCCCTAGGTTCTTCATGATATCCTTTTTTTTCTTAAATTCCATATATATGTGTTAGCATACGGTATTTGTCTTTTTCTTTCTGACTTACTTCACTCTGTATGACAGACTCTAGGTCTATCCATCTCATTACAAATAACTCAATTTCGTTTCTTTTTAAAGCTGAGTAATATTCCATTGTATAAATGTGGCACATCTTCTTTATCCATTCATCCAATGATGGGCACTTAGGTTGTTTCCATTTCCGGGCTATTGTAAATAGAGCTGCAATGAACATTTTGGTACATGACTCTTTTTGAATTACGGTTTTCTCAGGGTATATGCCCGTAGTGGGATTGTTGGGTCATAGGGTAATTCTATTTGTAGCTTTTTAAGGAACCTCCATACTGTTCTCCATAGTGGCTGAACCAATTCACATTCCCACCAGCAGTGCAAGAGTGTCCCCTTTTCTCCACACCCTCTCCAGCATTTATTGTTTATAGATTTTTTGATGATGGCCATTCTGACTGGTGCGAGATGATATCTCATTGTAGTTTTGATTTGCATTTCTCTAATGATTAATGATGTTGAGCAGTCTTTCATGTGTTTGTTGGCATTCTGTATATCTTCTTTGGAGAAATGTCTATTTAGGTCTTCTGCCCATTTTTGGATGGGGTTGTTTGTTTTTTTGTTATTGAGCTGCATGAGCTGCTTGTAAATTTTGGAGATTAATCCTTTGTCAGTTGCTTCATTTGCAAATGTTTTCTCCCATTCTGAGGGTTGTCTTTTGGTCTTGTTTATGGTTTCCTTTGCTGTGCAAAAGCTTTGAAGTTTCATTAGGTCCCATTTGTTTATTTTTGTTTTTATTTCCATTACTCTAGGAGGTGGGTCAGAAAGGATCTTGCTGTGATTTATGTCATAGAGTGTTCTGCCTATGTTTTCCTCTAAGAGTTTGATAGTTTCTGGCCTTACATTTAGGTCTTTAATCCATTTTGAGCTTATTTTTGTGTATGGTGTTAGGGAGTGATCTAATCTCATACTTTTACATGTACCTGTCCAGTTTTCCCAGCACCATTTATTGAAGAGGCTGTCCTTTCTCCACTGTGCATTCCTGCCACCTTTATCAAAGATAAGGTGTCCATATGTGCGTGGGTTTATCTCTGGGCTTTCTATCCTGTTCCATTGATCTATCTTTCTGTTTTTGTGCCAGTACCATACTGTCTTGATTACTGTAGCTTTGTAGTATAGTCTGAAGTCAGGGAGCCTGATTCCTCCAGCTCCTTTTTTCGTTCTCAAGATTGCTTTGGCTATTCGGGGTCTTTTGTGTTTCCATACAAATTGCGAAATTTTTTGTTCTGGTTCTGTGAAAAATGCCAGTGGTAGTTTGATAGGGATTGCATTGAATCTGTAGATTGCTTTGGGTAGTAGAGTCATTTTCACAATGTTGATTCTTCCCATCCAAGAACATGGTATATCTCTTCATCTATTTGTATCATCTTTAATTTCTTTCATCAGTGTCTTATAATTTTCTGCATACAGGTCTTTTGTCTCCTTAGGTAGGTTTATTCCTAGATATTTTATTCTTTTTGTTGCAATGGTAAATGGGAGTGTTTTCTTGATTTCACTTTCAGATTTTTCATCATTAGTATATAGGAATGCCAGAGATTTCTGTGCATTAATTTCGTATCCTGCTACTTTACCAAATTCATTGATTAGCTCTAGTAGTTTTCTGGTAGCATCTTTAGGATTCTCTATGTATAGTATCATGTCATCTGCAAACAGTGACAGCTTTACTTCTTCTTTTCCGATTTGGATTCCTTTTATTTCCTTTTCTTCTCTGATTGCTGTGGCTAAAACTTCCAAAACTATGTTGAATAAGAGTGGTGAGAGTGGGCAACCTTGTCTTGTTCCTGATCTTAGTGGAAATGCTTTCCGTTTTTCACCATTGAGGATGATGTTTGCTGTGGGCTTGTCATATATGGCCTTTATTATGTTGAGGAAAGTTCCCTCTATGCCTGCTTTCTGCAGGGCTTTTATCATAAATGGGTGTTGAATTTTGTCGAAAACTTACTCTGCATCTATTGAGATGATCATATAGTTTTTCTCCTTCAATTTGTTAATATGGTTTATCACATTGATAGATTTGCGTATATCGAAGAATCCTTGCATTCCTGGAATGAACCCCACTTGATCATGGTGTATGATCCTTTTAATGTGCTGTTGGATTCTGTTTGCTAGTATTTTGTTGAGGATTTTTGCATCTATGTTCATCAGTGATATTGGTAGTTTCCTTTCTTTGTGACATCCTTGTCTGGTTTTGGTATCAAGGTGATGGTGGCCTCATAGAAGGAATTTGGGAGTGTTCCTCCCTCTGCTATATTTTGGAAGAGTTTGAGAAGGACAGGTGTTAGCTCTTCTCTAAATGTTTGATAGAATTCACCTGTGAAGCCATCTGGTCCTGGGCTTTTGTTTGTTCAAAGATTTTTAATCACAGTTTCAATTTCAGTGCTTGTGATTGGTCTGTTCATATATTCTATTTCTTCCTGATTCAGTCTTGGCAGGTTGTGCATTTCTAAGAATTTGTCCATTTCTTCCAGATTGTCCATTTTATTGGCATAGAGTTTCTTGTAGTAATCTCTCATGATTTTTTTTATTTCTGCAGTGTCAGTTCTCCTTTTTCATTTCTAATTCTATTGATTTGAGTCTTCTCCCTTTTTTTCTTGATGAGTCTGGCTAGTGGTTTATCTATTTTGTTTATCTTCTCAAAGAACCAGCTTTTAGTTTTATTGATCTTTGCTATTGTTTCCTTCATTTCTTTTTCATTTATTTCTGATCTGATTTTTATGATTTCTTTCCTTCTGCTAGCTTTGTGGTTTTTTTGTTCTTCTTTCTCTAATTGCTTGAGGTGCAAGGTTAGGTTGTTTATTCAAGAGAAAACATCTTTTTGAGTTGAAATTTTGGGGGGATTTAGGAGCTTCCTGACATGAATGTCCAAATCTCTCCCCAGTTTTTAGACATTCTCAGCTATTATTTCTTTAAATAATCTTTTGCCCCCTTTCCCTCTCATTTCTTCTGGGACTCCAAACAACTTCTGGTGGTTTTTCTTAATGGTATTCCAAAGTTCACACATTCTTGATTCTCTGTCATTGTTTTTTTTTTTTCTTTGCTATCCTCTGGCTAGATAATTTCAAATGAACTGTCTTCTGCTTTCCAGATTCTTTATTCTACTTGATCCAATCTGATGTTGATGCTCTCTATTGCATTTTTCATTCTCTTCATTTTCTTCAGCTTCAGCATTTGTTAGGTTCTTACAATTTCTTTTTTCTTTTAAATGCTGTTTTGTTTGTGTATTGTTTTCCTGATTTTGTTGATTTGCTTTAAGTGTTTTTTTATAGCTCACTGAGCTTCCTTAAAACAACTACTCTGAATTCTGTATCAGGCAAATTACAGATCTCCATTTCTTTGGAGTCGGTTACTGCAAAATTGTGGTCCTTTGCTGGTATCATGTTTTCTCAATTTCTCATGTTCCTTGAAGTCTTGCTTTGTTGTCTTTGTATTTGAAGAAGCAGTCACCTCTTCTAGTCTTTACTTGTGGGCTTCAAGAGGGAAATACCTTCTGTCAGCTCTGTTAGGGATTCTGAGGCTTTCTCAGATCTTTTCTGTGGATACTACTGCTCTGTGTTTCTTTTTCCCTTTGGTGGGGCATTCTTAAGATTGTCTGTCTTCCTTTGATCCTGCAAAGCCAGGCCACTTGCTGACCACCTCCTGTTAGCTTTCTTGAGGGTGGTACTGAATACTCAAGTTCGTGTGCTTTCTCCCAAACCTGCAGGGTCAGATCAGCTTTCTGTGTGTGCTCACTAGCTCTCACTGCCCTTGGGGATGTGCACAGGGAGCTGGCCACAGGGTAGGGGTGTGTATGGGTTAGTAATGTGGAGTATTGGGAATGTCACTGGGCCAGTTGGTCAGACTTGTAGGCAAGGCATCCCCAGTGGTTTGTGGATGAGCTTCCTAATGGAGTCTGTGGTTTGTAGGGTCTGTGTCCTTTTGATTGCCCTCCAAGAACCCTGGTTGCTGTTCTCCTAGTCACTCTCTGCACTCTTACCCAGTTACACAGTACACTTCAGTATTTGGAATGGAGTGAGAAAGAAATGGCCCTCTTTGGCAGCATCCTGCACAGCTGGGGAAGCTGAGGACTCACTCACATGCTCTCACTACCCCAGTGGGAGGAATCATGGGTTGAGAAGGTTTCTCATGGCCCTGAGCTGTGCTACCTTAGGGGAGAGATGACAAGAATAAAGTGAAACCATTCTTCTGACTCTCTTCAGCGAATCCAGTCTTGGATAATTTGCTGTTGCTATTGTTCCAACCGTGTACTGGATCTTCTCCATTGGATTCATAGGCTTCCACAGAGGCACTCTTATCCATGGATGATTGTCAAAATTGATGTTCTTTGGGGGAAAGGTGGTAGGAGACTCCTATTCTGCCATTTTGATGGTATTGCATAACAAGTCTTAATATCGCTATTTTCACCAATATAAATGTAATATTGAAATTGCTTATGCTAATGAAAAAAGTCTGTGGTGTTGACTGAGACAGGGATGGAAAGCTACCTCTGGAATATGGCCTCTCAGATTAAATGAAGCTGTCTTCTGCTGGAGTGTGCACTTGTAATTAGTGTCCTTGGAGTCTTGCTTTAACTCTCTGACACCTTATATGATACTATAATAATTTAAAAGTGATTTACAAATATCATAACTGGGTGGATTGGGAACTGCAAAAGATTAAATGCTGTTCTTTTTCAAAAAGCTTATGAAGATGGGAGAGTACATGCAGTTAAGATTTATCCGATACTTTCTATGGAAGAGTCTGCATTAGGCATTGGGGATGTGGAGATGAGTAACATGGTAGCCATGCTTTCAAGGGCAACACCCTTTAGTGGAGGAGAAGGACATGTAAACAAATAATTCTAATGCCATGGGAAAAGCACAAAGCCAGGAAAAATATATAGGTAGTTGGAGGAGCCAAAACCACCACAGAGGGGTGCTGAATCAGGGAAAGCCTTCTCAGGAAAAGAGACATTTGATTTCAGTTTTGGAGGCTGGGCAGAAGGAAAGGATAGTTCAGGTAGAAGCCCAGCACAGTGAAAGCAGGGAGTCACAAGACAGCAGGTGGTGTTGGAGAGATCAATGTTAGTGTTGGGTGGCTGGTCATGAAGCACTATAGCTTTTGTGGCTGGAATTTGGGTAGGTAGGGGCTAGGTTGTAAATGGATTTGAGGCTCCACAAATGAACACAAGTAACTAGGAAAAATATTTCTGTTATTTCACTTAGATGCTGAGGATGTTGTTAGATGTACTGGCTTTCTATTGAGTGGCAGAGTTTTCCTTTCTAAAAAACCAAGGTGCAAAACCGACTGAATGTTATGTAAGAAAGTTAAGGATCTTAATTAGGACCATCCAATGGTGAAACTGAGAAGTAGGTGGGATTTGGCTTCTGGTGGCCTGCCGACAAGTATTTCCAGGACCCTGTCACAGCTTTCCCAGACTCTGGGTTGGGGGTGTTTTACTTGGCTGTCTCTTCTATGAAAGCTCAGGCTCCCATTGCTTTCAACTCTCCTTTACTGATTTTTATCAGCCAAGGTGTCAATATCAGTGGTTTACTTTAGCACAGGCTGTGAAGGTGAAGAAGTGAACAAAATAATGACCAGAATTCCTGCTAGAGGAAGCCTGGACTTTGAAAGAAATACTTGTATATTTTGCTTGGAAACAAAGTATAACCCCAAGAGCATGTTTAAGCCACACAAAGTACTCAGGAAGTAGCTATGACTAAGAAAAGAGGAGCCATTTGTTTTATTCCAGAGAAAGAGAGAGAGAGGGAAGAATTAAGAGAGAGAAAGAAGTGGAGGTGGTGGAAAAGAAGAGTGGGGCTGGAGACAAGGTAATAGAAGACTCTGTGCTCTGTGATGTCACCCAAGTCTTCAAGTGAAAGTTGACTGAATTTCAAAGTGCTTGGTGAATGGATTGTGTATGGGTGTTTTCATAAATCATTAAAATCACATGAAAACTGTTGTTGGAGGTAGAGGGGAGGTTTAGCTACAGGCCGTGAGGCAGATAAAGCTAGAAGGATCCAAGCCCTTTGAGTATTAATAGAAATCTTTAGGAGAACGTTGCTTTTCTTCTTGCAGCATTAAAGCTAATCCCACCCAGGTTTAAGGACAGTTGGTATGGGGAGGATTCTCATCTAACATCTGGATTGCAGTTGATTTTAAACATGGCTTCCTGGAAATAATATTCCAAACAAAAGAATAACTATAACGTTGAGAATTTCAAGTTATTGTCTAAGGAGATGTGTTGGTGAGCAAGCAGGCCTTTTACAACTCCTCCATTAAAAACTTCACTCACTGAACATGTATTTTTCACTCATTAAGGCCAATCTAAAGCAAAAGAGTTGAACAGGACCCTAAATTTAACTTTGCTTCTCAGGGACTTTGTGTCCTTAGGTAATGTTGTCTCTGTATTCTGCAAGAAAGCTGCTAAGTCAATCCTCTCCTTTTCATGTGTTGCTCAAGTGGTGTGACCTTGAGCCTCTGCCCTCCCAGGGCAGATACTCCACAAGTCAGAGGAAAGCTATCTGATCAGGTATCCCCTTTTCTGCCCCCTCTCCTGTTGCGGGGAAAGTGATCAAGCAGCTGCAGGTACCAGCCACAGTTAGCTGTACCTGTCAAGAGCTCTGAAAAGGCTATTCTTCAAAAATAAAGAAATTCTCATTTCATCCCTTTCCACACAGCACTCACTGGAGAAAGAGGTAAGGAAGCTGCCAGAAGTCCTTTTGGATTCTCTCTGTTACACCCAACTGCTTTCAAATGATGAATTTTGAAACTAGAGAGTAAAAGAAGAAAGGGAACTGAGACTCTTAGGTTCTGAGAGAGAGAAAAAAATACACTTCCCTTCTTGCCTTCTGGCTCGGGAATCCTGCTGGCTGACTTACAATTTGGAGAAAAGATTTCTTTTAGGCTTTTCTAACGGGTTTCCCAGGTTTTCTTGTACTTATATATGACAGTTAACCTACATGGTAGCAAGTAGAGGGTTTAAATTCAAATGCCATGGGGGTGAAGGGGTACAAGCATCATTATTATAAGAATGATTGTTGTTAAAAATACAGTTCATAAATTAGCTTAGTTTTTGACCATGTTACTTTAATATTATAATTAGGTGAACCATTAATCAAGCTTTGACAAGTTTGCCATAAACATTTTTAATGAACTTGTATTTGTTATCACGGGATTTGGCATATGTAGTAACAGTCAGAAATAAGGACAATAAATAACCAAAATTTATTAACAACTCACTAAATTATGCCAAGATACTTTTCTTTATGAAAGTAGGGGATATTGAATCCTATGTTCATGGAATTTTTATTTTAGTTATAGAGAAGAATGTGAAATGTAGACCAAATAGTATGGTGCCTGATGGGAAAGGAATTCCGTTACAGAAGAATCATTAAAGTTTGGATTGTCAGGGAAAGTACTTATCTGGATTTGGAAAGAGGATGTTTTATATGAAAAAAAAATGTATGGGATGAGGAAATAATATTGGAGAGTTTGTAGGACAAAGGCAGCCAGCCACCCTGGAGTGGAAGGCATGTCTCCAGGAGCAGAGGGTGATGGATCTGATTGTATGGACCAGCAGGTTCAGAGGGGCCTTGGAAGACAGATTTGACTCTGGTAGGATGTTGGTATCATTGAAGGTTGTTGAACAGAAAAATAGCTCAATCAAATGATGGGAAGTCCTGCTTTACACACAGTGAACTCTACTGATGTTTAATAATTCTGGTGATAGTGTTCACACATCGGATAACCTGGCCTCTGCTGCTATTTAGAGCATTTGTACGTTGGAGTCAGGTTACCCCGGGTTTATTGTAATCCCTTGCCAAAACTCTTCCTTTCTCTCACATACTTGCAAACTCACTCCATTTCCAGCATATTTCTCCAGGTCTACATGGAATTATTACATAAAACAAAGTAGGCTTCAGTTTGTTGAGAAAGGCCGTGGCATAGAGAGGTTAACTGGCTGAATTCAGGACACCTGGTTTACAATTATGTCTGGAGCTGGGACTAGAAAACTTTCCCTTTTTAAAATAAAATATTCAAAATTAGAAATATCAGGGCTGATTTCTTAGGCTAACAACCTCATTGACTTAATTGGTTTATAGTCCAAAAAGAGAAGATTTTTTTCAAGTCCTAAAGACTGTATCGTCCCCTGATTGCAATCCAGGAACATAGAGTGATGTTCCTGAATGTTTATTTTTCAAGTTTTGCCTCAACTTCATAGCTCCTGCCTCTGTGGTTTTGCCTCTCCATGGAGAAGCTTTATGGAGAGTCAAGGCTTTAAGAGGAGCATCTCACCCTGAATCTTCTGAGTGCACACTCTCCTCCCTAAATCTACACACCCTTCCCCATTTCTCCAACTGGACTGAAAACAGAAAATGTGGTTTTGGGTTTAGTTTAACACTGTTGAAACTTCACTAAGGCTTGAGAACACTTCTGTACTGTGGATGTTCCCTGGTTAGTCAACCTCCCTTTGAGCTCCTGCTGTGTTGGAAGCATGAGAGGCACAGTGAGGAGGCTGACCATTCTTTTCCCAGGAGACTTCTCCAAATAGACAAAAACACTGCTTGAGTCTGAGATTACCAACCCTTTCCAGCCCTGAGTCTCTAATCAGGCTGCTGCTTTGTTCTCAGAATGAATTGTCCAAAACTGGATGCAACATCCATTTTCTTTGTTTCTTTTCTTTTTTTTTTTTTTTTTGATGTGGACCATTCTTAAAGTCTTTATTGAATGTGTTACAATATTGCTTCTGTTTTATGTTTTGGTTTTATGGCCACGAGGCATGTGGGATCTTAGCTCCCCAACCAGGGATTGAATCTGCACTCCCTGCATTGGAAGGCGAAGTCTTAACCACTGGACCACTGGGGAAGTCCCTGCAATGCCCATTTTTTAGGATGTCCCTAGAAAGATTAACAGTTTTATTTTTAGCAGAATGTTTCATGGTTCTTGTAAGAGGAAACTTTCATGTTTGCTTCACTGAAACAGCTCATTTTTTTACTTTATTTGGTTGTTTTTGTTTTTATTGATACACTAGTGAACTGCTATGACATAGTTCTCAGCTTTGAATACAGCTCTGAATTTTTGTCAAAGGGGATTCATACCACCAGCTTACAGGGATTCATTTGACCCAGGAGTCATTCAGGAGTAATTTAGTTAATTAACAACACTGCAGTTACTTGCTTATTTGGTGGAGTCTGAGAAAGAAAATTTACTCACTAGCAATTTGACTTCTTAGGAGGATAAAAAATTATATACATTTAACTGTAATAGCATTATTATTGATATATTATGAATCTTATTACTATAAGTGGCTGAAGAGCCATGTGAAATGATAAATGATAGCATTGGATGCCATTCTTTGAAAATAAATATTAATACAGCTAATGAACATTGCATTTAGTTATAATGGTAAATGTACTACAATTGAATGACTATCTGTTGATTAGACTGCTCCTAAATAATTCTTATTAAATTTAATGAAATCAGTGGGCAGCCTTTAGGATCTATTAGAGATTGCATTTTCTTTGAAAAAAGTTTATCACCAAATATGGATATGGATGTATATATCGATATATAAAAACATTGTATATATAATATATATAATATTGTACAGTCTTACAAAATAAAAATCTCATTAAGACTGACAAAATAAAATGGTACCCACAGCATTCATCTGTAGTTTTCATTACCTTCTAACCACTTTTAGTAGAATTTCCCTTTTACTGAACTAAGGGTTTATGAAGAAGGTTCTGAATTGATTTCAAGGCGTGTAGATTGAATGGTGATCTCTGCTTCCCATGAGCTGTGGGACTTCACATAAGCCATTTTCCCTAAGTCCCACTTTGTCACCCACAAAATTCAGTCATTCACCCAATGAGCTGAGAATATAGTAGTGAAGGAAGATGTGGTCCCTGTTCTCAAGGAGATGGTATTGCTAGAGGTTGAGACAGGTAAATGAGCAAGATGCTTTCAGATGGTAATGAGTGCTGTGAAGATCATAAAAAAAGAAGAATGTATCAAATAGTGACTGAAGGATACTTGTAGATCAGGCAATCAGGGAAGACTTCTGTGGCACGGTGACATTTGAACTGAGACCCAGATGACAAGGAGGAGCCAAACTATGAAAGAGCTGGGGGAGTGGCATTTGGAACAGCAAGTGAGTCAGCCCCACGGCTAGAGCACACATGGTGGTTCAGGAAGAGAAGGAAGGTCAGTGAGCATGGTGTACAGTGAGGAAGGGGACAAAAAGGGAGACTCAGAGGTCAGAGGGGCCTTGAAAGCCATGCCAAGGATTTTACTCTAAGTGTGTGAGAAGCCATTGGAAGGTGTTAAACAGGTGAACATTAGCAGCTGATGTTTTATAAAGAATCCCCTGCCCGCCCTATGGGAGAATTGACCACAGACGGGCTTGATGGAGGCAGGGAGACTGGATGAGAAGGCTTGCATCCTAATCCCAGGGGCAAGTAATAGGGTTGAACTCTACTTAGTGTTCCTTAATTTCTGAGGATACAGCTCCTTTCCCAAGAAAAATGCTGAAATCTACTTATATAGCATTATAAATTCTCAGGGGATTATTATACATCTTGAAGACAATCCATGGATTGCCTCCAGCCTAGGGATGGATATTTGCCAAAATTCCCTTCACCTCTGATACTATGTTTGTTTTCTAAGAAAACGCTACTTACATTTTTTTTTTGCATATCCAGATTAACATGAAAACCAAAGACCACTATGAATTTTTTGTATGTGATAGTTTAGTAACTTCATTTTTAGGGCTTAAAGCACTTTATCAACAATTTCATTGTTTCTGATGCTCAAACATTTTGCAATCTGTTTTGATAACTGCCCATTTTAGATGTAGATGTCAAAAAGTCAGGTAAGAAAGACTTCAGATTTTTATGATGATATAAAAACATTTTTACATACTGTCCTCTCTTTAAATACACAAAATAATAAAAAGAATAACAAATAGAAGGGACTTCCCTGGTGGCACAGTGGTTAAGAATCCACCTGCCAATGCAGAGGACATGGGTTCGAGCCCTGGTCTAGGAAGATCCTACATGCCACGGAGCAACTAAGCCCGTGCGCCACAACTACTGAGCCCACGTGACACAACTACTGAAGCCTGTGTGCAGCAGCTACTAAAGCCTGCGTGCCTAGAGCCTGTGCTCCGCAGTGAAGCAACTGGAGAAGACACCTCAATGAGAAGCCAGTGCAGCGCAATGAAGAGTAGCCCCCGCCTCCGCAACTAGAGAAAGCCCCCGTGCAGCAATGAAGATCCAATGCAGCCAAAAATAAATAAAAATTTTTAAAACAAATAAATATAAAATAAGTAAATTAAAAAAGATACAGAGGAAACTTAAATGCATAAAAAAAGAATAAATAGAAAAGGTGGCCACAAAATACATCAAATAACAAAAAATAAGAAAATTCACCTTGAAAGACAAGAGAAAAAAAAAAAACCCAGCCACAACCCCCAAAATAAGGTATTAAAATGATCTGCCAAACAGAATGTAATGTGGACTCGGGGAAAGATGATTAGAACAATACCACATAGCTCCTCTAAAACCAGGGGCCAGGTGACCAGCATACTGAAGGGAGCTGAATTTAAGGCAGCAGGGAATAGGGAGGGGGGAAGTAAATGGCACACCCATATAAAGAGGACAACTGTGGCTCAGTTCCAGCCAATTTTGCCATGGAGGAAAAATTGCCGTTGAGGACTGCCAGATCATCTGTTGTTTTTTTTTTTTTAAGGTAGTTGGAAAATGGATTTTTATATGAAATGTTCCTATCTTTCAAAAACTGTGTGGGCCAAACAAAATTATCTGTCAGCTGCATCCCATCCGTAGGCTGACAGTCTGTGATCCCTGTTCAAAAAGTAAATGGCATAATCCTCAAAGGCCCATCTAATCATTCTTTGATTAGGTGGATGAGATCTAGGAGTGGAAAAGAAGCATCCCTGAGATGTCTAATTCCACATTGTAACAAGGTGGGAAGGTAGATTGGTTTATGACTAGGCTTCGAGTCAAGGGGACTGCGTTAGGGAAGGAGGGCGAGAGGGAGCCGTGACATTGATCAGCAGTTTCTGGGACTTTCAGGGCTTTCGCTGTGAACTGCCTGACTCCGCAGTGTGAGCACTGTGGGGAGATGTGACTCGTGGCAGAAGACACATTCAATCTGGTTGGGTGTTGGAAATAAACCCAAAGCAAAACTGGAAGTGCTTCAGTTCATCGTTCTCTTCACCCTTCCCCTCCTGTTCTTTGGCAGTTTTTGGCCTGGATGGAACTGCTGCAGAGATGATGAATCACTAGAAGACACAGCAAATATGAGCAAGTGAACAAGTAGGCATCCAGGCTTAACGTAAATAAAGGAATAGAAGCAAAGAGGAATGATACACCTTAGATGGAGACTTCTCCTAGAAAATAAGGAAGAAGTCAGATGCTTTTCTCTAGTCTCAAGGAAATTCAGGACAACAAGCTTGAAGAAGAAATGTAAACCGTCAAAGAGAAATCACGAACACAGGAAAGATACAGGGCTATCAGTTCTCTTCACAAACTGCTAAATCAGGGATTCCTTTCTCTGATTATGATGCTCTTGCCTTCTGGCTGACTTGTTTGCTCCTTCCCACAATGACTGCTCTTCAGACTCACAAACAACTTGTTACCATTCCTTGATGCACCTACATTCTCGCCATTTCTCTCTCCTTTCTGTTTTCCCTCTTTAGTCATATTTTACAGGCCATTCTTTCAAGAACCCTGTCTTTTTGGGGGTTCAGTTCACTTCCTCGTGCTTTGAGTACCAATCTTACCCATTTTTCAAGAAAACATAAACTATTGTTTATATTTTCTGTATTCAACCTCTCCCTCTCAGCAGGAGCCTATCATTTAAAAAAATGCTCGTTTCCCTTATTAAAAAATAATGATCCCAAGCAAAAAAAAAAAAAAAAAGAAAAAAGCTTTGTGCCTACATCAACCTCTAGCTACCAGATCTCTTCCTTTTTTACTGCTCTACAATTTGCTGTCTTTTTCCTCAACTTCCTCGCTGCTTAACTCTTTCGGGATTGCCCCACCTCTCCACCAGATTGTCTCTGCACAACAATGACTCCTATGTCACTCTATCCAGGGACATTTTTCAGTCAGCTTGTCCTCTCGGTTGCATTCAACCCTGCTGACTACTCCACCCACCTGAAACCCTCTCTTCTCCTGGCTTTTCAGGCTCCACACTTCTTGTCACTCAGCCTCTCTGGCTTCTCCCCCTTCGACTCCTTCACAGGCTCGTCCTCCTCTGATGGTCTTTGTAGACTGAAGCTCTTCAGGGCTTAGTCCTAGGCCTTCCTCCCTTCTGCTCAGATTCCATCCTCTCTCCCTAGTTGGTTGCAACAGTAATCACCACTGAAGTCGTCATGCGTGAGCTTGATACTCTCAGAATCCACATCCTCAGCCTCGCTTCCTTTTCCACTGTGCACCCCACTCTGGGGGCTTTACACGACCTTCTTCCAGGGTCATGGTTTGTCCCAGTGCGGACCCTTTTCTCACACTTTCCTTCTGACTGGGGCAGTGCTCCTCAAAATCTCTGGGATGAAAGATTTGTTTTCTTAAATTTTCTAATCCATCACAGACTGATATTTTTATAAGGACAATCAAAATGAAACACTAGAAAACTAAAAAAAAAGACACACAAGAAAGCCTCACCTTTTATTATAGTCAAGGGATATAAAATGACTCTGTCAAATTGCTCCAAACTTCTAAATGCTTACATTCAATTATTGTACAGGTGTTGCTGCAGCATGGTAACAAGTAGTCCAAGGACTGGAATGTGTCAAAAGACCCTCGTGTGAGTGGAATTCTGCCTGCCTTTGCTTGGTGTACTCATCAGATTTCAACTAAAACATTTCTAATTTAAGAAAGCCTTCCCTCATCTCCCTAAGTCACTTACACCTATGATTTACTCTGAAAGCTCACATGCCCCTCCCCTGTACTACTTTGAGCAGTTTTGACATTCATAACCTTTGTACCCTCCAGGTAAGCACCATGATGGCAGGAACCGGGTTTCTTCTTTTTCTGTTCACTTCCACATTCTCGGCACATGGTGCGCACTCACAATTACTTACTCGTCGTGTAAAGAGGACAGGTGTGCAGAAAGAGATGACTACAGAGGCAGATAATTCTGCCCAAAGATTTCAGGCAAATTGAGTTTTGAATGAGAGTTCCAGGTACAGATGGTGGAAAAGAGCATTTTTGGTGAAGGAAGTAGCATATAGAAAAGCACAGATGCACAAAAGCACAGAGCTTGTCTGAGGAAGGGTGAGTGTGTTGGGGGTGCTTAAAGCATGAAGTGAGCTGAGCTGGGGAAAAGGGCTGTGATTCTGTCAGATGGGGTTAAAGAGGAGAAGATAGAGTGTGGGTGGTTAAAGTCCTTGCTGTCAAACTAAGGAGTTCAGATTTTATTACCTCTAGCCAGAAAGTCATTCTTTTTATCTAATGAGAGAAAGTCATTAAATAATTTATAGCAGTAGAATACATGATTAGATTTGATTTTGTCAAAGATGATTGGTGGTTTTGTGGGACTAAGATTGGGTGGGTCAAGGTGGGAGATTCTTGGAATAGCCTGCCTCATGAGTACCTATGTGGCCATCGGGATGGAAAGGAGCAGGTGAACTGGGGAAGTATTTAGAACGTGGAACTCTAGGATGAGGCTTCTATTGTCTTGGGGATCTGAGGATGAGGAGGGGCCACTCTAAAATTATATTCCCGGAGATGGCAGCATTGTGAGTTTCTGTTGTATTGCTTCAGTTCTCTGACCACGGAACTCTTTGCTTCACCAGAGTGTGAGTTCTTGGAGTATATCTTTCTTAAGACCCTAAGTCATAATATTAGCACAATTAACCTTACAATATCTGATTGGAAATGTTGATTAAAAGAAAAAGTTATGCTTCATCCTCTGAATGTGATACACATCTTTATCAAATATTATTTCCTCTAAATAACAATAGGCACTGATAAAACTAGTCTCTTATGCCTGGATGATAATCAGATGGTTTTACATTGATTTATGGTTCCATGACCTCTAAAATATCAGCATCAGAATTGTAATATTGTACCTCCCAGATTTTGGTGAAGTTGTCCCATTATCTCATTTCAGCTTGGCCAGTCATTGTGAGCTGCTCCAGGAGAGCTGCTGGTGACTTTGACCAGCCATAGGTCCCCAGATGAGAGACAGGAATCACCTCAAAAGGAAGACTGGGAGGCAGCCATGGTGGAGTGGGAATCACCCCACCTCTTGAGTGTTGCATTCTTGATCTCTTAACATGTTGTTAGTAATGCCCACCTCCCAGCCCAACTTGCAAGATGTCATCACTGCCTTTTGATTTCCCATTTCAGCTGCCTTATTCGGTATGCACCTTTTAATAAAAGTTGCCCCATGTTCTCTTCAGATGTTTTTGGGGTATACTTTACACATAAATATCTTAACCATTATATTGTGTGTAAATAACACTACATCCTTTGACATAATCTGCTGTACTGTTTTTTGTTTGTTTGTTTGTTTTTGTTTTTAAAGAAAGAACTTGTATTTTTCTAGCTTCCAGTTTTGACACCTTGCATGAGAGCTGGAAGAAATGGGCTGAAACTAAGACAGAGGCATTTTCAACCTCAAAGGAAATTGTGGAAAATTTTTACAGAAGTGTATGAGCTGATTCAGTTTGGTGGGACGGGGAGAAATGCACTCTGCCTTGCCTAAATGATGTTCACTGCTTCTTTATGGACCACTCTATCCTGGTGGAACCAGACCTGAGTTTGCCTACCTAAACAGGAACTGCCAGATACTAAGCTAATGAGCTGAAGGTAGGGGCAGTGAGGGAGAAAAATCCCAGGAAACCCTGAGGAAAAGTAGAGTCTCTTACTCTTTCTTATTTTCATTACCTGGATTTCTATTTCCTGGGAGGAGCTTACATTCTGGGATTCTTTCTGCTCTGGCCCTTATGGACATTTTAGTTGTTTTTCAGATTTCCCCAGGATCTAAATGAGGCCTTTGCTTTGATTTCCTACTGCTTCCAGATAGAGACCAATTCTGAAAAGTCAACCACGCAGCTTCTCCAGATTTGGGAGACAGCAGAGCTCTCCTTAATTTGGCCTCAAAAAAGAGAGCTGGCAGATTGAGTACTGGTGAAGTGGTGGTGGACCTTCATTCTTGTCCTGGAAAAGTCAGGGGTGGAGGGGCAGAAGGCATTTGGGGGGAGGTACGTAATGGGGATGAAAAGGATGAGGTGGACTGGAGAGGTATTTAGAAGGTAGCAATTCTAGGATGAGTTTCCCAGTGTATTGGAGATCTGAGGATGAGGAGGGGTCACTGTTAATTCATACTCCCTGGGAAGGCAGGCTTGTGTTCTCTGCCATCCCCAAACTCCTTATTCTCTGGAGCAGCAGCTACACTGATGAGTTTGTGTCAGCTGGAGTAGAAGTTTCTGTGAGGGGAGGCAGGCACTATTCATAATGTTTGTAAGGAGAAAGTCAACAGCTGCCCCCATGTACCGATACATGCAAGGAAATCTCCCAATTCCTTATTCAGCTAATTTAAGTTAAATTGTCCTAAAAAGTAGCACTACATATTCAGGTTTAGACAAGAAACATCGTGGAGAAACCAGACTCAATAAAAATGTGGGACCTTTTTGTCATGGGATAGTCTATCCAAAGCAAACAACATTAAGTATCTCTATCAGGAAAGGCTGAAAGTCAGGTTCTCCATCTCCAGTCATTCTCCTTTGGAAATGATACCGACCAGGGTTCTTGGCCTTCTCCAATCAATAGAAATTGATCAGAGGCCAGACAAGAAATTCAGGCAAGGCTTTTTTGGGGCCCCTGCTGCATCAGTGGGGAACCAGAACAAGTAATAGGTTCCCTTCAAGGAGGGGCAAACTGGTTCCTTACATGGGGTGAGGGTAGAGGTGCATCCAGTGGTGGGACTGGAGGGGTGGCTTAGGTGTTTTGCCCACTCCTTTGGTGGTGTTGAGTGCAGGGGCATGCACAGTACCCTGCTTTTGCTCCCAGCTCTTCGGATATAGCAGCTGGGCTTTGTGTCTCTTTGTATCTTGTCCATAATTTGCCCCAACTGTGCATGCATGCAGTTATTTTTAGTCCCTTATAATTTCTTTGTATTTTATTGCTCAAGGAGACATTTGTCCAGGTGCAAGCACTGCAGCAAAGGGTCCCAGGTCCCAGCCTGTCTCAGAATCAGACAGATTTATCTCATAACACAGTGCAGGAGTAAACAGCCTCTTCCTCTGTGGTCCCATGATACTTGGCCATAGTGTTCATTGGACACATCACTGTGTATGGTTATATCTTCTTCTCCAGCTGGAGTGTATCAAGGGCAAGAGCTGCTGCTTACTCATCTTTACGTACTTGGGCCTTTATGCAGAGCAAGGCCCAGAGGTGCATTCTATAAGCATTTGTGGAATTAGTTTAATGATACTGACTGTTCTTGAAAATCCCATGAGGCATCTCAAGACCACCTTTGTTGCTGGTAGTGCTATGGCCTCTCTGTGGCAGGAGGTCATTAAGACTGTGTCAGGAAGTAGGGTCACTCATCCCTGATGACTCATCCTGAGCTGAAATGAGTAATGCTTAAAATCTGAAAAGTCTACAAGGTTCTCTCTTAGCCACGAAGAGCTCACGTTGCTGTCCAAAGCAATGTGCATTTGCATACCTAGGAAAAAATGAGTCTATCAAAGTTTTGTGGCTGGTCCAACTAACTTGCTGATAGCAGAACCCAGGAACTATGTGACACAGGTAATACTCATCTGGTGCTCTTTGCATCTAGAGGCAGTACAACTGGCAATCATAGATGATCACATTAGTCCTCGTTTACTAGCTTATTTGTGTGGTTATTTTATTAATGTTAGTCTCCCCCAAGGACTATGTCACTTCCTGCTCACCACTGCATCACACAATGCCTGTAGATAGTGGTCACAATAACTATTTGGGGAGAAAGGGAAGTTGGGAAGGAAAGACATGTGATAGCCTACTTTGGCTCACATCTTTGTTTCTCTTCATCTACTGCCTCTTTTCCAAATCCAACCACTTGATGTCCTCCTGTGTCACAGAATTCCATGGATCTTACTAGTACTTAAAGAGGGATTTTCTCCTGTTATTCTCTATCCACCAGATGTACATATCACTTAAGTAATTTCTTTGATCCCTTTCAACAGCACAGGGCCGAGGTGAATTATAGTCTTTCGTCTTAATTAAAAAATGAGGAGGAGACGATGACTTTCTAACACGGAGAGCTAATTTGTTAATTCCAGACAAGTAGACAGTAGGTCAGAAACTCGATGCTCTGAGAAATGGTGTGGCAGCTGTCTAACAGTAGCAGTATTCAATAAGGATGCTGTTGTGCTATTTCAGTTAGGAAATTCTCTACTGTGCGGCACCCTTCTATGGCACGTTGCAGGACATTTAGCGTCACTGGCTGCCGTTCATTAAATGCCAGCAGTGCCTCTCAATCATTGTGACCACTCACGGAAGTTCAAGTATTTCCAATTGCCTGCTAGTGGGAGGAGCATGGTACTGAGCTGGGTTGAGCACCACTAGGGGGAGACGGTACAGGAGATGGAGATGATTTTGCTTCCTCTGGTTGAATTGCATTTTTAGTGTATCCTTTTGGAAACTATATTTCTCATTCCTAATGTATGATTCACTTCAGTTATCTCAAAGCCAGAGAGTAGGGCAGGAAGTTATCTCCCTGGATTCTTAAATACTAAATATGACAGTCCATTCTCAGTAAGTAGGCCTCCCAAACTGACTTAGTGCTTTCAAGTGTTAAGAATTTACTGATAGAAATTTATGGTGGTACATTTGCCATACTCTTGTCTTTTCTGGCTGTAACCTAACTTCAATTTCTATTAAATTAGTCTAAGTGGCTAGATCACTTAATGGTAGTCTATGATAGTGATTTCACTTGCAGCTTTGAGCTCTTCTCTCACACCAGCAAAATGACTCCTTTAATCCCTTCAACCACTTGAGAAGGAGAACTTGTGTGTGTTTATAAGATTAGTGGAATAAAGTGAGAGGAGTAGTAGAGAACATGGGTAGGTGAAAATTAAACATCATCTCTGGGATTTATAATTGACCAAATATCTAACCAACAAGAAATAGAGAAAGGTATGTTTTCAGAGCTGGTCCTCAGTTTCTACAGTGGTGAGTTGCTCTGGCCCTGGCGGAGAGGCCACCTGACCCATTGGGCAGGGTGAGACTGCTCAGAATCCCACCTTCTGTGGTGCATGGGGGTGTCTTAAGTATGCCTGGGCATCAGGCAGTCCAACTTTATGACACATCCTTTGGTTTAAGAAAATAAGGGAAGAAACAGTGCTTCTCAGAGATGGAGATTTGTTTTTCTAGTATTTTTTTCAGTACCGCCTTCCTGACCATAAATTTTGGGTCACTTTGAATAAACATTAGAAAAATAGTTTCCATGTAACATTTTTGAAGGAAACATTTTAATACTACTTTTAATTTTATAAATGTGAAGCACACACTATAAAAATTTTAACACCAATAGTAAATTCAATAAGAAATAACTAACTCCAGATTCAAAGTTTTCTTTGCCCGTACTGAAAATAGAATCTTAACCTTACAGCATGTTCTCTGAATATGTAAGCACCCAGGTGTATAACGGTCCTTGGTGAGCATCACAGTGCAGTGATAAATGGTGGAGGCCTTGATTTCTAGCCATCAGACTGCCTGGGTTCAAATCCTGGCTTCACCATTTACTAGCTAATCTAACTTCCTGGCCTCAGTTTCCCCATCTCTAAAATGGGGATAATAGAAGCACCTACATCACAAGACTTTTGTGATGACCAAGTGAACTAAAATATGTCAGGTTCTCAGAACATAACCTGACTCATGGGCATCACAGTATAAATATTAGCTATTTTTGGTTTACAGTCTTGGGTAAAGCTTAATTCAGAAGTTTTTCTTTTAACTCTCTTTGCTATGCACACTGATTCCTTAATATCTTCTCGTCCTGGTACTAAAAATCATGATGAAAACTGTTAGTTTACGAATTCTTGAAATGAAAACTTTGGAATATGTCCTTTTTCCCCTCTCCCGCTCCTTCTCTTCTCTCTACTGTGCCTTTTCTTTCCCTCCAACAAACAACATTCAGAACATTATGAAATTGGAGAGGTGTGCCCTATTTCTTCATCTTTCTCTACCCTTGGGGTGCTCAGACCTCCAGGAACATACAGCCTGTCCACAGGAGACACCCACACCTTTCTGGATGATGATGACCCCATATGTTCCCATATCCGAGGGTCTTTGCATTCTGTCCTTGAATCTCGGGAGAACCAACACCATAAGTGAATGAAATGAATCTCTGTGGTGGAATTTCAGGCATCATGTCATGGCAGCTGTAAGGATTATTTTTGGACAAGGCCCCTTCTTAGTATCCCTCAGAATGTAGTACATAGGCAGCTGCCCAGCCCACTCAGCTTTCCCTTGTGCTTCAAGTGGTGAATGAGGCAAAAGAAAAGCTGGCTCCTTTAAGGGAGGGTGATAATACTGTTAAATAAATAGTTAGCTTTTCTTTCCTGGATATGGCAAATTCCAGGCTCAGAGGTCAGTTGGAATGTTGATAAGAAGGATACTTGCCTGCTTCTCAGGAAGGATTGTGAGTGAGGAATGAAAACATGAATCAAATTAGAAGTTTCATTTATAATTTACTGAGTAGCCAGGGAATATAATATGTCCATAAAGGAACTTAATGTTAATCCAGGATTCCAGTCACCTCCTAAAAAGGCTTACCCTTAGAAAATAATAGGGTAGAAGGAGTTAGATGCTCATTTAGTTTGTTCTAATTGGAGCCAAGTAGGGGTCTGTAATGTTTTTCCTTTATCTTTCTGAAGGATCATATAGTTCCAGATAAAAAAAGACTGCATTTTGAATTTGCTGCTTTGTCAAGAATGATAGTGGTGGCTTTTTCCTGTTTACCATCCACTGAAGCCGTGGAATGTGAAATGTTGGATGTTGTTTTAGATGGTCTCCATAAATAACCATCCACAGCCCTCCCGTCTCCCTACGTGAAATGCTTTTCTCATACCAAGAGGTGAAGTCTGGACCACTGAATCTGGACTGACCTTGGAACTTGCCTTGACCAATAGAATGCATCACAAATGATGTTCTGGGACTTCGGAGCTGAGGCCCCAAGAGAACCGGGAGTTCCCAGTCCCCTTCTCTTGGGGCCCAGTTTCTCTGCTGTGAGAAAGTTCAGACTAGACTATGGAATAGTGTGAGAGACCCTGGAGGATCAGGGGTACCTTACATATCCCAGCCCCAGGTGAGTCCTCTGTCAAATGCAGCCACATGAATGGCCTCAGCTACACCACAAGGAACACAAAACTTGTAAGCAGGGACCAGCCAACTCTCAAAATTGGGAGCAATAGTAAATCATTGCTTTGTACCTCTAAGTGCTGGGGTGGCTTTTAACACAGTAGTAGCTGACTAAGACAGGGGTTGATCTTTCTAATTCCCTGCAGTTTTCACTTCTTCTCTTGCACATCACCTCAGGGACTTGCCTGGACTGAATCACAGGTCCTTCAGACTCAGGGGCTGGAAGTGCCTAGCTGAGAAGGTGGCAATGGGCCAGTGATCCTCCAGAAAAGGGATGGCCGCTGCCGAGGTCACCTTCAAGCAGTTCATAGCCGAGTCTTTCCAACGGGCCTGAGGGAAGTGCAAAAGGATTCATTCTCTTGCATGTGTGGGGTTCAGATTACAAACTGTCCCATTATAAATCAGTGCAGCACGCTTCATCTAGGTATCATGGTGCTGCAGCCTTCTAATTTCCGGTATGTTTGGCTACTCAACCATAAACACAGTTCTGCCTACATGTTAACGATATATTGGACCACTCAGATGTGCTTGTAGGAGAGCTCCTTTGTTTCTCTTCTTTTTTTTCCTCTCTTCTCAGCTGCCCTGGGGATAGGAAATGAGAGTCAAGACCCCCACACATACTTCCAGACGGGACAGAGTTTTCCAATATATGCCCTTCTGAATATCAGTTCTGTGATATGAGATGCTAATAGCTATTACATGGCAAAGAAAGATTCTGGGCACTCAGGTTTAGGGGGGAAAGGCTAATCAGAGGTTTTTTAATTTTTGCCTGGTTTTTCAGAGCCTTTGATATACTAACATGCCTGTGAATATCCAGGAGAGTTTGTTACTTTGCTTTCTTTAATTATATATGACCATTGCAAGTTCTCCCTTCATCTCAAAGAAAAGAGCATCTCTAGGGACACGTATTTCATAGGAAATTCTTTGGGCACTGCCCATTTTTAACAGGAGGTTGTTGATGAAGTGTGGAAACGTACTGTTGGAAACTCGGTCACAAATTTGTGTGAAGGAAGTGCAGATGTTATGATCAACTATTTCTTGAACAAAGAGAACAGTAGGATTGATATCCTGCCAGGATATCAGATGAACACCTTTTATGGAAATCAGTACTTTTTCCATATGGAGAGGGGAAGAGTAAAGGATCTTTAAACGTGTTTATTCCTCATTCCCTTTTTTGAATATCCTGCTCTAGAGCAAGATGTCAAGAAAATGTTTTCGCGGTCTGTCTTGCCACCTAGAATGTTTGGGTGTCACTTGACAGTGGGAGTCATTGTGATCCTAGGTCTGGAATTCTCCTTTCGGACTTCTTTCCATGGTGAGAAGCAGAGAAATTTCTGACCATGGTCTGCATTCCCTATATCCATGCTCATTGAGTGCTTGCTACTGTCATCCTGAATGTTTGACATTGACAAACCCTTATCACCCATGGTAGTGGGTCAGAGGTTATCCCCTAGCTGGCTGATCACAGATGTTGCCTAGTTTCTGACGCTCAACTGTAACCTGATGTTAAATTCTGTCTTGTGAGTCTGGGTTCTGACCTAAATGGTAACAGTTTCATTCTATTCTCAGATTTCCTCAGAACGGGGTTTTGTAGGCTGCTAGGGAGACCTGATACTCCCAGCTACAGGCTGTAGCATCTGGAAGGAAAGTCTACTCATGCTAACCAAAAGGTGGCAGTTTCTTCAAGAGATGCTTCTGGATGACAATTAAATTTGATGAAATCCTATTGTTGCATTATCCAAGAACATTGCCCAATGCAAGGTGGGGTTGGCCTAGCTGTGTGGGCTGCATGAGCCTGCCTTTGTTCCTCACAATTACAGGGCACATACTCAAACTCATGACCCCAAATTGAGGTGATACAGATGCGCTTTTAGATTTCTTTCTGATGAGAACATATACAGTGTCTCTAGACTAATGGAAAATGAGTACCCTGTAACTCTGAATGCAAGGATGTCTGGTAAAACTGAACTGAAGGCAAGGCAGAGGACTGAGACTGAATTCAAATACCTATTTTTCTCTTCTGCTGAGTTGAAAACAATAAAACCTGCAGTGCTGGCCTGAAATGAGTTATTCATCCAGCTTCATTGATTAGGACTATGTCCCTACTTCATAAAGGAAGACAGAAGGAGATAAAATGGCCAAAGTGGCAATCATGCCAAAGAGTCAAGTGGGATGCTCTGAAAAATCAGATCAGTGACTTTTCTTCCCTTGGTATGGACTGAGTAAAAGAGTGGAAAGAGAAGAAAGGAATGGATACCCTAGCATTCTTACCTTGTGGGGAGAGGGAGTTTGAGCTGAAAGTCAGTAGAATTATGAGATGGGAGAGAACATCTCTTTTTCAACACAAATACATCTTAAAAAAAAATACAAACCCCTCCAAATTAGGTGAAACTGGAAACATCAATCTGCCAATTGCAAATGCTACATTACTCTGTAAAGAGAAACAAATAAAATTTGTCAGTTTTATTACAATGATGTTCCAAAGCATGCAATCTGGCATAGGCTGTGGCACAGCCTTAGGGTTAGGAAATACTTCCTTACTTATAATTCATAATTACTTCCGTTCAAAAACTTGACCCTTCCTGGTGCCATCTGGATGAACGGCATGACTACATGACTCAGTAATGTCTGGTTAACTTGTCTTTTGAGAGGCGTCTATCATCTGGTGGTCTGCTTGTGAATGGCGCATATTCATTTCAACCAAAAGATAGAATTTAGACACATCAAAACTGAAAAGCTCCGAGGTGCAAAAGCTCAAATACCTTGACATTTCATAGTGTGTTATGAAGATATTAAATGGCCGGTTGAGAAGATGTAAAATGAACTGGAAGAAATGAAATGAACACGTAACGACTAAAGAGCATATAGGGAAAAGAACAAAAGCTGACTTAAAGATAAATCAGATAGTGCTTTCAAGGTTTAGACTAGTAGTAGACTAGTAGACTAGTAGCCAGTGATAGGCATTTTCTTTTACTGCCTATGCCCATGTAATATTTTCAATATTTCACAGCATGCAAACCACACAAAACTCCTGAAAGAATCATTACCTCGCTCATTTTGCAGAGAGGAAAGGGACTCAGGTTAAAATGACTTGCTTCTGGTTGCTCAGCCCAGTAAGTCGGAATCATAATACAGAGCTTCTGACTCTAAACTTATTGCTTTATTCACTATATCATACCTACCTTGGTCTTTTCATATGGTTGATTTACTACCATGTCTGCTTGGATCCATCTTTAAGGTCCTCTATTCCCACCCCCGACCTTTTTAAAACTGACCTAGAGCTGGGAGAGAATTGGAATCAAAGGAGATCAGGAACAGGTCTACAGAGAGCTGTCTAATTCAGCCTGTCTCAGGTTGGATGCAGAACATTGGGCTGGTTTGTATCTGTGTTTAAGCTGTTCAGTTGGTTCTGTCTTGTACCATGGGTATCTTCCGCTCTCAGCCAGGACATGGGGGAGGGTGGAGTATTTCCTGTCAGTCTATCTCTAATGTGAGAGGAAGCGATTCTTAAGCGGAGGTAAGCAAAGGCTAACTGAAGCATAATGAAAGTCCCAGTGCTTCTGATACTTTCTTATAAAACTGAGCTTAAAAGGCGAAAGGAAGTGTGAAAAGTTAACTCTTCCAGTTTTGTATCTGCATCTGAAAGTCTGTCACACAGAAGACCTTGCGAGTGTAAGGTTAATCTTATTTATTATCTTTTCTATGATTTGGGATCAGTGAGAGGTGAACAGAACCACTTGTAATTTGTTTTCCAAGGAGCATCAGACTTTGATGGAGACACAAGAAGGGCAGGATATTCTTTCTGAAGCTTCAGTTTCAAAACCTATAGTATTAAAGGAAAGCTAAAAACAAGCTCTCCTCATTTTGCAAAATGTTCTTGAATGGAATTGAAGGGCTTGTTGCAAGTAGCATCTTTTGCCTTGGCAGGGAGCAGAATGAGAAGTCTATTAGGGAAGGCAAAGCTTTATAGTGTTTTGCAAGAGGTATTGTTAATTATGTCGGTTGAACTATCCTCTTGGTAGATCAGATCCCAGCTCCAGATAACCAACATTGCTGGGTTTTGTGTGTGTGTGTGTTTAAGTATAAAACATTTGAAAGAGAAAAGTAAAGAGTACAACAATGAACTGTGTACCCATTGTTCACCTCCATCAAATTGTATCATTTTGCCATATTTGTTTCAGTATAATTTAAAATAAATGAAACATTACAGATACAGGGGAAGCCCACTGGTACCCTTCTCCCCTTTATGGTCCCCATTTCAAAATATCAGTATCCAGAAATGGAAGTTCATTTCCATTGCTTTTTATTTTTGTAAATGTTTTAACTGAATAGCCACAGAAGTGAGCAAATCATAGTGACATATAATGATAGATAGTATACATATAATGAGCATATCCATCTCAATCGATGTTTGCTAAATGAACATACCCAAGTAACTGCCACGCTGATCAAGATACAGACTTCTACCAGGACTCTAGAAGCCCCTCTTGGGCGCCTTTATAATCATTATTCCCGCTGAAACTAATTACTCTTCTGACCCCTGTCGTAATTGATCAGTTTTGCCTGATTTTGAACTTCGTATGAATGGAATCATGTACTCTTTTGTGAAAGACTTCTTAGGCTCCACATTGTGAAATTGATATGTGTTGTTGCATATTACTACTTCATCCTTTTCACTGCTGTGTGGTGAATTTTAAATAACAGTTTACTTAGTCTATTCTACAGTTGATGGATATTCGGATGTTTTGGCTCTTATGAACACTGCTGCCAAGACCAGGGATGGGACTAGAGTGAGGCAAGAGAGGTGCCTGGGGTGCAAAATTTGAGGAAGCACTCGCTCTCAGGATCACACTGGTACTTTTATGACCCTGGGAGTGAGCACCTCCTCAAATTTTGGGTACTAGGCATCTCCCTTACTTCACCCTACTCCTGGTACTGGCCAAGAACACCCTTGCCTATGTCTTTGTTTGCCTGCATTTCTGTTAGGATATACTTAGGAATGGAACTGACAGATCACAAGATCCATGAACGTTTATCTTTTAAAGGTACTACCAAACCGTTTTCCAGAGTGATTAAACCAATTTTATATTCAACAGCGTATGAGAGTTCCAGATGCTCCACATCTTTGCAACAGTTGATATTAAGGGATTTTTACAGTTGTTTATTGGTCATTTAAATATTCTTTTTGAGGTATTGTATCTAAGTCCTTTCCCCCATTTTTAATTTAGTTGTCTGTTTTTCTTTTTTTCTTGTTCACTTGTAGGAATTTATATATTTTAGACCCTTTGGCTATATGTGCATAAAGTCTTCTTTCTCTTTAAGGCTTGACTTTTCATTCCTTAATGACTTATTTTGATAAACAGGAATTTTATATTTTTAATGAACTCCAATTTGTTAATCTTTCATTTATGGTTAGTGTCTTTTCCTCCTGTTTAAGAAATTTTTGTCTAACTCAAGGTCACGAAGATACTCTTCTATGTTACCTTCTAAAAATTTTATTCCTTCTTTTAATTGAAGTACAGTTGATTTACAATGTTGTGTTAGTTTCTGGTATACAGCAAAGTGATTCAGTTATACATAAATTCTTTTTCATAGTCTTCTTCATTATAGGTTATTATAAGGTATTGAATATAGTTCCTTGTGCAGTAGGACCTTGTTGTTTATTTCATACATAGTAGTTTCAGTTAATCCCCAGCTCCTAATTTATCCCTCCCCACTCCACTTTCCCCTTTGGTAACCATAAGTTTGTTTTCTGTCTCTGAGTCTGTTTCTGTTTTGTAAATAAGGTCATTTGTGTTTTAGATTCCACATGTAAGTTATATTGTATGATATTTGTTTTTCTCTGTCTGACTTACTTCACTTAGTATAATTTCTAGGTCCATCCATGTTGCTGCAAATGGCATAATTTCATTCTTCTCTATGCCCGAGTAATATTCCATTGTATATATATATATATATATATATATATATATATATATATACCACATCTTCTTTATCCATTCATCTGTTGATGGACATTTAGTTGCTTCCATGTCTTGGCTATTGTAAATAGTGCTGCAATGAACACTGGGGTACACGTATCATTTTTTAAAAAATAAATTTATTTATTTATTTATTTTTGGCTGTGTTGGGTCTTCGTTGCTGCACGTGGGCTTTCTCTAGTTGTGGCGAGCGGGGGCTACTCTTCGTTGCAGTGCGCGGGCTTCTCATTGCAGTAGCTTCTCGTTGCGGAGCACGGGCTCTAGATGCACGGACTTCAGTAGTTGTGGCTCACAGGCTCTAGAGCACAGGCTCAATAGTTGTGGTGCGTGGGCTTAGTTGCTCTGCAGCATGGGGGATCTTCCTTTACCAGGGATCGAACCGTGTCCCCTGCATTAGTAGGTGAATTTTTAACCACTCTGCCACCAGGGAAGTCCTCATGTATCTTTTGGAAGTATGGTTTTCTCCAGATATATGCCCAGGAGTGGAATTGCAGGATCATATGGTAACTCTATTTTTAGTTTTTTAAGGAAACTCCATACTGTTTTCTATAGTGGCTGCGCCAATTTACTTTCCAACCATTCCAATCCCTTTTCTCCACATCCTCTCCAGCATTTATTGTAAAACTTTTATTCTTTTAATATTTATATCTAGAATCCATGTGAAGTTAAATTTTATGTATGATGTAGAGAAGGAGTAAAAGCTTTTTTTTTTCATATGTAATCCAATTGCTTCAGCATAATTTATTGAAGAGATAAACTGTTTTCCACTGTATTCCAGTGACAACTTTGTCATAAATTAGGATCTGTTTCTAGCTGTTATAGTCAGCCCAATTATCTATTTGTCTATACTTGCACCAACAAAGGAAATTTAAATATTTATGTCTAATTTATATGATTTTTTGTTTCTTTCTCTTACATAATTGCAATTGTTAGGCCCTGCAGTACAATGCTGAATAGAAGTGGTAAGAATGGGCATCTTTGCATTACTCTGATCTTAGGGAGAATGTGTTCAATATTTCAAAGTTGGGTATCTTATTAGTTGTAGGTCTTCCTTAGATGCTCTTTATCAATTTGAGAAATTTTCTTCTAAGTTTGTAAGTACTTTTACCATGAATGGGTAAGTAAAATTGTGTCAACATATTTTTCTATATCTATTACGTGATTATATAATTTTTCTCCTTTAATATGTTACTCTGATGAATTGCATTGTTTGAATCTCATAAATTGTCAATCTTGTATTACTGAAATTAATCCTTATTTGTGACATATTATCCTTTTTATTTATGTCTATATTCTATTTGCTAATATTATTATTGAGTCTATGCTCATAAGGAACACAGTCTCTAATATGATTTTGTGGTCTTGATGTCAGCATTATGTAGGCCTCATAGAGTGAGTTGGCAAGTATTGTATCCTCCTCCATTTTTGAAAAGAGTGGATCTAAAACTGATATTTCTTTCTAAAATGTTTGATAGCATTCACCAGTGAAACCATCTTGGAGTGACATTTTCTCTGTGCGGGAATTTTTAATTACAATTTAATTTCTTTAATGGATATAGGGATACTTACATTGTTCTTGTTCCAATTTTTATAAGTTTTTTTCCAAGGAATTTATGCATTTAATGTATGTTGACAAATTTATTGGCATAAAATTGTTCATAATAGTTTTCTTTTTAACGGCCCTAGTATATGTGGTGATAATTCCTCTTTAATTCCTGATATTTAGAATTTGTAGTTTCTTATCATTCAATCTTTCTAGAGATTTTTCAGTTTTATTATTCTTTTCAATATAGAAACACTTCTGACATTAGTCATTTTTCTCTATTTATTGTTCCATTTTACTGATCTCTGCTGTCATTTTGTTATTTTCTCTCTTCTACTTGTGGTTCAATTTACTCTTCTTTCATAGACCCTTAAAGATAAGCATAGATCATTGATTGTGGCTTTTAAATTGGGCCTTTAAGTTAAAATTTCCTTATAAGTACTGCTTTAGTTGCATCCTGCACATTGTGACATAATGTGTTTTCATTATCATTTAGTTCAAAATATATTTTGAACTAAACTATTTTCATTGTGGTGTCTGAGTTATTTATGAGTGTTTTGTTTGGTTTATAAATATTTGAGGGATATTTTAGCCATCTTAATGTTAGTGGTTTCTAATTTAATACTGGCATGATCAGATAACATCCTCTCTATGATTTTTTGTGTGTCTATGATTTTGATTCTTTAAAATTAATTGAGACTTGATTTATGGGTCAGTATATGGTTTTTCTTGGTGAATATTCCATGTACACTTGAAAATAATGTGTCTCCTGTAGTTATTAGATATTAGAATCTATAAATGTTAACTAGGTCAATTTGGTGGATAGTGTTCAAATCTTTAAAATATTTCTAATTTTTTAAAAGTAATACAGAAATGTTTTAAGGTCAGCAGCTTTCAGTGGGGAGTTGTTGCATTGATTTTATTAATATTTTATTCGTGTTTTTGAGTACCTTTTGTTAGGTACATATATATTTCTTCTTTATGAACTGTGACTTTTGTTACTGTGACATATTTATACAGCCACACTAGCTTTATTATGCTTCGTGTTTAAATGCTAAATCTTTAAATCCATTGTTTAGTAATTAGTATATGTCCTTCAGTATGTTTCTTATAATCAGCATATAGTTGGATTAGGTCTTGTTTTTTTGTCCAATATAGCAATCTAAGCTTTTAAATAAGTTTTATTGCATTTATATTTAATGTAATTATTGACACACTTGTAGATAAGTCTGTTCTCTTGGTGTTAAATTTTATTTGTTCCATGGGCTCTTTCCCCCTCTTTCTTTCTTGCCTTTTATCATTAAATTTAATAATTTTAGTATTTCTTTCCATCCATCTACTGACTTTTAATTTTATCTTTTCTATGTTATCTCTAGTGGTTGTTCCAGAGTTGTACTATCTAATGGAATATAATATGAGTCATAAATGTGGGCCAAGTATAATTTCAAATATTCTAGTAGGCACATTAAAATAGTAAAAATAGGGAATTCTCTGGTGGTTAGGAATGGTTAGGACTTCACGATTTCACTGCCGAGTGTGCGGGTTCAATCTGGTCAGGGAACTAAGATCCCTCAAGCCACATGGCATGGCCAAAAACTAAAAAATGAAATAGTAAAAATAAACAGGTAGAATTAATCTTCCTAATATTTTTTATTAAAACCAATATATTCAAACTATTATCATTTCAAATGTAAGCAATATAAAATTTTTAATGAGATACTTTACATTTTTTTTCCTTCCAAGTCTTTGAAATTTGGTTGTATTTTACACTATTAGCACATCTAAATTCTGACTAGGCACACGTTAAGTGCGGACTAGCTAGAGACCCGCACCAACTACCACACTGAATGGTGCAGTACAAACAGTCTTCAGCAAATATTTTCCTGCTTCATGAACACTGTCAGCACCTTACAAAGTATACTCCAGTGAACACCTTCCTGATCTTTGTAATCTTATTGCCATATAGTTTACACACACACACACACACACACACACACACACACACACATACACACATATATCTGTACTTCACATTTCTCACATTTTTAAAACAATCTTTTAAAGAATTTTAAATATATAGTTGACCCTTGAACAATGCAAGGGTTAAGGGTGCCAACCCTCTATCAGTCGAAATCTGTATAATTTATAGTTGGCCATCCATATCTGTAGTTCCTCCATATCTGTAATTCCACATTCACGGATTCAACCAACTGTGGATTGTATAGTAATATAGAATTTATTATTGTAAAAAAATTGTGGACAAGTGCTCCTGTGCATTTCAAGCTCATGTTGTTCAAGGGTCAACTTTATATGTGTATCTATAGCACATATTGTGTGTTAATGTGTATACAGAAATAATAATTTTTAGATGTAAAATCATATGGTATATATTTATGAACATTTTAATGTTTTTGTTTTGTGTTCTTTATTCATTGTTTTATAACTTCAGCCTAAGGAATGTTCAGTATTTCTTGTAGTACAGATCTGCTGGAGAGTAATTCTCTCAACTATTTTTCCTGAGAAAATCTTTATTCTGTTTTTAGCAGACATTTTTGCTGCATGTAGAATATTAGATTTACAGGGTGTTTTATTTCAGTAATTTAAAATGTAGTATTGCCTTCTGTATTCCATTGTTTTTGATGAGAAGTCAGTCTTCATTCTTATCATTGCTTTTTGGGTAATGTGTCTTTTTTTTTCTGAATGCCTTTAAGATTTTCTTTTTATCTTTGATTTTCAGGTTGAATATCATGTACCTAATTGTGGTTTTCTTAATATTTATCCTTTGAATTTTCTGAACTTCTAGGATCTGCGTGTTTGCCTTCTTTCATCAGTTTTGAAAAATTGTTAAACACTATCTCTTCAAAAAGTCTTCTGATCTATTTTCTTCTCCTTCTGTGCTTCATTAACACAAATTTATTGTTCTGTATATCTCTGATGTTTATTTTTAAAACTCTTTTCCCATTTGTGTTTTAGACTGAATAATTTCTACTGAACTGTCTTCAAATTCAACAACTTCTCCCTGTGCTATATCCACTATGCATGTAAGCCCATAAAAATAATTCATCTCAGAATTCCCATTTGGCCCTTTTGTATAGTTTTCATTTTCTGTTGAAGTTATCTATCTGCTCATGCATATCATCCACACTTTGCACTAGATTCTATAACATATACATATTTATTTTAAAGTGTCTGCTTTGACACACCAGATTATTCTAGATCTGGCTCTCTTGACTATTTTCTTTCTTGATGATGGGCTACATTGTCTTGTTCTTCACATGTCTCATAATTTTTGAGTAAATGCAAAACACTGTGAATAAAAGAATAGCAGAGATTTAAGTGGTTAGAGATTTATATCTACACCTTGTTGTTGTTTAGGTTGTGTGCCTCCAAAAGATATGGTGAAATCCTAATTTCTGGTCTCTGAGAATGTGACCTTGTTTGGAAATAGGGTCTTTGCAGATGTAATCAAATTAAGATGAAGTCATACTGGAATAGGGTGGGATTTAATTCCAGTTATTAATGTTCCTATAAGGAGAGGGAGATTCATAAACAGAGAGACATAGTGAAGAAGGCCATATGAAGACAGAGGCAGAGACTGGAGTTATCCTGCTACAAAATAAGAAATGCTGAGGATTGCCAGCAACCACCAGAAGCTAAAAGAGATGAGAAAAGGTTCTTCCCTAGAGCCTTCAGAAGAAGCCTGCCCTGCCAATATTCTGATTTCAGACCTCTAGCCACTAGAACTGTGAGAGAATAAATTTCTGTTGCTTAAGTCACCTAGTTTGTTGTAATTAGTACAGTAGCCCTAGGAAACTAATACAGGCCTAGCAAAGAGCATGCTGCTGCTGCTGTGAGTCTGTTATATTGTGCTAAGCCAATTTAGTCTATAGTTAAACTGGGTCTAGTGTATGCTGGGCTTTTCTTTTTAGTTAGATTGAATTTATCACAGCTTTAAAATTACAGTTGACCCTTGAACAACATGAGTTTGAACTGTGCAGGTCCACTTATACATCAAGTTTTAAAAATAAATACAGTACTACACAATCCAGATTTGATTGACCCCATGGATGCAGGACTGTGTATATGGAGGGCTGACTGTAAAGTTATACACAGATTTTTGCCTGTGCAGAGGGTTGGCACCCCTAATCCCTGTGTTGTTTGAGGGCCAGCTGTAATTGAGTATGTTATCAGAACCTTTCTTTCATCAGGACTTGGAATCTGATTGCCTGAAAGAATATCTTATCTCTCCTGCTCTCCTCCAGTCATTGACTGTTGTTGTTTGGTACTCATTACAAGGCATGGAGTGCCTGTGGGGTGTACTTTGTTTCTCCTTCCTTGCCCTCATATATCAGTAAGCCCTTTATAGCCTGTGACCCAGGGAGATTTTATCTCAGTGCTCATGCTCTGTCCACAATCATTCTTGTGAACAGTTGATGAAGAACTTGGGTAAAAGTTGGCAGGTAAGTGCATAGTAAACCAGCATACCAATCCAAACTTGTCTTGTAAAATCATGTTAAAACTTTGTTTTCTTTTACCATGACTATGGTAGATTTCTCTGCTTTCTGCTGTTCTGCCAAAGATAAAAGCAGCTGTTGATCTATTTCTTCCTGAAAAGGACTTGATGTTTCTTGGATTTTAAGCCAATAGATTTCCTTGTGACCTTTACTTTCTTAAGAGTTTTTAAAATAATGATTTTTATAAGTTATATAGTTTATTCTCACTGTTTGGGCCTGCATCAGAGGTCCCAGAGATCAACACAAGTTTGGTGATTCACTGGAAAGCCTCATAAGATTCAGAAGTTGTTATGTAATTTCTGGTTACAGTTTTTTGCAGCAAAAGAATACAAAGCAAAATCACCGAAAGGAAAAGCCACAAGTCCCCTGAAGGGGAGTTGCACAGGATGTGCTTAGTTTCTCCAGGAACTGAGAGTAACACATGCAAGATGGAAGCTGGCCTGAGCCTATGTGCCCAGGGTTTTTATCAGAGGTCACTCACATAGACACACAGTGTCTTCATGACTAATTGCAGTTACTGAACTGGTGTACTCCAGGCCCCCAGAAGGAAAGCAGGTGTTTATCACAAATCAGAGTGTTTGCACAAACTATCTAGACAAATTGTTTCAAAGTCCTAAGTGAGCAAAATATTTTTATCAGAACATTTCAAGATGTCAATTCTCAGAAACCACCTAAGAGCCAGTCATGAAACAGGCACTGCTTGGGAGTATGCAAGTTTGAGCAACTCAGACCTATTGTATTAACTCCTGAAGTGAGAGAAACCCCACAGGAAATTCCAGGGTGCAAGTGAACTTCTCTAGTTATTTTCTGTATTCTAAGCAGAATGAAAGCCTCAGTAATAAAATAAAATAATAATAAATAAAATAAAAGTTCAGTTTCATTAGATTTATTCCTAGGATAGTAATGTTAAGATATTACAAGGAATTGGCTACCACAGTTATGGAGGCTGGTAAGTTCTATGCTCTGCCATCTGCAAGCTGGAGACCCAAGAAAGTCAGTGATGTAATTTAAATCCAAAGTAAAGAAGTTCAAGCCAAAGGTCTGAGAACCAATGAAGTTAATGGTGTAAATCCCAGTCTGAGGGCAGGAGAAGCTGAGTTCCAACTCAAGCAATGAGTCAGAAAAAAAAAAAAAAAAAAAAAAAGTGAGGGCAAATTCCTCCATCCCCTGCCTTTTGTTATATTCAGGCCCCAAATGAATTGGATGATGCTCACTCACATTGTGGAGGGCAGTCTTCTTTACTGAGTCCACCAGTTCAAATAATAATCTCATCCAGAAACACCCTCACAGACATACCCAGAAATCTGGGCATCCCATGGCCTGTCAAGTTGATATGTAAAATTAACCATCACAATATTTTATAATTTTTCCCTGTTATGTAAATACTATTATTTTATAAATTTTATTTTCTAATTGTTGCTAGTTCATAGAAATATAATGATTTTAAAATTTTAACCTTGAACTCAGCAATGTTTTCTAAATTTAGTTATTAATTTTAAATTCCAATAACTCATCTATAGGTTCTTTGGGATTTTCTATGAATACAATCATATTATCTGCAAATAAGGACTTTTTTCTTCCATTTAAATCCTTTGAATTTTTTTCAAATTTTTTTTTTTTGCTTTGTTGCACTGGTCAGAACACTTCAATATAGTGTCATTAGCAGTTGTCAAAACACTTGTCATTGTCTCATTTATAATTTTACAGAAAAAGCTTTCAGTATGAAGTATAATGCTTGCTAAAAGACTTCCTTCCTTTCTTTCCAACTCCTTCTATCAAACTAAGAATATTATTTTTTATTTTTAGCTTGGTAAAGCTTTTTCCATGAATGTTTGTAGAATTTTATCAAATGTCTTTTATGCATTGCTTCAAAAGATCATATTTTTTTCTAGTCTTAATGTGGTAACATACATTGTTATCGATTGTTGCTCCTGATTTTCATTTCATAATACTTTGTTGAGGATTTTTGTGTCTGTATTTATAAGTGATACTGTTTTTAAACTTTACTTTCTTGTAGTATCTTCGTTAGTTTTGATATCACATTTATCATATCCCAGTAGAGCAAATTGGAAATGGTTCTCTTTCTTTGTGCTCTGAGAGAGTTTGAATTAGAGCCTAACTATTTATTTTATAAAAATATTAATTTCCTAGAGCTGCCATAACAAATGACCACAAAATGGGAGGCTTAAAACAACAGAAATTATTCTCTCACAGTTTGGAGGCCAGAAATAAATTAAGGTTGGCAAGACCATGCTTTCGCTGAAGGCCGTAGGAGAGGATCCTTCCTTGCCTCTTCCTACCTCCTGAGGTTGCTGGTAATCTTTGGCATTCCTTGCCTTAGAGAAACATTACTCCAGTCTCTGCCTGCATTGTCACATGGCAATCTCTGTGTGTCTGGGTCTCTTCTCTTCTTCTTATAAAGATACTAGTCACATTTACTTTAGGGCCCATCCTAATCCAGTATAATCTGATCTTAACTAATTACATATACAATGACCCTATTTCCAAATAAGGTCACATTCTAAGGCTCTGCATGGACACAAATTTTGGAGGGATACTTTTCAACCTAGTACAATAAATATTGTGAGGAATTCACACTTGAAACCATCTGGACCAAGAGTTTCTTTGTGGGAAAGTCTTTATTATGAGTTCAAATTATTTAATTAAAATTTTCAGATTTTTTTTTTTTGTTTCAGTTTTGGTAAGTAGTATTTTTTTTAACATATTTATTTGAGTATAATTGCTTTCCAATTGTGTGTTAGTTTCTGCTTTATAACAAAGTGAATCAGTTATACATATACATATGTTCCCATATCTCTTCCCTCTTGGACCTCCCTCCCTTCCACCCTCCCTATCCCACCCCTCTAGGTGGTCACAAAGCACGGAGCTGATCTCCCTGTGCTATGCGGTTGCTTCCCACTAACTATCTGTTTTATGTTTGGTAGTGTATATATGTCCATGCCACTCTCTCACTTTGTCACATCTTACCCCTCCCCCTCCCTATATCCTCAAGTCCATTCTCTAGTAGGCCTATGTCTTTATTCCCATCTTGCCCCTAGGTTCTTCATGACTTTTTTCTTTTTCCTTAGATTCCATATATATATATGTATTAGCATACGGTAACACATATATAAGTATGTGAAGTACGGTAACACATATATAAGTATGTGAAGTAAGTCTTTCTGACTTACTTCACTCTGGATGACAGACTCTAGGTCCATCCACCTCACTACAAATAACTCAATTTCGTTTCTTTTTATGGCTGAGTAATATTCCATTGTGTATATGTGCCACGTCTTCTTTATCCATTCATCTGTTGATGGACACTTAGGTTGCTTCCATGTCCTGGCTATTGTAAATAGAGCTGCAATGAAGATTTTGGTACATGACTATTTTTGAATTATGGTTTTCTCAGGGTTTATGCCCAGTAGTGGGATTGCTGGGTCGTATGGTAGTTCTATTTGGAGTTTTTAAAGGAACCTCCATACTGTTCTCCATAGTGGCTGTATCAATTTACATTCCCACCACCAGTGCAAGAGGGTTCCCTTTTCTCCACACCCTCTCCAGCATTTATTGTTTGTAGATTTTTTGATGATGGCGATTCTGACTGGTGTGTGATGATATGTCATTGCAGTTTTGATTTGCATTTCTCTAATGATTAATGATGTTGAGCATTCTTTCATGTGTTTGTTGGCAATCTGTATATCTTCTCTGGAGAAATGTCTATTTAAGTCTTCTGCCCGTTTTTGGATTGGGTTGTATGTTTTTTTGTTATTGAGCTGCATGATCTGCTTGTAAATTTTGGAGATTAATCCTTTGTCAGTTGCTTCATTTGAAAATATTTTCTCCCATTCTGACAGTTGTCATTTGGTCTTGTTTATGGTTTCCTTTGCTGTGCAAAAGCTTTGAAGTTTCATGAGGTCCCATTTGTTTATTTTTATTTCCATTTCTCTAGGAGGTGGGTCAGAAAGGATATTGCTGTGATTTATGGCATAGAGTGTTCTTGCCTATATTTTCCTCTACGAGTTTTATAGTGTCTGGCCTTACATTTAGGTCTTTAATCCATTTTGAGTTTATTTTTGTGCATGGTGTTAGGGAGTGTTCTAATTTCATACTTTTACATGTAGCTCTCCAGTTTTCCCAACACCACTTATTGAAGAGGCTGTCTTTTCTCCACTGTATATTCTTGCCTCCTTTATCAAAGATAAGGTGACCATATGTGCGTGGGTTTATATTTGGGCTCTCTATCCTGTTCCATTGATCTATATTTCTGTTTCTGTGCCAGTACCATACTGTCTTGATTACTGTAACTTTGCAGTATAGTCTGAAGTCAGGGAGCCTGATTCCTCCAGCTCCGTTTTTCGTTCTCAAGATTGCTTTGGTTATTCGGGGTCTTTTGTGTTTCCATACAAATTGTGAAATTTTTTATTCTAGTTCTGTGAAAAATGCCAGTGGTAGTTTGATAGGGCTTGCATTGAATCTGTAGATTGCTTTGGGTAGTAGAGTCATTTTCACAATGTTAATTCTTCCAATCCAAGAATATGGTATACCTCTCCATCTATTTGTATCATCTTTAATTTCTTTCATCAGTGTCTTATGATTTTCTGCATACAGTTCTTTTGTCTCCTTAGTAGGTTTATCCCTAGGTATTTTATTCTTTTTATTGCAAAAGTAAATGGGAGTGTTTTCTTAATTTCACTTTCAGATTTCTCATCATTAGTGTATAGGAATGCTAGAGATTGGTAAGTAGTATTTTAATAGGGTTTGTCTATTTTATTTATATTTTCTATTTATTTTATTTAAATTTTCCATTTTTGGTATAGAGTTCAATATATTCTTCTGTGATCTTAATAATATCTATGTAGGATCTGTAGTAATTTCTTTTTCTCTCTTTTTTTCTTGACTAGTCTTGCTAGGGGTTTATCACATTTGCAAAGAACCAACTTTTAAGTGTCAAATTTTTCTACTGTATGTTTTCAGTTTAATTAATTTCTGTTCTTTATTATTTCATCCCTTTTATTTTGTTTCAGTGTAATTTGCCATTCCTTTTCTAGCTTCTTGTGATAATTGGTTTTCAACCCTTCTTCTTTTTGGATATATGCATTTAAGACTGTATCTTTTCCTCTAAGCAGATCCTTAGTTGAATCTCACAAATTTTCTTGATTGTTCAGTTCAAAATATTTCATAATTTTTATTGTCTTTTTTTTGATTCATTGGTTATTTAGGAGTGTAATGGGTAATTATAAATATTTTGGAATTTTCTAGTTATCTTCCTGTTACTGATTCCTAGCTTAATTGTCAGAGAACAAGTTCAAAAGAATTTCAGTGCTTTGAAATTTGCTGAAACTTGCTTTATGGACCAGCAAATTGTCTATCTTATTAAATATTAAAGTTGTGCTTTAAAGAGATATGTATTCTACAGCAGTTAAACAAAGAATTTTATCTATTTCAATTATGTTACATTTGTTAATTATGTTTAAAAAGTCTTCTATATCAACTACTCCTCTGTAAAAAATAGAAATAAATACAGTAAAATAAAAACTAGTTTGGGGACATATTAAAAAATGTTTTCTACATGTCTATTGATATTTTGTCTATTTTAGAAATGTTATCAGAGAGGTTATTAAAATCCCTAACTGTAATTGGAATTGTTACCTTTTCCTTTAGGATTGATCAATTTTATTTTTTATTTATTTATTTTTTTAAAGAGAGGTTTTTAAAAAAAAATTATTTAGGTTGTGCCAGGTCTTAGTTACAGCACACAGGATCTTCGTTGTGGCATGTGAACTCTTAGTTGTGGCATGCATGAGGGATCTAGTTCCCCAACCAGGGATTGAACCCAGCGCTCCTGCATTTGGAGCATGTGGTCTTACCCACTGGACCACCAGGGAAGTCCCTGAGTTGAGCAAGTTTATAATTATAAAATATCCCTCTCAACCTCAAGTAAAACTTTCAGTCTACTTTTCTGGTATTTATATCACTCCATTGTCCTTCTTTCTGTTAGTGTTTTCATTAAATAGTTTTCCATTCTTTTCCATTTTTTTCTTTTTGTTGTTCTTACCTTTAACATGTGTCTCTTGGAAACAACAGGTAGTGTTTCTTGGCTTTTTCTTCAATTTAACAATCTTTATCTTTTAATTCAAGTATTTGGTTTGTTTACTGTTAATGTAAATACTTAGAATCTTTTTGTACACTATTAAATATTTTCAGTATCAGTTGTAATTGAGTATTTCTTTTTTATTCAATTTAAAAATTTCATTGCTTTTATTTTCCCATACTGCCAGTTAACTTATAAGCTATAACCCTAGTGATCAGGATATCTTTTTTTCACTTCTTATAATTTATCAATTTTTACTGTTATAAACATGATTTTTATGAATGTTGTATAAGAACTTGAAGTAAATTTTTCTGGAGAATAATCTTGAAAAATTATCACTGGGACTTAGATTGAACTTGCATTGAATTTATGAATAATTTGGGAAGCAGTGGCATTTCAAAGATACTGAATCCTATCATTCACAGGATTTTGTTTTATGTGCTTTTCTAATATTTTTCAATTTTCTCTGTAACAGTCTTCCATATCATTTGTTCCTCTAATTCTTAGATGTTTTATATCTTTTGGTAGCATTGTAATAGGATATTTTATTATCCATAACTTTTATAATTCCAATTATTCGGTAAGATTAATTTTTTATATATTGTGTATATTAATTATTTTTGTAGTCTTGTTTGATTTTGTATCCAGTTACCTTGATACACTCTCATAAATGCATTTGCCATTTCACTTCCCTGATGGAATAAGATAAACACAGTATAAATAAATTTTGTTCTCTGCTTCTCTCTTTCCTCCTTTTCTTCTCTTCCCCTGACCCCCTCTCTCTTACAAAAATCGGTAGGATGAACATGTTTATGCATATAGCTTTTCCATATCTTGGATTACATCCTTAGGATAGATTTCCAGAAGTGTCATATCTGAATTAAAGGAAATCAACTTTTTATGGCTTTTGAAATATATTGCCAAATTGTCTTCCCAAGGGCAAAATCCTAAATCTTGAGATTGCAATTCCTCCAACTGGTGTATTCGCCACCAGTGCATCCTTCTTTTCCTGATACTCAGTCTTTAGTCTGTGTAGACTCTGAGTTTTTCTTTGACCACTGTTTCAGCTACCCAGTCTCTTCTCATTGAACTTTGTTTTTCTCCAGACCAGATATGAGTCTCTGAATGGTGACCAGCCTGACGACACAGGAAATGTGTAGAATTTGGAATCATACAGATCTGGGTTCAAATCTCAACTCCATCATTTATTGCCTCTATTATCTTGAGCAAGTTATTTAACTTCTCTGATCCTCGGTTTCCTTATCTATAAAGAGGGGTACTGCTGACTATCTCACAATATTGCTGTAGATTATTTGAGTCAATATATGCAAGTGCCTCCCTAGGGCCTGAACGTCTATCAGGTTTTTCTAATGTTAGTGGAAGTTTAAAGCTTAAAGGAGATGTTCTGTTTTCTTTATTTTGTCAGTTATTGTTGTTATTGGCTTAGTGAACTTTGCACATTTTAGATAAAATATACATAACTGTGTCCATTATTGAAGAAGCACTATGGTAGAGGCCTGGCCCTTTTTTGTGGGATCGTAGCAGAAGATTTTGCTGGATTGACATTATTGATGGATCTTACCATCAACTGAACCAAATTAGCAAATGCATGTTTCTCATTTTTAAATTGACTTATTTTTCTTTTATTATTGAGCTTTTAGTTTTTTTAAAAAACTATATTTTTAGAGCAGTTTTAGGTTCACAGCAAAAATGAACAGGAAGTACAGAGACGGCCCACATACCTGTTGCCCCTGACATGCATAGCCTCCTCTGTTATTGAGATTCCCCCACTAGAGTGGTTCATTTGTTACAATTCATGAGCCTACACTGACACATCATAATCACCCAAAGTCTATGGTGTACCTTAGGGTTCACTCTTGGTGTTGTACATTTTATGGGTTTGGACAAAGTATCCTAATATGTATGTATCATTTTCATGTCATACAGAGTATTTCCTGCCTTAAAAATCCTTGGTGCTCTGCCTAGTCATCCCTGTCCACTGGCACCACCTGCCCCAACCCCTGATAATTACTGATCTTTTTACTGTCTCCATAGTTTTTCCTATTATACAATGCCATATAATTGATAATATTCCTTTTTCTGGATGTACCAGTTTATTTATCTATTCACCTACTGAAGGACATCTTGGTTGCTTTCAAGTCTTAGTAAATACCAAGAAGCATGATTACCAGTTCATATGGTAAGAGTGTGTTTAGTTTTGTAGGAAATCACCCAACTGTCTTCTAAAGTATCTGTACTATTTTCATTCCCACCAGCAATGAATGAGTTCCTTGCCAGAATTTTGTATTTTCAGTGTTCTGAATTTTGACCATTCTAATAGGTGTGCAGCGACATCTTATTGCTGTTTTAAGTTGCATTTTCCTGATGACATTTAATATGGTATATCTTTCTATATGCTTATTTGCCATCTGTATAACTAATTTCTTTGTCAAAGCATCTGTTGGCTGATTTTTTAGATCAAATTATTCATCGTCTTATTTTTGAGTCTTAATAGTTCTTTATAGATTTTGGACAGCAGTCCTTTATCAGGTGTGTCTTTTGTAAATATTTTCTCCCAGTCTGTGACTTGTCTTCTCACCTTCTTGACATTGTCTTTCACACAGCAGAAATTTTAAATTTAAATGAAGTCCAGCTTCTCAATTCTTTTATGGATTATGCCTTTGGTATTGTATTTGAAAAGTCATCACCATATCCTAGGTCATTTAGGTTTTAGAGAGCCCATAAAAAGATCTACATAAATATAGTTAACTGATCTTTGACAAAAGAGCAAAGTGAATACAATGGAGCAAAGACAGTCTTTTCAACAAATGGTCCTGGAACAACTAGACATCCACATGCCTCCCACACCCCCTAAAAAATATTTAGACACAGGCCTTATACCTTTCACAAAAATTAACTCAAAAAGGATCTTAGAACTAAATATAAAATGCATGTTACTCTTGGGATAAAAACTCTAATCACTTATTTTCCCATAGTTATTGGCCCAGCATCCCTTTAGTGCTAATATTAGGTCTAAGTAACGCAAAGTAGTTGCTGTTCTTATTAAAGTCCTTTGCTCAGATGTGGCTTCCACTCAGGCCTCTGTGTCCTTATTTATAAAAAAAAAAAGTTTACAAAGAATTTAACTTGAAAGATGTCATTCTCTTTCTTCTTGCCCACTAGAGTCAAATCTGTCACCCTGGACATAAATCACATATAGCTTCCTACTCCTAAATGTGAAATTCCATTCTTACAAGGACTCAGTGTAAATGACAAAGTAGATAAAGTATTTTGTGCCATCTAAAACCAACCTCATAAACCTACTGATTTTGGCAGGTTTCTCAGAATGTATAGATAGCAGGAAATTAATATCAATTTTTAAAAGGCATGTACTTTTGGAAAGTCATACCCAATAAAAACAAGAAAAAAATTGAGTGGTTTATGAGTAATGACACTGGTGATACCAAGAAGAAAACAAGGTCCCCATATTGGAATAACTCCTGTTTTATGAGAGAGACTGACCTGTAAACAGATAATTTCAATCCAGTGAAGTAAATGCTATGACAGAGGGATGTGTGATGTTTTATGAAATCACAGAGGAGGCTCACTAAATTAGCTTGATGTGAGTGGGAAGTAGTCATGGAAGGCTTTGTTTAGAACAACTGTTGGTCCATCATGAGTCAACTAGACATAGGAAATTTTTTTTTTTTTTTTTGCGGTATGCGGGCCTCTCACTGTTGTGGCCTCTCCCGTTGCAGAGCACAGGCTCCGGACGCACAGGCTCAGCGGCCATGGCTCACGGGCCCAGTCGCTCCGCGGCATGTGGGATCTTCCCGGACCGGGGCACGAACCCGTGTCCCCTGCATCGGCAGGCAGACTCTCAACCACTGCACCACCAGGGAAGCCCAACATAGGAAATTTTTGACCCCATCATCAATGAGTTAGTCAACCAAGCAATCAACCAAAAAAAAAAAAAATCAATATTATCCCATAAAACATTTTTTTTAAGTTAGGTGTTTTCAGGAGGGCAGACTTGTGTGTCTTTTCTGGCTATGATTGATAGGTGACAGGGGCCCAGGTCTGTGAGTATCCACAACAAAGGATAAAGCACAGAGAGCAGAAAACTCCTGGGTAGAGGTTTTTTTTAACCCCTGCTCAGTTTAGGTGCTCTTGTTTGCTGTGTGGCCTTCTGGACTTGGGACATCCTTTCCATGTGGCTTATGACGACTACCTGCTTCCCTTTGCGTTAGCTGATTGTATTTGACCCTTCTGGTTATTCCTGAGTGCCAGTCCTGGCTCAGCAGACTCTCCTTGGCCCATTAACACTCATATAGAGGTTTGACATGTGTTCTTCTATACTTTTAGCCCTTCCTTCACTAACACATTCTAATATCCTCTTGTGGTTGTGTGTTTGTATGAGCATGTATATGAAATAAAGGATCTTAGAGTACATAGAGATCATAAGTATACTTTTTCAACAAATTCTTCTAGACTTCAGAATATCCATCCTTAGAAACTTTCTCCTTGGCAGGTAATAGGTATACAGCCTGCCCTGGCTTGTGGACCAAGTGGCGATGAAGCCATAGTCCTTTCAGGGGTGATTTTTTGTGGCAGTAAAGTTCTGCCAAAAGTTCCTTTGCATTGCTAAAGATGAGGCATTTCCCTTTTGTTCTTCTAAATACAATAACTTTTTGGTTAGCTCAAGGATCCTTGAGTTTCTGCTTTTATGGTTTAAATGTAATACAAATCCCAGGTTTATTTCTACTACCAATGTTTTACCGGCTTTTCTTTTCACGGTACTTTTCAGACACTGGTCAGTAAGATCCATGACAAAGCTACCAGTGTAAAAGCCCTTTGAGTAACCCAAGAGTTGTTGCTAATTACATCGATTAATTTTCCAGCAGAAAAGAATGCCACAGCTTTGACAAGGAGCTGTACAGTTCTGAGAATTACCCACACAAAATTGCTAGCTAGTAAATATTCTTTCCAGGTCCATAGCTGTAATTGATTTTGGGAAGGGTGAGTCACTGAGCAATGATAGCTTAAAATGAGAAATTAATTAGCTACAATGGTGAAGGCTGTGTCTACTATGGCCAAAGGAATCAGAGAATTAACAAGTTCCTCAATAAGAGATTTGCTTAGACTGCCTGATCTAGAAATTCTTGGCAGTAGTCAATCCGGCCATATGGGAATAGAGTGGTAAACAAGACCATAATAATCACGGAACTGATGATGTTTCCAGTGTATAAGGGGTAAAAACATTACATAAATAATTACATATTCTAACTTTTATAAGATTTTGAAAGAGTGTAGGAAATTTTGCAAGCAGAAAGCAGGTTCCTCTGTCCAGCTTGGGATGAGAAGATTACCTAAAAATGGAAGGATATGGCAAGTTATTCTGAGAAAGGCAGGAGTGTTTCAGGCCAAAATAGCATGAGAGAAGGACATAGGGCAGAAATTGGCTTGATACATTCAGGAGACTGACAGGTCACGGTCTTTGTTATGTGGTGGGGTAAGGAAAAGAGGGGCTACTAGATGATTTGATGAGAATGCTCAGGGCCCATTTATGTTCAAGGTGTTACACACATAATTATCAATGTAAATAGTAGCCAGTTGAGACTTTCTGGAGCTGGGTGGGTTGGGGGAAGAGGTGTGTTTGGTATAGCCATGGAAACTTTTAAGTTATCTAAGGTATCAGGTTCTTGCATCATTAAAGATAAAAAAGATTTTAATTACACATTTAATTTAAGACATACTGTCTATTAGTGTTGTTGACTTTATTTTAAACATCTTTATTGGAGTATAATTGCTTTACAATGGTATGTTAGTTTCTGCTTTATAGCTGTTGACTTTTAAGGTTGCTTTTTGCTGGGCTTGAGATGTGGACTCTTGGATAAATGAGCTAGGATTAATGCCTTTGGTTGTTATGTCCTTGGCTTGAAGTTAAGTTCCAACATGAAAGTGACCTGACACATTTCTAACATGTCCTTCGGCATGGTGAAGTACTCACCTCAAATACCCAGGGAGGAAAAGCCCTTTCAGAATGGGCCTACTGGGCAGTCATTTACTCTGGGACTCATCCTTCTGTTTTTTCCCACACAGCAGTGTATATTTCAACCCAGCAGGTTAAGCTCTGATTCTCATTATAAAAATTTACCATTTTTTGGAATATAAAATAGACCAAAAGTTTCCACTGGAGAAGATGCTTTAACACCACTCTCATCAATTTGTTCAGGCCAAACTATTTTGTCAATAAAGACCAGTGGACCAATAGGAAAAGGCTTAAAATCTTGGGCTCAGCAAGTTATTTACACCTGCTTGGATGCATTTCCTTTGTATGTTCTGACTCTCAGTGCCTCTGAGGTTGCTAGAAAGAGAGCTTAAGATGGGGAAAAGTAAAACCCATGCTCAGGCTCTGCATAAGGCAAGAGAATGCTGGGAATACCTTTCTGTGTCTTTCATAGTCTCCATTCCTAACCAGCAGTCATCAGAGTCGGCATCTTTTTAACGGTTTATCAGCTTTTTGTTTTTTATTTTTTGTTGTTTTTGTTTTTTCTTAGATGTCTGAAATATTAGAAATGGGATAATGCTTACAGTTAAGTGCTTTCTAAAACTCCATCTGCTTTTTTGCCTGGATAGCCATTTTAGTATGTAGTTCCACTTACAAAGGTGGGGGCAGGTGGGGGGAACGTAGATAATTAATGGAGTAGCATCCAGGAAGAGGCAAGATGGGATGTAATGTAGTATGTGAGCAGAAGGATTTGCTTTGGCGAGGTGGGAGGGGACAAGGATGCATGTGTTTGTTTCAAAAGCAAATAATTAGGGGATCTAGTAGTGAGAAGGTGGAGAACAGAGGTAATAATCCATTTCCCCAGTGAAATGTGTGTTGAATTCTCCAACTGTGAGGTAAGTTTTAGGAATGATCAGAAATCTTGAAGAAAGCAAATGTTTGCCAATTTTATATATTTTTGAGATGTGTCAATCTCAATATGTAAGTATTCTTAATGCTAGAAGATGTTAGTTGACTTAAATTGCAGTTTAGATACTTTTTTTTTGATTGATTGTATTAGAAGTGCTCTAGTGAAAGAGCTCTTAGTACTGCCCTGGACAATGTACTTGTAAATTGGCCACTTTACATGGAATCTTCTTTTCTTACTCTACATTATAATTTCTTAATGCATTTTATCTGCTTGATCTTCAATGACAGTGACTTCTAACACACTAACTTTAATTTCTCTCTTCATAGTCTCCACCCAGGGTTTCTATTAAATATTTATAACTAAGTAGTAAAGTGAATTGGAAGAATATATTCTTTATATGCTTGGTGACATAATTATTTTATAAGTTCAGCTGTTGCATACTGTGTTTTACTAAGGCCTATCTACAGCTTGGTCCCCAAAGCTGCTTTGCTAATTAATGAAACCTAATGACTGGTCCTATTGGGAAATGCACTTTGAAACTTACTGTTTAGAAATAATACCAAAATATATTTGAAAAGGAAGAAAAAAAGTAAGAAAAAGTTTTTCATCAGTCTTCTATAAGTAATTTTCTCTTTGAATCTGGTGAGTGATTAGAAGCCAATGAAACACATAATGAATTTTTTTTTTTAACAATATCTTTGGAAAATGTAACCATGGATTTCATCCTTCCCCACTGGTGAGAAACATGGTTTTGGTAGAGAAGAAGGGTTCATTTGTTTCATTAAATTTAAATGAAATCTTTAAGACTAAGTGGATGTGGAGCATAATGATTTACAATTGTGCTGAGATTGTATTGTCTTCAAATTCAGATGGAAGGTCCATGGCCCCATTTGTTTGTGTCCAGGCACAGATATACTCTCATACACTCTTGCCTCCAGCCTTATCTCTCTCAGTTGATCTCTCATGGAATATGCTTCTCAACCAAGAAATCAGCAAACCAAGTTATTGAAAGTTAACCAGATTAGGTATCCACTTAAAAATTACATTTGCTCTTTTATGTACATTTTAATTTGTTGTTTCATATTTACTTATCAGTTCCCATTAACTATAGGAATCTTGTTTCTTTTTTTGTGACCAATAAAATTTAATTCTAGAAAACTGTTGTTGATAAGCTGTTGGAAAGAGAATCCCAAATCATGAGAATGTTGTATATTCCAATGGCAATTTATTTCTGTGTATTTTTGGTACAGGGATATACTTGGAGCAAGGCAAGTGTACACACTTCTGAACTGTATATGAATTGTTTGCTATAAATTATTACACATAATGGACTCTGAAAGAACCAGATGTTCATTGCACTTTTTATTTTGGGCATACTAAAACCAGTTGGGGTACAATGAACTTTTGGAAAAAGCTGTTGTTAAGAACAGTATGAAAAATTTGCCCCTTGATCATTGGATTTATTTTTCAATTTTGTAAGTTATATTCTTTGAAACTGAAAATATTCTCTATAAGCCATTTATATATCTTTTCATTTTAAGAGACATATTCATTCTAATAATTATCTGGCTAAATCCATGATTGTGTTGTACTTTATAGTTTATGCAAATGGTTTAAAATTTTTTACATTCTTATACATATTTTAAATGGAGAATTTATCTTGACTTATCATCTAAAAGGCAACAAATGTAAATGATAATTATTCTCTCCTGACTTCATTCATGCCCTTTATTCCCCTTTAGGAATAGGGAAAACAGTACATCCTATAAAGCACAGGGATCCTGTTTATTTTGCAGCCTATGATGCTTCCTTGTTCAGTAAGAGATGCCCTTAAGAACCTTAGGTCCAAAACTTTTGAGAATCTATAGAATAGAAATCTAGAATAGTGGCAAAGGAAGGTATCTGTGGTAGGCAGAATTATAAGATGGTCCCAAGATTCCCAACTGCTGATGTACATGCCCTGCATAATTTTGTCCCATTGAATGTGGGTAGGACTGTGAATATAATGGATTTCACTTGTAATTAGGTTACATGGTAAGGCAGAGGTGAAGGGATTTTGCAGATGTAATTAAAGATCTCAAAACAGTTGAGTTTTAGTAAATTAAAAGAGGAGATTATGGGATGGGGGAGGAGAGGGCCCATAACTTGATCAGGAGATCCCTTAAAAGGGACCAGGCCATTTAGGAAGAAAGAGATACAAGGCATGAGAAAAACTTTCCAGCTGCCCTGGAAGAAAACAAACAGCTGTATTGTGAACTGTCTACAAGGGTCACAGGGCAAAGTATTATGGGTACCACTAGGAGCTGATAGAGGTTCCCTGGCCAACAACCAGCAAGAAAATGGGAAGCTTAATCTCCAACAAGTACGAAGACCTGAATTCTATCAACAATCCGAATAAACTTGGAAGGGGATCCCACACGTCACATGGAAGGTGAACACTTTGATTTCAGCTGAGCAGAAGACACAGCTAACCCATGTTTGGACTCGTGACCTAAAGAATCTGTGAGATAATAAATGGTATTGTTTTAAACATTTAAATTTGTGGTAATTCTTACAGAGTAAGAGAAAACTAGTATGGTACTTAAAGTCCACATATCTTATTCCATATTTTAATTATCAGTTTGAAGTGGGATCTTAGGAACTTCTGTGTCAATCTTTGAGAATCATCAGATGGGGTATAAAATGTGAAGACAGAGTTTTCTGTGGGTAGAAATACTTTGGCACAGTAGGAAGTGCCCATATGATGGAGTGTTGGGCAGCTCAGAGGAGATAGGGGTGAAAGAAGAAATGAGGATGTGGGAGGGGATTAGAGAAAACATTGATTAAACCACTTGATGTATGTTTACCCTATCTGTAGTAGATGGTATGAAGAATCAGTTTACAACTGCAGGCTAAGTAACCAAGCACACTGTTCCTAGTAAAGGTAACAGTTCCAGGATTGTATGTTGTACACAATATATACAACACCCAAGGAGAAGATGCTATCTTGATACTGATTTTGACCTTTAGATAAAGTGGTCACATCATACTTAAGAATTCCTATTCTATAGATTTTCACTCTGAATTTAAGAGAGAAATCTTTAAGATGCAGTGTATTTTTCATATGCTTTCTTCTAGCCTTCTATTCTTCACCTCATTTTATAAACCAAATGTCTGAATGGATCGTGTTTCACCTAGACTAATTCTCTGCAACCGGATTTATTTAGAGTGCTTTTGGACAACGTATTTTGTTTAATTTTGACCATGATTAAGCCAACTCTGAAGTTGACAGAATTTTAGCTTATACTGTAAAATTTACATTGCACTGTAGGATTTATCCTGTATTGTTGGATTACACAGGCAGGAATTAGCAGACCCAAGTTTCTAATCTTAGTCTGTCCATCACCATAGTACTTCTTCTTTGTTCAGGGAATTTGCTGTATAGACCAGCCCCTTAAGGAGCTCTGTATAGTACTTGTCTGTCTCCTTCTGACTTATTTCACTAAGCATAATACCCACCAAATTCATCCATGTTGTTGCAAATGGCAAAATTTCATTCATCTTTATGGCTCAGTAGTATTCCATTGTGTATGTATACCATATCTTCTTTATCCGTACATCTGTTGGTGGACACTTAAGTTGCTTCCGTATCTTGCTATTGTAAATAATGCCTCTTTGAACATTAGGATACATATATCTTTTTGAATTAGTGTTTTTGTGCTCTTTGAATATATACCCAGGAGTGGCATTGCTGGACAATATAGTAGTTTTATTTTTAGGTTTTTTTTTTTTTTTTTTTTTAGTACGCGGGCCTCTCACTGCTGTGGCCCCTCCCGTTGCAGAGCACAGGCTCTGGACGCGCAGGCCCAGCGGCCACGGCTCACAGGCCCAGCCACTCCGCAGCATGTGGGATCCCCCTGGACCGGGGCATGAACCCGTGTCCCCTGCATCAGCAGGTGGACTCCCAACAACTGTACCACCAGGGAAGTCCCTACTTTTAGTTTTTTAAGGAACCTCTATATTGTGTCCCACAGTGGCTGCACCAATTTACATTCCCCTTTTCTCTATATACTCACCAAAATTTATTATTTGTAGTCTTTTACATGATAGCCATTCTGACAGTTGTGAGGTGACAGCTCATTGTGATTTGGATTTGCAATTCTCTAATGATCAGTGACGTTGAGCATCTTTTCATGTGCTGTTAGCCATCTGTATGTCTTCTTTGAAAAATGTCTATTCAGGTTTTCTATGTATTTTTAATCGAGTTGTTTGTTTTTTTGATATTGAGTTGTATGAGCTCTTTATATATTTTGGATATTAACCTATTATCAGTCATATCATTTTAAAATATTTTCTCTCATTCAGTCGGTTGCCTTTTCATTTTGTCAGTGGTTTCTTTTGCTGACAAAATCTTTTAGGTTTAATTAGGTTCCATTTGCTTATTTTTGCTTTTGTTTCCTTTGCCTTAGGAAACAGAGTCAAAAAAAATATTGCTACTCTTTATGTCAAAGAGTGTTCTACTTATGTTTTCTTCTAGGAGTTTTATGGTTTCTGGTCTTAATTTAGGTCCTTAATCCATTTTGAGTTTATTTCTTTATATGATGTTAGAGAATGTTTTAATATCATTCTTTTACGCATAGCTGTCCAGTTTTCCTAACACCACTTATTGAAGAGACTTTCTTTTCCTCATCAGATATTTTTGCCTCCTTTGTTTTAGATTAATTGACCCTATGTGCATGGGTTTATTTCTAGGCTCTCTATTCTGTTCCATCTATTTATGTGTCTTTTTTTGTTTTGTACCAGTACCCCACTCCTTTTTTTTACTGAAGTTTCGTAGTATAGTCTGAAGTCAGGGAGTGTGATACCTACAGCTTTGTTTTTTCTCAAGAGTGTTTTGGCATCTGTGTGTTTCCATACAAATTTTTAAATTATTTGTTCTAGTTCTGTGAAAAGTGCCATTGGTATTTTGATAGGGATTGAATTGAATCTGTAGATTGCCTCAGGAGTATGGTCATTTTAATTCTGCTAATCTATGGACACTATATATCTTTCCATCTGTTTGTGTGATTTTCAATTTCATCAGTGTCTTATAGCTTTCTGAGTATAAGTCTTTTACCTCCTTAGGTAGGTTTATTCCTAGGTATTTTATTCTTTCTGATGTGATAGTAAATGGGATGGTTTCCTTAATTTCTGTTTCTGATATTTTGTTTTTAGTATATAGAAATGTAACACATTTCTGTATATTAATTTTATATCCTCCAACTGTACCAAATTCGTTGATGAGCTTAGCATTTTTTGGTGATATTTTTAGTTTCTATGTATAGTGTCATGTCATCTGCAAGCAATGACAGCTTTACTTCTTCCTTTCCAACTTGGATTTCTTTTATGTCTTTCTCTTGTCTGATTGCTGTGTCTTGGACTTCCAGTACAAGTAGCGAGAGTGGGTATCCTTTTCTTGTTTTTGATCTTACAGAAAATACTTTCAGTTTTCCCCATTGAGAAAGATGTTAACTGTGGCCTTATCATATATGGCCTTTATTATGCTGGGATATGTTCTCACTATACCCACTTTGTTGAACGTTTTTATTATAAATGGATGTTGAATTTTGTCAAAAGCCTCTTCTGCATCTACTGAGATGATCATACGATTTTTATTCCTCAATGTTTATTAATATGGTGTATCACATTGATTTCAGATATTGAACCATCCTTGCATCACTGGGATAAATCCCACTTGATCATGGTGTTATGATCCTTTTAATGTGTTGTTGCATTTGGTTTGCTAGTATTTTGTTGATGATTTTTCCATCTATGTTCATCAGTGACATTGGCCCATAATTTTCTTTTTTGTGTGATATCTTTGTCTGGTTTTGGTATCAGGGTGGTGCTGGCCTTTTAGAATGAATTCTGGCAGTCATTCTTCTGCAATTCTTGGACTATTTTAAGAAGGACAGGTGTTAACTCTTCTGTAAATGTTTGGTAGAATTCAACCGTGAAGCCACTGGTCCTGGACTTTTGTGTGTTGGGAGTTTTTTATTATTGATTCAACTTCATTACTAGAAATTAGTGTGGTCATATTCTCTATTTCTTCCTGATTCAGTCTTGGGAGATTATATATTTTAGGAATTTTTCCATTTCTTCTAGGTTGTCCATGTTATTGGGGTATAGCTGTTTATTATAGTAATCTCATACAAACCATTGGATTTGTGTGGTGTCAGTTGTAACTTCTCTCCTTTTTCATTTCTGATTTTATTGGTTTCAGCTCTCTCTTTTTTTCTTGTTGATTCTAGCTAAAGGTTTATAAATTTTCTTTAAATTTTCAGAGAACCAGCTCTTCATTTCATTAATCTTTTCTATTTATTTTAGTCTCTGTTTCATTTACTTGCACTCTGAGTTTTATGATTTCTTTCCTTCTAATAACTTTGGGTTTTGTTTGTTCTTCTTTTTCTAGTTCCCTTAGGTGTACAGTTAGGTTGTTTATTTAAGATTTTTCTTGTTTCGTGAGGTAGGATTGTATAACTGTAAACTTCCCTCTTGGAACTACATTTGTTATGTCCCATAGATTTTGGATCATTGTATTTTGTTTTCACTTGTCTCCAGGTAATTGTTGATTTCCTCTTTGATTTCTTCAGTGAGCCATTGTTTAGTAGCATATTGTTTAGCCTCCATGTGTTTGTGTTTTTGGAAGTTTATTTTCTTGTAGTTGATTTCTAGTCTGATAGAGCTGTGGTTGGAAAAAATGCTTGACATAATTTCTTAAATTAACTGAGACTTGTTTTGTGACCTACCATATAATCTATCTTGGATAATGTTCCATGTGCAGTAAAAAGGAATTTGTATTCTGCTGCTTTTGGATGGAATGCTCTATATGTATTATTAAGTCCTTTTGATCTAATGTGACATTTGAAGCCAGTGTTTTCTTATAGATTTTCTTTTTGGAGGTTCTGTCCATTGATGTAAGTGGGGTGTTAATTCCCTAGTATTATTGTTTTACTGTCAATTTCTCTATGTCTGTTAATATTTGTCTTATGTATTTAGGTTCTCCTATGTTGGGTGCATATATATTTAGAATTGTTGTATCTTCTTGTTTTATTGATCCCTTTATCATTATGTAATGTCATTCTTTGTCTCTTTTTACAATCTTTGTTTTAAGAGTATTTTGTCTGATATAAGTATTCCTATCTGGCTTTCTTTTGATTTCCATTTGCATGGAATATCTTTTTTAACCTCCTCACTTTTTCCATCCCCTGACTTTGTATCTATTCAGCCACTCTATGTATGCTGGATATTGTTGCAGAGGTCTCTTACACTGTCCTCAGTTCTTTTTATTTTTCTTTTTTCTGTTCAGCTTGGGTGATTCCTACTACACTGTCTTCCAGCTAGCTGATCTGTTCCTTTGTAACATTTAGTCCACTGTTGATTTCTTCTGGCTTATTTTTTATTTTAGTTATTGTATTTTTCATCTCTGGTTCTTTATATTTTCTAACTCTTTGTTAAAACCTTTTTACTTCTCACTCTGTTCATCCATTCTTCTCTCAAGTTCTCTGATTATCTCTATGATAATTACCTTAAACACTTTCTTGGGAAGATTGCCTATTGCCACTTCACTTAGTTCTTCTTCTAAGATTTTATCTTGTTCCTTCTTTTGGAATGTGTTCCCCTGTTGCCTTGTTTTGTCTGATTTGTTGTTTTTATTTCTGTGTATCGGGTATGTTGGTTAAATTTCCTGTACTTGGAGAACTGACCTCTTGTAGGCAATGTCCTATGAGTCTCAGAAGTACACTCCCCTCTGATCACCAAAGTTATATTCTCTAGGGCTGCCCCTTCTGTGAACTGTGTGTTTTCTTCTGTGTGGCAGGCTGACTACCACGGGCAGTCTGAGAGGTTGGCTGGCCCCCAGTCTGGTTGGTTGCCAGGCCCTGCCTTGTGTGGAGGCTGCCAATCACTTGTTTATAGGCCAGCTCACAAGGCAGCTGGCTTGGACCCCAGGGGTGTCCCAAGAGCATTGCCAGCTCATGCTTGACAGAGTTGGGGTCCTGGGTGGGTGATTGTGGGGCTAGGTTTCCTGAATCTAGTGTTGTCCTGCTAGTGTGTTGAAATGGTTCCTGACCTGGCTGGCTATAGCTTTTGGAGTGTCCCAAATCTGGTGCTTGCATGCTGGAGATTGGGACTGGATCCCAAGTTGGCTGGTTGAGGAGTCCAAGGTGTGTCAGAGCTGGTGTTGGCCTGCTGGAGGGTGGGCCTGGGGCCTGGGAGGTCTCAGGACTAGTGCTCACTCACTAGTGGGTGGAGCTGGTTTCTGGGGCCTGTGGTTGCCAGACTCATGGGGTCCTGAAACTGGTGTCAGCCTGCTAGGGTGGTTCTGGGTCCTGGGGCTGCTAGCTGAGGTGCCCAAGGTGTCCAGGACCAGGGGGGTCCCTGGGCTGGTGTCAGCCTGCTGGTATGTTTGCTGGGTCCTGACAAGGCAGGTTATGAGGTTGTGCTGGTCCTGGGTCCGGTGTCTACCTGCTGGTTGGCAGGGCTGGGGTCCAGGTGATCCTGGGGCTGGTTCCCACACACCACTGGGTGAAGCTGTGTCTTAGGGCTAATGTCAGCTAAGTGCTGGGCAGAGACAGGTCATGGGGCCTCTGGCTACTGGGCCCAGGGGTCCCAGAATTAGTTTCAGAGAACTGGTGGATGGAGTCAGTTCCTGATACAGCTGGCTGCAGGGTCCAGGGTAACCTGAAGCTTGTGTCAGCCTGCTGGTGAGTGTAGCCAGATGGCAGGGGTGGCTGGCTGAGGGGCCCAAGGTGTCTCAGAGCTGGTGTCAGCCTGCTGGTGAGTGAGCAGTGGTCCTGGGGCTGGTGTCCACAAGCTGGTGGACAGGGTGGGGCCCAGTGGGTTCTGGGGCTGGTGCCTGCTCACTAATATGTGAGGCCAGTCCCAAGGCTAGAGCTGGCTCGCTGTTGGGCAGCCTTGAGGCATAGGAGTTCCTGGGACTGGTGTCCCTTGGTGGGTGGAGCTGGGTCCTGGGGTCTCTGGTTTGGCAGGTCCCTGGGGGTCCCAGGTACAGTGTCTGTGCACTGGTGTATGGGCTAAGTCTGGGCCCTCTGGTGGACAGGGCCATGTCCAGGGGTGGCTATGGACTCAGGGGATCTTAAGGCAGTCTGCCTGCTCATGGGTGGAGTTGTCTTCCCATCTGGCTAGTTGCTTGGCTTGGAGTGTCCCAGGGCCTATAGGCTGGTGGATGGGGTTGGGGCTGGGTCCCAAGCCTAATAATCTAGAGGGAGGATTCCAAAATGGTGCTTGCCAGTACCAGTGTCCATGTGGTAGAGCAAGCTCCCCCAAATGGCTTGCCCTTGTCTGTGTCCTCAGGTGAGCTCCATTTGCATCCTCCCTCTCCAAGAGACTCTCCAAGATCAGCAGGTGGGTCTGATCCAGTTCCTTTCAAATTACTGCTTCTGCTCTGTGTCCTGGAGCATGTGAGATTTTTTGTATGCCCTTTAAGAGTGGAGTCTCTATTTCTTACAGGCCTCTGGCTCTCCTGAAAGTTAACCCCACTGGCCTTCGAAGCCAAATGTTCACGGGGCTTGGTTTCCTGGTGCAGGATCCCTGGGCTGGGAAGCCTGATGTGGGGCTCAGACCCTTTGCTCCTAGGGAGAAACCTCTGCAGTTGTAATTATTCTCCTGTAATTATTACTGAGCCCGGGTTATGGGTCTTGACTATATCACTACTGTGCCCCTCCTACCTGTCTCCTTTTGGTTCCTACTTCATATTTCTAGTTGTAGAAGATCTTTTCTGGCAGATTCTGGTCTTTCTCATCAATAGTTACTCTGTAGACAGTTGTAATTTTGGTGTGTCCATGAGAGGAGGTGAGCTCAGGGTCTTCCTATTCTGCCATCTTGGCCATGCCCTCAAAAAGATACTGTTTTGGCGGTGGTGTTTCCTTCAAATAGAGTTAAAAGATGTGCATCCATATGGGTGATTGCTGGGATGGAATGCCCACTGATGTTACGGAATAGCTAACACAGGGCGGTCTTCCCCCATTTGGATTACTAGTAGAAACAAAGCAGTTATTTTCAGCCATTTGGATCATTCAGAACCCTCACTTGTTATGCCTATTCTCTCTATCAAATAAAAATCAAACTAGGGATTGAGTTTTAGATATATTTCTAGCCCATCTGAATGAGAAGAGAACACACTGTGAGAATCATTGCTGTGAGAGAAATCATTTATTCCTCTTAAAAAGTTGGCTTGGAGAGTATAGCTAGTAGCATGCTAAGTCGATGTCAATTGAAAGTCATGCAAAAGATGATCCACAGTACCACACAAATGCATCAATTAGGTTAACAAAACAAAACAACCCCCCTATATTGGATCTACTATATCTTAAGAACATCTTATGGGAAATTATGGGAAATTCTTATAAAACTGAGACTTGCAGTCTGCAGAATTATTTGGTCACTCTTGAAATTGACCAAGTCACCCAACTTTCTCATCTCATTTTGGCAAGTTGGCATTTATCTAAAAAGGTCTTGAATTACACTGGAGAGGTGATGGGACTTGAATGTTGGTAAACACGGTTCTATTATGATCTTGCCCTTCAGTAATCTCCTATATCATTTAGAGGCAATGAGATCCATCCAGAGCTTATAATTCAGTGGCTCATTGACCAAATGCCACTTCCCTGTGTTTTGCCATTTGTCAAAGGCCACCTAGAAAACCCAGCCTATCCAGGGTTCATGGGGAAGAGCCATTTTGAGGAAACCTTGGGCATGTCTGCTCTTTCTTGATATCTGCTAGTTTTGAAATGTTAGACCAGAAATTGTTATTTTAATTGTTAATATTTTTTGGCCATTTACCATGATGCAGGCACTTTTTGGTAAGTACTTTTTACATTTTATCTCATTTTACACAAACTATGAGAAAGATACTATAATTACACTCTCTTGAGGCTAAAGAAAATAGGGACATTTGCTTGAAGATTACACAGCTAGAAAGAAATAGGGCCAGGATTTTAAACTTGACCTAGACCTAGACCTTACCAAGTGTACTTTATTGCTTCTCATTATGGCAAAATGTGGTGTTTCTCCACCTTAAGTTATTCACGGACCCCTTTTAAAGAAAAAAAATTCTAAACTCTCAAGGTAGACAAATTCTTTTTAGAATACTATTACTTAAATATATACATACATAAAACTAGACATGAACTCTAGCTTTATAGAATTTTACAATTATAAAACTGAATAAAAAATAAAATTTAAAAACAACTCCAAAACGTATAAAATTCAAATGAACAATATTAACAACGCTATAGCTAATATTGGTTGAGGCAAAGTTGTCAGTGCTGGAAATAACAGTAGAAGAATATATTTTCCGATCTGACGCTTTATTTGTGGTCAAGTGAACCTTTCATTATTTTGAGTACGATGTATCACTGTTGCCTGTTTTTCTTCTGAACATGAGTATCTTTAGCTACTGATATATTATTTTGAAATGGTAGCTAGTTGCAGAATATATTCCCAAAAGTACCATTTGCTGAATATTTTCCATTATATCTATACCACTCTATTTTCTGGTAATGAACTGTGGCAAGTTGTTGGAGCAAAAATGAGACCCATGTGATATGCCCCTCTAGCAGCCTGTTATATCGGCTGTCAGAGGTTAGTTCCTTTCGAGTTGTGCATGCCCTTGTTTGTCTGATGAGGGCTCAATTTCTTGGCCACTTTTTTCTCTTTGAGAAGGGACACAACCTGTCTTAGGTATTGCTTGCTCTGAGGTCATTTCTCCTTCAGTTGTGCCGCCCGGAAAGTGAACACAAATGCAAATCTGAGATGTGAAACTGAACATTTGACGTCAGTGCTATTATTGGAATTATATATGTTCTTCTTGATAATAACTTCCAAGTGACATATTATGGATCACCTTATGATCCAGTGCTGCTACACAGTCTCAGTTCCCACATGAGAAAAAAATTTTGGTTTGGTTTATTTTGGTAAATCATTGGCAAAGGCTTTGAGGTCCTTCTGGCAGTAATACTGAATGGTCAGAAATTGGTTATAGGAGCTTACCATACCTCCAGGTACATTGGAAATAAAACACACACACAAATTAAGATCAGCTTACCCAGAGGAGTAAGAGGGCTCCTTTGTCTATTTTGATGGATTTTAGAAGTGCTTCTATACCAGAATAGCTCTCCTCCCCAAATAGCTCATCTTTCATTTCTGTTGTGTCCACCTTCGTAAGCCTCGCATATTTTACGTTAAATGCAAATGCCCCTGGAAAGTGGCAAATTATTTAACCATAGTGCCATAGTAAAAGGATTTTGTGTTACCATTTACTTCTAGTGGTAGAATCAGAGGAAACTAGAAACCATTACTTTTCTGGGTGAAAAGGCAAACCAAAAAAGAGGAAACGGTGAGGGCAAATTTTTAAACTTCTGCCTGGGACCAGTCCATGCTGTGGACTGGTCAGATGTGATCTTTGTGTGTCTGACAGTGTTTGTGGTATTACAGTTCCAGCACCTTAATCCCAGTAGCACTGTGAAATGGGAAGGAAAGAAAAACTCTGATTTGAATCAAATTATGTGACTAGTTAAGATTTTCACAGGCCTACAGGGAATCATGACCACACATTAATCTTTAGGCTCTTACATTACAATCTTGTTTATTGAAAAGAGGAGAGGCAGGGCTGCTCTCCACTCTCTGTTCCCACGCAGCACTCAGAACACTGCAGGCAGCTCTGGAAGTAGCAGCATCAGGTCCCTTGGGTATTGGAGAAGAGAAGTTAAAGTCTATAAATCCCTGCTGGGCTCCTTCTGTGAGCTCAGGCTTGTTTCTGTTCCTCAGCCACTCATTACAGGGGCTGGTAGTGAAGCTTCCTGCCAGGAGTTCTAGGCTATGTCCTGGGTCTGAGTCCTGGTGGCCCTGAAGCCCACATGTCACAGGTCACAGCATTCTCTAGACCTCCCTCTTCTCCTCAGGACTGTCTTCTCTAGCACAACAACCCTTATTCTCATGTGAATGAAATGAAATAAAGGCCGAAAAATTATTGGGATTAATTTGTCCTTGATGGTGGCACCCTCAGGGCACTGCCCATTAGTTCCTGTCTAATGGTTCTGTAGAGTTGATCCATTTGTTGCTGTGTTATGGTTCCATGGAGCTGGTCTTATTCCTGTCCTTCATGAGGCTTTTTCTTCATTTCTGTATAGCCCTTCAGTTAACTCCCTATTTTGATCAAGTTCTCTGGTTTGTGTCAGCTCTTTTCCCCAGAGGCTGGATTCAGCATCTTTCCACCACCTGCTCTCCCCAACCATGGATCTGCTCATCTGATGTTATGCTTTGCATATGAGCTCCACATCTGTTCTCTATTGCCAAGTTAAAAGTGTTCCTCCCTCACCCACCCCACATTACTGCTTCCTACCTGAATCAGAGATGAACACATCTGTTGGACCTTACACCCGGGAACACAGGTGTTCCATTGTACATGGACTCTACCTCTATGGTGGTAATTGAAGCTTTCACTCTGCCTCTTGTCCACTGGCCTTTCTGTCTTCCAATCTCAGCTTCTCTTTAGCCCCAGGTCTCCCCTCTCTCGTGTGAGAGAGAAATAAAAGAAACAGTGGGGTCCTTCACATGCTGATAGGAGGATAAAATGAAGAGGATAATAGAAATTTAGAGTAAGGCAAATTATTTCAGATAAGAGGAGAGAAAAAAATAGGGAGCCAAGGAAAACTAGGGGTAGTAGGACAGAAAGGAAGAAAGAAGATGTAAGAAGTGGGACACTGGGGAGAAAACAAGCGGTGTAAATTAAAATTTTAAAAAGACTTCTTTCATGAATTCCCTGAATGCTGCTTTCTCAAGAAAGCTTCAGTAAAGAAGTCCTTTGGTTTTTAGGGTTAAGCAAGTGAGATTCATTTTTCTTTTGAGAGTGTTTTCATACTAGGATGAACCTTCAGGAGGGAGCAAGTAGGTCTAGTTTAATTTGAGATGCATTTTTTACTGTGCATTCTTCACTCCAATGACATAAAGGTGGTGAGGAGGAAGAGTACCTAGGAGAAGTTGGGATGGAGAGAATTCTATCATAGGCTGTTATTTTTGCCCAGGCTATTGCATGTATTGAAAGTTATAAACAAACTCCCACCTTATCCCAAATTATATTCAGACTTTTATTCAATCAGTATTTTATTTTTATTTATTTGCATATACTCAAGACCAGTGGTGAACATAGGTGTAGCCATGGTGCTTGTAGTGCTCTAGGAAGGAAACCCACCTGGGCTCTAGCCTCTCTGTTCTCAGGCCACCTGGAGAACTCTAAGGACATCAACACTCCCCCTCCCCTGCCCCGCACAGGAAGAAGGTATGGGCGCCATCATCAACACTGCATTTCACTATGAATTTGCTTACTTGGTTGCTGCTCTTCTTCACAGCTCTCTGAGAACTGAGCATCATGGATTAGGGCTCAAAGAGAGGAGAGGTTTTTGGAATTTGGAGTATAAGGTGGCAGCATAAAGTCCCTGAGTGTCTGGAGATATGGAAGAAATGTGGTGTTAGGAAGACCCAGAAGCTCTCCTGAGAGAATGAGTCCTGTGCAAGATTCTTTTATATCATTATCCCTGAATAGTTATGGTTCACTAAAGGGTTACATTTCTTTTGGGAAGTCTGCAAAGGGCAGCCAGTGTTTTCCTGGTGGTTTTCAGAAATGCACCATCTTGAACTGATTAGGGCATGAAATGATTAGATTCATTTTTGTGGTGCTAAACTTAGACGTGGTAAAAGGAAACATACTCTTTAAAAATGTTTAAGGCTCAGAAAAGCTTCCTGAGAAGCCCATTTTCCATTTCAGTAGGGGAAAAATGTACAAAGAATGCCAGTTAAAAAAATTCATAAAGACTGCATTACGCTCAGTGGAAGCATTTCTTTGAAAAAAGAAAAGAGGTTGGTACTTAAAGATACAGTCACAGACATTTTATAGAGCCCTTCTAAGAAATAAGACCAAGCCTCTCCCAAAATGGAAAGAATTTTAAAGAAACAGGAAATGATTGGTTTCGTGATGTATATATGAGAATAGTGGGTTCATGAGGACTTCTGTAATCACAAGCACGGTTGTTCCAGATAAAAGGATTGTGTATTACCATTTACTCGTATCAATGGTTATTTGAGGGCTCTCTGGAGACACAATGAATAATTCAGTCTCTATGGGCTGTAGTCCATTCAGGTGGTCCCATAAACAGATCAGTTTCCCGGCCCTTGCTTGTGGAGAGTTGTGCAAAAACACGGTAGGGCATTCAAATGCATTTTGGCTGTACACAGTACCACATGAACAAATAACTACATGTATGGCCACTGTGTCTTATGTGTCATTGATCCAAGTTGACACTGGGGTGCCAATGCCCAGGATAAACAAGTAAAAACAGGGCAGGTAGAACCGAGTAATCAACTCTTTTTTGATTCCAAGTCTTCAATGGGAAAAAACCCAAATGCTTCCTGGCAATCCTCTCTCACCCAAATCTATTCCTGTGTCAGTAGATGAGCTTTTCTTAGATCATGACTTAGCCTGAGATCCTGTCTCACAGATTCTGCTTGAGTGCTTCATTATTTATCACAGCCTTGTCTTGGATGTAAGTAAATCTCCACCAAATCTAAGAGCTGGACATATCCTGGAGATAATTTGTGACACTTCCCTCTTTGTGAAGATGAAAAATTTGATACTCAGGGAGGGAAAATGACTTACCTAGGTCATGCAATAGTTAGTGGTAGAATTGGTGACTTGGACAATATCTTTATAAATTATTTTTTTTCATTTTGTCCTATATGTTAAATCTTAAACTATTTGGTACCACTTTTTACCTGGGATCTGAAATTGATTTATAACAAGAAAGCCCTTTGCTGTTAATTTAAATAATGATAGAGGACTGGAGTGAGGCAAGTATTGAAATACTGAAATGGTATTTTGCCGATTGATTACATTATCATCTACCAAACAACAAGAACTATTTAATAGCTAATGATTTTATCTTAGAAGAGTTTTATCCAGTGGACTATTACCAGCAGCATCATGATTTTGTGATTATATGTCCAAAAGTAGCACCTACCCCGGCTTTTATGCAATGTGCCTCTTAAAGGGCCTTTCTAGAAAGTAATTTTGAAGGAGTTTCCTTTTTATAGATAACATTTAAAACAATAAAACAAGAACAATACTATTATCCTATCCTTCTCTCCTAAATCAAATACAGTCTTGGAGAAGGGAATTACATTAAACTTCAGAATGCATTAATATTTCTCTCTTAAGAACATAAGCTCTTATCTACATTGAAGATATTTGTTCCTTGTGAAATTTGTGTTGAAATGTAGCTATAGTGTTGAGATCCTAGCTACCAACTAGGAATATCTTCTCATTCTTAGCTTTCTTTTTCTCTGTGATGCAATCCCACCTAATCTTGACACAGCCCAAGGTATGTGTATGCTCTTCCATGAAAGATATTCCCTTTCTTAGGGTTTTCCCTAGAGATGTTTTTGTGAGGTTTTCGCAGTGTTAACATCTGACTCCTCCCCTTGTCTGCCTTTGTTGATTTATTAGTCAAACATTTATGGAGGGCCTAGGATGTTTATATTGATTCTCAATCTTATGTGTCTCACTCGTATAACTTCTTGAGAGCATGGATTCTGTGCCAGGCATTGGGAATATAGGAAGGAAGAAAGACAAGTCAGATTCCTACTGCCAGGGAGCTTATATTCTAGTGAGAGCTGACACAGGATACATAGCAGGCAAATCAAAAAACGAGATAATTTTAAGAGAAAGGGAAAAAGTACAGAGGGTCCTCTGTGAGGAGATGTTATTGACACCGAGATATAAAAGAAAGAAGGAGCTTGCTGGAACAAATGTGGGGTGCAGAGGATTCTGAGCAAAGGAGACAGCACGTACAGAGATCTCTCAGTCAGAAGTTCTTCCTAAGTTCTCATTATTGAAAGAGCTGCTGAACACGGGGAGTGTAGTATGACAAGACGTCAGAGAAGCAAGGAGCAGCCAGATCATGTTGGGTTTGTAGGTCATGGAAAGGATTTTGAAACTTACTCTCAGGGCAATGAGAATCTGTCAGAAGGGCTCAGTAAAATGTACATTTCGGCATGCTAGAAGGTAAAGGCACACATTCCTCTGGGACACCTGGGTGTTTTGCTTTTTCCCCTCATGTGTGAGTTTTGCCTTGCTGATGCAAAGTTTGGTTCAAGAACTAGACAAGCTTGTTGTCTGTCTATATTGCCGTAAATGGGAACCTGCAGATGGTCCACATCATTGGCTGAAAATTGGCACCCCAAAGATATCAAGTCTGAATCCCCAAAATTTGTAAGTGTGACCTAATTTTAAAAAGATCACTCTGACTGCTGTGTAGAGTGGGTTGTAAGAGAACAATAATGGAAATACTTAAAAGTGTACATTAGGTTTTAGAGTGAGAAATGATAATGGTTTGGACTAAGAAGGTTGCATTGAAGGAAAAGAGAAATAGATGGATTTATGGTATGTTTTACAGACTGAGTCAGCAGGACTTGCTGAATATTCAGTGTGGGGAGAAAGAGAAGAGAATTAAACTTGACTCCTGGTTTTTTGGTATTGCCATTGGGTAGGGTAGGGAAGAATTGGAGAGGAGCATGTTTGAGGAGGAAATCAAGAGTTCTGTTTGACATAGTAATTCTGAGATGCCTGTGAGAGATGCTGTTGTTCCTTTACTTTCAAGACACGTTTGAGTGGCTTGTTCTAAATTCCCATAAGGTCTTTTTACAGAGCTCTGATTCTTTTTCCTGCCAGTTTCCATATATATCCATTACTTTTAGGAACTCAAATATGTCAGATCTCTATTTCTTACAAGCAAGGGTACTTCTCTTAAAGAGCTTATCAGCTAATGTGTGCAGCTGGGGCCATACTAGAAAAGATAACTTACTAATAGGGAGAGAAAGTTAAGTCCTTATGTTCAGCAGCCAAACAAAGGCCACAGACATTAAGGCCTCAAGAGTTTAGAGAAGACACAGTGACTGTAGGCTGAAGTGCTAAGAAAAACTTCCTGGGAAAATTGGAACTTGATTGTGGAAAAGGAGATCTGGAATGTATCCAGTCCCTCAGAACCAGATTAGTATGGTTATTGACATGTCTTAAACTAGGATTTTGATGGTATTTGAAGGTAGAAACTAACCGTTCAAATTCCATTTTAGAAAATTAATTTTTCCCTAAATGCTTTCAAATACAGTTATAAACTTCTTTTGAGTATCAGATGTGTAGAGAGAGAAATAACCTACCTTTTCCAAGGGTATCTTAAGATTTAGATTAGTATTATTCATCTAATTTAAATTGAGATGACCTGATATGTCATGAAAACATGGTGTATGACAGGAATTTTTAAATTGTAGCAGGTGATGTAATAAGTGAGAGAAACCATTCACGAGTGATTGTGTGTATGTACTTGAGGAGCATATGAGAAGAGGCTCTCAGGACTGTCTAGAAAATAATACTTTTAATATTTAATGTGAATATTTAATACAGAGCACAGAAGCAAGTGATGAAAGTTTTCATTGTAATGAACATTATAGATCAGAAGAAAAAGCTAAAGTAAGGTGTACAAAATCAGAGATTTTGAAGAAACCAGGATAGGCCACCAAAGTCGAATGGCAAAACAGAAAAAAGGTGGAGAGTTGTATATTCTCACAAAGACCAAAACAAGGTGAGCCAAGAATACAGTTGAAGCTGGACCAACTAAAGCTGAACCATGCTTAATGGCCCATGAAATTGGGCTCTCTTCTCATGACAATGACATAATGAGAAAAGTCCCATGTCAGTGAAGTGCATTATAATTAGAGCCAGAGCTTCCACCTTGGTGGAAATTCTAGGCTGGATTCTGGGAAGACATTCTATGAAGTAATCATTTGGGTGAAAACTTTCTATGTGGGATGTATGTCTTTTATTTCCACCACAGATGAGACATCATTTGGGTGCATAGCCACACAGTCTCACCTTTTCTACTTGTCATCCCCACTGCCCAGGAGGAACTTGGGACTGGGAAATGTTGGGAGCTCACTCTCTCGACTTGGCCTGGAGGTGACTGCAGCCTACTTCTTAGATGGCTGTTCTTACCTGTTACAACCTGGGGGGGGTCATGGCAGACCAGAGTGGGTGGTTGATGCAGGCACAAGACAGGGAGTCAAAGCAATGATTATTAAAATCTTATCCAAAGAACCTTAACCTCTTAACTGCTGAGGTTCAAAGGGCTGTGATTTTACAGGTCTGTCTTTCTGAAACTTGGTGTTTCAACTGTCATTGGTGCTTCTCTGCTTTCAGTAGACTCAGGGAAAGACAGCTTCAGCTGAGGACAACACAGTCATATAGCTCAGAACTTGGAAATTGTCTAGTTGCTCCAGGCGTCCTGTAGGTCAACAGGGTGTTAAACTGGTAACTGAATTTATTCTTGGTATTTTTCCCCAAAAGGAAAGATATAAGGAGGTGCTCGATTAGCCTTGACCCACATTTAAAATTTCTCTAGTTTAAAAATAAAAAGCAGAGAAGTGGAATCTTCTCAATACTCATTGTGAGTAAAATTATTAGCGATATGGGTTTGTTATCAACCCAGGTCCTTGGACTCTTTAACCAATAGAAATTGATAAGAGGCTGGACAAGAAATTCAGGCAAGGCTTTATTAGGGCTCATGCTGTAGCATGAGGGAGTGAAAACAGGTAAGAGTTTCCCTTGCTCACTCCCCGAGAGGGGTGGGGAAGTGGTCCCTTAAATGGGGTTGGGGCAGATCCATGGGTTGGGCCAGAGGTGTGGCTTAGGTGGTCTGCCCACCCCGTTGGTGGTGCTGTGTGCAGGGATCATGCCCAGTACCCTGCTTTTGCTCCCAGCACCTCAGAAGCGGCAGTTGGGTTTTGGCCTTTTTGCATCTTGCTGTTCATAATTTGCCCCAAGTGCACATGCGTGCAGTTATTTTTAGTCCCTTATAGTGTCTTTGTATTCTGTTGCTTGAGGAGACATTTGTCCAGGAGCAAGCACTGCATCAAAGGGTCCCAGGTCCCAGGCTGTCTTAGGTTCAACTGAAAACTAGGTCCTTGGGATCTGCTCTAATAGTCTGAGGGACAATGGGAAAATCATCACTATCTCAGGGCTTCTGGTCCCTTTAGGATCTTCAGTGAGATTAAAAGAAAGTCAGACTTTAAGATTAACAAATAGAAGTAGCATGTAAACCCATTATTAATTCCTAACCAAGTAAGTGTTTACTTAAACATGTATCATCATTAAACAGGAAGTATAACGATTTAGAGTAGCTCAAATACTGAGGGAAACATAAGCTCACAGGTCAAAATAGCCAGGTGCCTGAAGAATGTAACCCCTCAATGCCATGGTCAGCCAACTGCAGGCCATGGACCAAATCCACTCTCTATTGTTTATATATGGTCCCTGAGCTAAGAATGATTTGTACATTTTAAATGGTTGAAAAAAAGATAGAAAGAAGGATACTATTTTGTGACACATTAAAATCATATAAAATGCAAATTTCAGTGCCCATAAATAAAGTTTTATTGGAATACAGCCACACTCTCATTTACGTGTTGTCTGGTGCTGCTTCACACTGCAATGGCAAAGCTTAGTTGTGACAGAGACCATCTGGCCCACGAAACCAAAAATTCTTACTATCTAGCACTTTACTGAAAATTAGTGTGCTGACCTCAGCTCTAAGAGAAAGATAAACGGAAAAGCATATCCAACCTGAGGCAGAATTATTGGGACAGCTTAAAAATAAATATATTTAAGAGATAATAAAGTATAAACGATATGAAAAAACAGTGAGTTATATTTAAAGAACAATTGGACACATTAGGTGTGGAAAACATAATAATGGAAATGAAGAACACAATAGATGAGATAATTACTAGGGTAGACGGCACTGAAGAATGAATCTAGCTAATGCTTACTGCTATTTAGTTAACCAAGAGGATGCTTGATTCTTTCCCTTTATTTACTAATTGTCTAGATAACGAATTGGTTCCCTATCATTGTCTGAAGTTAACCAGGTAGTTCATTTTATTATCATTAGGACTCATGAATATAAACATATTTGATGGGTGTTAATCTGTCACAATTGTTAGCTCAAGTTCGTGTGCCTGACGCACAGTGAGGCCAAACAAACCAAAGTGTCGGGCTTTGAAGGAGAGAAAGGTTTATTGCAGGGCCATGCAAGAAGATGGGTGGCTCATGCCCCCCAAAACCTCTAACTTCCCAAAGGATTTCAGCAAAGCATTTTTAAAAGCCAGGTGAGAGAGGGGTGTCACAGGGTATGTGATCAGCTCCTGTACAGTTCTCTCATTGGCTGATGGTGAGGTAGTCCTTCAGGTTCTAGGAGGCCCGAGGCTACGTGCTCATGGTCATCAAGTAATTAACATCTTCCATGGTGGAGGGGGTGCGCACGGGATGTTTCACATCTGTAAAACAACTCAGGAAATGTGCATTAGATATTATTATCTAGGTACTTCAGAGAGGAGCCAAGGCAGAGGATATGGGGGAAGGCCTGTCCCTGGAAGGCCCCATAGTGTTCTGCTTGGTTACACAATTATTATCCTCATTGAAATTCCAATTTTCCCATATTTGGCCAGTAGAAGCTTCTTCAGGTTGGCTCCTGAGTTTCTTTTTTTTTTTTTTTTTTTGCGGTATGCGGGTCTCTCACTGTTGTGGCCTCTCCCGTTGCGGAGCACAGGCTCCGGACGCGCAGGCTCAGCAGCCACGGCTCATGGGCCCAGCCGTTCTGCGGCATATGGGATCTTCATGGACCGGGGCACGAACCCGTGTCCCCTGCATCGGCAGGCGGACTCTCAACCACTGCGCCACCAGGGAAGCCCCTGAGTTTCTTGAAGTGACCAGAACTGTCCTGAGAGCTGCTTTCCTATGAACTATGACAACACTTACCAGGATTCTCTTGTCCATTTCCTGCTCTACATCTGGAATCAGCCATTCTCTAAGAATGGCTTGTGATAGGAACTAGAATTTCAAGACTACCATCTCTATACTAGGGATGTTTAATATGACTGGGTTTGTCAGTGTTTCTAGGCTTTTCCAGTGGTCAGAACTACAATGTATGTGTGTGTACCTCTGTTCATGTGTAAAATAGATCATGAAATAATGCTGATTCTCCCAATTCAAGTTCAGGACTATGGGAATTTTACTTATCTTCTATATTACTTACGTATCTCTTTGTTTCACTCTGAGAATATTCTGCTCAATTATTTTACCTCACATTATGTACACAATACTTTCAGAATAACAGTACAAATACTACCACCATCAATATGATTAATATAACTATATACATAAGCTTTTCCTAGTTTCCCTCTGTTTGATATAGTTTATCTGTACTGTCAGAACATATAGCCATTAGTTTTTATACCTTCATTTTTAACCCTCATTTAGAATTAGTAATATATTTAATGCTCAGCACCAGCTTTTGTGTTAATGTTTCTCTAGATATTTTTGTTGTTTGGATGGAAATAATATTCCCTGAGTTCATGACGTCGATAACTTTATTTGTGCCCTTTGTACTTGAAAGTAATTTTGATGAAAATACAATTCTTTGCTTACATTTTCTTTTTTGTTTTTTTGAGTGTCTCCAATATGTTATTTCATTATCTTCTGACATGAAGGATTTTTATCAATGTCCGCTGATAATCCAATTTCATTTTCATTTTACTTATAAGTCACCGGCTCTTGGGCCCAGTTAACAAAAGGAGTAAAATTTTTTTAAAAAGTAAGTTCTAGTAATTTTACTAGAGTGAAATTCAGTTTGTCATTTTGTGTCTACATTCTCCACTATATAGTATACTCTTCCAATGCATAGTTTCAGAATGTATGTAGATATATATGTATATGTGTGTATACATATATATGTGTGTTTACACACATGTGCATATATATATTATTTTTTTAAAGAAGTTTTTCTTAAATTATGCTTTTTTGCTGTTTTCTTGTTTTGGTTTTCTACTTGTTTAGAGATTCATGTTATCTGGATGTTTGATGTACTTTACTTATCTTACATATTTTCACTTATTCACAAATTTTAAGCATCTCTTTATTTTCTATTTTTAAAATGTCCTTCCTTTTTCGTCTATGTTAAGCTATTGATTTTATTAGCCCTTCTGTTCTCTCTAGATTACTCTTCATTTCTAAAATATTTTTGACATTGTTAAAATATGTTTAACATTTTTTCCTGTATTCTGTCACTTCATTTCTAAGTTTTACTATTTCAGCTTTATTCTCTGTTTCACCTCTTGTATCATTTTCTAAATTAATTTTATCTTACTTTAAAATAGAATACTTGGTTTTAGTTTTGCAAGCATGTCTTTCAGGTGTGCTTTCATCCCAGGCATGTTATTCTGCTTCTTTCTTTCTTTTTTTTTTTTTTTCCTCTGAGAATCCCTGGCTCTGTTCCCTCCTCTGACATTTATCTGAAGCTTCTTTTCCTTTGTCTCTGTTTTTCCCTTTATTTCCTCCCACACAGTTGCTGATCTCATGCTGATTTTGATGGCTCCTGGTAGTTGGTCCATCCCCACATGTCTTTTGAGATTCCTGGGGATACCTTGTTACTTAGTTTTGCTGTAAAATTTGTTCATGGATTTTACAGTTTTGTATTTATTTCAATTTAGTTTTCAACTGTAGAACAGAGAAAACTAGCCAAGTAAAACACAAAGGAATCGGTAAAGACAAAGCACAGATTAAAGAAAAACAAAAAAATTAAGGAAATAAATAAAACTAAGATCTTGTTCCTTGGAAAGATTAATAAGTAAACTCTACACAGGAGTGATTTTTAGGAATGAGACAAATACAACATGAGGAACAAAAATGTAATTTGATGGACAAAAATATAACATTTAATGTGAAAGCCCAAACAAAAGATTATTTTCCAGGTAAATATAAACTATAAAAACAAGCTCAAAAATAGAAAACTAGAGGGGTAGAGTCAAGATGGTGGATGACAAGGACACGGAATTCGTGTCTCTGTACAACTAGGGCATCTACCAGGCACCAGTGGGGGGAACCATGGACACCGAAGGGGTGGGAGGAACCCCAAGCAACCAGGTAGGACATTGGGAATGGGGGGAATGAAGGGAGAGGAGAAGTGGAGGTGGAACAGGACTGGCACCCCTAAGGGGTGGCTGGGGGTGGGGAGAAGGGATCCCATGCCCGAAGAGGGAAATAGGGGAACCATTGGAACTGCAGAGGATCAAAAGGAAGCGTGACCAGGTTTTCCCTGCCCATTTGGACCCCCAAGAATCTGCTGAGATCCTGGGCCTGATCCTCTGCCCACTGAGGCCCCCTCCAGCTGTGCAGGTCCTGAGGAATGGGAGGGAGGGAAAGGGGAGCAAAAGTAAAGGCCAGACGTCCAGGACCAGCACCCCTGAAGGGTGGCTGCAGGAGGGAAGGAGTTCCTACATGCAGCGGGACCCACCCACAGTTAGGGGTCCAGCGGCGACAGGGGAGACCCTGGGGGGGGAAGTGGGGGAGAGGCCTGAAGGAACAGAAGGGAATGGGGCCAGTGCTTTCCCTGTCCACTTAGGCACCAGGAAGCCTGTTGAGAGGAAAATCTCAAATAAACAACCTAACCTTACCCCTAAAACAATCAGAGTAAGAAGAACAAGAAAACCCCAAAGTTAGCAGAAGGAAAGAAATCATAAAGATCAGATCAGAAATAAATGAAAAAGAAATGAAGGAAATGATAGCAAAGATCAATAAAACTAAAAGCTGGTTCTCTGACAAGATAAACAAAATTGATAAACGATTAGCCAGACTCATCAATTAAAAAAAGGGAGAAGACTCAAATCAACAGAATTAGAAATGAAAAAGGAGAAGTAACAACTGACCCTGCAGAAATACAAAGGATCATGAGAGATTACTACAAGCAACTATATGCCAATAAAATGGACAATCTGGAAGAAATGGACAAATTCTTAGGAAAGCACAACCTTCCGAGACTGAACCAGGAAGAAATAGAAAATATAAACAGAACAATCACAAGCACTGAAATTGAGACTGTGATGAAAAATCTTCCAACAAACAAAAGCCCAGGACCAGATGGCTTTACAGGCAAATTCTATCAAACATTTAGAGAAGAGGTAACACCTATCCTTCTCAAACTCTTCCAAAATATAGCAGAGGGAGGAATACTCCCAAACTTATTCTATGAGGCCACCATCACCCTGATACCAAAACCACACAAAGATGTCACAAAGAAAGCTACAGGCCAATATCTCTGATGAACATAGATGCAAGAATCTTCAACAGGGCTTCCCTGGTGGCGCAGTCGTTGACAGTCCGCCTGCCAATGCAGGTGACATGGGTTCGTGCCCCGGTCCGGGAAGATCCCACATGCCACGGAGCGGCTGGGCCCGTGAACCATGGCTGCTGAGCCTGCACGTCCGGAGCCTGTGCTCCGCAATGGGAGAGGCCACAATAGTGACAGGCCTGCGTACCGCAAAAAAAACAAAAAAACCTCAACAAAATACAAACAGAATCCCATAGCACATTAAAAGGATCATACACCATGGTCAAGTGAGGTTTATCCCAGGAATACAAGGATTCTTCGGTATATGCAAATCAATTACTGTGATACACCGTATTAACAAATTAAAGGATAAAAACCATATGATCATCTCATTAGTTGCAGAAAAAGCTTTTGACAAAATTCAACATCCATTTATGATAAAAACTCTCCAGAAAGTAGGCATAGAGGGAACTTACCTCAACATAATAAAGGCCATATATGACAAAGCCACAGCCAACATCATTCTCAATGGTGAAAAACTGAAACCATTTTCACTAAGATCAGGAACAAGACAAGGTTGCCTACTCTCACCACTATTATTAAACATAGTTTTGGAAGTTTTAGCCACAGCAATCAGAGAAGAAAAAGAAATAAAAGGAATCCAAATCGGAAAAGAAGAAGTAAAACTGTCACTGTTTGCAGATGACATGATACTATACATAGAGAACCCTAAAGATGCTACCAGAGAACTACTAGAACTAATCAATGAATTTTGTAAAGTAGCAGGATACAAAATTAATGCACAGAAATCTCTGGCATCCTATACACTAATGACAAAAATTCTGAAAGTGAAATCAAGAAAACACTCCCATTTACCACTGCAACAAAAAGAATAATATATCTAATAATAAACCTACCTAAGGAGACAAAGGACCTGTATGCAGAAAACTGTAATACACTGATGAAAGAAATTAAAGATGATACGAACAGATGGAGAGGTATACTATGTTCTTGGATAGGAAGAATCAACACTGTGAAAATGGCTATGCTACTGAAAGCAATCTACAGATTCAATGCAATCCCTATCAAACTACCACTGGCATTTTTCACAGAACTAGAACAAAAATTTCGCAGTTTGTATAGGAACACAAAAGACCCTGAATAGCCAAAACAATTTTGAGAAAGAAAAACGGAGCTGGCAGAATCAGCCTCCTGCACTTCAGCTTATACTACAATGCTGTAGTAATCAAGACAGTATGGTACTGGAGTGAAAACAGAAATATAGATCAATGGAACAGGATAGAAAGCCCAGAGATAAACCCATTCACATATGATCACCTTATGTTTGATAAAGGAGGCAAGAATATACAATGGAGAAAAGACAGCCTCTTCAATAAGTGGTGCTGGGAAAACTGGACAGCTGCATGTAAAAGAATGAAATTAGAACACTCCCTAACACCACACACAAAAATAAACTCAAAATGGATTAAAGATCTAAATGTAAGGCCAGAAACTATCAAACTCTTAGAGGAAAACATAGGCAGAACACTCTATAACGTAAATCACAGCAAGATCCTTTTGTGACCCACCTCCTAGAGAAATGGAAATAAAAACAAAATAAACAAATGGAACCTAATGAGACTTAAAAGCTTTGCACAGCAAAGGAAACCGTAAAGAAGATGAAAAGACAACGCTCAGAATGGGAGAAAATATTTTCAAATGAAGCAACTGAAAAAGGATTAATCTCCAAAATATACGAGCAGCTCATGCAGCTCAATATCAAAAAAAACCCAAACAACCCAATCAAAAAATGGTCAGAAGACCTAAATAGACATTTCTTCAAAGAAGATATACAGATTGCCAACAAACACATGAAAAGATGCTTAATATCATTAATCATTAGACAAATGCAAATCAAAACTACGATGAAGTATCACCTCACACTTGTCAGAATGGCCATCATCAAAAAATCTACAAACAATAAATGCTGGAGAGGGTGTGGAGAAAAGGGAACCCTCCTGCACTGTTGGTGGGAATGTAAATTGGTACAGCCACTATGGAGAACAGTATGGAGGTTCCTTTAAAAACTAAAAATCCCACTACTGGACATATACCCTGAGCAAACCATAGTTCAAAAAGAGTCATGTACCATAATGTTCATTGCAGCTCTATTTACAATAGCCAGGACATGGAAGCAACCTAAGTGTCCATCAACAGATGAATGGATAAAGATGTGGCACATACATACAATGGAATATTAATCAGCCATGAAAAGAAATGAAATTGAGTTATTTATAGTGAGATGGATGGATCTAGAGTCTGTCATACAGAGTGAAGTAAGTCAGAAAAAAACACAAATACCATATGCTAACATATATATATATGGAATCTAAGGAAGAAAAAAAAAAGTGAAGAACCTAGGGGCAAGACGGGAATAAAGATAGAGACCTACTAAAGAATGGACTTGAGGTTATGGGGAGGGGGAAGCGTAAGCTGTGACAAAGTGAGAGAGTGGCATGGACATATATACACTACCATATAGAAAATAGATAGCTGGTTGGAAGCAGCTGCCTAGCACAGGGAGATCAGCTCGGTGCTTTGCGACTATCTAGAGGGGTGGGATAGGGAGGGTGGGAGGGAGATGCAAGAGGGAGGGGATATGGAGATATACATATGCATATAGCTGATTCATTTTGTTATATAGCAGAAACTAACACAACACTGTAAAGCAATTATACTCCAATAAAGATGTTAAAAAATAAGATAGAAAACTAAACAGACCAATGTGCAGAAAAGAGTTAACATAGCAGGGCTGAAGCTGCTCTCTTCAGAAGGACCTACTTACAGGCTGGTTCTTGGCTGGCATCTCAGATCTTGGCACTTGACCCATCCTCCACACTATTAAAGGTAGTTCAATGTGCTGTAGACTATGAAATCACTCTGATTTATGCTGCATACCTGCTTTCCATCTGGAAATTTGAAATTTTGGAATGTGCTAGAAAGAAGATATGTGAGTAGCCCCCCCCCCCCGGCCATGAAAACCTTGACCCTGAGTCTATAATGGGCTTCACTAGGCAGAAACATTGCACATGTAACTGCACTTTTCATTGCTGGAGGAAAGAGCACGTTCTGTTCTTCTGAGTGTCCCCTCCCAGGAAGGAGAGAACATAAGGAAACTTACGTATGGATTTTTCTAGACTTCACCCATGCCTCTTTTCCTTGGTGATATCCTTTCACTGTAATACGTCTCAGCTATGAGAACAACTACATTCTGTCCTTTGGTTAACACTAGTGGACTGTTGAATGTTGCCTTTCTAATGAATCACACGCTGACAACCCTAAAATATATGGGAAAGATAGTCAAATTTCTACCCACCTAAAAATGTACCAGCTTCAGAGAGTTCCAAGAACACTCTACCAAATCTTTAAAATACCAGGCTTGTAAATTTTCTTACTGAAGTCTATTGTCTTGATTTTTTTCTTGATAGGGATTTCTGAACAAGATCTTTAGATTTGTCACATTCTCTGGTATTTTTTAAGTCTTGTTTTCCTCTCTCTATTTCAGAGCTGTTGTTAAACATAGAAAAATTCATGATTGTTAAATCTTTTAATATGTTAACTCAATCTTAGTGATTAGAATATCTCTTTGTCTAGAACATGTGCTCTGAAGTTAGATTTCCCAGATTTGCATTTTCAGTCTTTTTCCTTGATAGCTATAAGATCTAGTGCAAATTACTTAAATTTTTTTGAGCCTGTTTCTTCATGTGTAATGTACTAATATAGAGCACTCCTATCTAATATACTTATAGAGTAGTGTAATATACTTTATAGAGTACTCCATAAGTTGTGAGGATTAAATTAAATAATGTACTTATAAAGTGCTAACAAAATGACTGATACGTGGAAGTCACTTGACTGTTAAATATAAGGTGTATAGTGAATATTTAAACCCACTGGCATTTATTTTGATTACTGATGTTTGAAATAATTTCAAACTATTAAGTGTAACCCCAAAATAAATTTATTCATTTATATGTTCACTTACATATTCACTCATCATGTATTCAACAAACCTTAAGTGTCATACAATTCTGGGTCATGATATTCTATAGCAATTGTATAAGGATTGTACTCTGATGAAACATACATTTGCGTGTTATAAAAGCACACAAATAAACTTATAAACTTATATTTTCTATCAACACCTAGAATATTTTTTTCCTCCAATTAAGTCAAGATTTCAGCATTCTTGTATGTCTCCTAACTCCCTCTTCATCCCCTTCTCTCACCTCCAGTTAATCTACCATCTTAATATTCTTTGGAATTTTTGCTTCAGAGTATGGTTGTTCTTGTTTACAAATAAACCCTGTAGACTAAACAATAATGACTATAGCTTTTTTCAACTAAGTTCATCCTTTTAAATTCATTATTTGTTTCCCTTCTATTAATTGTACTAGTGACTAGACAATTACTACAGTATCAACCAATCGTGCAGGTAAAATCTTGCTCACATATACGAAGCAAAAATTTTACATTCTAAGAACTTTGAGAGATTCTCTGCTAGTAATTTTTTTTCTTTTCTTCTTTGTATATGTGAAAGTCTTTATTTTGTTCTCAAAACTGAATAATTTTTTACTTGGCATGAAATTCTAGGATTAAACCCATTTTCCTTTGAAACTAGACAAATTCTTCTGGTTTAAGTGATAGAAATTTTATTAATCTACTTCAAAATTCTTTTTTAAAAGAGAATTTCCCCCTACACTACATGCTTTTGGGTTTGTTTGTTTTTTTAACTGCTTGTAACCACTACTCTGTCCTCCATTTCTGTTATTTTGTTATTTTAAGAGTGTTATTTAAATGGAATCATACAGTGTATAACATTTTGAAATTGGCTTTTTTCACTCACTCAACATTACTCCCTAGCAAATTCATACTAGTTGTGTTTATCAGTATTTTCTTATATATATATATATATATTTTTTTTTTTTTGATTAGTATTCCATGGTATGTACATACCACGGTTTGTTTAACCCCTTGAAGGACATCTGAGTGGTTTCCAGTTTGGGGCTATTATGAATAAAGCTTTTAGTAGCATTTGTGTACAGGATATTTTGTGATCATATGTAATTGTTTCTCTGGTATAAATTCCCAGAAGTGCAGTTACTGGATCTATGGCTAAGGCATATTTTACTTTTGTAAAGAAACTGCTATGTTCTATTCTACGGTGGCTATGACATTGTGATGTATGAATAATTCAGTTTCTTCACATCTTTGCTAGCATTTGGTGTTAGTACTAAATTTTATTTCAGCCATTTTATTAGATGTATAGTGATATCTCATTTGGGTTTTAATTTGCATTTCTCTAACAGCTAATGATTTTGAACATCTCTTCATGTGCTTGTTTGTCATCTATACTCCTTCTTCAATGAAATGTCTATTCATATATTTAATCTTCTTCTAATTGGATTAATTGGTCTTTGGCATTGAGTTCTGAGAGTCCTTTATATATTCTACATACAAGTCCATTTTTGGATATGTGGTTTGCAAATATTTTCTCACACTTCTTCCATTCTCTTTGCAGAGCAACTTTTAAATTTTGATGAGATCCAACTTAGCAATTTTTCCTTTTATGGATCATGCTTTAAGGTGTCAAGTCTAATAATATTTTCCTAGTCCCCACATTCTGAAGACTTTCTCCTGTTGCTCTGTAAAAGTTTATAGCTTTACATTTAAGTCTGTTATTCATTTTCAGTTAAGTTTTATATAAAGTGAAGTTTGGTTTTAAGTGTAATTTTGCTTATGGATGTCCTCTCATTAACTTCTTACACTTCAGTATTATAAGTTTGCATAAGTGTGCAGCTTAATGAATTTTCACAAACTGAGCACATGCAGATAACCAGGATCCAGACCAAGAAGTGCACAATTACAAGATCCTTTGTGTCCCTTTCTACTCTACTGATGGGGTACTTTTCTTGTTTTTGAACTTTATATTATCAGAACCATGTTGTATGTGTTATTTTGTTTCTAATATCTTCCATTCAACATTATGTTTATGAGATCCACCTATATTGTTGTGTGTAGCTCTAAGTCACTCATTGTATGACTATTATATGAATATATTTTGATTAATTTCTCCATTTCCATGTTAAGAGATGTTTGGGTTGTTTCGATTTGGGGACTGTTGTGAATAGTAATAGTGCTGCTTTGATTATTCTTATCCATGTATTTTAGTGAATAGATATGACCTTTTCTGTTGTGTATATACCTAGAAGTAGAATTGTTAGATCATAGGATAGGCATATATACTGAGCTTTCATATATATTACCAAAGAGCTTTTCTAAAAGGAGTTCCAATTATCTCACCTCCTTGACCACACTTGGTACTTTCAGTCTTTTTGATTTTAACCAATCTAATAGATATGTGTTACATTGCCATTTTTTTCTCTATTTTTAAACTTAATTTGGAGACAATTTTGGACTGCTCAAAAAGTTCTCAAATGAATGAAAAGAATTCCAGTATATCCTTCACCCAGATTCCTTAAATGTTAAGTGTGTGCGTGTGTACATAATTTGAACTTTTGAGAGCAAATTGTAGTCCTGTACTCCTAAACATGTGTGTATTTTCTAAACATAAGGACTATCTCTTACATAAACATAGTCTAGTGATCATAACTGAAAACATTACCATTAAGACAGTACTGTTATCTTATCAACAAATCTTATTCAGATTTCATGAATTGTCACACAATTATTCTTTATATCCAAAATATATATTTATTCTGGTTTGAGAAGCTGCTCACTTGTCTGGCCCCATCTTGATCTGGACATACCAACCTTCTTTCTCTTCCTGAACTGTGCAAAGCTCATTTCAGCCATCAAAGCTTTACACTGGTCCGGTCCTTCTACCCTGCAGTTTCTTTTTTTCTCCAATATCCTAGATTTTCCTCCTTTCACTTAAGTCTTGGCTTAAATATTACCTCCTCAGTGAGATCTTCTCTACTCACCTGAACAGTAGTAGCACCCACTCTCTCTCTTAAATTATCCTATTTTAAGTATCTGCATAGGGCTCTTTATTCATTTTGTTAGTGTATCATCTACCTCCACTAACATGAGAGGTCTATGAGAGCAGAGAACTTGGTGTCCTTGTTCTTGACTATTTCCATTGCCAAGGTAATGACTGACATTTAGTATGTAATCAATACAGATATATTACCGACTGATTGAACTGATGTTATCCATGGATGTCACATTAAAACTCTTGAAAGGTATCACTCTTTCCTTCATGATAGTCTATCTGAAATGCTTGAAATAGATTTACCAGATATAATATTATCAAGAACCAGTAAGCAACAAGGACCTACTGTATAGCACAGGGAACTATATTCAATACCTTGTAACTTACAATAACTTACAATGGAAAAGAATCCGACCTATAGATATATTTATATATCTATATATCTATATCTGTATCACTTTGATGTACATCATAAACTAACACAACATTGTAAATCAACTATATTTCAATTAAAAAATAGTAATTAAGATAATCTCCCAGGACAAGTAACTTTGTAATACAGAGTAATGCTCTACTGGGAAATCCATGAAGGTACAATATATGAAGACTGGAAAATGGGAACTGGTTCAGATGACCAATTTATGGAAATGATGTGAAACTGCTACACTAGGGAGAGCCTAGATAAGGTTAGAAAAATAGAAACTTGAAATAGGGTAAGGACAATTTGCTCTCTACTCATACTTCTTTCAGGATAAGTCTACTTTTAAAATTAAATTTAAAAAATACAATTAAATTTAATTTACAGATTTTTCAAATCAAAAGCAGCAGCATTTTTTGTTTTCAGCTTTAATTTACTTGTCCTCAGTCAACTGTGTTTCATTTCTTGTTTTGAACCCTGTATGTTTAGTCAAATGTTTCAGAATATTAAATTCTACCTCTTTTGATAACCTTATGGTTAATTATCAAAGCTTATTGCTCAAATAGCAATCATGGAAAGATACTTTCAGTGTCATGTGAAATTATAGTTGTGCATGTTGATAAGTATGTAACACTTGATAGCTATTTATTTAACCTTATAACATGCTGGTGAGTAGAGGTGGGTGATACCTATTTTATAACCAGTCTGTAAATGTGCAAAGGGGTTAAATGACTTGCTCAGCGTTCTATAGAAAAACTGGAAGACAGGTCTGTGGGGGCAGCCACCTCCTTAACCATGACTTCATTCAAAATTGATGGAGTATTTCAAGATCTACTCTTGGAGAATGCTAATCCATGGGGTCTAGGGTAAGACCTAGGAAATTACATTCTTAACACTCCCCCAGATGACTCTAACTAATATTGAGAAATATTTAGTAGTTAGTCATGATCCAGTGATGGTTGTTTGATCCACTAATAGAGAAATAAAAAAATGTATTGGGAAGAGGGGTTCATCTCTGTATTTATACAAGCCCTGGTCAGAACATTTTGGCTCTAGCTTGGTACCTTCCAAGTACTAATTAGCCTGTTTTTCTGTCAGACATAAAATTCCAACCCCTCCTAAATTCTTTTAACTTAATTTAGGATCAAAAAGGGCCCAGCTACTGAAAAGGATAAGCAGTTATTAGATAGTGTCAGAAAGAGCTATGAAATTAAGAGATTATGCAATTTCAGAAAGAGTTTGTAAAATTAAACTCCCTGCTAAAATAACCCCTATTTAGAGACAGCTTGGGAGACAGGTATTCAGAAGCAGCTTTATGAATAAGCTTTTACAGGAAAACAAAAAAAGGAGAGGAGACCTGATGCACTGAGTTTGTTTCTGTTTGTTTTTTTTTTTCCCCCTCTGTGCTCTCATTCCTCTCTACCTGGTCTAAAGTTTTCTAGTATCCGCTCCTCACTTTCCTCAGCATGACTAATATTTTCCTGTGCAAGCTTACTTAGCACATGAGATGGAAATGTCAAAAATGCTGTGAGAGGCTCAGAAGAAAATTACTGTGCCAGGCTGAGCTTGATGGTAAGATAGGGTAATAAAAACTGTTCACTAGGAGCACTCTCTAGCCCCTTGGGTCATATTGTAAAAGATTCAGGAAGTAGATCTGTTAGGAGCTGAGCATTCATTGAGTACTTTCACATGGAGAGAAATATATTCCCCACTTTTGTTCTTCTTTCCTTAACTGTCAGAGAGTGGCATTACTCTGTGAGCATGCTGCCTTTCTGGAGATGGGTTACAAATAGCCAAAAGAAAATGTTTGCGTGACTAAAATTATGGTTATGTGAAAACAAGACTAAGACGATGTATTAAAAGGAGATGCCTAGGAGGAAAGCAACCTGGGTTCTCGTTCCTGACACTGACCAGTCATGTTTCTTCTCTTAGTGTGAATTTCCATGTCTGTGAAAGCAGTAGGTAGACTAGAGCAAGGGTGAGAACTGGTGGTCCACAGACACATTTTATTCATTTTATTTGGCTTTCATGATGCTTCTTTCTTCCCTTTGCTTTCTCCACCCATTTCTTAATTTCTTTTTCCCCTTCCTCCATCAAATTTAAGATAAAATCTGAATATTAGGAAAGCCCATATAACAATATATGTTGTTTATTTTATTTTATTGAAGTCTAGTTGATTTACAGTATTAGTTTCAGATGTATGAGATAGTGATTCTGTAATAGATTATACTCCACTTAAAGTTATTACAAAATAACAACTATGTTTCTCTGTGCTGTACAATTTTCCTTGTTGCTTATTTGTTTTTAAATCTTTAATTGAAGTGTTACAATTGTGTTAGTTTCAGGTGTACAGCAAAGTGATTCAGTTATCTATCTATGTATATATGTATCTATGTATCTATTCTTCTTCAGATTCTTTTCCATTATAGGTTATTACAAAATATTGAGTATAGTTCCGTGTGCTATACAGTAGGTCCTTGCTGATTATCTATTTTATATATAGCAGTGTGTATATTTTAATCCCAAACTCCTAATTTATCCCTCCTTCCTTTCCTCTTTGGTAACCATAAGTTTGTTTTCCATGTCTGTGGGTCTATTTCTGTTTTGTATGTTGTTTGGATTCTCTTAGGAACCAGGGAGGGATGGTGGCACCAGATCTGGATGGCACCTGTGTCCCATTAGAAGTGGCATGTCGGGGTCTGTGATGTCTCTGTCACTGCCTACTGACTCCCAACCCTAACGGTTAATGTCAGCTGTGTTCATCACTACACTGTTGTTTGTCTTGGATAGAGAAATGTATTTTTTACCCATGTCTCTATAAAAAGGGTGAAAATGAAAGATAGACCATAACGTCTGCATTAAAAAAAAAAGAAAAAAAAAGAGGAGTGGTGAGAGAGGGCGTTCCAGTTTCTCTCTTCTCTGTTAACTTGGTTGCATCTATAATGTTTGCCTCCTAAGAAACAGACATCATAAGTGCGTCAAATTTAGCACATGTTCAATGTGTGCAGTGTCATTGGGGTGAATGAGGTGAATCCTGTGACCCAATGTCTGCAAGAGGATTGATGCGGTCTCTGCCCAACAGCATGCAGCAGGACTCAGGTCGGTCCTGTTGGCATGCTGCTCTGTATTCTTTCAAGCGAACATTGTTGGCATTTTGTTCTGTTTCTGTGTTCTTTGCCTTTGCTTCTATTCTTTCACTGAGTAGGCAAAGACATGTGGGCTAAGGTATTTAATTTCTTGTTGAAACAAAATGCAAACTAAACTCCAGATGCTACATTTTAAATCTCCCAACTTTCAGTCTTGAACAAACTCAGTCATTTAGTAAGCATTTCCTTAGTGTCTACTATATTCCAGGATTTGTGCTCCACGTGGTGATGTAGAGATAGAAAAGTACCCCCTGACTGACAGGCTGCTGAGAATGAGAGACAAGAAAATAATATCCGGTAGGGTGAAGTCCAAGGCTCTGCCAAAGACCAGCAGGGAAGCCCATTGGTCATGCAAATCTTGGTTTATTGGACTTGATGAACTAGGAGAGCACTACGTTGACTGAGTCCCAGTGATGTCTACAAAAGGGGAAGTTGGAATAATATTTTTTACTGAACTGGTGGTGGTGGGAGAGGGGTATGAGTGCTTGGATTTGTCATAAGGTGGTTTTAAGGCGGAAATTAGAAAGTGAGATCTGGCAGAGAGTCTTTGAAATTTGCAAACTAGGTGAGTTGCTGGACCACCGAGTGGTCTTACCTTCTATAATTCACCTGGTGCAGGTGATCGGCCAGCATCCGTTAGGCTGATGGCTTTCCTAGCTTGTGTGGTTGTGATTTTCCTAGCTATTGATTTTCAAACTAACACAGAGCTGAGGACAGGGGTAGGGAGTCACAAAGCTTGTTGTTCTTACTGGGATTCAAACGTTTTTCTTGAATAAACGCTCCTTGGAGTTTTTTGCAGGGCTTCGGTTAATTTCCAGGGTTCTAAAGAAGTTGACTGTGATCATTTTTGCCAGTACTCCCATTGTTTTTTGGAGGAACAAAGTTTTAGAGTGGATTTCCATTTTGGTAGTGTTTATTTTGGACTTACTTTTTTTTTTTTAAGTTAATTTGTTTATTTTTGGCTGCATTGGGTCTTCGTTGCTGTGCACAGGCTTTCTCCAGTTGCAGTGAGCATGGGTTACTCCTTGCTGCAGTGTGTGGGCTTCATTGTGGTGGCCTCTCTTGTTGCAGAGCAAGGGCTCTAGGCATGCAGACTCAGTAGTTGTGGCTCGCAGGTTGTAGAGCGCAGACTCGGTAGTTGTGGCGCACAGGCTTAGTTGCTCCATGGCATGTGGGATCTTCCCGACCCAGGGCTTGAACCCATGTGCCCTGCACTAGCAGGCAGATTCTCAACCACTGTGCCACCAGGGAAGCCCGTGTTTTGGACTTACTTTTAAATCAGTTGGTCTGGTGTCTTATAAAATATGAATCTGAGTGGGCTGATGTTAAAACATTTCCAGCTTAGTTTGTCTTGAAATTTTGTTTTGGTACAGATCACCTGTTTTGTGAGTCACAGTACATTTTGAAAGTTGTGATCTTTTGCTTTACTCAGTGACCAGGTGATTTGGATGAAGAGGTGCTGGACTGAGCCTGGATTTGGAGGCAGGTAAAAGTGAAAAGGGCAGGCAAATCATCCTGGAGGAAATGATGTTGAAGAAGAGGAAGAATGAGCCCCATGGAAGTGTTAGTGATGTCCTGGGGTGAGGCAGCATCATCTGATACATAATTCTTGAGCAGCTGCTAATGTGTCAGGCTCCAGTACAGGCCCTAAAGATACAGCAGTGAACAAAAAAAAATCCCTGCCTTTATAGAATTTATATTCTAATGCTAGGATGCTGGAGAGGGATAGAAAACAAATAGATGTGATAAGTAGTGAAAAGTGCTATGAAGAAAATAATCTGGCAGGTGATGGAGACCAACTGGGTTGCTATTTTTCACAGAAAGATCAGGAAATTCCTTTCTGATAAGAAGATATTAGAACAGACCTCAGTGAAGTAAGGAGTGAGCCCTGAGGCTTTCTCAGGGCAGAGTGTTCTGAGCATAAGCAATGGTGAGGGCAAATGCCTGGGGTGGGAACAGGGCAGTGAATAACCCTGGGTTTAGAGAAGTGACACACTGGGATGTGAGGATTCGGGAGAGAGGAGAAGTCCTTGAGAAAATATGCTGAGGCGGTCAAGTCACGGAGGAGGGAGGAGGGGAGCATGGTCAGAATAGCAGGGGCTTAGAATAAGGAGTGTAGTTCCTCAGAGGGGCTCGTGTTGCTGCCTTTAGGATGGACCTGACGAAGACAAGAGTGAGAGGTGGTGGCATCAATTGTTACAAGGTCTCCTAAGGTTTCTTGGTCTGAGGTTGTTAGTCAGGTGGGTGACACCCACAGGAAGCATTGGAGGCTTGACCTCTGTGTTTCGTTTTTGCCATTGGCTTTGTAACTGCTACCATGAAGATCCCGCTCTGCCTTTCTGAACAAGAATAATTGTCACAGGATCAGACTGTCTAGTCCAATTCAGATTTCCTAGTCTTAAAGAAGCCCCTCTGCTTGGTTTAAATGGACCCAGTGTTCCACTGTCCTCAGGAAAGAGGCTGCTAGCGATGCTTGTGCCTCAAAGAACTGTACTGTGAACAGGTATTCAAAACAGAGAATGAATATATTTTCATTCTCTGGGCTTCTCCAGTGAGACGATGCTTAACGCTTTACCACATTTTCCTAGCAAGATCCACGAGTTTTAGAACTGTAAAGAAAAGATTTGTATTATCGGCTTCTTATTTGAATGAATTTGAGTCACTAGGATCTTTTTACTGGAAATTACTGTTTATTGCTTATTCCCTGCTGTATCCCAGTGTTGAGATAATAGGGACTCAAACAGAATTTGTTGAATGAATCAATGTCTGTTAGAAGTGACTTTTAAAAATGTTTCCTGTATTATGAAATGTGATCATTACTTCCTCTCCTGGGGTCTTTAGACCTCTTTCTCTCTAAGGCTCCTTGGGTTCAGCCTATATATATGCTTGTGTCTGTCCATTCTTAAAATGTCCTCCTTTAATTCTGACTCCCTCTGGCCACTCCATATCTAGTCCTCATTCTCTTATATTATTCACTCCTGAAGCCACTGAGGTCTTACTTCCACATCTATGATGCCAGATCCCATTAAACTATTTTTTTATGGCTAAAATCAGTTGATGACTTTGGAGCCATGTTTCAATTCGTATATACTACTCTTTTTCTTTAAAGATTTATCTCCTTAACTTTCATGACATATTTCTCTTCTAGTTCCTGTATCTCTCTCTGAACAGTTCTCTTCCTCTGTTCATTGCTTCAGTGTAGGTCTTCCTCAGAGTTTTGTCCTTACCCATTCTTCTCTTCTCTTACTCTGTTCCTATAGAAAGATGCTTGGTCTAAGGGTACATCTGACCTGAACTCCAAACACAGACTCAAACGGCCTCAAATTTAACAGTCCACAAACTTGGATTTATTATCTTCTCTCATTCCTTCCCTGGAAATGTTGTTGTTCTTCTTTTCTTCTCTTTTTTCCTTTTCTTTCTCCTTGTCCATTGCCTTAAAGACCCCTTCCTCTTTTACCATCATATCCAGTCTCCCCCTAGGAGCTGCCAGTTCTGCCTGCTGCCCATGTTTTGAATCCTCCTCCCCTTTATTATTCTCTCTGTATCTACCTTGATTCAGGACTCCTTTAGCTCTAGTTTGTGTTACTTAATCTCCTCTCTTCCGTTCTCTTCATGCCTCTGTTCCAATAAGATGCAAGATGGTTATGTAGGAAAGATCAAGTTGACATCTATTATGTTATTTTTAAAATTTTTCCTACTGATCTATCAGAGACTGTTAAGAGGCAGAAATCCTCCTTCTGACTATACTTAATTTGTGAAGCACATCCTTCTTAGATAAGTGGTGAATTTGAGCAGTATCCAATTTTATAATAATGGATCATTGATCTCGCTAATTCCTTTAAAATAAGGCATTATTATGATGGTTTGGAGACCTTCTCTGTAGCAGTTTTGGTTCCCTCTCAAAAGCTATTCCCCAATTCTTTGCTAATAGCCCCATTTTCCCACAGCCCTGTCCTTCAGGGGCATCCAGACACATTTCCAAGGCCAAAGCATGAAGCTATGATCGTACTGATACTAGGTCAAACTTGGTGGTCTTGTTTTTACTTTCAAATGGTTGGTATGGGCAAAGGCATATGTAAAAATCCTGAGACTTTGGTGGAAATCTGCTGGGAATTACTGGGAATTGTTTTCCTAGCTGGTATGAGACACACAAAATAGGGAAAACATGGCTCCTCTTTTCCTGCTGCACGTGGTCGTGAGGACATAGTTCCTAGATCTGCTGCAGCCACCTGGTAAGCATAAGAAGAGCTAGTGGGAGAAAAGGCCCATTTGCTGAAGGTGACAGCGTGGCAGAATGTCAAGAACTATGGGTCTTGGAGAACATTTTTTAGTGGCATGACTTCTGAAAATCTGAGAGAGAGAGAAACCATTCCAGTGTGAGAGAAACCATTTCCTTCCTATTTAATAAAGTGCATTGAGGATTTCTATTTCTTGAGGTCAAACTCATCCTAACTGATATCCCAAGACATTTTCCTATGGTGATATGTGCTCGGTGACTGAAGATCTCACTTCTTGTTATAGAAGTCTTGTCTCCAGAACTATTTTTTTCTCAATTTGTTGGTTTTTTAAAATTAAAATCATATAAGGGCTAAAAGTAAATTTAGCAATCTTCCAGTCCAGCTTCTGTCAACCTCAATTCCATTTCTGGAGCTGGTGAGGCATAAAACATAACTACATCAATACTAATAGCTCACCTTCTTTACTCTTACACATAGAAAACTAGAGACCAAAGAGATTAATGACTTCTAATGATCTCACCACAGTAACAAACCTGGGATCAGAACCCAGGTTTCTTCTTTATTCTCTATGTTGTGTCTGCTTGGTTTCATCCATACTTTTATATATTGAATCATCCTGTGATTAATCCTACTTTCAATAAGGAAGTTTCACTTGTTCAGTTACCCAGGTTCTGTGCTTTCTTATATGCCTGCAGATGGCCACTGTCAGTCTCTATGTCTCCTCAAATACTTATGTATAAATGTATTTGATCCCACACAAAGCCCTTTGGATTTTTGAAAAGTGACAGCTGAGTCACTCTGAGTGAAGGTCAAGTATTGACACCTCAGAGTTCAAGAAGATTGATGGATTTACTTTTGGTTAGTGTCTACTGGTAAGTGACTAGCCAATCCAGGACATTATCCAAATAATTTAAGCCAAAGAAATGCGCTTGGCTTGCATGTTTTTGATTTTGGAGGTCTGGGGTTTTGTTTTTGTCTCTAGCACCATGTGTTAGTGTAGTCCTGAATCCAGCAGTCTGCTGGAATCTGCCTGGAAGATCCCTTGCTGAGGTCTTTCGAAAATGAATAGAACAAAATTTGTCCGATGACAGGAACCAAGGTTGAGCTGATATATGGCAAAGGAAGCAGGGTCCAACAGTGTGATTCTCTGAGCTCCAGACATAACTCTTGGGGTTGGGCTTTTCAGCTTCAGTCCTATTGTCCACTGGTTCAAGTTTCATTGAGGTCCCAGCCAGCCCTTGTAAGCAGCTGCTGCATTCAGAAAGCAAAGAAGTCTTGCTTCTGACCTCCTCTGATCTTTCCCTCTGATGTGCTGACTAAATGCTCCAACTAAAAACCCACATAACATTCCATCATTACCTCATTTGCCTAGGGCTTCGTTTTTTGAGAAGGGAGTGGAATGAAAAATGTTATGGGGACAATGTTGGGGTGAGTAATTGAATTGTACACATACTTAACATTGAGATCCTGGAGCAACCTAATTTAAGCTTTCATTTGTTCGAATGGGTAATGTGTTCATTAAGTTTCAAGAGGTACTTTGAATTTCACTGGAGGTTCAATTTCCTTGTCTAGAGATGTCTACATTGACTACCAGCTTGCTCATTGTTGTGACAGCTTGATAACCAAAACTAATGTGTGGAGGACTCAAGGGGGAGTTGGGGTACAAAGTAGTGGTTCTGTCCTCTGAGATGTTGCCAACTTTAGAGTGTTTCTAGCCTAGAATAGCAATTTTCTTCCACAAAAGAATCATTTAATAGTTTGTAATTGAACATAATACCATATGCTCTCGGGTCAAAGCAGAACTTAGTAATTTGAGTTGACTTTGGTGCGAGGTAAACTTTGAATTTTATTGTTAATAGTGTTTCTCTGTCTTTCCTAGTCACATGGCAAGGACCGGGGTGGGCAAGAAGGTGTTGCATTTTAGTATTTCTTTCCTATTCTCTGCAATGAAAGTTGCTATTATTTAGTTTGTATCCGTAAATGACAGATTTGTCTTTAAGAATGAAATCTTAAGGTTTGTCTTTAAGAAGTAAACCGTACGGTTATTTTCTTCCTTTCCTGTGCCCAACACATTGTTGATCTTTACAGTTACACTAATACTTGTTTGGAGAAATAGAAACTATAATTTTAAGGTGTTTTTGCTTTGTTTTTAGTTTAAATAGGTTTTACTCTTGCAGATTCTGATACCAAGAGATATAGTGGTGGGGAGGTTCAGCTTTCATCAAGTCTAAATCTTGTCCTGCTCTGGTTAAACACTGTCTTTAAGGAAGAATGATGGGAAATGCTGGTGAGTTGAGAGGAAAGAATAAGAACGATTGAGGTGCGATATTCATGACTGGAGTCTAAGGGGAGAGGGTGGGTTGAGATGCCTACTGAATACTGTTAAATATAAGAACCCCTATCCCTGAGATGTTACCAGGCATGTCAAGGCATTCTAACATCTTAAATAAGCCGGGCCAGGCTCAACATGTGCCTGATAATTTCTTCTCCAAGGAGAGAATTCAAGTCCTATCTTTTTAATCAGCTGAGCATCCCACTGGGTGCAGTTCTCCTCACTATTCGCACTGTTCCTATGGTTACAAGTCATTAGTTCTTTTAGGGAACTAGATGCCGTCTGATTCATTACTACATATGTGTTTATTGTTTCCTCCCTTCCTTCCTCTTTCCCTTCCCTTTCCTTCCCTCCCTCCCTCCTTCCTCCCTCCCTCCCTCCCTCCCTCCCTCCCTCCCTCCCTCCCTCCTTCCTTCCTTCCTTCCTTCCTTCCTTCCTTCCTTCCTTCCTTCCTTCCTTCCTTCCTCCCTTCCTTCCTTCCTTCCTTCCTTTCTTCCTTTCCTCTCCTCATTTGTTCATTCACTCATTCATAATGACTCTTTTCTATTTGCAAGACATTGAGTAATGTGCCACCAGGGATAAATAAGAAGCAAAAGATGCCCATAGTCTACCAAGAAAGATCACATTTGTATTCATATAATTATAATGCAATGTAGAAAGTGATACAGGCCATGAGAGTGATGTGAGGGCCAGCAGGAACTGAGAAGATGGAGAAGTCTCTTCTAGTGAGAAAAATCAGGAAACTCTTCATATCTTTATTTAGAAGTCTAAAAGTTTTATGGTGAGAAAAAAATTGATTTAAATAAGAAATATATCAGGGGCTGGAATTTAGTATGCTGATAGCCTGAGATAATTTGTTCTCCTCTTCCTATTGAATTCATAAGGGGATTTTTTTTTTCTTTTGTGGTACGCGGTCCTCTCACTGTTGTGGCCTCTCCCATGGCGGAGCACAGGCTCTAGACGCGCAGGCTCAGCGGCCATGGCTCACGGGCCTAGCCGCTCCGTGGCATGTGGGATCTTCCCAGACCGGGGCACGAACCCGTGTCCCCTGCATCGGCAGGTGGACTCTCAACCACTGCGCCACCAGGGAAGCCCCATAAGGGGATATTTTATGTTTTATTCTCTTAATCAGACCAAAGCATCTTGATTGCAATTAATCTATATGAACAAAGATCTATTTTACTACCTTTTTCTCTCCCATAAATATTTTCATGATATCTGTGAAATCAATTCCAGAATTCTAGTAGAGAAACACATTTTAAGAATTTTTTTTTATAAGCATTGGACTTTCTCCTAATTTATAAGCATTGGACTTTCTCCTAATTTTTTCTTTATAAGCGTTGGACTTTCTCCTAATTAGAACAGAACAAAGAATCTTGGAGGTACAGGGGTCTTCAGAGACTATTATCTAGGTTAACTTACTGCCCCCACTTCATAGGTGAAGAAACTCAGGCCCAGAGAAGCAAAGTAACCTGTGTCTCTTGTAAATGACCAAGCTAGAAATGGAGCATGGATTAGAACCAAGGTTCCTTGTTTGTTTTCTCATGTTACCACATTTCCTCTCTTTTTTACAAGCGTATGGAATGTGGATCAAGTCAGTCTGGGTAATGTATATGAAGTAGAACTGGGAGAAAGGTAGCAACAGGAAGATCAATTAGAATTTCCATTACTACAGAAAGGTTAGACAGTTTTTATAGAAAAACTTCTTTCTCATCTCTCTTCCTTTGCTTATTCATCCTTCCACATTGTTGCCACAACTTGGGAAATGACGGTTACTCCTAACATCTAAATGATACCCAAGTAGACAAACTTGCTTCTCAATATCGTTGGGTGATTCCCACACTCATACTTCTCATTTTACTCAAGGTCTAAGGGTGGATTTTGTTTTACCTCTACTTATTCCATCTTCAATGCTCTTCCTTTTTTTATGTAGGTCAGTGTTTCTAATCTATATTTTTTCCTCCTCTCTAAAGAACTTCTTTCAACATTTATTGCAAGGCAGGTTTATTGGCAACAAATTCAATTTTTATTTGTTTAAACAAGTCTTTATTTCTCCTTCACTTTTGAAGGCTAATTTCACAGGGTTCAGAATTCTAGTTTCTTTGAAAATTTTAATTATTTCACTCCACTCTCTTCTTGTATGCATGATTTCTGAGAAGCCGAATGTAATTCTTACCTTTGTTCCTCTATGAGTAAGTAAGGTGTTTTTTTCCTCTTGTTTCTTTCAGGAATTTTTCTTTAGATTTGATTTTCTGTAATTTGAAAATGATATACCTTGGTTTCATTTTTGGGGAGGCATTTATCCTGCTTGATGTTCTCTGAGCTTCCTGGATCTTGGATTTGGTGTTTCACATTAATTTTGGAAAATTCTCCGGCATTAGTGTTTAAAATATTTCTCTGTTCCTTTCTTTCTTCTCCTTCTGGTATTCCCATTATGTGTATGTTATGCCTTTTGCAGTTGTTCCACGATCCTTGGATATAATATTCTGGTTTGCTTTTTAGTCTTTAAGGATCCTATCGCTATATTCTCTAGCTCAGAGATTCTTTCCTCAATTATGTCCAGTCTACTAATAAGCCTAAAGGTAGTCTTCATTTCTGTTACAGTGTATTTGATCTCTAGCATTTCTTTTTGGTTCGTTCTTAGGATTTCCATCTCTCTGCTCACATTACCCATCTCTTCTTACGTGCTGTCTCCTTTGTCCATTAGATCCCTTACACTGTTGTTTTAAATTCCTGTTCTGGTAATTCCAACATCACTGTTGTGTCCGGTTCTGACGCTTGCTTTGTCTCTCCAAATGGTGTTTTTGACTTTTGGTATGCCTTGTAATTTTTTTTTTTTGATAGCCAGACATGATGTAACAGGTAAAATAAATGCTGTAATAGGCTTTTAGTAATATGGTGGTATGGTGTGGGGGATGAGGAAATGTTCTAAAGTCCTATAATTGTCTCAGTCTTTCAGTGAACTTCAAAAGTGTTTCTCATTTTTTTTCCTCCTCCCTTAAGGGGGACAAGATGGCTAGAGGGGGTTGAAGTTGGGTATTTCCTTTCCCCAGGTCATTAGGCTCTGATAAGACCCCAGCAGGTTAGGCTCTGGTTAACTAGCTTCCCCTGAGGTCAGGCCTTGTTAAGAAGAACAGAGTGCTGTGGCATATTTCAAAATAGTCCCTTTTCTCCTACCCCTGCCTGAAGGCTGAGGAGGTTTTTTTCTTTGGTATTTACATGAGAACCTGGTCAAGCTCCTGCAGGTAAATCGTACAATATTGTGTGCCTCCCACCCCCATGACCAGATTCCCCTGAAGTTTTTAATTCTCAGAGTTGTCCTCACTGAGCCTCCAACAATTCATCAATTACAGTTCAGGTTTTCCTACCCTGGCACCTGTTCCCATGGGAGTTTCTGCTCATGAGCCTCTGCTCCGATAAGCCATGACTCTATTTGCCTGTCTCTCTCTCCAGTCTTGGGGCAGTGTTTTGCCTGGTGTCCTCTCCACTCGTAGGTATTTAAGAAGAGCTGTTGATTTTTCAGTTTGCTTAGCTTTCTATTTGTTGTTAGGACAGAGTGGTGACTTCCAAGCTCCTGTGATCCAGAAACAGAAACATAAAAAGTCTTAAGTATGGGTTTTGAAAGTTTCTTCTTTATGGTTTACTTCACTAAGCTCATAGTAGTTAGACCCCAAAGAGGCACAATCAATCCTCCCTACCCATATATAAATAAATGTATGTAATAAATAAATGTGTATAATGTGTATGAGTTTTTAATCAGAGGTTCCGAGGGCATACTTGTTTCATTCCACACCGAATTTACTGAGCAGCTATGCTTCAAAAATACCAGCATTATTCAGAAGTGTATTTGCACTTACCAACACACGTTGAATTAACGATTATGCTATAGCTTGGTGATGCAGCTGTAAAAAACCTAGGCAGAACAAAGAATGGGGATAAAGCTTGGGATATATATTTTTGTATAAAAAACAATTTTTGTTTCTTTTGGTCTGAGAAGTCTCTGATACTGCGGCTTTGAGAACGCTTACAGTACTTTAGTCCACTCTCATGATACTTAAAGAAGGCTTGGCCTGAGGAAAGTATTCAGCATTTAGCTCAGGAAATTTAGTAAAATGTGGTAAATTCATTCTGGAACTCAAACTGCACCAACTGAGTATAATGAATGCATGGCACTGTTAGTAGGCACCATGGTAATTTTGCTAACTACAAAGAAATAAAGTCTTCCTCAAGGATACAGACATCTATGTATATTGGTGAGAAAATATTGAACCAAGCTCTGACTTTTGGAAAACATAAGTAAGCTGCAGGGGTTCTCAGCACTTAGTAAGTTCTTTTCTTACTATTTATTGACTAAATCTTCTCTTTACTGGACTGTTTGGCCTTTTATTGCTTACAGCCAGCAACCTGGGCTTCAGCCCAAATTGTCCACTCCAATCAGTCATTTCTAAAGCCTCTCAAGATCCTGACCCTTTTCTTTGGTCTGTGGTCTGTGGTGACTGCTTAGGGCTAACTTGTTCCATTTATTGAATTTTTTTTACCCCCCCCCCCAGTCACCAGCTTAGCCTGTATGCTATTTCTAGCCTCACCTATTAACCCCCATCTTACATATTACTCTTCCAGAGACATCTCTGCTATGCCCCTGACTTAGAACACTGTTACATCTCTCTGACCAAGCCCTATCTCTTCCTTCATTTGTGAGTTTCTTGAGAGCCTACTTCCTCCACAAAGTTTCTTTTTTCTTTTTTCATTTGTGTCTTCCTCTATTTGCTCCTGAGCACATGATACCTGCCCATAAAATAAACTGAAAACTCCATTTAGCTTTTTATCTTCCTAGCTGATTGTCACTATAGCTCTTTCGCTATATTTTTATGTTTTTGCTTATGGTAAAATGGGTAGGTACAAGTTTTAATATTTCAAAGTTTTCATTTATTTGGAGAGGTAGAGGAGAGTGCGTTATTTGAAAAGCAGTTGGGCTGAATCATGATACATAGTATACACAGGAAAGACCTCTGTCTAGTACAAAATACCTTAAAGAATAAGGCCATTCTCAGAAGGGTACATGTGATTCTAAGGCCAAAACTCACTCTCATAATAATTAGTGACCCTGTTTGTAGCCAAACTCTCAACCAAATGAGCAAATACAATCCATATTTTAGTGTATACTGGATTATAACATTTTCTCCCTACAATTTGTAAATAACTTGACCAGTGCAGCAATACCTAGAAGGTGTTAAAATTTTTTCCATGTTGTAACTGTTTTTAACAATCTTGAGATAAGAAAAAATTTTAGAAGGCAGAACCTATCATTTAAAATATTGATAAATTTTACTAATGTGAAGTTTAACTTGGTATGAACTTTCCCAATGAGGTATTCCATGAAGGCAAAATCTTGACAGAGTTAACAAAAATTAGAATTCTCATTAGGCCATTCCCTTTTATATTCAGGCTTATATCACCATTATCAAAAGTGTTTACAGTAAAAATTATACACTCTTATTCAAGGGAAAGTTTGACACATGGGATTTTCCTTGTTCTTGAACCATACTGAGCACCAGGAAGGCCATATGCTTATCACTGGAGGTGGGAAACAGACAAGGATAAAGGGTAACCCCACCATCCAGGTGTCCATGGATCATATCTTTGCCTCTGCTTTCCAGATGTCCAGAAACCCCATATCCCCAGGGTATTCTAACTCTGATTTGATTTGATTTTCTATAAAATTTTATAAGATTTATGACCTCAAATGTAGTTTTTTTTTCCCATCATGGCTTTTTGTTTTCCTTCAGTATTTTCTATTTTTTATTCTTTTCTCAATATTTATCTTTCCTCCTTTCCTTCTTTTCTTCTTTCCTTCCTTCCCTCCTCTTTCTTCCTTCTTTCTTTTTTCCTTCCTTGATTACAGAGGTTGAGTCAATCAGATATTTCAGGTCATTACTCATGACCTTGACTGGTCCCTGAACATCCTCCCGTATTTATTTTCCATTCTCATTTGCCACTTCTACTCTATAGGCATCATCTTTCAGTGTTTTATGTATATCCTTTATTTGTGTAAATTATTGCAAAATAAATGCTGTTATTTTTGTGCATGTGTGAGGGCTTATAGCCCTCAATCCTCAATCTGTTTTATTTTTTTCATGCCCTTTTGGCCATTTATGACACATCCATTTTACTATCTATGTCCATCTAGCTTGTTGCTTCTAATTGCTGCACAGTACTTCTGTAGAATGCCTTCACATAGTTTATTTATCCATTTCCCTCACACAAATATCTAAATTTCCTCCAAGTCCCCAATTCCACAAATAATGCTAAATAAACCTTTTTATGCAATTGTCACAAATCAGAGCAAATGTTTAGTAGGAGTCACAATACATGTAGAAGGACCTCTGTCTTAATAGCCAGTGTCTTAAGTAACAAGTCCTTGGTTAAACCCCGTTCTCAGAAAAAAACAAGGATTCCAAGGTCAAAATTTATTCTGTAAGTCTATATTCCCTGTAGATTGTGGCCACTGAAGTCTCTACTCAGTCAGTTAATGATTGAATAGAGATTTCTTAAATGCCTTGAATCAATAAGTCTTTTAGTCTTTGTTGAAGATTTTGCATGTGTGTGTTGGACCATGCATTTAACACTAAGGCAGCTTGCAAGTCTACCTTAACCTTTACTTTCTGCTTGTGCAGGGTCTCAAGGTCCACCAGAAGAAAGAGCTTAGCACCCTATCAGGTCTTTCCTGGTCATATGCATAGCCCTGAACATTTGTGTGGTCTTGTAGATCTCCAGAAATATGTCAGAGCTTCTCAAAGTCAACTGTGGATATCTCATTACTCAGATCTTCCTTTCAAATGTTTTAGGGTCAGGTTCTTGTTTGTTCAACTAGTATCATGGCTTTAGGCAGCTGCATTTTTAAACAATTGCCATATATTGTTTTTGACAAACACCCTAGGGATGCGGCTTTTTCTGCAGAGTAAACTTCAAGTCACGTCAAATAATGACAACGTTCTGAAAAGTTATTTAAAAATTTTTTTCTGGGAAGCCATGAGATAAACCAAATAGCAACAATGCCCTGGTGATGGGACTTGAGGAGTGTCAAGGCCCCTTAATCCCCCTGTGATGGCAGCCTGACTGCAGGCTTTACAGCTACTGCAGATGCAATACTACCGGCTTTCAAGGTTACATGGAACTTACAAGAGAGGGATGGGAGTAGGCCAAGTTAATATGCCCTAACTTCACTGCCATTCTTAGTGAAGTTTTGCAGTTTTTCTTGAACAAATTGCTCCTCACATTATTGCGAGCCTTTGGTTAATTTGCAGAGTTCCTAAAAAGTTGATTTTGAAAAATTCGCATGTGTTTTTATTGATTTTTATGGAAGAGCAGACTTATGGAGGTCTTCATTCTACCATTCCAGAAGTCCCAGTGCTTGCAGTTTTAAAAAAGTCTTAATTATAAATCACTTTTTAAGACTTCTGTGGCTTCATCAAGTCCATGTTTTTTATATTTTAGGAATTACAGATCCAAATTTCTACAGGGATCAGGTGGGTACCACAGATGAGAGAATGAGCTTGTGATAATAATATAGGGAGTGATGGTGGGTACCATAAGCCCACCTTAGGGAGTGGCTCCTTCTCAGATCCAGCCCATTGGTCTGCACTTGGAAATAGGGACCAAATATTGCCAGATTTTCCAGTTTACTGAAATAAACAAGAAATTCAGATTTAAAAAGGAAATGTCTTTACATATATTACATACGTTATTTCATGAAGCCCAATGGCACACTTCTGTGGATCAGATTCTACTGTCAGGTCACAGACTTGTGTCCCTTATTAATGATTAATGATGGTATGAGCTAGGCATTGTCTTCATTTTTTTTTTCTTAGAGAAAGTTATATTAAGCCAAATGCTTTTCTTCATGGTAATTGTCCTCTATCTGTTATGTGGGGGGAAATTTTTATGAGCCCCATATTAGGAATTTTGTTTTTAATTCGTTTTTCAGAAGGGGAGGTCTATCCTTCTGGAGTTTTTTGACAGGAAGCATGGGTTGCTTCTGGATAACTTCCTCTTTCTACCCCTACCTATAGGTCTCTCAATATGGTCTGATTATGTAGACCTGGGCAAGATTTTGTGTGTCTTCATCAACTTAGTAGTTACATAATACAATTCTGGAAAGGGTCAGCAATTGAAAGATGATGATTTGATTCTTATGGGATCTTGCATGTGAGTTTTTGGGTAATTCTTTGCCATTAGCAGCCAAAGTGCTCTCTCTTGAAATATTCAGTGTTCAACTACAAGCATAACGAAGGACCACACTCTTACAAAGAAAAGTAGAGTTGGCAGGGAAGATCAGCTTTCTTTGTTTCAAGCAGGAACTCATTTAAACTATCTCAGACCTGACAGAGATGTTTTTTGGACTTCACCCACTTATTCTAGGAAATGTTAAGTATTGTGCTTTGCTTACCTAACTCTAAACTGTAGCAGCTTGCCCTGAAACCTTGTGAGTATTAGTAAAGAAAAACAGTTGATTTTCATTCTAGGCAAACTAATATAAGGTTATCGTCTATCCTACCTTGCCCAGGCTGTGGAATACCCCTGTGAATTAATCTTTTTTTTTTAAAATTAATTGCGTTGTTCCTTCCTGTGGTCATTGCCATTGCTCTCTGTCAAGGCTTCTCTCATGCTCTAATGAGGCATTGTAAAAGAAGAATTACTCTCAGTTCTCTTCCCCATCAGAGATGTATGCTTTTTTTTTTCTCTAGAATCCATAGCTTTAAAGCTAAAGTGATACTTCTTTGTGGCTGTCCCAGTAATAAACCATAAGAACTTATCTTGCCATGAGGGTCAAATATAGCTGGGCAGCTTGAGGTGATGTGTACCCCATCTGAAAGAGTAGACAGAAATTCTCTTTCCAACTTAGTTGTCTTCTCCTACTCCTCACTGGCAAAGATCAAACTACTGCTGACCTTTGGCAAATGTAGGCTGGATGTTAAAACCTGTCAATTTTGAAATGGGTAGAAAAAGAGAAAATGAAGTGGTTGAGGAACAAAAGAGTTTGAGAAGGAAAAGTCTAATAAAATTAATTTGTGAACAGGATAACTAGAGGTTGGATAAAATATCTGTTTTTCTGGATGTGGGAGGAGTCAGAAAATACGACTTCTAGAATTATCAGTTGGATATATGAAGTGTAACTCGAAGAGACAGACTGCCAAAGAAATATCCTATTCTCCCAAATAAGCACCTTTTTCTATGAGAAATGAAACTCAATGTGTCAAGAGGTTAAGAAGACACACCACAGACTGGGAGAAAATATTTGCAAAAGACATATCTGATAAGACTTATATCCAAAATATACAAAGAATTCTTAAAATTCAACACTAAGAAGGTGAACCCAGTTAAAAAATGGGCAGAAGTCCTGAATAGACACCTTACAAAGAAGATATATAATGGAAAAATAAGCATGAGAAAATATGTTCAACATCCTATGTATTTAGGGAATTGCAAATTAACAATGAGATACCCCTACATATCTATTTAGAATGGCCAAAATTCAAAAACACTGACAACACCAAATGCTGGTATAGATGTGGAGCAACAGGAACTCTCATAGATTGCTGGTTGGAATGCAAAATGGTACAGCCTCTTTAGAAGACAGTTGGTCTGTTTCTTAAAAAAATTAAACATACTCTTTCTATGGGATCTAGCAGTCACACTCCTTGATATTTACCCAATGAAGTTGAAATCTTATGTCCACACAAAAACGTGCAAACCAATGTTTGTAGCCACTTTATTCATAACTGCCAAAAGCTGGAAGGAACCTAGATATCCTTCAGTTAGTGAATGGTTAAATAAACTGTGATACATGTAGACAATGGGATATTATTCAGTGCTAAAAGGAAATGAGCTGTCAAGATATGAAAAGACATGGAGAAACATTAAATGCATCTTAGTAAGACAAAGAAGCCAATCTGAAAAGGTTACATACCATATGAGTCCAACTATATGACATTGTGAAAAAGGCAAAATTATGGAGACTGTAAAAAGATCAATGTTTACAGGGAATGGGGGGAGGGAAGTGATGAATAGTGGAACACAGGATTTTTAAGGCAGTGAAACTGTTCTGTATGACATTATTGTGGATACATGTCATTATACATTTGTCCAAGCCCGAAGAATATACAGTACGAAGAGTGAACCTAATGTAAACCACGGGCTGTGGGTGATAATGATGTGTCAATGTAGATTCATCAATTATAAAAAAAAGTACCACTCCGATGTGGTGTGTTGATAATGGGGGAGGCTATGCATATGTGAAGGCAGGGGTATATGGGAGCTTTCTGTACTTCCCACTCAATTTTTCTGTGAACCTAAAAGTGATGTAAAAAATAAATTCTGTTTTAAAAGCCCCTCAATATGTACCATGGGGTTATATTGTTATGTTTGGTTCAAAAAATGGGAAAAGCAATTACTGGGATTGCAGGAAATCATCCTAAAGTTTGTTTGCATATTTAGCCTAAGTAGCTTTGTGTTAAGACTTAATGAAAACTAAAATAGTAAACATAGTTGATCAGATGGGCAAGATATATGATGAGAACCTTCTGAGCGGGAAATACTAAGTTCTCCCATGTGGTGTTTGAAAATGTTTCTCTTCTCTTCTTTCCACCTTTAAATGTGAGTACATTCATCATTCTGGTTTATTTATTCACATTTTCCACCATGTATTTTTTATAAAGGTGATGTTGCCAAAAACAAAAGCATTAACCTATTGGTAGCCTGATGTGGGGCAATTAATTAAAGCTTTTAAGTTAGAATCAGTTTCTCAAAACTCCACACTCAGAGATGGGCTCTTTATTTCCCTGGTGTTTCCAAGGCTGGAATCTGCCCATTTAAAAGGAAAGGAAAAGAAAAAGAACCCGTGTCCCTCTTCTGGCTATAATTTGGTGGTGTGACATGGAGGAGTAGCAATTCTAGATGAGATTATGAAAACCCACTCTATGAATGCCTCATTTTGCTCTTTTGGTTGATCACAAGCCTGCTAGTAAATTTTTTTTATATGTAACTTTTTAAAAATAATCGAGCCCTCAGTAAATGTAGGTGTCTTTCTAAAAAATTTTATCTATCTATTTATTTATTTATTTACGTTGGCCATGCTGCGTGGCTTGTGGGATCTTAGTTCCCTGACCAGGGATTGAAGCTGTGCCTCCTGCAGTGGAAGTGGGGAGTCTTAACCACTGGACCACCACGGAAGTCCCTATATATAACTTTTTAATATATAATTTATTACTGAAGTTAGAATTCTCCCAGAGTGTTCTCTTCTGTCCCCCAGATGAAATGCACTTGCTGCTCCTCTCGGACTTATTCTACCTGCCACTCTAGTTATCCTGAGGTATGTTCCTGGTACATTCAGAGTTAGCCAGACTCTCACAAAACATTGGATCCACTCCAGCATTGAGATAGCCAGGAAAGGATTTAGAGTCCTTGAAGTAGTTTTTCCTCCAGCATAAAGGAGATATTTACAACAAGCTTGGGAAAGTTCTGGCCACTAGGGCTTTACAGATTATACACAGACTGGGAAGGGAGCATCCTTTTCATGATGGCTCTAGACTAGATCACTCTTGGATGATTCAAAACAAGATATTTAAAGACATCTTTAGGGCTTCCTTGGTGGCACAGTGGTTGAGAGTCCGCTTGCCGATGCAGGGGACACGGGTTCATGCCCCGGTCTGGGAAGATCCCACATGCCGTGAGGCGGCTGGGCCCGTGAGCCATGGCCGCTGAGCCTACACGCCCGGAGCCTGTGCTCCGCCATGGGAGAGGCCACAACAGTGAGAGGCCCGCGTACCGCAAAATAAATAAAGACAACTTTATAAACCTTAAGTTCTAGATAGGAATTTGTATTTGGGTAAAACTTTTTGTTCAGTCATAGTTGAGGCCTTGGTTGTATTTGTCTCTCCCATGGGCACTTTTTTTCCACTTTCCTGTGAAGAGTTAAGAGCACAAGTCCACAGTGGTTACCATTCAGGTACTGCTGCTCTCTTAAGAGTTTGGTGGCCTAATCCCTGGCACAGCACATGATTTTACAATTAGTAAAATTATGGCCAAAATTTGCTTATCAAAATAACTCTACAGAAAATCTTGGGGCAATGGCATCCTCAATACGTCGAGTGTCTTTGTACAATTATAGTTCGATATATATAATTGTTGATGATCACCAATGGAATGAATGAGTGCTTAGAAAAATATAAGATGTGTTTAGTTGATGAAAGGAAAATGTGGCTAAATACTTACTAGTCATCAAGTATAGTAGGCCTCACATTTTCCCAGCAACTCAATCTTTCACTACTATTTAAAACTCCTGTAAAAATAATAAGGATGATCAATAAATTAGTAAAATATTTTAAAAAATTAAAAATAGTATTATCCAGTAAACAGACAGAGGGAGGTGAGATTATATGGGGAGGAAGACATATTCCTGTTAGTGTCTCATTCTGTGACTAAACTAGCCTCTTTTTTAGTATTTATTTCCAGCACCTGTAAAACTGATACAAATAATTCTGTCTTGTACCTTCTCACCAAATCATCCTAAATTTTTTTTATCCAACACTTTGAGTACCTCTAAGAGCAGTGATATAGAAACATAGCCCTATCTCCTTCCTCAAGCCTCATCATGGCTTTTTTCCTGGTTCCTGGTAAGATTCTTGCCCACAGTGACTGAAATCCAGCGCAGCACCCATACACGTTCTGCTCAAATGTATTTGCTGTTGATAATCATATCAACAAGTGGGTTGAGTCCACCCAAAACAAGTTCTCCCCTTTCTTCTTCTGGTGATATATAAGCTGCTGAATAAAAGAAATAAATGCTTTTATGTTAGGATTGGAACCATACTTTAAAAAATGTTCCTAAGTGGAAAAGCATAAGAAAAATGAGAAAACCCTTTTTTTTTTTCGGTACGTGGGCCTGTTACTGTTGTGGCCTCTCCCGTTGCGGAGCACAGGCTCCGGACGCGCAGGCTCAGCGGCCACGGCTCACGGGCCCAGCCGCTCTGCGGCACGTGGGATCCTCCCGGACCAGGGCACGAACCCACATCCCCTGCATCAGCAGGCGGACTCCAACCACTGAGCCACCAGGGAAGCCCACCCTTTTTTTTTTTTTTTTTTTCCCAGTCTCTGAGCTGTGAACAGAGGCTTGATGCTCTAAAACTCTTTGACTTGGATCATGCTAGGGAAAAAAATTGTACATTTCTTGTTAAGCAATGCTCTTGTTCATGTCCTCCTTGCTTTCACAGAATATCTCTTTAAACAAATGGATTTCCTCATTCTCAGCCAACTTTTAAAAGTAGAGGTCACTTGTGTTATACTGAGGCATGGTTACAATTTCTTCTCTGCAGAGGCACAAAGTTCTTATTCTGCAAACTTCTGCCTTCCCCTTCTCTCCTCCCAGCTACCCAGTCATTCCCAAAGAGGATAGTATTAATATGGTAGATCTGGGGAATCTTCATGGAGTAGCTCCCCCAAAGTTGAGACTTCTCATAGAAGAGGAGGAGAAAAAGAGAATGTTTGGGGCTTGCTCTTTATATTGAAGTAAGTCACTTTCTCATGATAAGATGGCACCTCCCTGCCACAGTTACCCACTCTCTAACCTAAAGACCTTCTTCAAGGACCCTGTGCTACTCTGGCCCAGATCCATCAGAGACTGACCATTTTTTCATATTTAGATTAAAGTGTGTTAAAATTGAAAAAGTTGGCCCAACTCAATTGTCATCTCTTCAAGAAAGCATTTCCCAGACTTTTAGACAGGACCCTCCTAGCCCCTGGTATATATCTCTGACTTAGACACTCACCATTGTATTGAAATTGTCTTATGGTATATCTGTTATCTTATGTATCTCTGTACCCTCAATTCCTGGGATATTGTATACTTTGGACACTGTACAACTCCAGGGTAGCCATTCATATTTGTAGTCATCTTAGATCTGTGTATTTCTTATAACAGCTTTCAGGTGGATGGCAGTAAAGCATCTTGAGAAAGGGGTGACACTTTGTGTTTCTTTAAATGGTGGCATTTGGACTTGTGACAGAGCTCATCTTTTTCATTGCTTTATCCTTGTAGTACAGAAATGGACAAGGTAATATGAAATTTAAACAACATGTTTGTGGGATAAACAGGTGAATGAATGTATTATGCTCTCAATAAGCACTTTTCAAACCAAATTAAGGTATCCAGTTTTTTGCTGCATTCCAAATCTAATGTTCTCTTTCCAAATACTTTTTCTCAGTGGCTATATATGTACATAAACAGTTATAATTTCCTGCACTTCTGAGTGTGCCTAAATGGAGTCGTACCTTTTCAAACTTTGGCTCTTTTTCACAATGTTCATTTATCACTTCCCAGACCGGTCACCCATCCATAATAAAAGGCCTTAAGTTGAACTGGCTCTGGCATTGTTAAAAACGAATCCAGTTTGCACTTGAGTTTCCCTCTTAAAATGCTGGTTTGTTAGGAGAACATCATTAAAGCTAGTGATATTTTAATTAGCTTCACTCAACAGGATTGATTAGAAGTCAACAAGAACAGCTTTAGTGTAGTGGCAGCGCACTTGGCTGTTTTTCCAAACTGTGTTATGAACTTAGTATAAACTTACATTTGTTCAATAGTTTTGTCACCCTTTATGGTAAACCTGTAAATTTGTGGCATTTAATAAATAACACATGTATAAAAAGTACATAGTAATTATTAAATAGGCATGAATATATGATTACTAGAAAATAAACTTTCCTAATTATACAAAATTATTTTTTAATAGCAAGGAAAAAAGGTAAAAGGCATCCCTAAAAACAATTAGGCCTTTTCTTGCTACTGGAAAGGAAATTATTTTTAATGTCAGATTTTTTTCATTAAAAAAATATATGGTTATTATATAACTAAAATAATATAAAAATGTATGAAGAATTAAATTATTTTCTCTCCTTTGTCTTCCCTATGATAACCTAGTATGTACCTTTACCATTATTCTTACTCATTGAAAATAAATCCAGGCACAATGTTTTTTATAAAAATGAGAGCCAACTGTACATGTTTTTCTACTCTTTGCATTTTTCATTTATCCATGTATAATAGAGAGCCCTCAGGAGAGTGGATAGAGATCTAACTTGTTGTTATTCCATGCCTGCATTATATGTTCTAGGATGGATATAACATAATTTATGCAACTGTTTTCTTAGTATTGGATATTCAGATTGTTTCCCACTATGAGCAGTGATTCAATAAATATCCTTTGTCTTTATACATTGGCACTTTTTCTTCCCCCTCTAAGAATTTCTAAAGTGGAATGTCTGGGTCAAAAAATGTATATTTAAAAATGTTATATTTTAAAAGTATTTAAACATTTAAAACTATTCTTCTGAAATAATTATAAAATTTAAAATATTCTGCTGAAATGTTATAATAGCAGGCAGTTTTCAGACTAATTCCTTTTTTTTTTTTTGACTTAACACAAATTTATTATTTTACAGTTCTGTAGTTCAGAAGGTCATTGCCAGTGGCTTAAAATCAAGGTACCAGTAGAGCTGCATTCTCCTTTCTTAAATTCTTCAAATAAGTCTAGGTTACTTGAAGAGATCACCATTTAAAAAAGTTGTTTTTCAAAGCAACATGATATATAAACCTAACTTCCATGATACTGTTCTCTGAAATCTATTTTTAGTGTTTTTTTTTTTAAAATAAGCAACTGACCTATCTACAAATGTAGAAAATTAAGTTCTATAATCATGATTTAGGATACTTCATTTTACCTGGAAACATGCAAAAAATAAGGTTCAGGATTCATAAAATTCATCAAACTAAATACAAATTAGTAAGTGCTGTACCTGATTCCAAGACATTAGTATATATCACATCCATATTTATTATTAGCGAGTAGGTGGTATCATACTTAGGAATTCACTGGACCTCCCTCTGATGGTTACATTCTCTCTGGAAGTGAACTTTATTACCTCATAGGGATGGGTCTACTCCATGACATGGAGGAGGAGAATGCATTTGTAGATTGCACAGTAAGTAAGTTAATTACATTAAATTGGTGTTTCTGAAAGTGTGGTACATCCCCCTCTGGTAGTGTGCAAAATCAATTTGGTTGTAAGAACAGATTTTTAATTTTAATTGTACTAGAATTTTAGTTTTTTAAATATGAACTGGAAGAAACAACTGGAATAGCAAACCCATGATTTCATATATATTTATGTTTATATCTATACATCTGCGTATATACTTATTCTCACATATATGTATTTGTAAACACATACATATTTTGCTTATACAATATTAAAGTGGGTATTTCAATTCAAAATGTAAACCTATTGAAAGAAAAATATTAAGTACAGGTGAAATATATATATATATATATATATATTTTTTTTCTTTCCATTTAACAAATAACTATCGAGTACTTACCAGGAGCCAGATGTTCCAAGGGCTGGGGATAAAAATGATAACTTCAATCCAGCAAAAATGGTGAAGCTGCTGTAAAAATTACTGAAGTTTGGGAAAACTTTTGAAAATACACATAGCCATAATTTCATTTTCAACCAGAATGACTAAATCTAACTTGTATAAATGTTTTTTAGTATCAATACTACATAGGTAGAAATCTCTCTATTTAACTTTCACTAACTAGTTAGAGTGTAATAACTGATGATAGTCGACAAATTGTATGTTGTCCAAACACAATAGAAGTTTATTTCTCACTGTTGTAATAGGAACGAGCAGGGGAAGAGGTTGGCAGGCCATCCTCCTTCATGCCATCTTTCAGGGTGGTAACGGGTAGGGGCTCTGCCATTTTCCACACAGAGCTTCAAGCCAGCCCTGGGAGTTGTCTTCACTCCTGGCAGCTGCCAGAGGAAAAGACCATGTTAGGTTTTGTCAGCCAGGCCTGAATCCAACACAGAACTCTTCCCCTCATATGCTTTTGGCAAGAACTCACTCAGGAGACCCAGCTGACTGCAAGAAAGACTGCAGTGGGTAGGCTACCTATGACCATGAGAGAAAAAAAGGGAGCAGCCAGCAAACTCTGCCACTGTGGGTACCTAAATGTTAAGGCAGTCATCATAGTCTGTCTCCAATTCCCCAATCCTGGAATAATTATAAAAGCACCCTTTGGGTTATGCATGTAAGAAATAATGTAATACACATACATTATTATCCTGTGGACCAGGATGCTGGGAAACGTTTATGATGAACACAAAATCTAATACCAAGCTGGCTTAGAAACATTCTCTCTTCTTTCCACAGACAGACATGTCCAACGACTAAGCTCTATTGTGCCTCTACCTGCTCATCCTCTATACTCCCCATTTAACCTGTACAAACTGTTTTCTACCTCTACCACTGGCTGCAGCTTGAGTCTCAAAGTCCATGTGGATTTTTCTCACCCTTAAATCTAGTGGATTCCTCTCGTCGCTCATTCTCTTTTTTTAAAAATATTATTGACTACTACTCTTCTAATTAGCTATGTAAGACATAAACAAAATGCCAGTGCTTTTGTAATAGCGATAGTATCAAACACAATAAAAAGCACATTACTTGCCAAGAACGAGTCTATGAGTATACAATTATTAACTCAATCTTCATAAAAAGCTTTATGGGATACATCTGTTCTTAATCCTTTTTATAAATGAAGATGCTGAGGCATAGAGAAGTTAAGTGACTTGTTCAAGTTCACACAGCTAGTAAGCGATGGGACTGAGATTTGAACTCAAGCAGCCAGTCTTTAGATTCTGTGTTATCCTCTATGTTACGGTGATTTTTTTCCCTTCATTTCTACTGTGAGCCACATTCTGCCAAATCATGGAAACTTAACTCAACCTAATTTGTGGTAAATTCATATTTTCTCAATCAAATCAGAGCTCTTCCCCATCTTCTCCTTCTCTTCTAGATTTCAGGTTTCATGGAGTCCTACATAACGTCAGGGCATGAGGGAGTGGTGAGCAACTCGTTCTCATTCTCCACCAGTTCTTGCTGGCATTGGATCTTAACCTCAATGTTTGTGGTCACTGTTACCCCTTTGCACTGCTCTCTACACTGCCTCCTGTCACCTTGGACTTGTCACCCCTCAGTATCTTTTCAAAGGAATACATTCTGCTGAGGCTCAGAGATCTCTGTGCTTTCCTCTCAGACCCATCTCTCTTGATCCACCTCTATTTTAGGGCAGCATGCAGACCTTGAAACTCTGCAAGGCCATCTACCTTCCAGACCCCTCAGAGGAACTGCCACACAACTTCCCTCCACTCTGGAATTTCTGGACATAACTGGTGGCATATTGGCTTTCCCATGAGTCACATGGCAGAGGGTAACACTGCCTCTTAGAGATCCCCTGGCATCTAAGTCTTTGTTGTTCCACTCTTCTCCTTCTCTGCCTTTTGGAAAACTCTCCTCATCATCCTCTGACCTTTGAAAGTTTTTCCTCTTTTGCCTTCTTTGCCAGCTTGTCCACCCTGGTTTTCTGTGTCTCTGGTAGATATTTTTTCCTTTCTCCTTGACCCCTTTCATTCTTCCTGTCTCTAATTTGCAGACCTTCTCTCATGTTTAGTTCTCAGTTCTAATTTATTTTCCTGTCAGAGAATCCTTTATCTTTTCTCTTATGATTTCAACTTTCATTTCTTAGGGACTCCAAAATCTGAATTTCTATTCTTTATCTTTCTCCCAGACTCCAGTCCCTAATGTATATAGACACCTTCACCTGGATACTATGATTCACCTTCAGTTAAACTAGACCTGTCTCAAACCAAACTGACCATCTTGTTTCAAAACTTGGGAAGCAAGTTCTAGTGTATTCTTATTCACTAGTGCCCTTCCAGGATTAGTAGAGCCTTCTAGTTAACACACACTCAATATCTGTTGAATGAATGAATGCTTATTGAAGGTCTCATGCCTTCTGTCTTTCTGTTACATTCACAACTTCCTCATGGTTACACTGTTATCATCTACTTCTCTCTCACCATTGAAGTTGATTGTTGTAAGATTTTGCATTTATTCTTCTTTTGTTTGACTGATTTGCTGAGACTCTTTCTCTCTTAGCAATTTTTCCTTGCTTGTTTAATTTGTTTGCTGATTTAGTTTTAGTTTATTTGTTGGAGACTGTTCCCCTTGTTTTCAAAACCTTTCCCTCTGGTTTCTTTTTTCGTGGGATTAGAGATCCAGGTGCTTCAGAGTTCTGTGGTTTCCCCCTGACCCAGGGCTCTGGACCAAATCCTCCTCTAGATGGTGATTCTGACAGATGTCCAGAAAACTTCTATGTGAGTGTATTAGTTAATGTTCACCAGAGAAACAGAACCAATAGTGTGTGTGTGTGTGTGTGTGTGTGTGTGTGTGAAGAGATTTATTGTGAGGAATTTACTCATTTGATTACAGAGGCTAAAATGTCCCAAGACCTGCATTTGGCAAGCTGGAGCCCTAGGAAAGCCAATGGTATAGTTGCAGTCCAAGTCCAAAGGCCTGAGAATCAAGAGAGCCAATGGTGTAATTTCTAATCTGAGTTAAAATTTGAAGGCAGGAGAAGACCTATGTACCAGCTAGAAGACAGGCAAAAGTAGAAAACAAATTCTCCCTTACTCATATTTGTGTTTGATTCAGGCCTTCGGCAAATTGGATGAAGCCCATCCATTTTGGGGAGGGCAATCTGCGTTATCCAGTCTACCAAAACATATGTTAGTCTCATCCAGAAACACCCTCACAGACTTACCCAGCACAACGTTTAACCCAGTGTCTGGGCACCCCATGGCTCAGTCAAGTTGACACATAAAATTAACCATCACTGTGAGTAAATCCATGAATGCGTGGTCATGCTAGAAAATAACCCTAACTGCCATCAGTTTGTTTTAATGTGGTGGGCTATATTTGGTTCATATTTATTCCTGTATTATATTCCATTAAATGATGGACTTCAGTTTATTTCTTCAATCTACTATCAGTAGACATCTGGTTAGTTCCATTATTTTTTAGAATGATGAACAGTGCTGCCATGCCCCTCATTAATCCTAATCCTGTTCTCTATTTAATGCTTCAGTTATTCCTGCTTGAGTTTCCCAAAGCACCACAATTTGAATAGTTATGTCTATATCACATGGTAATTATGGCTACTGAGCTTCATGCTCCCCTACAAAGTTTTTTTTGGGGGGAAAAGCCCTGCCAAATGCCCTTACATAGAAGTCTACATTCTTCTGTCCTGGCAGAGTGGAGCCTGAGGAAAGAGAGCTTCTTACAAAAGTGACCACAGTAAAGGGCAGTGTGAGATGGGAATATAGTATGGTTTGCAAACCTAGTTCAGAAGAAAAGAGTAGGTGAAGAAAGAACCTGGTTCATGAAAAGAACTAGGCTTTTTAGACTGAGTATGGACTTTACTGTTTAACATATCAGTAAACTGGAAAGTTTTCTTCATTTCTCTGAATGTTTCCTCGTCTGTAACATGGGATAATAGTGAATGCCTACCAGGATTATTGGAGGAATTAAAGTAATAAGATAATATTGCTATATCTAAGAATATTCAATAAAATAGTCCATTTTCTTTACCTTTGGGTCTATTTCCAAAAAAAAGTAATTTATACCACAATAGCATAGATTATGGTGGAAATGTTCTCTATATGTATGGTCATATTAGTAAACTCAAAAATAAGTTTTGAGCAGAATTATAGCCAGGTACCTAGTATCTCTGTAAGGGGAACGTAAATCAATTTCCTGGAGATATTTCTCCTTTTTTTGGCCAGAATTCATTACCAGAAAGTTTGCAAAGTGCTATTCATTATGTCCGGGCCAGTAAGTGAATGTATGGTTTTTCGAATAGGTGAACTGTCAAAAGTTGAGGATGTTATTAATGTCTTGTTTAAAAACGATCACTGTCAAAGTGGTGCCAGACTGGGGGAGCCATGGCCACATTAAGCACCTAGAAAGAGGCTGTCAGAGTTAAGTGGGCCACTGGCACTCAATCATGTGTCCTTTTGTGACTGACCTCACTCTGATAGTGGGCATTATATTTAATGGCTAAATCATTTTTCCTTCCAATCTGACTGGAAAAGAATAAAGCATGGAGGTAATGCTATGTTATGCCAAAGGGGGACATGAATCAGGGAAACTGATACATTGAACTTTTAAACTCTGATTTTCAAGCTTTTAATACCTATTGGTGAGTGTGATTACCCAGTTTGGAAATTTGGAAATAATCTGCTCACTGAGAAGTCAATACTTTATTTCTTAAAACTGAAAAAGTATTGGAATTGTGTTTTCTCAGGGTGTTTCCCCGCATATTGGTAAAATTCTCTCGCTAATCCATGATGATGGTGATTTATTTTCATTGTCATTGCATCGTCCGAGCTCTTTTGAGAGTAAAGGTAGCATTCCTGTAGGATCTTGAATGCTTTGTAGTGTTTCAACAGCAGGATCATGACATAGTTCATAGAATACTGGCCTGAATCTTAAGGACCAATCATGAAAGAATACTTACTGAATAGTTATCATGTGCCCTGCAATATGCTAGATGGTAGAGGCTTGATGGTAAGTGAAATATCCTTGCTCCTGTCAATCTTCAAAACTAGAAAGGTAACATATTAATGAAATAATCACACAAATCTAAAGTTATAGTCTGTGATGAGGCAACTAAAGGAAAAACACATACAAATACACACATATATACGCATACATTCAAACAAAAGAGATGTACAGTGTGGTGAAAATAACAAAACTATTTAGAATTAGTTAATTCAAATCCTAACTCTCTTATTGGCTATGTCATCTTGGACACATCAATTAACCTGTGATTATTTTCTCTTCTGTTACAGTGATAATTGTGAAAAAATCAAATTAAAATCCAATGATATATAAAGTGCCTGGTACTATGCATGGCATAAATAAGCACCTAATAAACTGAAATTAATAATAATACTTTGAAGTTACTGAAAAATAGTAATATTAACTATTTGCAAAGTTTTCACTCACTTCCTCTAACAGACAAAGGCCTGAAAATTTGGAGTAAAGCAGGTTCTTTCTCTGTACATGGGTACATGTTTGTCAATTGGATATCATTTTCTTATTGACTTATACTGTAATTTTAGAGAATATTTATCTTTTTTGAATAATGTGTGGCTTTTATCTTACATCACCCTAATTTTTGCCCTCCCCTATTCTGTCTGGTGCTAAGTATCTACTGTACAGCATCATTCCAGTGAAGTTAGGATGTTTTCTTTTAGAGTGGAAAATATTAATACAATGCAAAGCATGACCTTATATCCACAGATTTACTTAAAGCAGGAACCACCAATGCATTTCGCAAATAATGTTTCCTTTACTCTGGCTTACGCTTAAAACTGTGGCATCAAACATGAATATATTTAGTGTATTTCTTACACTTATTCTTAGGATTGTACCATTTATGGAAGCAACACAAAGTTTTGCTTTTTCTCTTAAAATGTTGCGATTTTTCTTGCAAAAATTTTACAAGTTATTGTTAAAATCTGGAGTAGGGAGGATGCACTGGAAGAAGTTAAGTATAGTTTTTATGAGAAAAGGTCAATAATCAAACTCTCTGATTGCTCCCCATGCACAGTGCCAAGAAGACAAGTTTCTAGAGATCTGAAAAAAATACATTAAAAGTTGGGAAAAATAAATACACAAGTTGGAACATAGTTTTATGTAAAATATTCTTTATTTTTTGTTCTAAATTGAATACAACATGTGACTAAACTGGCTGCTTTCGGAATCCAGATTTTTGGTTAATGCATTTTTATTAGCACAATAATAATTTATCTTTATTAATGACAGAAAATCCTTTATGTTTATCTTTATAGGAAAATCTTTTTAATGTTCATAATCTATTTTTTGGTCTTGAGGGAGAGTCAAAGCAGCTGAATTCTTAGGTGTGTGATTACTAGTTTAAAGTTAGGACTATCTTTATAACCTTTTTATAGTGTAGTATCTGTATAATTCCAGTAATATTTAAAAGCAAGATATTAAATCTCTCTTGGCCTTGGCTTCTTTTTCTGCACAAGTAGGAAACTTGTAATGAAAGCATCATATCTCCACCAGAGGATGCTGGAGAATAAAATAATTGGTGTCAAAGACTTTGTGAAGCATAACTCAAAATAGGAGTGTTAATAACGGCTTGAAAAATTACTTGTGGTTAGGTCTTCCACTCCTTGGACCTCCATGACGTTTCTATGAATCTTTATAGCAATATGTGTGACAGCTATAGTTCACTGGTCATTATTTGTGAATTTATCTGCCTATTGGATTCTGTACTCTTTGAAAGAATTGCTTTTCTCTTTTTCTTTATTCATCTTTGCATTCTCAATCTTCCTTTGCTGCCTAGTTCCAGAAATGTTTGGATGAATGAATGAATAGTGTTGAGGTAGGGGGGAGAGGATTTTGGCACACCATTCTTGTTTTGGTCAATGTTCATTTATCCATTCAGTCTTTTCCATTTTCCAACCTCCCAGAGGAATTGTGTAAGTGAAGGGGCTAGTATTTTGACACTAATAACAGGAAACAACATGCTTCTAATTGGAGAGTTGTGGGATTTGTTTAGAAAATTAATTAATGGAAACAGGGTGAGAAGGAAGAAAATTTTCCTTCTAAGAAATATTAGAATCTCTCTGCTTGTCCAGGATATCATAATGACTGGGTATTTATTTCCCAGTGAAATTAGGGCATCCACATTTGGCGCTATGTGATGAGTATATCATTGACTCCATAAATTCAGAGATAATTCAAAGGAATCATGAAAACTGTTCAGTACAAACTGATACAGATGAGGAAATGGAGGCCTCATGACCTCACTTTTCACATCAACTTAATGGTAGAACCTAACTTAATTACTTATCTGCCAGTTCCAGTGCTGTGCTCTAACCATCCCATCTAATTTGATCTGATAGGTTCTGGGTAATTGCTTCTATCTGTTGAGCTAGAATGATCAGCTATGAGGGCCAATATGTACTTAGCTAATTTTTCAGAGCCTTGAAAATTGACATCTTGGATGTACACACATCCTTTTATCTTCCCCATGGATAGGAAATAGGAAGAGGAGCAAAAGATGATAGCTATTGCTAGAGAAGTTCCTCCCTGTTAGATGGTCTCCCACTTGAAGGACCAAATAAGAATCATACAGCAAGTGGGCATAGGGAAACTATGTAAATCCAGCTCCTTACACTGGAAGGGAGAGTATAGGGTCTTGGAATATTGCTGGTCTCTGGTACATTTCAGTGAAATGAACATGAAATTTTCCTCAGTTATCAGTAGAACGTGGTTTATACAGATTAGGAGAAATCCATCAATGCTGTCCAATTCTGGTCTGCTTTGAAGGAAAAGTGTAACTTTTTGTACTTCGGGCTGTGCTCGGTTACTTCTGGCTCTGATTCTGTTGTTTGTCAGAAGGGCTGAGGGGAAAGTGAATGTTCTGGAATAGACATCAGAAGAAAAATCGGGCTTGTTCGGGGACTTGTCAACCCCATTCACGTGCAATTGGTGTACAATTACAGACAGGGTTCTCAGAGGAAAACATTACACATCTACCACTGTCACTGTTATCTATTAAGCTTAAAGGCTTTCTAAAAAACAGATAGCTTCAGCTTGTGATAAAGTTCCTCACACATAGTTATATGAAAGACACTGGAGTGTAATACAGCAATATGCAAGGTGACAAGCTTGCAGTGTAGGAGGTCTCATTCATGGATCTCTCAAGCATGGTAGTAAATATTTGCAATATGGAGAGCTAGAGTAGATTGCATTCTCCCTGTGTCCAGGTTCTTTACCATATGACCTTGCAGCTCCTTCCACAAGAGGTGGGGTATATTTTTTTGCCCTTTAACTTGGAATTCCTACGTGGTTTACTTTAGTCAATAGAATGTTATTGAGTATAGCATGATGGAAAGCTTGGGAAGTATTATGCATTTGGTTGTGCTCTCTACCTTCACCATGAGAAGATGCCAATATTAGCCACTGGGTTTGAGAAAGAGGATGAGTCATCCCAGCAAAAATTAGCAAACTGCTAACCAATGCACATACTAGAGAGCTAAACATTACTATTGTATGGCACTGACATTTTGTGGTTGTTAAATAATATTATCGTGGCTATAGTTAACTGATACATACCATTTGGTTAAGCAGAGTAACCACTTACACGTCTGTCCAAACTGAGATTTTTAAAAGTGAAATAGATAATAAGAACATGGGCCAGCATATGTAAACTGGGACTTGTCCTAGGTGAACCAAGATGTATGACCACCCTAAGCGTAAAGATCTCTAAGCTTTCATTAACCCTAGAAGAATTCTTGATGTGTCAGAATTAAGTAAGTTAAAAATAAATAAACATACTCCATTTTTATCTATTTTATTTATTTTGTTAAAATTTATTCAGTGCTTGCTAGGAACCAAACTGATGGCAAGTAGCTTACATTTGATTAGGGAAGATAAGAAATAGAAAAATTATTATGATCATATAGGCAATTGGCATTTGGGGATTTTACGATCAGTGTTAGGACTTGTTTAGGCAACCAAGTCCATGACATGTAAAAATTTGAAATTCTGCAGGAAGGTGGTTTAGAATCGCTTGTACCTTTAGGCTGGTATGCAGAAGGAATTAATACTTAGTGAGTGAGCCTAGCCAACCGCCTTACATCTCCTACTCAACTCAGCCTACGTGACCTTTTCTGTTTGAATTTCTCGTAACTATTGTGAGTTAAGAAAAATGCTTCCTTGTGGAAAACTGTGACCACCAAGTGACAAAAACTGTAATGAAGAGCTGTACAGATAGCTAACTTGTACTGTGGGTATGGACACAGGAAGTGTAAAACTCCCAAAGAAATAGAATTGGGGAGAAAGCTAGAAACTACAGATATATTTAAAGCTAGGACCTACAGGAGGGTTAGTTTTCTTAAACTTTTTCATAGTAAAAGTAAAGTAAAAAGACATACAGAAAAGTATGCAAATGAATGATTTACCCAGATTTAAAGAAGAATTCAGATCAGAGGGTAACTGCAGCTTCATCACAGAGACCTCAGATACTCAGATGCATGTTCTGATGCCGCAAATCACCACACAGAGTTGCATTTTGATTACAAGTTTGACAAAGACTGACTGACTAGATCATATCAGCATGGGAGGCAACCAAGCCTGGGACCTTTACCTTAAATACCTTGCCAGCCATACGGCACCATTCTTTTGTCCTTACGTTTTAACTTATACAAGTTATACAATGAACGGTCCTGACAGGCATGCAGGGGTAAAGAACCTTCATGTATCAGTATCCAATATATGGCAGGCCCTGAGAGCCTCTTCCATCTTCAGGGTTGATGTTATAAGGAATAGAATGTTATTAGCCCACAGAAGGCTTCCTTGTGCTTCTTCTTATTAGTATACAGCTCCTCTTAGTAATTGCTATCATGACTTCTACTCCCACAGATTATTTTTGAAGTTTATGTGCAAGAATAATACACTGCTTACTATTTTGTGGCTGGCATCTTTTGCTCAACATCAAGTTTTTGAAATTCATCAATGTTATTGGATGTAGCTGTAGTTTTCCATTTTGATAGTATCTCGTATGGATACACCACAATTTATTCTTCGGTTGATTGACATTTGGATTATCTCTAATTTATAACTAGGATAAATAATGCTGCAATGCATATTCTTGCAAAAGTCTTTTGTTACACGTATGCATGCATTTCTGTTGAATATATGCCAAAGCGCAGAATTGCTTAGTCCTAGAGCAATGTTATTTCTAAGCAAAAACTGACAAAATGTTTTCCAAAGTGACTGTACCAACTTATATATATTCTTTTTCAGATTCTTTTCCATGATAGGTTATTACAAGATATTAAGTGTAGTTTCCTGTGCTATACAGTAGGTCCCTGTTGCTTATCTATTTTATACTTAGTAGTGTGTATACGTTCATCCCAAACTCCTAACTTATCTCCCCCCAACCCCCGCCATCCCCTTTGGTAACTGTAGGTTGGTTTTCTATGTCTGTGAGTCTATTTCTGTTTTTAATAAGTTCATTTGTATCATTTCTTAAGATTCCACATATAAGTGATAGCATATGATATTTGTGATATTATCAATAATTTTTATTGGCAATCTTGTGTATGTATACATGTAATATTATTGCATTTAAAATTTCCCGTTCCCTATTAAATCTAAGGTTTAGGACCTTTTAAAATATGTATTGTCCATTTGAATATCCTCTTTTGTGAAGTGCCTATTCATGTCTTCCTTATTTTTCCATTGGAATGTCAGTCATCTTTTTTTTTTTTTTGGCGGTACGTGGGCCTCTCACTGTTGTGGCCTCTCCCGTTGCAGAACACAGGCTCTGGATGTGCAGGCTCAGCGGCTATGGCTCACGGGCCCAGCCACTCCACGGCATGTGGGATCTTCCCGGACCGGGACATGAACTCGTGTCCCCTGCATCGGCAGGCGGACTCTCAACCACTGCGCCACCAGGGAAGCCCAGTCATCTTTTTTATTGACAGGAAGTCTTTATAAATTCAGAATGTGAACCATTAGCTGGTTATGAGTACAGCAAATGTTATCTCTCTATACTGTGGCTTGCTTTTTCATTATCTTAATGATATCTTTTAAAGATTTTGTTAATTTTGATATAGCTCAATTTGGCAATCTTTTCTTTTATGGGTAGTACTTTTATTCTGCTTATGATTTTTTTGTAATTCAAATTATGAGATTCTACTCCATTATAATCTTCTATATGCTCCATTGTTTTCTTACATTAAAAAATTAAAACTTGATAGGGTAAATAATCTCTTCTTCTTCAGAAATGTCTTGAATATTCCTGGCCATTTTAATTTTCATGTAAACTGTAGCTTGTCACTTCCCACCAAACAATGGCTGCTTGAATTTTTATTGAGATTGCTTTGAAACTTAGATCATTTTGAGGAGAAATGACTGACAGTAATCCTCATGGTAATGAGTTATCTAATTCATTAACACGAATATCTCTTCACTTACGTAAGACCTTTAAAAATTACTATCAGGACTTCCCTGGTGGTGCAGTGGCTAAGAATCCGCCTGCCAATGCAGGTGACACAGGTTCGATCCCTGGTCTGGGAAGACCCCACATGCCGCGGAGCAACTAAGCCCGTGCACCACAATTACTGAGCCTGCGCTCTAGATCCCGGGAGCCAGAACTACGGAGCCTACGTGCCACAACTACTGAAGCCCGTGCACCTAGAGCCCGTGCTCCACAACAAGAGAAGCCACGGCAATGAGAAACCTGGGCACGGCAACAAAGAGTAGCCCCCGCTCAATGCAACTAGAGAAAGCCTGCATGCAGCAACAGAGACCCAACGCAGCCAAAAATAAATTAATTAATTAAAAAAAAAAAAAGAGTTCTTTGTACACTGAAAAAAGAGAGTCAAACTGGTTTAAAAATAAAGAGAGAATATTTCTCCTGTTCCATGTTTTTTTTTCTTAAATTACTATCAATAATGTTTTGTGACTTTATTATTAGAGTTCTTACATATGTTTTTATAGATTTATTTTAGGTATTTCATACTTTTGGCACTATTGTAAATTATATCTATTTTAAAATTTCATTTTCTAATTATTTGTTGCTGGTACAAGAAATGTAATTTTTAGACATTAGCCTTGTGACCAGCAATGCTACTGGGTACATTTATTAATTTAATGATTTGTCTGTATTTTCCTTTGAGTTTTTATGTATGCAATTATGACTTTAAAAAATAACAGTATTATTTCCTCTATTCTGATTCTTTTACCTTTTTTTCTTGCTTTATAACACTTAGCAGACATCCAGTTCAATGTTTAATACAATGATGGTATTAGTCTGCATTCCTGTATAATTTCTGATCTTATAAAGAAAATTTTCTAACATTTTAACTCAAGAAATTTTTTTCCCGGCTTGCTAGTAGTTATATTTTAATTTAATATGAATGGAAGTTGGATTTTATCAAATGCTTTTACTGAATCAATTGAGATGATAGTATATTTTTCCTCCTTTATTCTGTTAATGAGGTGAATTACATTGATTGCTTTCAAATATAGAACCATCTTTTCATTTCCATAATAAGCTCAACCTCTTCATGATAAAGTTTCCTTTTTATATGTTGCTGAATTTGATATTTTTAAAAGTATTTTTCACCTATTACTTTAAAATCAGCCTATACTTTTTCTTCTTTTTAATATGCATGACAGGTTTTGACCTCAAGATTATGCTAACTTCATAAAATGATCTGGAAAGTTTTTCTCTTTTCCTATTCTCTGGGAAAGCTTAAGGACAATTGGTGGTAATTTTTCCATAAGTACTTAGTGAATTCATTGGTAAAGCCATCTTGGTTTGGGTATTTCTTCATGGATATGTTTTAAATTATAGATTCAATTCCCTAATAATTATATTAGGGTAGGCATTTTTTTTTCTTTGTCTCCTCAAGTCAGTTTTGGTAGATTATTTTTTGTAAGAATTTTTATTTCATCTGAATTTTGATGTCTATTGACATAAATGTTTATAGTATATGACCTGTAACCTTTTTTTTATTCTCTGTATTGCTTATTTATCCTCTATCTCCCTCTATTTCATATTTCTTAAATTACTTTCACTAAGGTTTTATCAATTTTATTGATCCTTTCAAAAAACATCTTTTAACTGATTCTTTTCACTGTAATTTTGATTTTTTTATTTCTTTCTGCTCTTTATTATGCTCTGCCTTCTATTATTTTTAAATTTGATTAGCATTTCTTTTTCTAATTTCTTAAGATAGATAGCTGTAGTGTTGATTTTTCAGCATCTTAATTTTCTAGTAAGAACTTTTAATATATGAAAGCAATGTAAGGCATAAATGATAAGGTGCAATTCTCTCTCTTAGATAACTTCACCTGCATCCTAAAAATTTTGCCCCTTTTAAAAACCATCCATTTCACAAATTTTATTTCCATTGTGATTTCTTCTTTGATTCATTGTTTGTTTAGCAGTGTTTTGATTAACCTCCAAAGATGTGGAGCTTTTTAGTTACATTTTAAAAGAGTAATTTCTAGCTTAATTCCACTGTGGTCAGAGTGCATACTCTGTATGACTTCAATCCTTTGACAGTTTTGGAGACTATCTTTGTGGGACGGTATAAGATCAATTTTTGTAAGTGTTCTGTGTGTCCTTGCCAATAATATGTATTTGTCAGTAGCTTACTAGACATTCATTTTTGTCTGGCTTGCTACTATGTTGGTCAAATCTTTTATAGCCATACTGATTTTTTTTTTTCTTTTTTAGTCTGCTTGACCTCAGTGACAACTGAGAGAAGTGTGAAAAAAATCTCTACTTTCTTTGATTAATACAGCTACATAGGCTTTTTTGGTTCAGTATTCTTTATGGTATCCTTTTCCATCCCTTTAATTTCAAATGTTCTGTATTCTTATATTTTTGAGTTGTCTCTAGAAGTAGCATACTATCGGGTTTAATATTTTTAAATATTTTGATGATTTTTAAAAATTTGGATATTTAGTACATTTAATTTAATATAATACTGATATATATGGTTATAAATCTACTTTAACATTCTTTATATTTAATGATGTTTATCATTTTTTCTTGCCTTCTTCTGGATTAATTTTTATATTCTACCCTTTTATCTTCTATTAACTTGTCATTTGTACACCATTTTTTATTTTACTTTTAATAGTTATCCTAGTGATTATGTGTCCTTCACTTCTAAATGTTTATTATAAATTTGTATTTTATCCCTTTCCTGAGAATGTAAGGATCTTAAAATTCTTAAATTCTCTTTATCCCACTTCTTACTTAAACAATATTGTTTCAGGGTGTATATTAATGAAATACATATGTTTAAACCTCATAATTCATTTTTGTTAATGTTTTCTACTGTCAGTGTTTATTTATATTTCCCATTCATCAAACCTTTAGATTACTACTCTTCATTTCTTAGATGTCAGAGCTTCTCTCTAGCATAATTTTTTTTTTCTGCCTAAGGAAATCCCCATAGTACTCCTTTGATTAAAATACTTCTCTTTTAATTTTTCAAGAAAAATGTTTTCTTTTACATTTTTTTGAAGGTAAATATTTGCTGGTTGTGGAATATTAGATTGGTAGTTATCATTTCTTTGCTTCTGTCAAAGTTAGCTATCAATTGCATTTTTGCTTCTTTGGAGGTAAAATCTTTTATTACTCTAGTTAAAAAAAAACTCTTCATTTAAAAAAAATTCTACAGTTTTCTGTAATGTATTTTAGTGTTTTTTTTTTTAATTGTGTACATCATGCTTGGGATTCATCAATTTGTGATGATGTGTTTCTCAGTTTTGAAAAACTCTCATCCATTATACTTTAAAATATTGTTTCTTTCCAATTTTCCATTAACTCTCTTTATCTGGGGTTCTAATTATGTGCGTATGAGATTTTCTCCCTACATTCTTATTACATTTCTTTTTCTCATACTATTTTTGTGTCTTACACTCTTTTCAGTGTTTATATCTTAAAAATTTTTTTTGACCCTGCATCATGGACATTTTCTCTGACATTTTTTCCACTTTACTAAATCTCCCTTTCATGATGTCTTATCTGATTTTAATTTTATCTGTTTAATTCTTAATATCAGTTATTTTATTTTCCAGTTTTAGGATTTTCAGTTGATTCTTTTTTCTTTCTTTTCTATGAAAAAATTCTATCTTCTGTTTTGTTGAACATACACTTGACCCTTGAACAACACAGGTTTGAACTGTGTGGGTCCACTTATAGGTGAATTTTTAAAATAAATACATATATATACTGTAAATGTATTTCCTCATGTTTTTCTTAAACTTTTCTTTTCTCTATCTTACTCTATAGTAAGTGTACAGTATATAGTACATATAACATACAAAATATGTGTTAATCAACTGTTTACATTACTGTTAAGGCTTCTGGTCATCAGTAGGCTATTAGTAGTTAAGGTGTTTTTGTTTTTGTTTTTTTGTAGTAGTTAAGTTTTTGTGGAGTTAAAAGTTATGTGTGGATTTTCAACTGCACTGGGGGTCAGTGCCCCTAACCCCTGCATTGTTCAGGGTCAACTGTATGGAGTTCATTTAAAATTTATGTCTGATAACTCCATTTTGAAGGTCTCCTATGGGTTTATTTCTATAATTTATTGTTTTTCTTGGCTTTGTAAAATGTTGTTCTCTCTCTTTTATAGCTGGTGATTTTTATAATTGGCTTCAGGATATAGTATATGAAATGATTTAGAGATAATGGTGAGCCTAAAGTTGTGCTTTCTGTTTTATCATCCCTTGCAGAAGAGCTACTTTTTTTTTTAATCACAGAAAGATGGGTACTAACAATCTGAATAACCTTAATTCTGTTAGAATCAGAAGTGATATCCATCTGTGGTTTAGGCTCTGAAACAGGGTCAATTTCTAGCCCACCCCTATTGCTAAGATGTCAATCTCGCCCTCTTCCTTTGTATGCCCTGAACTCTAATCCCTGTTACTTTTTTACTGTGATTGTCAAAAGCTCTGCTCAGCTTCTCAGTGTGGAATTACAGAATTGGCAGATAATGTGGGCAAAAGTAGCTCCCAGTGTTCTACTCAATTATCCAGCTTTCCTTTGTCTTGCAGATATTGACTTGTAATTCTTCACTTTTAAAAATTTTATTGATTGATTGATTAACTCTGTAAGAACTTCAAATAGATTTTTTAAATAATTTTTTTCTAGTTATAGTTTCAGTAAGAGGGTTGCTCAAATTTCTTTGTCTACCATTACTGAAAACAGAACTCTGTGTTTAATAGGACTTTGACTGTAAGAAAGGATCATAGCCTGAGTGTGGCATGGAGGGAATCAAGATTGGAGACACTGGCAGGATTTGGCTGATGAACTTATCTAAAATAGAATGCTGTTTTAGGAGAACAGGGAGAGCCAGTGTCCGCTAGGGCTAGATGGTGGGTGGGTTTCATGTGCACAGATAGAACTTAGGACTTTATCCTGCGGGAGAGTGGTAAGACACTCAGGATTTTGGAGTTAAGGAGAGAAACAATGTAAGTGGCATTTTATAAAAATGAATTTAACAGCATACAGTCCTGCATGCACTGATGTCACAAAATATTGTATCTGATGCCAAGAAAAGATTTTAGTCTCACAGGAAGTACACTATATTTTGAATATCATCATCAGTTCTTGTGACTGTTCTTGCTCAAACCTTATTTTCTATAGGGCATCCCTTATTTTAGACTTGGGATTCAGAAGTAATTTTGATGAACTAGTCCCAGTATATGGATTATGTTAAAAGTCAAATAACCACTGGGGAGAGAGGGTATTTGCTCCCTTACACAATGGAAATCTCAAGAGTCCTGCAAATTGATACATGTCTAAGCTATAGATCTGATTCTTGGACTCCTGCAGATATCTGCAAAGAGTTTACTTTAAAAACCTTTTAAAAATCATTGAGTAGGGCTTCCCTGGTGGCGCAGTGGTTGAGAGTCCGCCTGCCGATGCAGGGGACACGGGTTCGTGCCCCGGTCCGGGAAGATCCCACATGCTGCGGAGTGGCTGGGCCCGTGAGTCATGGCCACTGAGCCTGCGCATCCGGAACCTGTGTTCCGCAACGGGAGAGGCCGCAAGAGTGAGAGGCCCGCGTACCGCAAAAAAAAAAAAAAAAAAAAAATCATTGAGTATTTATGATATTCAGTGCTTCCCTGTCGAGGCAGATTTATAATGCACATGTCCTTTTCTTCATCAGGGAAACTCCAATCCTTTGGAACTGAGAATTTCAGAACCGTAAGGAACTTTAGAAATCATCTTAGTTCAACCTCCTTAATTTACAGGTCTGGAACTGAAGCCCAGATTATTTATGGAATTTATCCAAAGCCACACAGCTGGCTAATGACAGAGCTGGAAGTATAACTAATATAATTTGGATAGTAGCCTTCTAGAGCATTTTTTATTCCAAAAAAGATTTTAAGAGATCTAACAAGTTAAATGCAACTATGAATATATAAATCAGAAGATTAAATAGCAAATTATTAGTTTATAGACAGGAAGACATTAGTAGTTTTAAAATTCTCTATAAAATTATTAATATGTATACCAGAAGTGAGCTTCGGGGTACCCCTAAAATCACCTACATAATGTTGTATTACATGCATTTGTCTCTGGTAAAAATGTTTTCTTCCCTACAGTTCTCAAAGGAGTCCATGAATCAGAAAAGACTAAGAACCACAACTATAACTTCTTAGATGGTTGGAGTTACAGTATAGCATTCATTCATTCAACAGTGTTAGTTTAGTGCCAATTAGTGACAGGTACTTTGTTAAAGCCTGGGAATACAGAGATAAATGATGCTGTTTCCTCAGTGAATGGCCCCACATTCTAGTCAGGGAGATAGGTAAGATGTGATGTGACAAGAAAGTCATACAAACTCCTGATTAGATGATCTGATTCCCAGTTCACTTTATCTGTCAGATCAAGATCACATTGTTAGAGCCTGAGTAGAAAACTGAAGCAATTACAGCATTAATCTAAGCTAATCCAGGTACATTTTACCTGAACTCCACAGAGACACATATCTGGATTCCTACATAAGAGAATATGTCTTACCCATTTTTGGATTTCACATCCAATACAGTATCAAGCACATAGGAATGTCCTAATAAGTGGTTGTTAACTTTTGCCAATATTTTCTTAAATCACTGATCCATGACTATCTCTTACTGCCTTGCATGAAGTTAGCAAATCAGTCTATTTTTTCTTAGAGATCATTGAAAATGATGGACTATGGCAATAAAGAAGCTAATCACTTGCATAGTTAAGCACATCAGAATGGTCATTCAGCAAAGTTTACATGCTTGGATGATTTTTAACTATACCAAGTACAGCATTTCTTAAATTTGCAATGTCAGTAGCTGTCAGCTTCTTTGGGTGCCAGAGTGCCCTAAATTGCTAGTTTTATGAAGGTAACAAAAATAACATTAAAACCCAAACACTTCTAAAGCTTTTCACTGTTGCTAAAGACTATGATGATAGAATAAATAGCAAATGTGGGTTTAATAATAAGTCCATGAAATTGAAAAGCATTTTCTCTGGATAACAGTGGCATTTTTCTTTATAAAATGTATGTAGCATAAAAAATAGAATCTCCATTGATGCTTTCATAGAAATTAGTTTCTCTAAGAAGGGCATTGGACTCATGGTAGTGTTCATTTACTTTGAACAGAATTGTCAGGAAACCCATTAGAGAGCATACAGAAACTTATGGATAGATAATTCGTCTTTGGACTACCAAACCCCGTGGTGTTTTGGAAAATTAAAAACAATTGCTCTAGTTCCCAATTTTTATGTGTGTTATGACATAAGGGTCAGTTTTACTTTTTAAAAATATGGATATCTAACTGTTCAGTCCCACTTGTTGAAAAATTACCCTTTCCTTGTTTAATTATCTTGGTGCATGTGTAGACACACACACACACACATATACATTACATATATTCTCTGAATATTTATAAATTTATTTGTAACTTTATGGACTCTCTTCTGTTCCCTTGATTTATATATTATACCATTATGTCAATATCACACTGATTTCAAACAAATCTTGAAATCAGGTACTTTGACTCCTCCAGATCTTTTCTTCTTTTTCAATGTTGTTTTGGCTATATTAGGTCATTTGCCTTTCCATTTTTTAATCAGCATGTCAAATTTTACAGAAATACTTGCTGAGGTTTTTTTTTTTTTTTTTTTTTAAAACATCTTTATTGGGGTATAATTGCTTTACAATGGTGTGTTAGTTTCTGCTTTATAACAAAGTGAATCAGCTATACATATACATATGTTCCCATATGTCTTCCCTCTTGCGTCTCCCTCCCTCCCACTCTCCCCATCCCACCCTTCCAGGCTGTCACAAAGCACCGAGCTAATATCCCTGTGCCTTGCGGCTGCTTCCCCCCAGCTATCTACCTTACTACGTTTGTTAGTGTGTATATGTCCATGACTCTCTCTCGCCCTGTCAAAACTCACCCTTCCCCCTCCCCATATCCTTAAGTCCGTTCTCCAGTAGGTCTGCGTCTTTATTCCTATCTTACCCCTAGGTTCTTCATGACATTTTTTTCCCTTAAATTCCATATATATGTGTTAGCATACGGTATTTGTCTTTTTCTTTCTGACTTACTTCACTCTGTATGACAGATTCTAGGTCTATCCATCTCATTACAAATAGCTCAATTTCATTTCTTTTTAAGGCTGAGTAATATTCCATTGTGTATATGTGCCACATCTTCTTTATCCATTCATCTGATGATGGGCGCTTAGGTTGTTTCCATGTCCTGGCTATTGTAAATAGAGCTGCAATGAACATTTTGGTACATGACTCTCTTTGAATTTTGGTTTTCTCAGGGTATATGCCAAGTAGTGGGATTGCTGGGTCATATGGTAATTCTATTTGTAGTTTTTTAAGGAACCTCCATACTGTTCTCCACAGTGGCTGAACCAATTCACATTCCCACCAGCAGTGCAAGAGTGTCCCCTTTTCTCCACACCCTCTCCAGCATTTATTGTTTCTAGATTTTTTTATGATGGCCATTCTGACTGGTGTGAGATGATATCTCATTGTAGTTTTGATTTGCATTTCTCTAATGATTAATGATGTTGAGCATTCTTTCATGTGTTTGTTGGCATTCTGTATATCTTCTTTGGAGAAATGTCTATTTAGGTCTTCTGCCCATTTTTGGATGGGGTTGTTTGTTTTTTTGTTATTGAGCTGCATGAGCTGCTTGTAAATTTTGGAGATTAATCCTTTGTCACTTGCTTCATTTGCAAATGTTTTCTCCCATTCTGAGGGTTGTCTTTTGGTCTTGGTTATGGTTTCCTTTGCTGTGCAAAAGCTTTGAAGTTTCATTAGGTCCCATTTGTTTATTTTTGATTTTATTTCCATTACTCTAGGAGGTGGGTCAGAAAGGATCTTGCTGTGATTTATGTCATAGAGTGTTCTTCCTATGTTTTCTTCTAAGAGTTTGATAGTTTCTGGCCTTACATTTAGGTCTTTAATCCATTTTGAGCTTATTTTTGTGTATGGTGTTAGGGAGTGATCTAATCTCATACTTTTACATGTACCTGTCCAGTTTTCCCAGCACCATTTATTGAAGAGGCTGTCCTTTCTCCACTGTACATTCCTGCCTCCTTTATCAAAGATAAGGTGTCCATATGTGCGTGGGTTTATCTCTGGGCTTTCTATCCTGTTCCACTGATCTATCTTTCTATTTTTGTGCCAGTACCATACTGTCTTGATTACTGTTGCTTTGTAATATAGTCTGAAGTCAGGGAGCCTTATTCCTCCAGCTCCTTTTTTCGTTCTCAAGATTACTTTGGCTATTCGGGGTCTTTTGTGTTTCCATACAAATTGCGAAATTTTTTGTTCTAGTTCTGTGAAAAATGCCAGTGGTAGTTTGATAGGGATTGCATTGAATCTGTAGATTGCTTTGGGTAGTAGAGTCATTTTCACAATGTTGATTCTTCCCATCCAAGAACATGGTATATCTCTCCATCTATTTGTATCATCTTTAATTTCTTTCATCAGTGTCTTATAATTTTCTGCATACAGGTCTTTCGTATCCTTAGGTAGGTTTATTCCTAGATATTTTATTCTTTTTGTTGCAATGGTAAATGGGAGTGTTTTCTTGATTTCACTTTCAGATTTTTCATCATTAGTATATAGGAATGCCAGAGATTTCTGTGCATTAATTTCGTATCCTGCTACTTTACCAAATTCATTGATTAGCTCTAGTAGTTTTCTGGTAGCATCTTTAGGATTCTCTATGTATAATATCATGTCATCTGCAAACAGTGACAGCTTTACTTCTTCTTTTCCGATTTGGATTCCTTTTATTTCCTTTTCTTCTCTGATTGCTGTGGCTAAAACTTCCAAAACTATGTTGGATAAGAGTGGTGAGAGTGGGCAACCTTGTCTTGTTCCTGATCTTAGTGGAAATGCTTTCCGTTTTTCACCATTGAGGATGATGTTTGCTGTGGGCTTGTCATATATGGCCTTTATTATGTTTAGGAAAGTTCCCTATATGCCTACTTTCTGGAGGGTTTTTATCATAAATGGGTGTTGAATTTTGTCGAAAGCTTTCTCTGCATCTATTGAGATGATCATATGGTTTTTCTCCTTCAATTTGTTAATATGGTTTATCACATTGATAGATTTGCGTATATTGAAGAATCCTTGCATTCCTGGAATAAACCCCACTTGATCATGGTGTATGATCCTTTTAATGTGCTGTTGGATTCTGTTTGCTAGTATTTTGTTGAGGATTTTAGCATCTATGTTCATCAGTGATATTGGCCTGTAGTTTTCTTTCTTTGTGACATCCTTGTCTGGTTTTGGTATCAAGGTGATGGTGGCTTCGTAGAAGGAATTTGGGAGTGTTCCTCCCTCTGCTATATTTTGGAAGAGTTTGAGAAGGATAGGTGTTAGCTCTTCTCTAAACGTTTGATAGAATTCACCTGTGAAGCCATCTGGTCCTGGGCTTTTGTTTGTTGGAAGGTTTTTAATCACAGTTTCAATTTCAGTGCTTGTGATTGGTCTGTTCATATTTTCTATTTCTTCCTGATTCAGTCTTGGCAGGTTGTGCATTTCTAAGAATTTGTCCATTTCTTCCAGATTGTCCATTTTATTGGCATAGAGTTGCTTGTAGTAATCTCTCATGATTTTTTTTATTTCTGCAGTGTCAGTTGTTACTTCTCCTTTTTCATTTCTAATTCTATTGATTTGAGTCTTCTCGCTTTTTTTTTTGATGAGTCTGGCTAGTGGTTTATCTATTTTGTTTATCTTCTCAAAGAACCAGCTTTTAGTTTTATTGATCTTTGCTATTGTTTCCTTCATTTCTTTTTCATTTATTTCTGATCTGATTTTTATGATTTCTTTCCTTCTGCTAGCTTTGGGGTTTTTTTGTTCTTCTTTCTCTAATTGCTTGAGGTGCAAGGTTAGGTTGTTTATTCGAGATGTTTCCTGCTTCTTAAGGTGGGCTTGTATTGCTATAAACTTCCCCCTTAGAACTGCTTTTGCTGCATCCCATAGGTTTTGGGTCGTTGTGTCTCCATTGTCATTTGTTTCTAGGTATTTTTTTATTTCCTCTTTGATTTCTTCAGTGATCACTTCATTATTACATAGTGTATTGTTTAGCCTCCATGTGTTTGTATTTTTTACAGATCTTTTCCTGTAATTGATATCTAGTCTCATGGCGTTGTGGTCGGAAAAGATACTTGATCCAATTTCAGTTTTCTTAAATTTACCAAGGCTTGATTTGTGTCCCAAGATATGATCTATCCTGGAGAATGTTCCATGAGCACTTGAGAAAAATGTGTATTCTGTTGTTTTTGGATGGAGTGTCCTATAAATATCAATTAAGTCCATCTTGTTTAATGTATCATTTAAAGCTTGTGTTTCCTTATTTATTTTCATTTTGGATGATCTGTCCATGGGTGAAAGTGGGGTGTTAAAGTCCCCTACTATGAATGTGTTACTGTTGATCTCCCCTTTTATGGTTGTTAGTATTTGCCTTATGTATTGAGGTGCTCCTATGTTGGGTGCATAAATATTTACAATTGTTATATCTTCTTCTTGGATCAATCCCTTGATCATTATGTAGTGTCCTTCTTTGTCCCTTTTAATAGTCCTTATTTTAAAGTCTATTTTGTCTGATATGAGAATTGCTACTCCAGCTTTCTTTTGGTTTCCATTTGCATGGAATATCTTTTTCCATCCCCTTACTTTCAGTCTGTATGTGTCTCTAGGTCTGAAGTGGGTCTCTTGTAGACAGCATATATAAGGGTCTTGTTTTTGTATCCATTCAGCCAATCTGTGTCTTTTGGTGGGAGCATTTAATCCATTTACATTTAAGGTAATTATCGATATGTATGTTCCTATTTCCATTTTATATATTGTTTTGGGTTCGCTACTATAGGTCATTTCCTTCTCTTGTGTTTCGTGTCTAGAGAAGTTCCTTTAGCATTTGTTGTAAAGCTGGTTTGGTGGTGCTGAACTCTCTCAGCTTTTGCTTGTCTGTAAAGGTTTTAATTTCTCCATCAAATGTGAATGAGATCCTTGCTGGGTAGAGTAGTCTTGGTTGCAGGATTTTCTCCTTCATCACTTTCAGTATGTCCTGCCACTCCCTTCTGGCTTGTAGGGTTTCTGCTGAGAGATCAGCTGTTAACCTTATGGGGATTCCCTTGTGTGTTATTTGTTGTTTTTCCCTTGCTGCTTTTAATATGCTTTCTTTGTATTTAATTTTTGACAGTTTGATTAATATGTGTCTTGGCGTGTTTCTCCTTGTATTTATCCTGTATGGGACCCTCTGTGCTTCCTGGACTTGATTAACTATTTCCTTTCCCATATTAGGGAAGTTTTCAACTATAATCTCTTCAAATATTTTCTCAGTCCCTTTCTTTCTTTCTTCTTCTTCTGGAACCCCTATAATTCGAATGTTGGTGCGTTTCATGTTGTCCCAGAGGTCTCTGAGACTGTCCTCAGTTCTTTTCATTCTTTTTTCTTTATTCTGCTCTGCAGTAGTTATTTCCACTACTTTATCTTCCAGATCACTTATCCGTTCTTCTGCCTCAGTTATTCTGCTATTGATCCTATCTAGAGTGGTTTTAATTTCATTTATTGCATTGTTCATCGTTGCTTGTTTCGTCTTTAGTTCTTGTAGGTCCTTGTTAACTGTTTCTTGCATTTTGTCCATTCTACTTCCATGATTTCAGATCATCCTTACTATCATTATTCTGAATTCTTTTTCAGGTAGATTGCCTATTTCCTCTTCATTTGTTAGGTCTGGTGGGTTTTTATCTTGCTCCTTCATCTGCCATGTGTTTTTCTGTCTTATCATTTTGCTTATCTTACTGTGTTTGGGGTCTCCTTTTTGCAGGCTGCACTTTCGTAGTTCCCGTTGTTTTTGATGTCTGTCTCCAGTGGCTAAGGTTGTTTCAGTGGGTTGTGTAGGCTTCCTGGTGGAGGGGACTAGTGCCTGTGTTGTGCTGGATGAGGCTGGATCTTGTCTCTCTAGTGGGCAGGTTCACATCTGGTGGTGTGTTTTGGGGTGTCTGTGGCCTTATTATGATTTTAGGCAGCCTCTCTGCTAATTGGTGGGGTTGTGTTCCTGTTTTGCTAGTTGTTTGGCATAGGTTGTCCAGCACTGTGGCTTGCTGGTCGTTGAGTGAAGCTGGGTGCTGGTGTTAAGATGGAGGTCTCTGGGATATTTCCACCGTTTAATATTATGTGGAGCTGGGAGGTCTCTTGTTGACCAGTGTCCTGAAGTTGGCTCTCCTACCTCAGAGGCAGAGCCCTGACTCCTGGCTGGAGCACCAAGAGCCTTTCATCCACATAGCTCAGAATAAAAGGGAGAAAAAGTAGGGAGAATTAGTAGAAGTATGAGTAAAGAAAGAAGGAAAGGAGGAAAGGAAGGAAGGAAGAAAGAAGCAAAGAAGGAAAGAAAGGAGGGAAGGAGGGAGGGAGGGAGGGAGGAAGGAAGGAAGGAGGGAAAGAAGGAAAAAAGACAGAAAGAAAGATGATACAGTAAAAATAAAATAAAGTATAATATAGTTATTGAATTTAAAAATATTTAGAAAAAAAAAAAGGACGGATAGAACCTTAGGACAAATGTTGGAAGCAAAGCTATACAGAGAAAATCTTACACAGAAGCATACACATACACCTTCACAAAAAGAGGTAAAGGGGGAAAAATCATAAATCCTGCTCCCTGAGACCACCTCCTCAATTTGGGGTGATTCGTTGTCTAAAGGAGGGAAGGAAGGAAGGAAAGAAAGAAAGAACGAAGGTAAAGTATAATAAAGTTATTACAATTAAACTTAATTATTAAGAGAAAGAATTTTTAAAAAAAAATCATGGACGGATAGAGCCCTAGGACAAATGGTGGAAGCAAGAGTATACAGACAAGATCTCACACAGTAGCATACACGTACACATTCACAAAAAGAGGAAAAGGGAAAAAAATCATAGATCTCGCTCCTAAAGTCCACCTCTTCAATTTGGGATCATTCCTTGTCTATTCAGGTATTCCACAGATGCAGGGTATATCAAGTTGATTGTGGAGCTTTAATCCGCTGCTTCTGTGGCTGCTGGGAGAGATTTCCCTTTCTCTTCTTTGTTCTCACAGCTCACAGGAGCTCAGCTTTGGATTTGGCCCTGCCTCTGCGTGTAGGTCGCTGGAGGGCGTCTGTTTTTTCGCTCAGACAGGACGGGGTTAAAGGAGCCGCTGATTCGGGGCCTCCGGCTCACTCAGGCCGGGGGTTGGGGGATGGGGGAAGGAGGGGCACTGCGTGCGGGGCGGGCCTGCGGCGGCAGAGGCAGCATGACGTTGCGGCAGAGGCCGGCGTGATGTTGCACCAGCCTGAGGCCCGCCGTGCGTTGTCCCGGGGAAGTTGTCCCTGGATCCCGGGAACCTGGCAGTGGCGGGCTGCACAGGCTCCGCGGAAGAGGGGTGTGGAGAGTTACCTGTGCTCGCACACAGGCCCCTTGGTGGCGGCAGCAGCAGCCTTAGCGTCTCCCGCCCGTCTCTGGGGTCCGCGGTTTTAGCCGCGGCTCGCGCCCGTCTCGGGGGCTCGCTCCCTCAGCCGCGGCTCGCGCGCGTCTCTGGGGTTCGCGCTTTTAGCCGCGGCTCGCGCCCGTCTCTGGAGTTCCTTTAAGCAGCGCTCTTAAACCCCTCTCCTCGCGCACCAGGAAACAAAGAGGGAAGAAAAAGTCTCTTGCCTCTTCGGCCGGTGCAGGTTTTTCCCCGAACTCCCTCCCGGCTAGTCGTGGTGCACTAACCCCTTCAGGCTATGTTCAAGCCGCCAACCCCAGTCCTCTCCCTGAGCTCTGTCCAAAACCAAAACCCGAGCCTCAGCTCGCAGCCCCGCCCGCCCCGGCGGGTGAGCAGACAAGCCTCTCGCGTTGGTGAGTGCCGGTCGGCACGGATCGTCTGTGCAGGAATCTCCCCGCTTTGCCCTCCGCACCCGTCGCTGTGCACTACTCCACGGTCCCGAAACTCCCCCCTCCGCCTCCCGCAGTCTCTGCCCGCGGAGGGGCTTCCTAGTGTGTGGAAACTTTTCCTCCTTCACAGCTCCCTCCCACTGGTGCAGGTGCCGTCCTTATTCTTTTGTGTCTGTTTTTTCTTTTGCCCTACCCAGGTACGTGGGGAGTTTCTTGCCTTTTGGGAGCTCTGAGGTCTTCTGCCAGCCTTCAGTAGGAGTTCTGTAGGAGTTGTTCCACGTGTGGATGTATTTCTGGTGTATCCGTGGGGAGGAAGGCGATCTCCGCGTCTTACTCTTCCGCCATCTTCAAGGTCCCCCCTTGCTGAGGTTTTAATGAGATAACCTTAGTCTATAGATCAGTTCAGGGAGAATTAATGCCTTAACACAATATTAAGTACTCTAATGTATGAACATAGTATACTTGAAAAATTAGAGAACTAGAAAGCTTGAATACTCTGGGCAGTCACACAGTCAGTTGATGGCAGAAATGGAGGAAGTCAAACATACTAGCCAACCAGTATATTGCTGAATTATTCAACCCAACATCCTTAAATGTGTGTATACCATACATGCCTTCAGCTGGCTCATGTCTGATTTGAATGTTTTGTCACCTCCTGCCTTTCAGAGTATTTCTCCTCACCTCTTTGAGCCATGTCTGAAACATCGTTTCAATTATAATGTAAAAGTGTTTTCTCTTTATGCAGCTGCACTATGCTGTATGATATGTAAAGGAGGGAAAATGTAGTTACTGAGTGAAAAATTTCAAGAAACATGGGTATCAGGATGTCTTTGCCATGATCTTAAGTTGATTAAAAAATGGATAGACTGGAGAAAGCTGGTGAAACAAATAGTAATGGTTCTGTGCATATTAGTGAAGAGTTTTATTGTCTACACAGGAATTTTAGGCATTGCTTCATTTGTTCCTACTTTAGATAGAGGAGCAGAGATGCAGGGGGTTGATAAAACGTGGTTTACAAATCCCATCCAACAGAAGAGCAATGTGTTTCATGGTTGAAAACTTTGGCTTTTCACACAAAAGATTTTTTTTTCTTTAATTCACCTTGCTTGTAATTTATTTATTAGCATCCTGGAGGATCCTAGCTCTTCTATTTTATCTTCAGGCTGCCCTTTCTCAACGTCTGAAAAAAAATTTTTTTTTTAATTATCTCTTCTGACTTTGGAAGAAACTCAACAAATCATGTGGTTTTTCTGGACCTCTGCTCTAATATCTAATAAGATGATTCTTAAGTTTTTTTTTTTTTTTAACATGGAATACTAAAATTTATTCAATTAACTGAAAAGGAGATAGGAAAGGAGGAACAAAAACCAGATAGAACACAGAGAAAAAACCCCAGCAAGGTGTAGACTTACACTCAGCCACATCAGTGATTACATTCAATGTAAATGGACCAACGATTTCAGTTAAAGGCAGAGATTATTAGACTGGATTAAAAATGAAAAGCAAGGGGCTTCCCTGGTGGGGCAGTGGTTGAGAGTCTGCCTGCCAATGCAGGGAACATGGGTTCGTGCTCTGGTCCGCGAAGATCCCACATGCCACGGAGCGGCTAGGCCCGTGAGCCATGGCCTCTGAGCCTACGCGTCTGGAGCCTGTGCTCCGCAACGGGAGAGACCACAACAGTGAGAGGCCATGTACTGCAAAAAAAAAAAAAAAAAAAAGAAAAAAAAAGAAAAGCAGGACCCAATTATTTGCTGTTTGCAAGAGATTCACTTTAGAAGTAAATACACAGACAAATGGAAAGTAAAAATATGGAAAATGATATCCATGCAAACACTAATCATAAGAAAGATAGATTAGCTCGAATGATTTCAGACAAAGAAGACTTCAAGACAAGAAGAATTACTAGAGATGATTAGGGTCACTTCATAATGATAAAAGGTCAGTTCCTGAAGAAGACCACATTAATCTGTCCCTGATGGTATCTGCCTCACATGCCACCTCCTCTCTACTTCATTCTTAAGTTTGGACATGAGACAATAAGTAAATATGTTACGAATGGCTCTGAGATTTGATGCTATTGTTTTGCATAACACAGCACTGTGGCATATCCCAGACAAACACAAATAGGACTCCGAGGGCTTGGAGGAGAGGTCATAGAGACCTCTACAAGATGGCATTCTTCATGGGAGAGGTGAGGCAGAAAATTAAACAACTCCATGTGCAGGAAAATTTCCTCAAACTTTTCTTGAGCCATGGTTTACCAAGTCTCACATGACTCAGTAGCTTCTCTTATTTCCCTTCCCATCTGTTCACGTCTTCACTCCTCAATCTTTTCTACTCCACATTCCTCAAGTTACTCTCTTAGAACCATCTACCCCCTTCTTTGGGCTTGTTCCTTCATTCCTGCTTCATTCCATTGTCCTTGAAGATACAACAGTAGACCCAGAGCCAAACTACTACTTAGAAGGTGAGGGAAGGAGAATGTTTGGGAATATTTATATTTTATTGCTAGTCTCTCTACCACAAATGTCAGATGGACTTAATGTTTTAGCTTAGAGACCTCCCTGATGTAAGGACCCAGCTATACACAGTGAAGACAATTAACTAGAACAAAGGAATGGTGACCTTTTTGCTTCTGAGGCTCTGGGAGTGTGGGAACCTGTGAAAAACCTGGTCTTAGAGTTAGAAGACCAGGACTCAACTTCAGGCATTGCCCATTACTGGGTCTGTGCCGTTGAATATGCTTAACCGCTTGAGACCTGGTTTTGCCACCTGTAAAATGGTGTCCATTTATCTAACAAATTTTCACACAGTCCAGCACTCTGCCTGTCAGTGTGTATATAGAATAGTTTAAGATTGATTTTTTCTGAGGAAGCTGACAATATGGTTTGAGTAGAAGGACATAAACATAATTTTATGTTAATTATAATAATACATCAGTGCTGTTGTAGAGGAATGAGGAGAGTGGGAGGGAGCCCAGCAAATGCAGCAGCCCACCTTCCTGGGCAAGTCGTGCCATGTTTTAAATTGGTAGGTGATATTTGTTCTAGATCATGATGGTGGGGATTTAATTCCCAGGAAGGAAATGCAGTTCTGGATCAAGAGGCATAAATTTCAATGCCTTCAGGGGCCAAGCAAGTGATATAAATAAGCCAAGAGGAGCGGGGGTAGGCAGAGATACCAAAGGAGCCTGTGGTAAACGGAAGAGTGTATGCCTGTTTAGAGTTATTCAAGCTCAAAATTATTTTCTAAAAGCTCTACTGACCAAACTAACAAAAATCTGTGGGCAGATAATGGTAATTCCATGCATAATGTGTGTGAGGAACACACTGTAGGATGCTCGGGGGTAGGGGCAGCTAGCACAGTCAGGGAAAGTGCAAGGGAGAAAGGACATTTGGAACTAGGTGTGAAGAGCCTAAGAAGTTTAGGATTTGTCTTGTAGACAGCAGGGAGCCAATTGTGTTCTTCCATGAGGAGGAATGACATAAGAAAGTTTGTTTTGTAGGGTAGTTTATCTCCCCTCTCCCCCATGCCGGCCCCCACCCCCACAGAGGATTCCAAGATCTCAGAAACACAGTGGCCAAACCCATGGGAATGGTGATGAGGCCTGAACCAAGGCAGTAACAGTGAGAATGGTGATGGACTTAGTAAAAGGAGAGATGTGTGATGTAAAATAAAGCCAGTCTCCTGAGTTCTCTCAAAAGGGTGACATGAGGGAAAGCAAATTTGTAACGAGCACAGTGTGATGCGCATGGGAGGTGATGGTAACCCCTTACATGCACGGAGTGTGGCTGGGGTCAGGCGGGGAGGGACTGGCGTTCCCTTCGTCCATTGTCATGGCCTCCAGGCTGACCTCTTTTGTGCAGAAGACAGGCCCGGACCTCAGCCTAAACCTGGCCACTTCATCTGGGTCTGGGTGCTCAGACTTCTTGCTGCTCCCCGGATGGCTTCTTCTTTGAGCCTTCAATTTTCTTCACTAAGAGGAAAGGCTAAAAAGAGCAGACACTTATATCTGCAGAAATGTTACTCCATGTAAAAAATAACAACACGAATACATCTTACAACTTCTAGCCAGAATCTGTTAGGCTGCTGCTATAGCAACCCCAACAGAATAGATTCAACAAACCCCTACCCGATCCCCTGCCGAATCCATATACCTGACAGTCACCCTCCTAGTGAGGCTGTCTCTCTTACATTACACCCACTACGTGAAGATCCAAAGCAAAGAGACAGAAAATAACATCTTCTAACAATCTGCTTGTCATTTAGAAAAAGCTCCCTGTATAAATGTCATGGAAACAAGCTGTTCTTGCAGAGAGAAAAGAAGAAAGCCCTGCCTCACTTGCTTCCCTTTCCATTTTAATCTTCCTAATAAAAGGGTAACACAAAGCAAATGTTAAGTGTTTGAAAGCAAATATCCCTGGAGCCTGGCCGTGGTGTGGTTCAGCCGCGTTCAGCCTGCTGGAGGGCTCCAAGCAGCAGGAGCTCCAGATCAAGTTCTAGGTGAAGAGCAACTGACTGCTCAAGATAATATCTTGAGAACACTTAGAACTCCAAATGCACTGATAGGAGACAAGGAATATTTTTCTTCTAATCAGGATCGAGGATCCTTGCTAGGATACTGGCTGCAAGGCCAACATATTTCTGTTCAGTTAACAAGCATTCACGGGCACGTAGCACGTAGAATTCACCAGGCTTTGATTCTTTGAGGGGTGCCCAGATAAACACGAGTCTGTTCTCCGTTCATGGGTGAGAGGTCTTGTATGTCTCAGCTGCAGCAAGAGGCAGGGTGTGTTAAGCACACGAGGAAAATGTGGAAACTGTCTGCCCAGAGGAAGGAGCATTTATTTTCAACTGGGATGAGCAGGGAAGGCTACAGAGGAAGGAGTATTTGAACTGAGCCCCAGAGGAGAGGTAGCAATCTAATAGCCTTTGCACATATGAATATGAATGCAGAGACATGTATGGTTTTGTGTGTTACGTAAGTGGGGTAATAATTAATTCGTTTTCCAAGTTTAAAAAGAAAACTATAATACTATGCCTTGGAGAGCTTTCCACGACTGTATTAGACCTATCCCATTCTTTTTATTTTCTGTAAAGAACTCTTCTTATTATATCTGCCCCCTATTGACTATACTTTCCTTTTGATAGAATTGAGATATAATTTCAAACTTACAGAAAAGTTGTAGAAATAATACAAAGAACTTTGGTATAGCTTTTAACTAAATTCCCTAATTGTTAACATTTTTTTCCATAGTGCTTTATCAGTCTCCCTTCAACCCCCCACTCCCTCCCCGTTTTCTGCCTCACGACAGGTGATATTTTTCTGGACCATTTGGGAGTAAGCTGAAGACATTAAGCTCCTTTATGAAAAATTCTTAAATGTGTATTTTTTAAGAACAAAGCCTTGTCATTTATAATCACAATATCTTTAGCAAAATAAGAAAATTTAAGATTGATACAAAACTATTACCTAATCCATAGTCCGTATTCAGATTTTGCCAGTTTTCCCTGTAAATGTCCTTCATAATTTTTTTCTCCTGGTCCAGGATCAAATCCAGAAACATGACTAGCATTTAGTTGTTATATATATTCAGTTTCTCTTAATCTGGAATATTTCCTCAGGCTTTCACTGTCTTTTCTAAAATTGAGAGTTTTGAAGAGTATAGGTTGGTTTTTTAAAAAAATCAATTTGCAATTTTTTGGGGTCTGTGTTTTTGGACTGTCTGCTAGTTCCTCATCACTAGATTCAGGTGTGCATTTTTGGCAGGAATATCACACACATGATGCACCCTCCTTATTGCATCATATCAGGAGGCATATGACATTGGCCTGAACCATTATTGGTGATATTACTTTGTTTCCTTGGTTAAGGAAGTGGTCAGTAGGTTTTTCTTTACTTTTTTTCTTTCAACAGTAAAATTACAATTAACCCTTTGTAATTAGTAGAATAATGTATTGGGAGGTATTTTGACACTTTGTAAAAATCCACACTGTTCTCCACAAACTTTCACCCACTATAAGGAAGAGTATTGCTTTTTTATTTATCAAGCATGGATTCATGCATTCTGTTTTAATTTGATGGGTTATAAACTATTAATATTCAGTATTTTTGATGCTCCAGTTATCCCAGATTTATGATTTTATGATGTGTGCATCTTCAGGCTGGCCTTTGTGCCTTTTATGTCCTCATGTTCTCACTTGAATATTTCTTACTCTCAGGCATAAGATGTCCAGGCTTATCTGAAACTTCCCTGCCCTATTCCTGGAATCTGCATTTCTACAAGGAGGATGGTATTCAGTGTTTAGCAGAGACTTGTTTTAAGAATACAAGATTGGAGCACTAGGTTTGGGGTTTTTTTTTTTTTTTTTTTTTGCTTCTAGGTGTTTTCGGTAAACAGAATTAGGAAACAAGCACACAAACATATGTTTATTTAAAAATATATCTCTATCTATTTCTGTATCCATGAGCCCATACTGACGCCTCCAATTCCGTTGCAGTGGCACAAGGTTGTTCCCAGCCTAATGCCATTCTGCACTGGTAACTCCCTTCTTCAACAGTGAGAAACCTGGTCCCACTGTCCTCAATAGATTTACTCATTTTCTCAACCTTCCACTATACAGAAAATAGTTTCAGAAACGCTAACCCACTCTACTGTGAAAAGCAAGCCTAATAAATTTCTTTAGACTGAGGTTCTTAAAGGTCTGTTGATTAGTTGATACTGTACCGATGTTAATTTGTTTTGTTTAGTTTTGTTTTTAAAGATGTTGGGGGTAGGAGTTTATTAATTAATTTATTTTTGCTGTGTTGCGTCTTCGTTTCTGTGCGAGGACTTTCTCTAGTTGTGGCAAGCGGGGGCCACTCTTCATCGCGGTGCATGGGCCTCTCACTATGGTGGCCTCTCTTGTTGTGGAGCACAGGCTCAGTAGTCGTGGCTCACGGGCCCAGTTGCTCTGCGCCATGTGGGATCCTCCCAGACCAGGGCTCGAACCCGTGTTCCCTGTATTAGCAGGCAGATTCTCAACCACTGCGCCACCAGGGAAGCCCGTTAATTTGTTTTTTTTTTGTTGTTTGTTTGTTTGTTTTGCGGTATGCGGGCCTCTCACTGTTGTGGCCTCTCCCGTTGCGGAGCACAGGCTCCGGATGCACAGGCTCAGCGGCCATGGCTCACGGGCCCAGCCGCTCCGCGGCATGTGGTATCTTCCCAGACCGGGCACGAACCCGTGTCCCCTGCATCGGCAGGCGGACTCTCAAGCACTGCGCCACCAGGGAAGCCCCGTTAATTTGTTTTTATAAGTATACTCTGGTTACGTAAGATGTTAACATTAGGGAAAGCAAAGTAAGGGATATAAGGGAATTCTTGTTTTTTGCAGCTTTTCTGTAAATATATGACTAGTAAATTGTAAATTATTACTAAGGTTTCCCCCCCCTCAACACACGCACTTTGATATGGTTCTATTTTTCTTTTGAAATACAATGAGGCTTATTTTGTTTGTGTTCTGTTTCAGGGTTTTTCCCATATTCTTGTTGATAGAATTTTTTGAGCACAAAAATATTAACATGATTCAAAAAGTAAAAATTGTTAACAATATGCACGGATAAGTGTCAGCTACTCCTCCCCATCCCTTCCACCCTATTTCCACCTGTGCCCTGTAGGTGTAGTTTCATTACTTTCTGGCTCTTCCTTCCAGTATTTCTTTTTGCAAAAATAGGTGTATTTTTCTTATTTTTCCTTCTTTTTATACATATATATATATATATCGTTACATATATATACGGTTACACTTTGCTTTCTTGACATTTATCAGTAAATCCTGGAAGTCATTCCCTATTTGTTCAGGGAGATCTTCGTTGGTCTTTTATACAGTTGCATAGTATTCCATTTTGAACAACCATTTTAAAATGTCGGCATTTACATTGTATCTGATGTTTTGCAATTACAAGTAATGCTATAATATATGACCTTGTTTGTATATACTTTCATAATGTTGAAGTTAAATCTTCAGAGAAAAAACTTAAAAGAAGGATTTCTGGTTCAAAAAGAAATCCACTGTAGTTTCCTTAAATACTGTCAAATTTCCTTCCAGAGGGTTGGACCCTTTGACATTCCCATGTGCAAAGTATTGAAGTGCTTGTATACCCACTTCCCAGAAAACTAGGTTGTCAAACTTTTAATTTTTGCCAGTTTAATGGGTGAGAAGTGGTATATCAGTATAGTTTTAATTTGCATTTCTTTTATGAATGAAATGCATATCTTGTGATCTGTTTAAGAATTAGTTTATATCCCTTTTTGGTAAGTCATCTGTTTTTTGCCCATTTTTCTATTTTCTATCAGGGTTTTAGAACTTTTTCTCTCAATTTTAGGAATTCTTTCTCTATGTTAGAGATTTTGGTCCCTTGTCTGCGATAAATGTTGCAAATATTTCTTCCAGTTTAATCACCTTCTTTTAAGTTTGGTTACCATCTTTTCTTCTATTGCTATGCAATAGTTCTTTTATTTTTATGTAGCCAAATTAATCAGTCTTTTATTGCCTCTGGAGCCTAGAAAACCTTTCATTACACCTAGGTTTTAGAGAAATTCATCCATGTTGTGTTCTAATACTTGAGTAGTTTTAGTTTTCACTTTGAGCTCTCTGATTCATTTGGAGTTTAATCTTTTGTATAATGTAAAGTATGGGACTAGTATTATCGTTTTAAAAATGCCTACCTAGTTCCTCCAGGTCATTTATTAAAAAGTACATCTTTCATGTTTCTGTTAGTTCTTAGGCCAATTCTGATAATATTTATTTTTCTTGATACCATGACTATTAATTTTTGGTTCATTTGATCCCTCCAGGCTGAAAGGGATCTTAAAATTTACCACAACAACTGTTTTTTCTTTTATTTCTGATAGGTTTCCTTTACATGCTTTGCTCTTTAGTGCATACAATTCATGTCCGCTTCCTCTTCAGTGATCAATCTAACATAGTCTTGCTCTTATAACTTCTTATTGTTTCTCTTAAATTCCATTAATCTGAAATGAATATTGCTACCACTGTTTCTGTTTGTTTGCACTAGCCTAAATTATCTGCTGTAATTTGGGTTTTAACTTTTTTCTATAATTTTATGTCTTTTCTAAAAAGCACATGGATGCATTTTGTGTTGAACTCAATCTTATAGTTTCTGTTCTTGATGAGTATAAATTAAACCATCTTGTGCACTTGTCAGGCTGTCATGTTACATTTTACTTTGGACTGCTTGCTTTGTGCTTTCTCATTTTTGTGCTTTCTTGCTGGGGTTTTTTGTTTTTCCAAAATCATTTTAATTTATAGTTTTCTAATTATCAAAGCCAGAAATGAAAACACATGTTATACCTTTATTTTCATCCTTTTTATAAATAAGTTTTCATTAAATACTGTTGCAAAGGGTTTTTCCTCTAAACATTTAATCTTCAAATAAAATCGAACACTGCTTCTTAAAAAGCAGCATTTGGGGCTTCCCTGGTGGCGCAGTGGTTGAGAGTCCGCCTGCCAATGCAGGGGACGCGGGTTCGTGCCCCGGTCCGGGAAGATCCCACATGCTGCGGAGCGGCTGGGCCCGTGAGCCATGGCCGCTGGGCCTGCGCGTCCGGAGCCTGTGCTCCGCGGCGGGAGAGGCCACAGCATTGAGAGGCCCGCGTAACGCAAAAAAAAAAAAAAAAAAAAAGCAGCATTTGGCTTTTTACTAATCTTTCATGTCCTCTCTATTATTGATACAGAAAAAGTATCCTCTTAATATGATTCTTTCTAGAAAAGAGAGGGGACAGGGATCTAACGCAGGTACAAAGGATTTCACACTGGGGATATTGCCGAATCACTAGAAAATTTTTGTTACCTTTTTATTCTCCACTGCAGCCTGATTTAAGAGCAATAACACCTTTGTTGCCAGTGCTGTTAATTATAATCCTCAAACTCCCTGAACATGGTTTAGAACATATACAAGTAATATAAAATTAAGGTTTTAAAGTAAGTAAGTGAAAATGCCCTATTGCAGTCATATTTAAGGGATGCCAAAACTTCTTTATAGTATGTTTTTCCCTCTACAAATTCAAAAATAAAAATATTGGCTCACTTAAAGCCTTTTATCTAGTCACTGTCAGTTTTCTCTCTGAAGCACCGTGGTTTTATCCAACAGAAAGGCTAATTTTGGACTTATATTCCCCAAAATATGAATGTTTGACCTAACAATTCCATTTATAAGCAGTATAACAAATGAAAGTGAGAATGAATGAGATAGAGGGATGATAGGTAGTCAGACTCAGAGTGACACGTCATCACATTATGTGTGTAAAAACCGAACAGACAGGCTGCATCTACTCTAGCCCCCTAAAAGGGATAGTTGGTGGCATGGTGAAGATTCTGGGCTTTTAGACAGAATAATGTAGATTTAGAATGTTATGACCAGAAGGTGTTAGATTTTTGTTGTATGCTGTACCAAATGTCTTCTTCCTAAAGCAGTTTTGATTCTTTCTTTACAGTGAAGATGCCGATATCTTTATTTTACTGTCACATCTCATCCCTCACCCTCCATCTGAGGAGGACTGGTGGCCACAGTCTCTATAAGCACATGAGGTGTTGGCCTGCATGACTGAGGGCTCAGTAACTGCCCAGTTTTAGCAGAGGTGATAGGTGGCCTTGCCTCAGAGCATGGGTGGGAACACAGTTTGTTCTGTGACCTGAGTCCCTTGTCCCTCATATCTGCAAAACATCCCACAGTGCATGTTCATTTTTTCTTTGAGTTAAAGTCCTCAAGTATTTTCCTTCTTTTACCTTAGCTAAGGGCACTAGGTTTCCCTGTCCCCAAATATTTTTTTTAAGTGTTAGGATTGATTAACAAGATATATCTTGTTTCCAGATTTTTCTTTTTTGTTTTTTTTTGGCCACGGTAGATGACCGCAAGGAAATTGATAACTAAATAGCTGGGCTATGGAGACAGGCAAGACTTGCTTTCCTAACAAGGAGTAGAGGAGGCAAGTTATTAAGAAAGTGGGAGGCCTGGAGTGGAAGTATCCCTCTGTTCAGCTTCCTACTTGGCTGCGGTCTGTGGACCACTACCTTCCTCACACTCCACTTTTAGCTGGATCTGAAGTTGAGCAAGCTCCAATCCAGTGGTCCTAACACTGCCAGGATGAGCAGGCCCACTGGTTTCTAATTACTTTTGTAGCTGCTTCCCCTCCCCCACTACCATGTAGGGACAGCAAGAACATTGGGTCAGAGGAAAACCCATAACCGGAGAAAAGCCTAGGTTGGGGGGAAAAAAATTCAAAGTATTTCTAACAGTTCAAAATAAGAAATATCTGTGACATTATATTTTCCATTTCTGGGTTCACTGACTTGTGACATATTTAATAGAAGAAGTATTAGAAAGCATCACTGACAGGGCTTTTTTGTTGTTGTTGCTTCCTGGCCTAAGAAACTGAAATAGGTCATGCCCAGCAGGGCTTCTCACAACAGTGACAGTGAGGGAAGAATTCCATGTGTCATCCCCATTGATGCAGGGGCTCCAAGCCTCACATCTTCCAGGACTCTGTTTGTCAAACCACCAGTCTGATCATTTTTTCTGAATGGACTGCCTTGACAGTTCAGCGAGAACACACATGCTGTGTCAAGGGAGGGTTACACAGACAGGGAGAAGTATGTGAAGGCTCATAGACTTGAGCCTACAGGGATGGATTTGGAAAAGGAAGTGAGCCCTTTGGTCCAAGTCTTGGTTGATGGTACCAGCACACCCGTAATCAAGTATTCCAAGTCCTAAGCATAGGGCACAATCACCATCAGCATTTCTTGATCATTTTTGTGAAGAGATTTTCTGGGATGGCAAGAAGAAGTAAGAGTATGACAGAATCACAAAGAGCATGTATACCTGTTGATATTCTAGGACCACATTAAACAAAAAACAGTGATAGCACCAGGAGATTAATAAATGAATCCAGAGTCCAGTAACTTGTTCTAAGAATTAATTAGGTGAGGGGGAGAATTTATAACTTCTACTGCGAGGTATTGAAATTATAATAAGGTAGGTAATATTTTAGGGGTGTTTAATATTTATTGCCTTATATTGGAAATAGCATTAAGAATATCTACCATCATTTGGTAAAATAGATGCAAGGCTTTACAGAGCTCCACTGATATCTGTGTCTTTTTATATTCCTTTTGTAGATGAGAAAAAGGGGGCTCAGAAGGATTAAGGCTGTTCAAGTACGTAGAGCTATAGCAAGAAGCAGATCGCAGTTGCAAACCCAATTCTGACTTGTTTTAACCCCCTATTCTTTCCATTTTGTCATTCTACTTCTCAAGACTGGGCAAAGTTGAAAGACAGTAGGGATGTAAAACTTTAATCCATCTCTCAAGATTTGAATGAAACCTAACCAACAGATTTTTCTCCCAGTTCCCATATTGTTTTGGAATATAATTATTTGATCATTACAGATACCTTGATGGAGAGTCTCTTGGAAAACTGTTGCCAATGGAGGTGAAATTAGGGAGAAAGCATATGAAATTTCCTAGCTCTACTACCTGTTATGACTTCGGTTCATCATTTTTTTTTGTGAGCATAGAGTCTTCTTTCTAGTGGCTAACCCATGACACTGTGTATAAGTAGGGGAAATGAAGAAAATTATTGAGGAAGGTGGTGCTATTGTAATTCACAAAGATTTGTGGTGGTCATATGTTCTGGTACTGGCTGTAGAGAAAAGACAGGCTATGATGTGGTCGGTTGAAGTGTAACAGACTCAATTAACATTAGAAATTTTGGAAAACAAAGTATAAATTAGAGAAAGTCATAGATCTCACTAAAGACTGGTTATCTAAGGAGCCCTCAGAGGATCTTTCTTAATGTTAAAAGCCATGTGGGGAGAGGCTTGGTAATATCAGGTAGAGTTGGGTTCATTCAGCAAATTGCTGACCACGTCTATGCAACAGATGAGTCCTCACCTCCTCTTCAAAACTGTGGTTATTTGGTATTGTTTAAAATACAGAAACAAGAGATCATACACTTTTGTTGAATCATCACCAGTCTTCATATACTTTGCATAAAGAAACAGGAAAAGTAAGATCAATTTTGGACTAAAGAATTACATCCTACATGAGCTGCAGTTAATTGGGAATAGGAGAATAAACAGCAGACAATGAAATCTAAATTAAAACTCACATTCTCTCTTCTCTCTTCTTCAGCCAGAGGAACAATACATTATTCTTGCCCTAATCTTCTAGTATTCTGGGATGGTGGGGCTAACTGATCAGTAAGATGATAATTAAACTGAATTCTCTGCTATTTGGTCTTTCAGTCACAGTAGAGATGGCATATACAAGAACTAGCTGCAACAATTGCAAGAAATTAATCATCTTTTCACAATATCTCTTCCTTACATCCAGTGTTCACACCAAATACTTGATATATTCTTGTATGTTACCCAGAATAAATAAAAGAACATTTTTTATTTCATCCATGAAGTAGAAATCCTGAGGGAGTAGGATTTTGCAGTTCGTTTAACTCAGCAGTATGTTCTGGTAAGCAGTGCTCTAATAGTTTTTCTTTCCCTTACTTCCAGGCTTTGTCCTACACCGACATATATAAGACGCGTGAAAGAGCTTCATTTTCAGCCACTCTGGATGGGTAATAAATGGTAAGTGATTCTCAAGCAATCTACAGGAATCATACTTTTATGTCCTTGATGTTGAATGGAAATGTTTGATTTTTGCCTCAGTTATAGAGAATAGTTATGAAAGTGATTTTGTTCATTAAATTATGCAAGGTGATGAATGTATAGCTCTAGTTTTGTGTTAAAGAAGAAAAATACTTGGTATACTAGCAACTTGCAATGTCGTAAGGTAGACACCAAAGGGTGTGGTGCAGAATAAAGGAGAAGAGGGCAAAAGCAGATTTCTCTGAAAATGAAGGAGTCATTTTTAAGTTTAGGCCAACCCAAGAGGGTTGGTTTAAGAGCTGTCCAAATGAAGCCTTATTTTTATGATGTGTTACCCTTACCACCGACCAGCTCTTCCTGTGGACTCTCCAGACCACCATGTGAGGGAAATCCACACTGCTGTCACCTCAAAGGTGGTTTTTCTAAATCCACTGGATTCTTAGAGTAAATTTGGAAAGAGATGTGTTTGCAGCAGTAACTGACCAGTTCCCTTTCACAGAAACCCATCTTAACTGCCAGTGAAACAAGCCTAATAAAACTTGTGAAATTTACTAGCTGCCATTCACCTCCCTGTACAAAACATGCACAGACCAAGAGTACAGACCATTTGCCAGGTGGTATGTGACATGTTAAGAGTTACACTCACTTATGTTGATTATGCTATTAGGAGCTGCGCAATCACATGTATATGTGAATAAGCATGTGTGTAATCCAAACGCTAAGAGTGCATCACGGGTCCCTCATGATAAATAAATACATGTGAAGAGATGAAATAAGTAGTTTAGATCTAAATTTCTGCAACCTTAGTTCATAGACAGTGGTGTACCCTGATACTTTCTTCAAGTAAATTTGCTGGTAAAACTGGGAATAAAATAATTCTTGAAAGCATCTGTGCCCCTAGTTTATATACAGTCTTTGATGTACCAGCATCACTTTCCACATAATTTGGAAACAAAATGAATTAGAAATGAGACATGGTGAACTCAAAAAGAATAGTAAGCCGGCTGGGCCAGATGGTTTTGACGCTAATATTTCATAATGAGAGAAAAGTCTTAGTGACTAGGGTATGGAGTAATTGAAAAGTTTCTTCCAATTGGCAAAGTGGGAAATAAAAATGATCAACATGCATCGGGTGATAATCAGTCATTTCACCTTGAAAATAATGTGAAAAGTGAACCTTTAGAAATCTCAAGTGACCAAACAAGTATGTGCAGAAATTAACTTTTTTTTATTATATATCATATAATGTAGTAGTAAAGTCTGAAGTGCATGAATAAAAAGTTAGTGAAATTACAGGAGGAACAATCTAGATAGCAATAATAGGTGCATTCCCTGTGCATCTGAAAGAAAAAAAAAAAGAGTTTTCACTCATTTTGGCCTAAAACTTAGTGTTCAGGTTCCCAGGATTCTGACATCAGAACCCGGATAACACTGATTAGAACCATAGGGGCTTTACAATAAAAGCTAAAATATTGACCATATGATGGCAAAAAGTCTTATTTTGTGATTAACTGATTCTCTTCTAGCTACTCTCTGATGAAGTTGGTGGTGCTGTAGAGGAGGACCGCCGCCTCCTGGACGAGGACCGGGACCGCTCAGCATCGTAGGGGACATGCTTGTCGTAGTTCTCCATCTGAGCCTCAAGGAAATCTCTCTGCTGCTGCCTCATGGTCTGGCTTATGAGCCCAGGTAGGGCATGGATGCTACCAATCAAAGTCTCCAATTTGGTTTCCAGGGTAACGATCCTCTTCTCAAAGTCTTCACTCCTTTCGTTTAAGTCGGAAATCATGTCATACATGATGTTCTGGGTCTAGAAAACAGGATTGAGAGAATAGAGAGATGAAGAGCGAAGTTTTAATTCACTTGCCCTGGAAGCAAACTATCAACTCTCAGAGCTTGAGGGCTGGTCTCCTTTCGGTGACATGCAATGCAGCAGTGGGGTCAGCTAACTGAACACTTGACCTGGCAAAGCAAATTCAGTGTGTCCGTTCAATGCCAGGATTTAGGAAAGAAAAGATCTTAGGCCTTAATTTGACCCAGCTGCAGAAAATGGTGTGCAGGTACTGCTGGTGGTATGTCCAAGGATTTTAGGTGGTGTGCAGGTAGACAGACACGTTTTGATTTCATATTTATGTATATATTCTAATAGTCGTTAGAAAAGTTAGCATGTCAAATTCATTTTGCAACATGTAATACTAATTAGGGCAAGGCTGATTTTTAAAAACAAGCCGATTTAAAGAACAATACATAATAGTACAGATGGTATTAGGATGTAGCAGAAATTTTGAGCGTGGAATATGAATGAAGTTTAGGACAAACTGATTTGATCAAGTAATTTAGTAACTTAAAGCAATTAAAAATTCCTAAATATCTTTTTGCTCTCCTATGTTCCAAATTACAGGCTCTCCATTGGGTCAAATAGCATTTTTATAGATAACTACTGAGAGAATAAAAGTTAGGGGAGACACTAAAGTTACCAATCCACCTTGTTGGCTATGGCTGAATCAGAACTAAGTGGTTTGAAATAGGAAAATGCTTTTGGTGCCCTAGAGAATTTTGCAATTGGTTGTCCTGATCAAAGGGTATTCATAACTCTGACTCCCAGTTATAGTTCCAGAAATAGCCAGGAGACGGGGAAAGAAGACCTCAGGGCTGATCAGCTCAGAGCCAGAGAGGGAAGGGAGTGCTTAAGAAGGGAAGGCTGGAGACATTAACCTTAGCCCAGTGCAGCCTTTCCCAAGCCTAGACCCCTTTGGCTAAGCCTGCCCTCCTGTCTTATTTCCCTCTATAATATGTGCTCTTATCCTGCTTAACAACCTCTTAATGGTGATAAATGACGAAGAACTGATTAAATAAGGGAGTTACTGTTTGGAACACAGGCACCTCCTTTGAGTTTGGCCAGGAAGACAGAGTGCATTAACTTTATTTTTACTGTTGATACATAGTCTTGAGACTATATGAGCAACATCCATTTGTTCAGAAAATACTGAACCCTTATGGCATGGATAGTCCTGCAAACATAATAATAAGCATGGCGCTAAAGAAATAATTGAGGGGCTTCCCTGGTGGCGCAGTGGTTAAAGATGCAGGGGACACAGGTTCTAGCCCTGGTCTGGGAAGTTCCCACATGCCGCGGAGCAGCTAGGCCCATGCGCCTGCACAACTACTAAGCCTGCACTCTAGAGCCCGTGAGCCACAACTCCTGAGCCCGCGTGCCTAGAGCCCGTGCTCTGCAACAAGAGAAGCCACCACAATGAGAAGCCCACGTACCACAACGAAGAGTAGCCCCCACTAGCCGCAACTAGAGGAAAAAATCCCACGCGCAGCAACGAAGACCCAACACGGTCAAAACAAAAAATAATTAAAAGATACAGCATCTTGCCTCATAGATATATAATTTTACTTCAAGAGAATACCTATTATATATAGTAGTATATATACTATGTATTTATATATGCTATATTACATATAGTGAAATGATATATAATATATATATTATTTTCAAGGGGTCTCTTATTTTTTCATAAAAGTACCCAATTTCTTTTATCATTTGATCTAGGAGTGGTGGAAGAACCTGCCCCATCTTTGTCCATGATGTGTCCCAGTGAGAACAATGTGTGTAAATACGGAGCACATCTTCAGGCCTCGAATGTGTGTGCTGCCCAGCTTAAATGAATGATATATGACCTCCCAGGGGTAAGTCATTAAATACTTCACTTATCATCTTCTATGTATAAGAGATCAAATATTCATCTTCAACATATTTATACAGTATGTATTATTGATATACATTAAAAAATGAATATAATTAAGTGTGTTATTTCATGGGACTAGGACAAATAGATGTAATTTTTGGAGAATATACTGGAGGCTTTATAAAGGACATAGCAGTTATAGCAAACAAACAGCAGAACACAGGTCCAACAGAGAGCTGCCTCTTTCAAAGGATTCATGTTAACAGGCTCAACACTTATACATAAATCTATTCTAATGCCTCCTATAGAATTTAGAACATTGAAAGGTAATGTTGTCATTATTGACAAATATTCACATTTTGAAAGTGGACTTCACTTGAGAGGAACAACCAAAAATAAACCAGATAAAGCGTTTAACTGTGATAGAAGAATTGGGGATTATTAATGTCCTTTTAAAAAGTGGTATGAAGACCTTGAATAGTCAAAACAATCTTGAGAAAGAAGAAAGGTGCTGGAGGAATCACGCTCCCTGACTTCAGACTATAGTACAAAACTACAGTCATCAAGACAGTATGGTACTGGTACTGGTACAGGATAGAAAGCCTGTTGCTTAAAATATATAAAAAATAATTTTATTGATGAGTCCTATTTAGCCCTGAACCTCATAGTAAAGCCCAGGATGTGGTTCTGCTCTCATAGAGATGAGACTAAACTACATATAAGCATCCCCAAAGTACTATCTCATAGTCCACTTACATTTCTTATTGAACTTCCAAATCACTGCAAGTAGGAAAGCTTTTAGAATGGGGTTGAACAATGTATGTAGGGAAAGTGCATATTAAGTAAGAGTTTCGGAAGAATTCTTATAAGTTGGGCCATCATGTCAGCATAGTTTGTTGGTTTGATTTGTTAAATAAGTTTGGGGTGGCCTCCTCCTGAAGCATTATTGATTTCTATGCAGTGGTTAGTTCCAATAGATGCAATCATGAGGGCTGAACCCCAGCTTACCTTTGCCAGGTCCACCAAGGTATTTGCTTGATCATTCAGTTTCCTCTGCTCCATTTTTACACTTCTTAATCTAAAAGACAGAATCTGAGTCAGAAAGGTTCCTTTTCTTCCCTACGACTATCGTAAGCCTTCCAAAGAGCATGCACAAAATTGACAAGAGCAAATAACTGCATGGATAATGCCTCGAATATTTGGCATAAAGTCCAAACTGGTTATGTATCTGGTACAATGAGAAGCATGCTTCCCCAACACCGCAAAAAGGAAGGGAGAGAGAAAGAGATGAGGTGTCCTTAGGACAACTATTTACTAGGTAGTTAAAGTTGAACTGAGAAAGGCTCATAAGGATTTAACCGTATGAGAAAAACCAAAACATTCCTTAAAGACCCAGTATCGTGACAAATAGACATAGGAAGAAAAATGCAAAGCAACTGGAATTTTATCAATGTTGGAAGCAGTAAGCACCTTCCTATGCCTATGTGACTAGATACAGGTGTTAGCCCTGTTTAGTCTGAAATGGATTGGGTTAGGTATTTGAACCTGATGAAACACAGTGATAAGTGAGATTCTCATTAGCAAAAATAAAACTTTTATTCAACCAGCAGCAAGATAACTCCAAACACATAATTCTCTTATTCGTCATTGTATTTCACGTGACTTTTATCTTAAACTGCCATTGAATTTGAAGGGAAGCCAGACCATTTCCTTGGGAGAACTTCCTTTAATTTTTATTCTAGATAAAGGCACAGGACAATTAAAGTGTCTGACAGGTGGGATCCTTCTACTGGATAGTCATATAGAAACTTTTAGTCATAAAAAACTTTTAAATATCAATGTGTATATCTGATTGACAGTCAAAAAGCTGGTTTTCTTAAAGACAAATTCTGAATGAGTACCTACTATTCCTTAACTTATTCACAGTAATATTTCAACAAACATTTACTCAGTGCTTGTTATGTAGCAAGAAATTAAGATTTTCCAACCAGAGAAAAGTAGTTGATTGTCCTTTAAGCCAACAATTCAAAGCCATGCTCCAAAAGAGAAGCAGGTCTCTCTGAGCTGCTTTGTGAAAAACCCACGCTAACCTTATCACTTTGATGACGAGTCCTTTACAAAGTATAGTGTTAATGTTGGAGAGAGTACGCTTGAGTATGTCCCAATTTAAATGAAAGGTAATTGGTTAAAGGGATAAAAAAAAAATTCACAGGGCAAGATTTTACTGCCAGGGAGATTTTTGTAACACATGTTCACGATGCTCAGTGATCTTGTTCTGAAATGTGGATATCCAATATGTCACCAAATCTGCTCCACAGTGAAGAGACAGTGCCTTCTGCCAGTAAGAGTTGAACTGACACCTGCTTACAACATGATCTTTAACAGTCTAAAACAGTTTAAGGTTAGAACTTGTGATTGTGACTATGTGCTTCTTTATTAGAAGACTTGGAACTAATTTAACTGGCTCCTTTTTATGTTATTATAGTGATTGAGTATGTTTTAGTCTAAAAGAAATTTACAAACATATATTTAAATCTAATATGTTGTTGAGAAATGTTTCTCTAAGTACTTACAAGGGTTACAATTCTTGATGTGTGCCTTTTAAAAACAAGTCCAAAAAAACCCCAAACACAACAAAAAAACCAAGCAAATCAACTTTAAACATGTGTGGGTCATTACAGAGAAATGTACTAGAAAGACTAAGTGTCAGACATGTATTCTGTCCGCCTTGGCCCTAACCTGACATTCAGTTTCTTCATGTATGAAAAGACGAGGGTTAGATTAGGACTTTGTTTTTGAAGTGCTGGATTTATACCAACAGAGGTGTTCTAGATGACTAAATGATACTCAAGCAAGACATTAAACAATACTAGAACAGATGGAGAGTTATTCCCTTTAATTCTCTTCCAATTCTTGATTATTATAAGAAAAATGTCTCAGGCTAGTCCTATCCTGTTTTTATCTCCTAACAAACAAACACCTGCTCTTCCCCTGTTTTTAAAAAAAAGAGGGAGGAGAATCTCAGCTCAGAGCTTTCTGCAGGCAACAGCTTGTGGCTAGAATTCAATACCAGTGTTTCAATTGTCGACTGATGTTACCTTTACCTCACTTTCCTTGCTGGGAGTGATATATTTTTAAATCCACTTATGATAGGGATTTATCATAAGCTTTCTTTTCAAATTTAGGTAAGTCATAGCAGAGCTGGCACATGAAGTTCGGAGACACCAGAGCGGAAGCCTCCAGCAACTTGTGAGGGCAGCAGAGCCCTGAGCCCTACTAGCCTGGTTGAACTGCCTGAAAGGTAGGAGAACTGGTACAGAAAGCCTACGTAAGCTGCAGCTGCCAGAATAAAAGGTAACATGCAGTTGTGTTTTTTACTTCTTCCCCCCACCCGCCCTCACCCCCAAAAAAGAAGAATAAGAAACATATGTTGATTTCTTCCTTGTGAACTTCACTTATCACAGGAAAATATCATGATTTTGGAACACATTTCCATAGCAGCAATCAGACTACTAAAATTCACAAATAAAGGATCCGCTTGGGTGCATGCAGCCAGTAGAAAATTCTGCGAATGTTGAGAGGAGCGGCTCACACAACTTACTTCCGAGCTCTATTTTCATTTTGTTGAAATAAAAAGACAAAACAAAAGAAAAGAAACTGTAAAATATTCTGGAACAAAATAACACAGAGTGGTGTTCATTCATGCACAGGGGGCTCGATTCATTAGCTGGAAGGTCCTGTTAAGATTCTGCAGGATTTTGGCATATCGATCAGAAAGAAATGCTATTCCATTATGTTATCATCCTTCTGCATCGCTACTATACTTCCCCACCTGAAAGCACATAGCTTCCTCCAGAACTAGAGTTCGGAAGGAAGAAGTTGTGTAAAGTCATCTTGGCCTCTTTGAAACATGCTGTTCAAGTAAACAATAGGAGACATTTTTGCCTAGTATCAATAGGATATGGTTATAAAGATAATATTCTAAACAATAGGATTATAATTTTTTGAGGGGGGTATATCTTTTCCAAGTTGGTCTATTGAGAAGCCGGGGCTATTGAGGAGCCTGGTCTTCTGACAGGGGGGTTAACCTAACACTCTCTGTTATAGACATCACATTTATTGGATTTCTTGGCTGTGAGACAAGTTCATGTTAATTGATGGGTCTCTAGCTGAGACCGAAGAATGAGAAACTGTAAAGTTGATACCAGAAAAAGTGGTAAAAGTTACAGAAACAGAATGCTTCATGGCACTAAGTGACGATCCCCAAAGACAGCTACGTTACTGAAGAGAGGACACAGGCCTGCAGAGTTAGGCATCCAACAGAGACTAGCAAGGTCATGTGTCTGGGAGAGAGGCTGGGAAAAGAGAAGGAGAGTTGAGATAGAGGAGGCTGGTAGAAGGGGGAGAGAGCTGCTGCAAAAGCTCTCTGGACAAATCAGAGGAGAGCAGAGGCCAGGAGAGCTCTAGCAAGTCAACTGGTACATTTTCCCTCAAGTGGCAAGGTCCGATTTCACCCGGTGCTGCCTGACAAGGCTGGGGCAGTAAAGGCAGTAAAGGCCTTGCCCTTAGGAATCGAGCCCTGTGTGCTTTCATGTATGGCTTCACTCATTAAGTTCAGTGAAAGATAATTATGCGTAATTAGCATAACCTAGCCACACCCAGCCCATCTACTTTTCACAAAGTATAAGTACCCTCCCACCTCAAGGAAACCCAACAGCCCCAAGACTAATTTATAAAACAATTCAGAACATTTTTGCGTTGCTTAAAGCTCATCTACTTTAGAAGTACACAAGGCTACAGAAGAAACAATGAGAAATGTCTGAAAGAAGCAGAAGAATCACATGTGGTTTCCTCTGTTACTCTACCCAAAAACAGCATGCTGAACAATCCATGTAACCTACACTATGAAACCCTTCAGATCATGTCAGTACAGCTTGTAGCAATATGCCAATGGCCTAGGGACAGTTTTTACACTGAGTTTCACCAAAGATTTTTTGCCTGTTTTTTTTTTTTTTTTTTGCGGTATGCGGGCCTCTCACTGTTGTGGCCTCTCCCGTTGTGGAGCACAGGCTCCGGACGCGCAGGCTCAGCGGCCATGGCTCACGGGCCCAGCCGCTCCGCGGCATGTGGGATCTTCCCGGAGTGGGGCACGAACCCGTTTCCCCTGCATCGGCAGGCGGACTCTCAACCACTGCGCCACCAGGGAAGCCCCTGCCTAACATTTTATATTATAAGAATGTTCAAACCTAAAGCAAAGTTGAAAAAGTTTTATAATGACCACCCATAAATTGTCCCCCAGGGTTTTGAGTGTGAATGTATTCCAAACTTAAGAGTTCTATGACAATTTATATAAATATAGAAATACCCACTATTTACACATGGCTACAGAATTATATGACAAAAATTGTCAAAGCGTTTGCTTTTTTTTTTTGGTTATAAGGAAATTTATCAATGGCATCAAAGGCAAGTCACGTTTCATTACATATTGAACAGGTAAGTTACACTAACAGGAAGGGACACAAATACAATCCTGGAGGAAATGGGATGTGTGGATGCTCAACCCAAAGACTGACCCACTTGCCTACTTCCACGTCATCTCACATCCTTTGCATCCTGGGACACCACATTTTCTCACACCCGCAAAGGTAAGTTTTCTTTTTAATAGATCTGAACAATATAGGTTAGTATCAAAACATACAAAGAATGATTTCTCCACAATATACCATGTGTATACCATGTGTACCTCTTGTATGAATGTTGGGGTTATTGTGTTGTACGGTTTGGGGGCTGTAGGAATGATCACTCTACCAGGAAATTTTACCAGGTGACCCTTGAGGGAGAGGTAAAGGCTCAGCATCTCTCAGGGGACCCACTCTCTTAAGTCTAAGCTTCAAGGAGTCAAGATGTGGAGGCGAGTGGTCCTAGGTGGTGGCACCTGGTTATAAAGGTAGCTGTGAGCTCCAGGGAGCAAATTCCTGCTTGTGAGCCAGATCGAACACAATGTTGCTCTCTGTGTTTTTCACTTTTACTCTCTCCCAGACTTTGAAAGAGTACTCGCTTAAAATTCTTTTCCTTATATGGGGAAAATGCATAGTTGTGTGTCCAGTCAAGTCACAGAGCTAAAGGAGAAATAATGTCACTTTGGTGTTGGTGGCAGCAAGGGAAAGAACATGCGTGAATTGCTAAGAGTAGCAATGAGGACCAGCTACTCTACCATATATGCAGAGTCTCCTATTTTAGAGCTCAGGGTGCTTGGATTTTATTTTCATTAAGAAAGGTAGCAACTTCTATACAAGTACACGTATGTCTATAATTATAGACATATTCCACATTTTCAGTGATACCTATTTAAGAAGGAGAGTGGATGGCAGATGAAGAGGTAAAAGATGAATGCTTGGTGATTTTCAACGGAATGTGAGTGTAATATACATATGAATTCCCTAAATATGTAAAATTAACACTTCAGCCTCAGAACTTCCTGTCTGCTGTACTAATTAGCTCTAAGAAAACACATCTCCCTTTATAATGAGGATACCTAGTATTTACCTACCTTTCCATGATTACCCTGGTAGGTTGCATGAGAAAAGCCACTTTTCTGACCCACAAAATGTGATGCGTCTGCCCTGCCCCATACAGAAATGGCATTAAGAGCAAGGCTGCATGGCATCATAACTGACACCCGCATAATGTACTTACGGTAAGGATGCTGCCAGCCTGGGGGAGAAAGACCTGGTCCTTTCAAATTATCATTGAAACTTGCTAGATAGAGATTTGTATTTTACAAGTCTATGATGGTAGGTATAACAATAACAATAAAATGGCACGAAGGACTTAAACAAATTGAATAACAGTGGCCTCGATAAAGTCAGAATAATGACTGCAAGAGCTACAGGAACTCTAAAATCTATAATGAACACATAGCATCTAGAAAATCCCCCAAGTTCTGAGTAAAAACTAATTTAAAAATTCGAGTATTAAGTCAATTGTACGTACTACCTTCATATAAAGATGCTTGGCAGTATGTTAATTTCTTTAAAGAGTCTGTAGTAGATACAAACTAAACATCTTAGAGCAAACTATATGAATAAGTAAATCAAGAAATACAATTTTAACTGAAATTATTGCTTCTATCTAAAAAACGAGACTGAATAGACCCTTTAATTAATATATTATGTGGCTATTCTCCCAATAATAAATGATTTTTAACCATCAAATGAACTGACAAATGAAATCCTGAGAAAAATTATGGAATTATTAAAGTGCCAAATAACGTCTTCTGGGGACAAACATGATAATGTTCTCTTTTCCCCTCCCGTGTGAAAGAAGAATAAGCAGGTGCAAGAATTATAAACCCAGAGATACAGATGCAGAATGAAAGAGGAGAAGGTACTTACTGATGAATAGCTTGCAAGAATTTCCGTTGATGTTTTCTGACTTTTGCATGATCTATCTTTTTTACTAGCTTTGTATTTTTGTAAATTAGCCATGTTTCCCTGAGTACATTGGCAGCTGCGTTTTTCACCTGTTAGGAAAAGAAACAAACACAGCAGTTGATAAATTCCAGAGCAGAATCCTTTGCAACTTGGCTGGCTGTCATGCTCTACATCCCAATGATCATGGTAAGCTCTAGCTCTGTTTAGTAACTGTATCTCAAAAATTTTTTTCTTGACTCTGTGCCTGTCTAAAAGTACCTGTATCTGTCTGGGAATGCTTACCTTGAAATATGAGGGGCTAATGATCTCTTTCGCGGCTAACTTCTACTGTAACTCTACCCCATGAGGAACCTTTCAACTACCTTTTTTTTTAAAAATCAAGAGGTGCTGCTTTCTTCACCTTGTATCACAGTTGCTCTCTCCATGTTCTTCGTTTCCCTGGAGAAAGGCAAAATGCCAGAAGGCCAAGGTTAACCCTGTCCTTTGCAAGCTTGCTCATCATTTCTGGCTGTGCACTACAGGAAGGGCATGTTTCCACTGCTGAACGTACAAGAAGACCCAGTCATCCAGCCTCCCAGGGTGACTTAGCAAATTGCATGCTTGTTAGCACACTTTAATCAACTGACAGAGAGTCTGTGTTGTCATGATTTTGTTGGTAATTTAAGTACACTGCGTTTCACATGGACAGGACAAACCTAAAGGATAAAGGCATGAAAGTAACACTGCCAAGACTTACTGCAGCTGATGGAAGGTGTGAATACTTCCTAGTGAGACTTCAATCACTTGCTTTCTTGACACTTTCAAGTCTTCAAAGATTCCTGCAAGTTGGTAAGTCCTCTTCCTTGCTCATAAGACAAGAACTGATGACCCAGAGCTTTCACTTGTGCTTAGCTACATTATTCTGGGAAGTTGAGTCATTTAATTCTTTTAAGTGATCGATAAAGGGTGTCTCACAAGGAGAGCTGCAGGCTAGAGGGGGGCTGGGTGGAGGAAGACAACTTTTTAAAGACAGGCAGTGTGGTGGGGTAAGACAGAACAGTGAACTGGGCTGCAGAAATGGGTTCTAAGTTCTTGACTGTGGACCAACCAAGTCAGGTCAAGGAGACAAGCTAACCTGGCAGGATTTTAGTTTCCTCTAACATGAGAAGGTTAGAGAGAATCATTGTTAAACTCCTTTTCAGCACTTAGATTAACAATAAGGAAGAGTATTATAATTTACCAAAACTATGGCCCAAGTATGTATGTGTATTTTTTCACTTTAGTAGAGAAAACATCAGGTTGGGTGGCTGATGGTGAACCCTTTTTCATGGCGCTGAGTTTTCTTTTTGAGTGAAATTGTATGGCTAGAACCCACTTTAAGAAAATGGCTGGTTTCTGAAGACTGCTTTTAGTTGTGACTTCCTCTGGATATTCATTAGACTCTGCATGGAGAACATTCTCCAACCAACAGAAAGACGAAACACGGGGTGTTGAGCACCAGCGGTGCATGTAAGTGACTTGTCCGCAGTGAAGTTAAGAGGTGTTCCAGTGAACTCTTGCTCTTCGTTCTTACGGAATCATTTCTCTTCCTCACAAGGTAAGAGTCACCATTCAGAAGGCTCTTCCATCTGACACCGGTCTCCTTTGCAAAGGTAAGGAACTGGAGGTAGTGTAATTTGCTGAGGTTGGAGGACCTTGCTTTTATTTTTAATTAAAACATTTAAATTTTATATCGGGGTATAGTTGATTAACAATGATGTGTCAGTTATGGGTGTACAGCAAAGTGATTCAGTTATAACCATTCAAGTATCCATTCTTTTTCAAATTTTTTTCCCTTTTACGTTATTACAGAATATTGAGCCGACTTCCCTGTGCTATGCAGTAGGTGCTTGGCGGTTATCTATTTTATAGGCAGTAGTGTGTACATGTCAGTCCCAAACTCCCAATCTATCCCTCACCCCCACCCTTTCCCCCTGGTAACCATAAATTCGTTCTCTAAGTTGCTGTTTCTGTTTTGTAAATAAGTTCATTTGTATCATTTGTCTTTTAGATTCTGCATATAAGCAACATCATGTGATGATATTTGTTTTTCTCTCTCTCTCTCTCTGACTACTTCACTTAGTATGATAATCTGCAGGTCCATCCATGTTGCTGCAAATGGCATTATTTCATTTTTTAATTTATGGCTGAGTAATATTCCATTGTTTATCTGTACCACATCTTCTTTACCCGTTCCTCTGTTGATGGACATTTAGGTTGCTTCCTTGTCTTGGCTACTGTAAACAGTGCTGCGATGAACATTGGGGTGCATGTATCATTTTGAATTATGGTTTTCTCTGGGTATATGCCCAGTAGTGGGATTGCTGGGTCATATGGTAGCTCTATTCTTAGTTTTCTTAAGGAAACTCCAAGGAAACTCCATACTACTCTCCACTGTTTTACCAATTTATATTCCCACCAACAGTGTAGGAGGGTTCCCGTTTCTCCACACCCTCTCCAGCATTTGTTGTTTGTAGACTTATTGATGACGGCCGTTCTGACCTGTGTGAGGTGCTACCTCACTGTAGTTTTGATTCGCATTTCTGTAAATAATTAGTGATGTTGAGCATCTTTTCATGTGCCTCCTGGCCATCGGTATATCTTCTTTGGAGAAATGTCTATCTAGGTCTTCTGTCCACTTTTGGATTATTTTTGATATTGAGGCACATGAGCTGTTTGGAGATTAATCCCTTGTCAGTTGCATCGTCTGCAAGTGTTTTTCTCCTATTTTATGGGTTGTCTTTTCGTTTTGTTTATGGTTTCCTTTGCTGTGAAAAAGATTTTGAGTTTAATTAGGTCCCATTTGTTTATTTATTTATTTCCATAACTCCAGGAGGCAGATCAAAAAAGATTTTGCTGCAATTTATGTCAAAGAATGTTCTTCCTAAGAGTTTTACAGTGTCTGCGCTCACATTTAGGTCTTTAATCCATTTTGAGCTTATTTCTGGTGTTAGTGAGTGTTCTAATTTCATTCTTTTACATGTAGCTGTCTAGTTACCCCAGCACCGTTTATTGAAGAGACTGTCTTTTCTCCATTGTATATTCTTGTCTCCTCTGTCATAGCTTAATTGACCATAGGTGTGTGCGTTTATTTCTGGGTTTTCTATCCTGTTCCATTGATGTGTATTTCTGTGTTGGGGCCGGTACCGTACTGTCTTGATGACTGTAGCTTTGTAGGAGGACCTTGCTTTTAAAGAGAGAGGAGTGCGAAGTGACTAGCCAGCACTGCCTGGGGTTGGGACAGGCCCTTCCCTGCTAGCAAGGAGAAGGGCTGGCTACTGGACGTCTCAGCTCTCTGAGCAGATATACTGCCTGGAGGACTGGTAAGGGCCTTGGTATATCCTCCCTCCCTGATTTTATCAGCTCAAGACACAGAGTAAGAACCTAGAACACAGACCAGCGAGGCACTGAGAAAACTGGGTAAGAAGTGATGAGACAAGAACACAGCAGTTCAACATAGCAGTGTTTGGAATAGAACACAGCAATTAATTTTGGTTTGGATTCTCATCTAAAGTCTATAAAATTTTCAAAGGTGATCCAGTGCTTGTCCTTAATGTATTTTAAATGATTCTTTTTCTTTGGGACGGTGGGGGAATGGCTGGAAGGGCGTAGGGAACCTCAGTTTCAGAGTGTACTGCTGTGGGCGATAACCCCTGGACCTTATATTGTAGGATTCGTATTCACTAAACATGCAATGTAGATGACAGGCTGAAAAATAATTGACTCCTCATCTGAAAATGAAATCCCTACAGCTGCTTTTAAGAACTGTGAAATATATCCATGTATGGCGAAACATCCCCTTTCTAACTAACTAACTCCCTTTCAAATACAGGAATAAATCTCTCAAAGCATCTTATTTAACTGCTACTTTACTTTTCAATACAGCAGAAACAAAACAATATATCCAAACATAGAAAAACTTATCCTCTACTGATAACAGTAGATTTGTTTCCTCGGTTCCTCATAGGGTTGAAAGGGAACAGAGGGTGGAAACATCTCAGTGTTTTACAGGTTTGAAGGACGGGAGTTGTTACATGAAAATGCTAATCCAAACTTACTTACGGGGAAAACAGGGGAGAGGAGAAGTAGGTCTGCACATTTGTGATCACTGAGATGAAAGTTTATTTGCAGTTAAGAACCCTGCTCTATAGTCATGTAACAATGTAACTCTGGAGCCCCTGCTTCACTTTCCAGGGCATTTACAAAGTTTTAGAGGTCACGTCATTGTTTCTCCCTAGCTCAGTGCTTTTGGCATAGCTGGTACTAAAAAGTGTTATGGTGTTAAATTTGGCACCATAGTAATTTGTATCCTAAAAACTTCTAATCATAACCATAGATGCATATTTATCAACCAAAGGACCCTCCTGATATGAAGGGTGTACAGGTTTAAAGAAGAGACCTAGGATCTAAAGGGGACAGAGCATTTCCATTTATTAATTCAACAAATGTATTGAGTCTCTATCACTTGCTAGATACCATGAGAGTTGGTACGAGGGATTCACAGATATCTCTCAATAATTAGTAGCTGTATTATATGTTGCCAATTAATGGCCCAGTGCTACTCTGAAATATAACTTATTTCCTCTACTTCACAGAACAAGGAAAGTGAAAAGTGGGCCCTTTCTTAACAGGAAACTTCTCTTCCTCTCTCCATTTCCTGTACCCCCAAAGACACACAGGGATAAAGGAAAATAACATTTGTTCTACCTCACTAATTGACATGTACACACTGCTATATTTAAAATATTGATAGATAACCAACAAGGACCTACTACAGCACAGGGAACTCTGCTCAGTAGTCTTTCATGACCTAAATGGGAAAAGAATTTGAAAAAGAATAGATACATGTATATGTATAACTGAATCACTTTGCTGTACATCTGAAACTAACACAACATTGCAATCAACTGTACTCCGATATAAAATAAAAATTTAAAAAAAATTAGGGGCTTCCCTGGTGGCACAGTGGTTGAGAGTCCGCCTGCCGATGCAGGGGACACGGGTTCGTGCCCCAGGCCTGGAAGATCCCTCATGCTGTGGAGCGGCTGGGCCTGTGAGCCATGGCCGCTGAGCCTGCGCGTCTGGAGCCTGTGCTCCGCAAGGGGAGAGGCCCGCATACCGCAAAAAAAAAATTAGTGGTCAAGTCAAATGCAAGTCTTTTATCAGAAAAATTTTGAAAGGCATAAAATAATCAGAAATATTTGAGAAAACAAAGGCCCTATAAGCCATTTATACTATTAAAAGTAGTAACAGCCACTAGATGCCTTCAACCCTCTTTCATAGGTATAAAGGACGTGACATGTTATATTGCTGGCTCCTAGGTAAATATTAAAGCTATAGGTAGTAAGGTAAAATATAGTTTTTATGTGAAACAATACTTTCGAAACCACAAAAGCTCTTAAAGCTGATTGACTGTTAACTGAATGTTTGCTTCGTTCAACCCTATATGATACATACAATTAGAGTTATTTAGCAGGCTACTTTGTTTATAGATTTCCTTTGCTTTCTACTACTTTCTTTTTCTTCCTCTTGCCTCTCCCTTCAGAGGCTTTTCTGAGGCAGGAGAGTTTCTTGCCTCTCATTCTGATAATTACAGTAAAATGCTGCTCTATATGCTGTGGGTGATGCCTCCAGGATGCCTGGGGGACAAAGTCAAGGCCACTAAGCCTATGCAGCTTAGTAGGACATCATGTGCTCTCACTGCCCCTGCAGCAGCGGGGCTGGATGTGCTCAGGGCACCAACCTTTCTTGCCAGCCCAGTTCTCCTTGAGACCAGGTACCTGTGGCGGGGTGAATGGAACAAGGCAAGGTCAAGGGTTCCATGCATTTATATTTTAACCCACTGGGATATGTAGCCAAGCAGGATATAAAAGTTACACAGTAAATCCTCTAGAATTTCTGTTCACTTGTTAAGAGATATGCAAGAAACAAAATTACATAATTACATATAATTACATAATAGTGTTCTTATTATGGATCTTATTGAGAATTCTTAACAGGATTGGAAACACCCACAGTGGACATTAATATGTATAATTATCCTTCATGGTACATCTAGCGACTTTAAATATTATGCCTGGGTTCTCAAAGTTTCTTTCCAAAATGAAAGTAGCCAGAGAGCCAAACTCCAAGATTTCTTTTTGGTTCAAACCTGAATGAATAGTAATAATAATATATTTCCTAAAACTTTAGCATGGTAAACACATTGCGTCTGTAAGGTCATATGCTACGAATCGATTAAATAGCTGGTTCTGTCTTACTAAGCCTACTGATAAGTTATTGCTATTATGCTTGGATTTTGGAATCCTTAGATTATTTCGGTTACATGGACCTACTGGCCATTTTTGAATTGCAGAGTGTCATGTAAACTTTTGGAATTATATAGGACAATCCTCCATTAATGCTAGTGCCCAGTGAATTGTGTGTTCTACTTTCAAACATAGTATTTTATGTGGTTAATGTAGTCCCACAGAGAAATGATTTCTGTATAAAATTGTTCCTCAAACTTTGTACATGGTGGATAATTTTTCATGGAAATTGTTCAGTTTAGTTAAAACACACACTGGAAGGCTTGGAAGGTTCCATTTCTTCCTGGAAGAATAATCTATCATTTAAAGAAAAGCAATACGAATGTTAAAAAAGTCATATTAAGATTTCAAAATGTCTGTGGCCACTATTCCTGTTGACCATCCAGAAACTTCGATGTAGTGTTTCAGGGGATATTTTCATTTTTAATCTGTCATCTTAGTAACTATGTATGGCTTTTAGGTCCTTGTTTATTCTTGGTTATTATCCAGAAATTATTTTAGATTTTTTTATTCAAAAATTCCATAAATAACCAAATGGAATCAATGACACTCATTAATTGATAACTAACTTTGTATAAAATAATACAGAGAGAACCATAAAAGGGCTATTATTTTCATGTTATATTGAGTATAATAACGGAATGGGAATCATAAACCAGAAATTTATGTTTGATTTTAATGCCATTTTAACATTTGCTTTGGTACTTAGTGACATTTTGCCTATAAAAATAGACCTGTCATCAAGCCTGCTCGAGTGTCTGCCTGCTCGAGTGTCTTTCTCAGACCTATTAGAGACCCTGTTCGCAAGAAATACTTCAAAGTAGCTGCGCTTTTAAGCAATAGTAGTGAGATAACAGAATTAATAAAGCATCATAAGCATGATGGAGAATGTGAATTTTGAAACTAGAACAGTACTTTTTACTGAAAAAGCTTTCTACCAACAATATGACTCCTAATTCAACATTATCTACAGGGAGTTTATCAAATGTATACAAGAACTTACGACAGAAAAGCAGTAACATCAGAAAACCTGATGATTGGGGAAATGAGGAGTTCTAGTCCCAAGAACTAAAGGAAGGTCATCTAGATCCATAGATCTTTTCCGCCAAGCAGGTAGAAACAGAACTTTCATCTGATTTACTGAAGGAACAGCATTGTAAAAGCTTAAAATGATCTGATCCCTGGACTATAGCAGTTAACTCAGAACCCTGACTACATTAGGTCCAAGTATATTTTTGTGAAATGAATACATTATTCCCAGGAAGAAGATGACAATAAATTCAGGATAGTCAAAAAGTATCTGTTAAGGGGACTTGTCCCCGTCTCCAAATCTTTGGGGAATAACAAGCGAAACCAGTGGTTCTCACTGTAGAGGTTTTGTCCCTTTAGGAGACATGTGGCAAAGTCTAGAGGCAATTTTGTTGTCACAAGTTAGGGGACGTGCTGCTGGCATCTAGCAAGTGGAGGCCAAGGGTGCTGCTATACATGCCGCAATGCACAAGAAAGTCCCATACAACAAATATCCAGCCCAAAAGGCCAATAGTGCTGAGGTTGAGGGACCCTCAGCTAAAGTAGCTAAACTGTAAAATCAACCTGGAGTGTCTCCTGAAAGAAACTGGGAGACTTCTGTGATTCTCACATACATCCTCAGCAAAAGCAGTATACAACAATGTTAAATGGCAGATTTTTAAATCAAAGTCCTTGTCTTTTCCAACTGTTAAAATATTTCAGGGCTTCCCTGGTGGCGCAGTGGTTGAGAGTCCGCCTGCCGATGCAGGGGACGTGGGTTCGTGCCCCGGTTCCGGGAAGATCCCACATGCCGCGGAGCGGCTGGGCCCGTGAGCCATGGCCGCTGAGCCTGCGCGTCCGGAGCCTGTGCTCCGCAACGGGAGAGGCCACAACAGAGAGAAGCCCGCGTACCGCAAAAAAAAAAAATAATAATAATAATAAAATATTTCAATAATAAAGATATGGAATATCAATATCCCAAGGTAAATGTAAAGAAATTACTTTTTTTCCTTCTCAAAATAAAACATGGGGAAATCTGTCTAAATGTGCTAAGTTGTTTTTTAAAAAGTTTTCATTATGTGGATTTTGTCACCAGTTTTTTTTCTATTGAAAAGATTTATCAATACATGGGTATATATGGATTATACACTGTTGTAAGGTATTTTTCTACATAGTATCTTAAGTGTGGCATTAACTTAATTCCTGTGAAAACATAATCGTCATGATAAAATTATTTGGATTATACAAGGGATTTATGGAAGAGATTTTTTTTTTGATATTGCACAACTTCTGATCCTTAAGATACACGAAACATGTACTACAATTTTGGATTAGATCTGGACTAATAATGTAATGCGCACGTATTTTCGTTTCCTAGGATATCTTTGAGGGTTACAAGAACCCCAACCTTCAACTCAGCTCTTTTACCTCTCTCCTTCCACCCTCTGTGTGCTACCCTGTAACATTTAGAAATGTTCACGAATTTAGAGAATGAATTCAGGAACTGAAGAAAATGAGAGAAACCTGTGTAAAGCAGAAGACATTCCAAAGTGGTAAATCCAGGTTGAAAGCATGGTGGCAACTAAGTGTCTTTGCTCATCTAGAATTGTGTGGACCTACTGACTGCAATGAAGTCTCAAAATAGTGTCTGATAGATAAGATGTAGAGTGAGTAAAAACACTACAATTAGAATGCTGCTTGAGACCTTTCTTGATTCTTTTATGGGTAAAAAGTATGACAACGTATTTTGTTATTTCAATGGCAGACGGATCAGATTCCATGTTGAGGAGTGGTTATATAGCAAGATGACTGCTGTAAAATAATTTTGTTATTTTGGTGTCTCAAGTGATTATGAAGAGAGGCTAAAAATTTAGCGTGATACAAATCTTTTTCTTTGTACATGGGATACCTAGCCTCTGGGTCTTGGCTTCCACATTTGTATAATGGCTATGATCCTAGCACTTCACTCAGAAAGTTGTAAGGATGAAACAAGTGTGCCAGCCAGCGCTCTAAGGTGACATGCTTAAAGCAGTGGCTGGCACAGAGTGAGAGCTCTGCAAAACCTGTGATGACTGTTTTCTCCTGTCTGGATGCCATACCATTTTCAACATCTCTCTCCCCCTACCTTGGGGTCCTAAAGGTAGTGGGGTTTTTTTTGTCTTTGCAACCCCAGTCTTTAGAACAGTGACTGTCTCACAGAAGCTCAGTAAAATATCAGTTGAATCACCTTCCCATACAATTTTTATAATACATGGATGGTATATTCTTTCCTACTCAATCCAATATTGGTCTCCTCTTGCATGCTGCAAACTTAAATGTTAAGTATGCCTCTTTTAGCTTTATGTGGTTTATTTTTATACTTGAGTAAATACCAAGGTTTTCCAATTACATCCTGACTGACCTAAAGTTAGGAAGAGTTTATTCTCAATGTGAAGAAATGGAACTGACTCCAAGAATGCCTTCACTTTAAACCATATCATTTCAGCTTCAGAGATCAAAGTAAAAACTATTATTGCCCAACACTGAAAGAAAACAGGAGCCCCGGACAAGATGGCAGAGTAGAAGGACCTGAGCTCACCTCCTCTCACGAAAACACCAAAACCACAACTAACTGCTGAACAACCATCAATAGAAAAGGACTGGAACCTACCAAAAAAGATATTCTACTTCCAAAGACAAAGAAGAAGCCACAACAAGATGGTAAGAGGGGTGCATTTGCCATACAATCCCACTGGGTGGGTGACCCACAAAGTGGAAAATAATTATATCACAGAGGTTCTGAGCCCCACATCAGGCTCCCCAGTCTGCAGGACTGGCATCAGGAAGAGGAGCCCCCAGAGCATTTGGCTTTGAAGGTCAGTGGGACTTGATCGCAGGAACTCCACAGGACTGGGGGAAGCAGAACTGCCACTCTTGGGGGATGCACACAAGGTCTTGTGCACACCGAAAGCCAGGGGAAAAAGCAGTGACTTTGTTAGAGCCTAGAGCAGACCTACCTGCTGCTCTTGGAGGGTCTCCTGGGGAGGTGGAGGGGCAGCTGTGGCTCGCTGCAGGGAAAAGGACACTGGTGGCAGAGGTACTGGGAGCACTCATAGGTGAGAGCTGTCTTGGAGGCTGCCATTTTTGATGCCAAGACCTTGCCCCACCCAAAAGCCTGAAGGCTCCAGTGCTGGGACACCTTAGGGCAAGAACACAGCACCACCCAACAGCAGACAGGCTGCTTAAAAGCTTCCTGAGTGCACAGCTGCCTAAAAATGCACCCCTTGATATGGCCCTGCCCACCAGAGGGACAAGACCCAGCACCACACACCAGTGGGCAGACACCGGAAGCAAGAGGAACCATAATCCTGCAGCCCGTCGGACTGCAAACACAGAAAGTTAGACAAAATTAGACGGCAGAGGAATATGTTCCAGACAAAGGAACAAGATAAAACCGCAAAAGAACAACTAGGTTAAGTGGAGATACGCAAGCTACTTGAAAAAGAATTCAGAATAATGATAGTAAAGATGATCCAAGATCGTGGGAAGAGTGGAGGCACAAACCTAAAAGATACATATATGAAATGTTTAACAAAGATCTAGCTAGATAAAGAACAAATAACCAGAGATGAATAGTACAATTACTAAAATGAAAAAATACATTAGAAGGAATCAGTAGCTGAATAAATCAGGCAGAAGAACAGATAAGTGAGCTGGAAGACAGATGGTGGAAATCACTGCGTCAAAGCAGAATAAAGAAAAAGTAATGAAAAGAAATGAGGACAGTCTCAGAGACCTCAGGACAACAGTGAATGCACCAACATTCACCTTATAGGGGTCCCAGGAGGAGAAGAGAGAGAGAAAGACCCTGAGAAAACATTTGAAGAGATAATAGCTGAAAACCTCCTTAACATAGGAAAGGAAACACTCACTGAAGTCCAGGAGGTGCAGAGAGTCCCATACAGGATAAACCCAAGGAGAAACACACCAAGACACATAGTAATCGAATTGACAAAAATTAAAGACAAAGAGAAAACATTAAAAGCAAGAAGGGAATCCCCATAAGGTTATCAGCTGATTTCTCCACAGAAACTCTGCAGGGAGTGTCATGATATATTCAAAGTGATGAAAGGGAAAAAGCTACAATCAAGAATATTCTACCCAGCAAGGCTCTCGTTCAGATTCAATGGAGAAATGAAAAGCTTTACAACAAATGCTAAAAGAACTCTAGGTGGGAAAGAAAAAGGACATAACTAGAAACAAGAAAATTACAAATGGGAAAGCTCATCAGTAAAGGCAAACATACAGTAAAGGTAGGAAATAATCCACACACAAATATGATATCAAAACCAGCATGTGTGTGAAGAGGAGAGTTCAAATGCAGGATACCAGAAATGCATTTGAAACTAAGAGACCAGCAACTTAAAACAATCTTATAGACTGCTATATCAAGACTTCATGGTACCCACAAACCAAAAACCTACAACAGATATACACACAAAAAAGAAAAAGGAATCCAAACACAACACTAAAGATAGTCATCAAATCAGAAGAGAACAAAATGGGAAAGGAAGAAAAAAGACCCATGAAAATAATCCCAAAACAATTAAGGCAATAGGAACATACACAGGATTAGATGCTCCAACCAAGACACAGACTGGCTGAATGGATACAAAAACAAGACCCATCTATATGCTGTATACAAGAGACTCACTTCAGATCTAGGGACACATACAGACTGAAAGTGAGGGGATGGAAAAAGATATTCCATGCAAATGGAAATCAAAAGAAAGCTGGAGTAGCAATTCTCGTATCAGACAAAATAGACTTTAAAATAAAAGATTGTCACACGAGACAAGGAAGGACACTACATAATGATCAAGGGATCAATCCAAGAAGAAGATATAACAATTATATATGCACCCAACTTAGGAGCACCTTAATACACAAGGAAAATGGTAACAGCCATAAAGGAGAAATCGACGGTAACACAATAATAGTGGGGGACTTTAACACCCCACTTTCAGCAATGGACAGATCATCCAGACAGAAAATCATTAAGGAAGCACAGGTCTTAAATGACACATTGTATCAGATGGACTTACTTGATATTTATAGAGCATTCCATCCAAAAAGAGCAGAGTACACTTTCTTCTCACGTGCTCATGGAACTCTCTCCAGGATAGATCATATACTGGGCCATAAACCCAGCACTGATAAATTCAAGAAAACTGAAATCATACCAAGCATCTTTTCCGACCACAATGCTATGAGATTAGAAATCAACTACAAGGGGGAAAAAAAAACTATAAAAAACACAAACACGTGGAAGCTAAACAATGTGTTACTAAACAACCAATGGATCACTGAAGAAATCAAAGAGGAAATGAAAAAAAACCCAGAGACAAATTAAAACATGATGATCCAAAAGCTATGGGACACCTTTAACAGGGAAGTTTATAGCAATATAATCTTACCTCAGGAAGCAAGAAAAATCCCAAACAAACAACCTAACCTTACAGCTAAAGCAACTAGAGAAAGGAAAAACAAAACCCAAAGTTAGTAGAAGGAAAGAAATCATAAAGATCAGAGCAGAAATAAATGAAATAGAAACAAAGAAAACAATAGCACAGATTAATAAAACTCAACGCTGGTTCTTGGAAAAGATAAACAAAGTTGATAAACATTTACTCAGACTCATCAAGAAAAAGAGAGAGAGGGCTCACATCAATAAATGAAATGATTGAAATGAAAAAGGAGAAGTTACAACGGACACCAAAGAAATACAAAGGATCATAAGACTACTACAAGCAACTATATGCCAATAAAGTGGACAACCTCAAAGAAATGGAAAAATTCTTGGAAAGGTACAATCTCCCAAGACCTAACCAGGAAGCAATAGAAAATATGAACAGACCAGTCACAAGCACTGAAATTGAAACTGTGATTAAAGAACACCCAACAAATGAAAGTCCAGGACCAGATGGATTCACAGGCGAATTCTATCAAACACCTAGAGACGAGTTAACACCTATCCTTTTGAAACTATTTTGAAAAATTGCAGAAGGAACACTTCCAAACTCATTCTATGAGGCCATAATCACCCTGATAACAGACAAAGATGCCACAAAATAAGAAACTTACAGGCCAGTATCACTGATGAACATACATGCAAAAATCCTCAACAAAATACTAGCAAACTGAACCCAACAGTACATTAAAAGGATCATACACCCATGATCAAGAGGGATTTAGCCCAGGGATGCAAGGATTTTTCAATATTTGCAAATCAATCAGTGTGATATACCACATTAACAAACAGAAGAATAAAAACCAAATGATCATCTCAGTAAATGCAGAAAAAGCTTTTGACAAAATTCAACACCCATTTATGATAAAAACTCACCAAACTCACCAGAAAGTGTGTAGAGAGGGAATGTACCTCAACATAAGGGCCACATATGACAAACCTACAGTTAATATCATACCCAATGGTGAAAAGCTGAAAGCATTTCCTCTAAGATCAGGAATAAGACAAGCGTGTCCACTCTCACCACTTTTATTCAACATAGTTTTGGCAGTCCTAGCCATAGCAATTAGAGAAGAAAAAGAAATTAAGGGAATCCAAACTGGAAAAGAAGTAAACATGATATGACATGACACTATACACAAAAAATCCTAAGGATGATACCAGAAGACCATTAGAGTTCATCAATGAATTTGGTAAAGTTTCAGGTTACAAAATTAATACACAGAAATCTCTTGCATTCCTATACACTAACAAACAACTGAAGGTCAGAAAGAGAAATTAAGGAAACAATCTCATCAACCATTGCATCAAAAAGAATAAAATACCTAGGAGAAACCTACCTAAGGAGGTAAAAAACCTGTACTCAGAAAACTATAAGACACTGATGAAAGAAATTGAAGAGGACACAAACAGCTGCAAAAATATACCATGTACCTGGATTGGAAGAATCAATTACTGTCAAAATGACTATACTACCCAAGGTACTCTACAGACTCAATGCAATCCCTTTGAAATTCCCAATTTTCTGCAGTTCTAGAACAAAAAGTCTTAAAATTTGTTTGGAAACACAAAATAACCTGAATAGCAACAGCAATCTTGAGAAAGAAAAATGGAGCTAGTGGAATCAGGCTCCCTGACTTCAGACTACACTACAAAGCTACAGTAATCAAGACAGTATGGTACTGGCACAAAAACAGAAATATAGATCAACAGAACAGGATAGAAAGCCCAGAAATAAGCCCACACACCTATGTTCAATTAATCTACAATAAGGAGGCAAGAATATACAATAGAGAAAAGACAGCCTCTTCAGTAAGTGGTGCTGGGAAAACTGGACAGCTACATGTAAAAGACTAAAATTAGAACATTCTGTAACACTGTACACAAAAATAAACTCAAAATGGATTAAAGACCTAAATGTAAGACCAAATACCATAAAACTCTTCCAGGAAAACATAGAACACTCCTTGACATAAATTGCAGCAATATCTTTTAGGATCCACCTCCTAGAGTAATGAAAATGAAAACAAAATAAACAAATGGACCAAATTACACTTAAAAGCTTTTTCACAGCAAAGGAAACCATAACCAAAACGAAAAGACAACACACAGAATGGGAGAAAATATTTGCAAATGATGCGACTGACAAGGTCTTAATCTCCAAAATATACAAACAGCTCATACAACTCAACAACAACAAAACAATCCAAAAATGGGCAGAAGACCTAAATAGACATTTCTCCAAAGAAGACATACAGATGGCCAGGAGGCACATGAAAAGATGCTCAACATCACTAAGTATTAGAGAAATGCAAATCAAAACTACAATGAGTTATCACACCAGTCAGAATGGGCATCATCAGAAAGTCTACAAACAACAAATACTGGAGACAGTGTGGAGGAAAGGGAACCCTCCTACACTGTTGGTGAGAATGTGAATTGGTGCAGCCCTGTGAACAGTATGGAGGTTCCTTAAAAAGCTAAAAATAGAGCTATCATAAGATCCAGCAATCCCACTCCTAGGCATATATCTGGAGAAAACCATGGTTCGAAAGGATACGTGCACCCCAATGTTCATTTCAGCACTGTTTACGATAGCCAAGACATGGAAGCAACCTAAATATCCATCTACAGACGAATGGATAAAGATGATGTGGGGGCTTCCCTGGTGGTGCAGTGGTTGAGAGTCCGCCTGCCGATGCAGGGGATGCAGGTTCATGCTCCGGTCCGGGAAGGTCCCACATGCCGCGGAGCAGCTGGGCCCGTGAGCGACGGCCGCTGAGCCTGCGCGTCCGGAGCCTGTGCTCCGCAATGGGAGAGGCCACAACAGTGAGAGGCCCGCATACCACAAAAAAAAAAAAAAAAAAGATGATGTACATATATACATTGAAATATTATTCAGCCATAAGAAAGAATGAAATAATGCCATCTGAAGCAACATGGATGGACCTAGAGATTCTCATACTAAGTGAAGTAAGTCAAAGACAAATACCATAGATGTCACATACATGGAGTCTAAAAAAATGATACAAATCAATTTTTTTTTTTTTTGGCGTTACATGTCCCCTGCAATAGCAGGCGGACTCTCAACCACTGTGCCACCAGGGAAGGCCCCACACAAATGAATTTATGTACAAAACAGAAACAGACTCACAGACTTCAAAAACAAACTTATGGTTACCAAAGGGGTAAGGGGTGGGAGGGGATAAATTAAGGGTTTGGGATTAACATATTCATACTATTATGTATAAAACAGATAAACAACAAGGACCTACTGTATAGCACAGGGAACTCTACTCATTATTCTGTAATAACCTATGTGGGAAAAGAATCTGAAAAAGAATAGATATATGTGTATGTATAACTAAATCACTTTGCTGAACACCTGAAACTAACACAACATTGTAAATCAACTATATACTCCAACATGAAATAAAATGAAAATTTAAGCCAAAGAAAGAAAAAACACTAATATTCCCCTTGAAGATACAAGGGTGGTAACTTACTCTTTTTGTCAGTTGAGTGTCCATCATGAAGTTGTGCACGTGCTTTTCTGCTTTGGTAAGTTCCAGCTTCCTTGCGACCACAGCTACCACCAGGGCTGTGCAACCAGCACCCTGAAAACCAGGAGAGAAAAGAACCCCGAAGAGTTATTATTTTTGGTCTCAAGCACATTAAACAATGTTTTGTACTAAGTACATTACTACAGTTTTTAATCTTCAGATAGGTATCAGTGTCTTCCATCAATATGACAGAAACCGCATGGCCAATACGAACAAGTAACATGCCTTTAGCTTGATGGTAAAAAACTTAAAATAGGTGAACTAAGAACAAATGTGTTTGTATCGAACACATTTTAATCATAAGAAATAAATGGTAAAACAGCAACTTGCTGAACTTTCAGGGACTTAAAAACAGAGCAAATCAGTTATACATGGATATACAAATTAGTGAATTAGCATAAATGTACAGAGAGGAAATAATTATTCTCTAAAAATAATATTCTATTATCTTCTGTGAAGATAAGACCAGCAGGTCTTCAGGACAATCAACTGTGAAAAGCCAGGAATGGAAATTGATGCATTATGTGCACGACTTCAAACGTGTCCACATGCAAAACAGAAAGGATCACAGTGATCTGAACCTGGACAACAGACATACGTGAAGTGCTGAAGGTCAGGGATAACAGCCTTACTGTTCTAGAGGTTTACCAGCATGAAGAAAGGAATGGGCTACCTTTATTTTGAAAAGCTCAACAGTGGTCCTTTTTTGAATTATAGGCTATTGTGCTGATCTCTTAGGAAGAGTCGTGTGACACCGTATGGTGCCCCAGAGATTAAAGCCTTCCTGCTCCATGATCAAGGTGCATGCATTTTCTACAATGAATACATATTACTTATACAAACAAATTCCAAGTTGTGAGGTATGGGGTCTTCTTGGTTGAAAGACCAGTGACTACATGCAGGGTCAGGAGGCAAGGCTGGGGCACCTACAGGAGGGCCCAGGCGAGGAAGTCCAGATCTCCAGACAGAATCTCAACCTTGGAAGGACCACAGACAATCAAGATTGCCTAGCCGTCTCAGTAGGCAGACAACAATGAGCCACAGGGCACAGGCAGGACCCACAGAAGAGGGCCGCAAACAATGAGACTTTACAGTATGTGGGGATCTTTCAACAGACTGGAATCCTTTTAAGCTACTTTTAAATAGCATCCCTTTTATGTTAGCTAAGATGGTTAGGATGCTCACTGTATAGCCATCCAAGAGTCTCAAATTCACACAAGGTAACCTGGTTTTCCTCATTCCCAATAGGTCTAAAAATCATGAGTTATATCTAAGTTTGAGGGAATGGTTATTACTTATAGCATTTCCCTAATATATTATGAATATATTTTTATATCTATAATGTTTAAAGACAATATGATATTTAAACAAGCAAGTCAGAAACTTGTATACATAATTTGCTCCTAATTTTATTTTTTAAAAGGAATTCATATTTGTGAAGCAAAGAAATAAGCCCAGCTGTGAAAAGAGCATCTCTCTCAGTGGTTGGAATACCAGTAAGTTATTTAGTTCTTTGTGCTTTCCTGAAGAGTCCACATTTTCTACAATGAATACATATTACTTATACAAACAAATGCTTACACATTTCAAAAATGACAACAGTTTGTAGTTTAAGAAAACATCTAACCTAACCTTTACATATCTTTATTATCCTTAAAAAAACTCAATCTAGGAAAATGATCTTTCTTCATACTTACTTTTGTTTTATTAAATAATTAATTATAATCATCTCCATTTGAATTGATAAATGTAACTCAGCCATTCAGTTACTAACCAAAGAAGGAATTTTTGGTCTCACTGAATGAGTTGTTGCAACAAATCTGGCAGAAGGGACAAGACTGAGGAGAAAGGGAGAAAATAAATACACTTGCCCTGTCTTGCTACAACTGGATAATTACAATCATAGAAACATGGCCTTATTAGTAAGTTGATACTGTTTAAATATAATATTTCCAGAGGGTTTAAATATCCCCCTTCCACCTAGCTCTATGGAGAAATCAGTATCCTCAGAAATGAAGTGGTACTGATGATAGGATCAGAGAAAGAAGCCAGAAGGTATTAGACCTACCTGGTTTAACTGTCAGATTTTGGAGATGAGGCAATTAAGGCAGAGTAAGTGATTATTCCATTATGAACTCAGAGTAGCATTGGTATACTTCCCACCCTTTACCTCATCTCATAGTACTTTTCTGTATATGTAAGATCACATATATTCTTACTTGTGGTCACTTCCGTATTCATGACACAATATGAAGCACTGTATTTCAAAGCAAAACAAGTACTCTTAGAGTATGAATGTTTAAAAACTGAGGAATATGGTCACCAAAATAAGGCAAAACATTATTCTTATTCTATAACTGGTGCAACTTTTAAATCAGTGTTTTTTAAACTTAAATGTGACTAGAATCTTTTAAAGCTCTCCACGTGATTCCAACACAAAGTCACTGCTTTAAGTGAAGGATGATATGGAAAGAAAATGGCAAACTCCATTACTTACTTTCTAATTTAAACACGAGGTAAAGGTTCTTACCAGAGTCATTTCACTTATGAAGACATTCTGATAAACAAGGAGCATAAAGGAAGAGGACAGAGAGGACAAGGTCAGAAATGTATGGGCTGTGTGACAGCTATCTTGATATTTTGGGCTGTGTATAGACAATGAAAGCAAGTGATTTATATGGCTGGATACCAATGAAAGAAAAGAATGGCCTTTGGAAGCATCTACACCTGTTATGTTGACTTTCAGACACCTGCCGCAAAATCTAAATAAGTTGCAGTATACTGATGAGAGGCTAGCCTGAATTGGTGGAAGGAATCAGTGGCCACTCAGGCTAGCCTTCTGTACCTACCCACAGTGTGATGGCATTTGTTTGACAGGAACGGGATCACCTGTTGTATGTAGGCTCCCAGACATTCCTCGATCAGTGAGCCAAGGGAAAGTCAAGAGCTTTTCAATAAGCAGCAGATATAAAAATCTGAGGGGCTTCTACCACTGGAGAGATAGCTCTAAGTGGCAGTTGGCACTATAAGCTGAATATTGTTCTCCTCTGGCAGGAGGCCACTGCTGCAATTCTTCTGGAAAGAAATCAAAATCCCAACAGGAGTGGAAAATCACTGGTATCAAGAGCGTTTGGAAGTTGATTTTTTATTTGTGCTTATTCTTGAGTGATATTTTTTCCCACTGCCAGCCCATTTCTTGCTGAGTGTTCTCTAGCTCACCAAAGTCTTGTGTATTAAATGATTACCTCTGTTGTAAACTAGAGAAGCAAGTGAATCTGACAGTTAAGTAATTAGTGAAACCATTGCCTATATCCCTCACTCCATTATCCTAACTGTACCCTTTAAATTGTACCCCAAGAGCCACTTAGAAACCTCTTTTTCTTCAAAGTCCATTACTCCTTATATGTAAGTCTTATACCTCCCCAGGTTCTTAATAAATCATAAGAAGTTTTGATATGTATAGAATCGGGTTTCAAAAAAGTAACTTAAAAAAAAAAAAAACTTTTAGAGTTATGCAAAATGAAGCTGGCTTACCCCTGAAAGGTGCAAGGTAAGTTCCTGCCAACACATTAATTGTTACAGTAATTTAAGTAATGGCACGATGTTATTGTCCACTCAGTGTCTATTTCCTGCACTATTCTGTTCCATAAAATGAATAGAATGAAAGTAAATATGCTTTTACAACATTTTGTCCAAATCTTGTCATGATCACAATGGATATAGAAACAGTTGGGACTAACATATGTTATTCTCTGAAATTAAGATCCCTGCATGCCTTTAACAAGATGAGTCATAGTCCTTTCACCAAAGTCAGAAAATGTATCCTGGTTACTTTTCTCTCATTTCATTTATGTTATTAAGAAAAAGCTAAGCAAATCACTAACTTGCCACTTCAAGATGCTCAGACAACTAAAAACTAAATAAAAAACAAAACAAAACATGGTGTTTATGATGCCAATACATTACAGTCAAAGGTTTAGGTTTTCCTTGGCTAGTTTATCATCTTTCCTTCTAACAAATTAGATGTTGCAAGAGAGAGAGGAGGAGTGGGGGAGAGAGGCCTTGTCCTTAGAAAAGATAAGTAAGTGTTAATGTTCGTTGTGCCAGATCAAAGTGAACAGACAAATGACAATCAGAATGCATAAGCTATAGTTGAATCCCAACACCTGGAGAGTCTTAGATGCTGCCAAATTAAAATGTAGTGCCTGCATAGCAAACGAAACTGTGAAAAAAAAAAAGACAATCTACAGAATGGGAGAAAATATTTGTAAACAATGCGACCGACAAGGGCTTAATCTCCAAAATATACGAACAGCTCATACAACTCAATATCAAAAAACCAGGGACTTCCGTGGTGGCGTAGTGGTTAAGAATCCACCTGTCAATGCAGGGGACACAGGTTCAAGCCCTGGTCCGGGAAGATCCCACTGGCCACGAGCAAATAAGCCCATGCACCACAGCTACTGAGCCTGTGCTCTAGAGCCCACGAGCCACAACTACTGAGCCCATGTGCCTAGAGCCCATGCTCCGCAACAAGAGAAGTCACCACAATGAGAAGCCCGCGCACTGCAATAAAGAGTAGCCCCCATTTGCTGCAACTAGAGAAAGCCCACACACAGCAACAAAGACCCAATGCAGCCAAAAGAAAAAAAAAACGACTCAATCGAAAAATGGGCAGAACACCTAAATAGACATTTCTCCAAAGAAAACATACAGATGACCAAGAGTCACATGAAAAGATGCTCAACATCACTAATTATTAGAGAAATGCAAATTAAAACTACAATGAGGTATCACCTCACACCAGTCAGAATGGCCAAAAAGTCTACAAATGACAAGTGCTGGAGAGGGTGTGAAGAAAAAGGAACCCTCCTACACTGTTGGTGGGAATGTAAATTGGTACAACCACTACAGACAAGAGTATGCAGGTTCTTAAAAAAACTAGAGTTGCCATATGATCCAGCAATCCCATTCCTGGGCATATATCCAGACAGAACTACATTCAAAAAGATACATGCACCCATATATTCACAGCAGCACTATTTGCAATAGCCAAGACATGGGAACAGCCTAAATGTCCATTGACAGAGGAATGGATAAAGAAGATGTGGTAGATATACACAATTGAATATTACTCAGCCATAAAAAAGAATGAAATAATGCCATTTGCAGCAACATGGATGCAACTAGAGATTATCATACTAAGTGAAGTCTGACAGAGAAAGAGAAATACTATATGATATCACTTATATGTAGAATCTAAAATATGGCACAAATGAACCTATCTACAAAACAGAAACAGACTCACAGACATAGACATCAGACTTGTGGTTGCCAAGGGGGAGGTGGGGAGGGAGAGGGATGGACTGGGAGTTTGAGTTTAGTAGATATAAACTGTTACATTTAGAATGGATAAACAACCAGGTCCCTACTGTATAGTACAGGGAACTATATTCAATAACCTGTGTTAAACCATAATGAAAAAGAATATGAAAAAGAATGTATATACGTGTATAACTGAGTGACTTTTGTACAGCAGAAATTAGCACAACGTTGTAAATCAACTCTACTTCAATAAAAAAAATAAATTAAGATGTAGTGCCCTTCTCTGTTGTATTCTTCTCTAATATAGCACATACATTGAAAGCCATGTCGGTCCCTAGAATTTAAAAGAAGTTCAAGCAGCTCGTTTTCCCCAAGATCATTTATCACACAGTGTTTGAAAAATTCAGAGAAGTGACATATTTTTACTTTAGATCACTGGTGATGCTGATCCTACTAACACTTTTAAGAATGATTTTGAAATACCACTTTGGGATCAAGCTTTAATAACTTAATACACAAGGCTATGGAGAGGAAAATTCCTTTAATAGCACACTGGGGAAAGGTTTTGACTCTTTTCTTATTTAAAAAGGCATCTGCCAAAGATTCAACATAATAATAATAAAATTTATAATTTGGGGGGAAATTCCAGAATACTCACCATCACAGAGAAGCATTCTGCCAAAAATTGCTAAAGTTCCAATTATTCCAGTGTTAAATTAATTATCATCCTGGGTCTTACAATAGCTCCTAAAAGGCCAAACTTTAGTTTGATAGCTGATTGATTGCCTATCACTAATGAAAATTTCTTAACATATTTTGAAAAAATCATGCTTTCTACTGAAAATGCACCTAAGTTAAAGATTAACTTGCATTTTAAAATATTAACTTGTTCTTCAAAGGGAAGGTAAAATGAGTACTTGAAAACATTACCCATGTTTTTGTCCCTGGGGTTGACTGATTCAATATCCTAGAAAAATAAATACCTTTTTTAGTGCACTTGCCTGACAATTATTCTTTCATAAAGATACATAGAACAAGCATTTCTGGCAAGTAAGAAGGATTCTATAAAACATTCAGCTTCAGTATAATATCCCATTGGAGTTTTACAAGATCTCTTTAGGTTATGAAAATAAACAACATTCAAGATAACTTTGAAGATACATTCCCTCTGGGTATCTTCAAATACAGTTGGCCCTTGAACAAGAAGGGGGTTAGGGATGCCCACCCTCCTTGTTGTTGAAAATCCGAGTATAACTTATAGTGGGCCCTCCATAGCTGTGAATTCAATCAACCATGGATTGTGTAGTACTACAGAATTTACTACTGAAAAATATCTGCAATAAGTGGATCCAGGCAGTTCAAACTGGTGTTGTTCAAGGGTCAACTGTATTGTTGATAGGAGGGCAGAGGTCAGTTAAAATGTTCTCATCCTAAGGAAGAGGGGAGAAGGTGTGTGTGGGTTTTTGAGTTCAGTGATAAAACCTGGGTTTAGGAACCCCAACTCTCCTTCAGAGTCATTTGCTTGGTTAGCTCCTTCTTGTGTGCTTTGGTGGCTGGAAAGAGGAAGTGGTACATAAGACGGGTCATTAACAATGAGTCATCCTCAGGTTTAAATCTCCTTATTAGCAATGGTGCCAATGTGAGTGCACGCATTTCAGAGACAGGAAGGGCAGCTCTGCCAATTCAAAGTGCTGATAGTTTAGAAAATGTAGGTGGAATTGTAGAGACAATATGAGTCGAATACTAGAAGGTCACAACAACTTTCAGCTATACTTGCCTGTACCTGGAAAAAAGCAGCTGTCTTATTTCTTAAGAAATTTTCTTGGGGAGAAGTGAAGGTCTGCTTAGGGCAATGGTGGGGAATTTAGCTTTAGGACTGAAAAGGCCCATCATCCCCTCCAGCTGCTCTGCACAAAACAGAAATTATGGTAAGAATTTAAAGATACGCTCTCTTCAATGAGGCTTTATTTGATGAGATTCAATGAACATGCCAGAAAGTACCAGAAAACAAAAAGTAAGGTAAAAGCCTCTTCAAGGTTATTATTTGATATTAAACACCTCATATCAAATTGTACAAGACATATAAAAGATCCTGGGATATTTTTTTTCCTTATTCACACATGCAACACCAAGGAATGGCTCTAGTCTAGTTTTTCAGGGCTCCTACTTCTACTGGCAGGGTAAAAGTAATCCTTAAATGCAAAGACAGGAAGTAGCAGGAATATAATCATACTTTAGGTTTAGCCTTCTTTAATACCAGTCATTCTCTTACTATAAGCTCTGGCTAATTTATGGCTCTCTTTTGGAATATCTTCTGATTGAATTAACATGGTAGTGTTACTATCCTTCAGGGTGAAAACTACTGAACTCTGACAATTGACTGAGATGCCATGTGACCTTAAATCAAGACTCTTTGATACCTGGTAAATTTGATGATGACAATTATGAAGTGTTCTTATCCTAATGTGGTGTAAAAAAGTGATTACTGTTTTATTTTTGCTCCCTGAATAAAACTTAAAAAATTAACTGGTGTGATTTTTAAATTATTACAAAGTGGAAAACCTTTATGCATTGCTTTTGTTTATACAGAATTACTGATGGGATGGAAGAAGCTTAAATTGGTCATATCTGAAGTCACCTCACTTTTGTTGAGAAATACATAGTGGACTTGTTGAAATCTAGGGCTTACAGGTCACTATCAGTAGAGGACCACTTATCAGATAATAACCAGTATCCCTAGGACTGTGCAGATATTACTCCATATTTAAAAATAATTTATGCCAAAAAATTCAGTCATCCATACTCTAAATAGTTAAAGGGCCAACAGGAGATGTCATAATTTTACAAAAGTAGAGAAGCAAAAATTAAAAATGAATGACTTTCATTTTAATATAAGACTAGAGATACTCTTACCAATGAGGCTGTATTCTACTCTTGAAACAAACATATATACCCATAGGTAAGGAAAAATGATAGCATTCAGCTTGTGTTGTATCTTTTTTTTTTTTTTTTTGCAGTACGTGGGCCTCTCACTGTTGTGGCCTCTCCCGTTGTGGAGCACTGGTTCCGGCTGTGCAGGCTCAGCGGCCATGGCTCACGGGCCCAGCCGCTCCGTGGCATGTGGGATCTTCCCGGACTGGGGAACGAACCCGTGTCCCCTGCATCGGCAGGCGGGCTCTCAACCGCTGTGCCACCAGGGAAGCCCTTGTGTTGTATCTTTATGTACAGATATAAAATGGTAGATAGGGTAACTTTTTAAATGCTAAGCAAATCAACTACTTTATTATAAAGTTGGAGATACTGAGAAACTAGCTGGTACTGACAAAAAGCTAAGACACCATGATGTAACACTGTTATTTGCCTGCCTTCAACCAAAAGGATAAAGCCATTTAAACTTCATCCCAGAGTTTATCATGACATCCAAAACAATAAATCCTCAGCACCTCCTCAAAAAGTGGAAGGACAGGGGATCAGAATCAAGATGGCGGAGTAGTAGGACATGGAACTCACCTCTTCTCACAAATACATCAAGAATACATGTACAAATGGAACATTTCTCACAGAACACCTATTGAACACTAGAAGAACACCTCAAACATCTGAAAGGACAAGAAAGATCTCCAAGTAATGGGGTAGGACGAAAGGGGCTGTGCAATTTAGGAAGCAGAGCTGAAGTCTTTGCCCACGGCTGTGCAAACTGCAGATTCACACCTCCGCAGCTGGCTTTGTAAACGCAGTGCCTGTGGAACATCTGAACGGACAACTGGTGCTCCCACGGCTGGGACGGGTCTGGCCTTAGCAGCTGTGGGCTTTGTGGGCACGTACACGTGGGGTCTGGGCTGGGCCAGGGTCTGAGATGCCTCCATAGCTCCCACAGTGGGTCCAGGTGTGTGACAACTGCAGTCCTGGGACCTGACTTCAGCGGACCTGTGCTGGTGGCTTTGTGAAAAACAAAGACTGAGAAGCACCAGGGCTGATAGTCAGCATACCCATGGTTACAGAGGGGCCAAGGGCAGTGCTAACAACAGTGTGCTTTGTGAGCCTGCTCAATGGATGAAAGTGACATAGCAGAGTACACTCACGGGTGAACAGACCCAGTGGAGGAATACTCAGTGGTTTCTCTCCCCGTGGGAGCAGTCCAATCCTGTCTACCTCACCCTGCATATCAGAAATGCAGCTCAGAAATGGAGCTGGGGTCTTCTACTCCAACAACTAGGGAGCAGATTCTGCCCTGGACAGGTCAGTGACAGCCACAGAGCAAAGAGGAGGCCCTGCTCAATATCCAGTGCAGGCTCTGGTCACCACAACGTCAGTCACACCTCCTATCAAGGGGATAACAGCCAGAATACACTGAGGAAAGAGGTGGCAGTCATCCATACTAAAAACAGCCTTCACACCGAAAAATATTAATGAGTTGATATGCAGGCTACACAGGGACGTCAGGGACGTTCCCACATAAAAATAGTCCTCCAAGACCACAGTAGATAATTGTTCTTCCGAAACTCATAGAGCAACAGAAATATAAGTAAAATGAAAGCAGAGAAACCACTTCCAATTAAAAGGTCAAGATAATTCCCCTGAAAGAACAAACAATGAAACAGCTCTCTTCAGTCTAACAGTCATCGAGTTCAAAAAGGAGATAATGAAAAATCTGAAGGAATTAAGAAAGGCTATTGACAGAAATGCAGATTACTGTAAAAAGGAACTAGAAACTATAAGGAGGAGCCAAGAAAAATTAGAGAATTCATTTGAAGAAACAAAAGCTGAACTAAAGGCTATTAATAGCAGAATGCATAATGCAGAAGAACAAATTAGTGATCTAGAAGATAGAATAATGGAAATCACCCAATCAGGACAGCAGACAGAAACCCAAATGAAAACAGAAAGAAAGCAGTATAGGAGACCTATGGGATAACATAAAGCATGCCAATCTATACATAATAGAGATCCCAAAAAGAGAATAGAGAATTGAAAATGTATTTGAAGAAATTATGGCTGAAAACTTCCCAAAACTAAAGAAGGAAACAGATATCCAGATACAGGAAGCACAGAGGGTCCTGAACAAGATAAACCCAAATAGACCTGCACCAAGACATATTATAATAAGAATAGCAAAAGTTAAAGAGGATTCTAAAGGCAGCAAGAAAAAAAACAAAGAATTAATTGCAAGGCAACCCCCCATAAGGCTATTAGTGGATTTCTCTACAGAAATGATGCAGGCCAGAAGGGAGTAACAAGATATATTCAAAGTCCTAAAAGGGAAAAATCTGCAACTTAGGATACTCTACCCAGCAAGATTATCATTTAGAATAGATGGAGAAATAAATAATTTTTTAGACAAGTAAAAACTAAAAGAATACAGCAATCCTAAACCTACCCTAAAGAAAATATGGAAAGGTCTTCTCTAAATAGAAAAGTAGCAAGAATCTGTAGAAAAGAGAAAATCATAATTGGAAAGTAAATCACTTAAATAAGACAGTACACAGATTAAAAAAAATCAAAAAAATTCTGTGAAAGCAATAACCACAATGAACAGAAAAAGGATGAAAATGAAGATCCAAAATAGGACATCAAAATCATAAAATGTGAGGGAAAAGAATAAGAAAATGTAGATTTTTTTTTTCTAAAATGTGTTTGAGCCTATATGACTACCAGTATAAAGCAAGTAGATATAGAAAGGGGTTATCATACTTAACAAACACAGCACAAATCAAAAATATACAATAGAGTCACAAAAACCAAAAAGAAGAGAACATAAGCATAATACAAAAGAAAATAATTAAACTACAAAAGGAAAAACAAAAAGAAAAAGACAAAGAAGAAATATAAAATCAATGGAAAAACAAGGTTAAAATGGCAGTAAATACATATCTATCAATAATTACCTTAAATGTCACTGGACTAAATGCTCCAATCAAAAGACACAGAGTGGTAGACTGGATAAAAAAACAAGATCCTACAATATTCTGCCTACAAGAGACACACTTTAGGGCAAAGCACAGATAAATTAAAAGTGAGGGGATGGAAAAAGATATTTCATGCAAATGGAAAGGACAAGAAAGTGGGGGGGCACAATGCTTATATCAGACAAAATAGACTTTAAAACAAAGGCTATAAAGAAAGATAAAGAAAGACACTCTATAATGATAAAAGGATCAATACAAGGAGAGAATATTACACTTGTCAATATATATGCACCCAATATATGTACACCCGAATACATAAAACAAATACTAACAGACATAAAGGGAGAAATTGACAGGAATACAATAATATTAGGAGACTTTAACACCCCACTCACATCAAAAGATAGATCTTCAAGAGAGAAACTCAATAAGGCAACAGAGATCTTAAATGATACAACATAACAGTTAGACTTAATTAGAACATTACATCCAGAAAAAGAAGAATACACATTCTTTACAAGTGTACATGGAACATTCTCTAGGATTGACCACATGCTTGGGCACAAAACAAGCCTCAGCAAATTGAAGAGTATAGAAATGATTTCAAGCATCTTTTCTGACCATAATGGCATGAAACTAGAAATCAACCACAGAAAAGAAATGAGAAAAAAAAACAATTACATGGAGACTAAACAACATGCTACTATAAAACCAATGGGTCAATGCTGAAATCAAAGAAGAAATTAAAAAATACCTTGAGGCAAATGACAATGAAAACACAACCATACAAAATCCATGGCATTCAGCAAAGGCAATTCTTAGAGGGAAGTTCATAGTAATACAGGCCTTCCTTAAGAAACAAGAAAAATCTCAAACAATCTAACCCATCTAAAAGAATTATAAAATGAACAATAAACAAAACCTAAAGTCAGCAGAAGGAAGGAGATAATAAAGATCAGCGAGGAAGTAAATAAAATAGATTAAAAAACAATAGAAGAAATTAATAAAACCAAGAGCTCGTTCTTTGAAAGGGTAGGAAAATTTACAAACCTCTGGCTAGGCTCACCATGAAGAAAGAGAGATGACCCAAATAAATAAATAAAATAAGAAATCAAAGAGGAGAAATCACAACAGATACAGTAGAAATACAAAAAAACATGAGAATACTATGAACAATTATATGCCAACAAATTTGACAACTTCATAAAAATGAACAACTTTCTAGAAACATACAGCCCACCAAAACTGAATCAAGAAGAAATAGATAACTTGAACAGACCAATCACTAGAAATGAAATCGAATCAGTAATAAAAAACTCACTACAAACAAAAGTTCAGGACCAGATGGCTTCACTGGGAAATTCTACTAAACATACAAAGAAAAACTTATACTGATTCCTCTCAAACTCTTCCAAAAGATTGAAGATGAAGGAATACTCCCAAAGACATTCTATGAAGCCACGATCACCCTGACGCCAAAACCAGACAAAAACACTAACAACAAAAAAAATTACAGGCCAATATCTTTGATGAATATAGATGTGACAATTCTGAACAAAATATTAGCAAAGTGAATCCAATGGCACATAAGAAATGTCATACACCACGACCAAGTGGGATTCATCCCAGGTTCACAAGGATGGTTCAACACACACAAATCAATCAATGTGATACTCCACATCAACAAAAGAAAAGACAAAAACCACATGATCATCTCAACAAATGCAGAAAAAACATTTGATAAAATTCAGCATCTATTCATGATAAAAACCCTTATGAAAGTGGGTATAGAGGGAACATATGTCGACATAAAAGCTATTTATGACAAACCCACAGCCAGTATAATACACAATGGTGAAAAGCTGAAAGCCTTCCTCCTAAAATCTGGAACAAGACAAGGATGCCCACTGTCACCACTTCTCTTCAACACTGTAGTGGAAGTCCTAGCCACAGCAATCAGACAAGAAAAAGAAATAAAAGTTATTCAGTTTCGTAGGAAGAGGTAAAACTGTCATTATGCAGATAACATGATAATATATATAGAAAACCCTAAAGACTCCACACAAAAACTACTAAAACTGATAAACTAATTCAGCAAGGTAGCAGGATACAAGATTAACATACAGAAATTGGTTGCATTTCTTTACACTAATAATGAAGTATAAGAAAGGGAATGCAAACTAGCAATCCCTTTTAAAATTGCACTAAAAAAAATACTTAGGAATAAATCTCACCAAGGACATGAAAGACTTATATGCTGAGAACTACAGAGCATTAATACAGGAAATTAAAGATGATTCAAAGAAATGGAAAGCTATCCCATGCTCTTGGATTGAAAGAATTAATACTATTAAAATGAGCATACTACCCAAAGCAATCTACAGATTCAATGTGATCCCTATTAAATTACCCATGACATTTTTCAGAGAAATAGAGCAAATAATTCTAAAATTTATACGGAACCATAAAAGACCCAGAATTGCCAAAGCAATCCCGAGGAAAAAGAACAAAGCTGGAGGCATAAACCTCCCAGACTTAAGATGATACTACAAGGCTACAGTAATCAAAACAGCAAGGTATTGGCACAAAAACAGACACACAGATAAATGGAACATAATAGAGAACCCAGAAATAAACCTGCACACCTATAAATGATTAATCTTCAACAAAGGAGGCAAGAATATACAATGGAGAAAAGATAGTCTCTTCAGCAAGTGGTGTTGTGAAAGTTGGACAGCCCCATGTAAATCAATGAAGTTAGGACCCACGCTCACACCGTACACAAAAATAAACTCAAAATGGCTCAAAGACCTAAACTATAAGACAGGACACCATAAAACTCCTAGAAGAGAACATAGGCAAAACATTCTCTGACATAAATTGTACCAATGTTTTCTTGGGTCAGCCTTGCAAGGCAAAAGACATAAAAACAAAAATAAGCAAATGGACCTAATCAAACTTAAAAGCCATTGCACAGCAAAGGAAACTATAAACAAAATGAAATAACCTATGGAATGGGAGAAAATATTTGAAAATGATGTGACCAACAAGGGCTTAATCTCCAAAAAAACCAAACAACCCAATCAAAAAATGGGCAGAAGACCTAAATAGACATTTCTCCAAAGAAGACATACAGATGGCCAAGACATACAGATGGCACATGAAAAAGATGCTCAACATCACTAATTATTAGAGAAATGCAAATCAAAGCTACAATGAGGTACCACCTCACACCAGTCAGAATGGCCATTATTAAAAAGTCTACAAATAACAAATGCTGCAGAGGGTTTGGAGAAAAGGGAACCCTCCTACACTGTTGGTGGGAATGTAAGTTGGTGCAGCCACTATGGAAAACAGTATGGAAGTTCCTCAGAAAACTAAAAGTAGAGTTGCCATATGATCCAGCAATCCCACTCCTGGGCATATATCCAGACAAAACTATAATTCAAAAAGATACAAGTACCCCTAGGTTCGTAGCAGCACTATTTACAATAGCCAAGACATGGAAACAACCTAAATGTCCATCAACAGATGAATGGATAAAGAAGATGTGGTATATATATATACCACATATAGATGTGGTATATATATATATATATATATATATATATATATATATATATATACACACACACACACACACACAAAATGGAATACTACTAAGCCATAAAGAAGAATAAAATAATGCCATTTGCAGCAACATGGATGGACCTAGAGATTATCATACTAAGCAAAGTGAGTCAGAAAGAAAAAGACAAGTACCATATGATATCACATGTGGAATCTAAGATACCACACAAATCAACATATCTATAAAACAAAAACCGACTCACAGACATAGAGAACGAACTTTTGGTTGCCAAGGTGGGTGGGATAGGGGAGGGAAGAATTGGGAGTTTGGGATTAGTAGAGGCAAACTATTATATATACGATTGGTAAACAACAAGATTCTACTGTATAACATAGGGAACTATACTATATTCAATATCCTGTGACAAACCATAAAGGAAAAAGAATATGAAAAAGAATATATATTATGTATAACTGAGTCACTGTGCTGTACAGAAGAAATACAACGTTGTAAAAAAACTATATTTCAATAACATTTTTTAAAAAAGAGGAAGGATAGAAGAATAAGGAAAAAGTAAGTAATTGCAACCATAATAGTTTTGTCTTGAAGGGTAATGAGGGACCTTGTCTATTAGGCAATCCTATGATCTTAGGTTTTTAAAATAATACCCAGGGGAAAGGAAGAGATCTTTGTCTCTTAAGCTCTAATATTAGTTAGGTCTTGGTAAAACAAAAATTTCTACTTGACTTGTTTGATCTATCACAATGGAATTCTTGTTCAGGCATTTCAGTATATGAAGTCCACTTGTTTTAGTATTTTCATAATCATCTATGTATAGCATTGTAAACACAACCTAAAACTCATTTAAAAAGCTTTGCATGATTGTCTTGGATTTACAATTTACATTTCAGGCAAGGAGAAGTTATTTTTTGATAAGACCATTTGTTTCTCTCTTAGAAATATTCTGGAAAACTCTCTCTCCTCATGGTTTAACAATATTTCTGCCAAGACCATGGCTGAAATGTCCTAAATCTTAATGTCCTTGGCTCCCAAAAATATAACTCATGACATAAATTAAGTTATTTAAAAATTTTAAATTACATTTTAATTTTGAGTTTTTACCAATGAAATGTGAACATCTAAGATGATCCTATGAAATAATTCATTAGCTTTATGAAGAAATAATGCAGTGTTAATTTCTTTATGTCTACATTTTTGAAATAGGAAAGCTTTGTAGGTATTAGCATTCAGATCAACTGTATTTTACTTCAAAGTGCAAAAAAAACCACATTAAGGTATAAATTCTATCAAAATTTCCTAAACACAAGAACAAGAAAATTGAAATATAAAAGAACACAAAGAATCATAGTACTTCAGAGACAATACACAAGATGATTCAGGGATGACCCTGTGCTCTCCCAGGAGTATTGTGAATTGCGTTTCTTTTTCACAATTTATTAAAGGCCAGAGAGACGACTCATGAGAAATGTGACAATATGTATTTTACCTAAACATGCATTGCAAAAGTCCCGGGGAGAATAGGCTGGAAAAAGAAAGAAAGAAAAAAAAAAAGCCTGAAATTTTAAAAGAAGTCATATCTAGCTTAGACAATCCCAAAGTAACAAACTGGTATTTAAACTTCCTGATATCAAAAGCAAAAAAAAAAAAAAAAATTGTCTCACAAAAGAGAAACACAGTTCATCTAAAGGAAACTAACCTTTTCTATAGACTCTGAAAAAAATTTATGTCTTAGGAAACTATATTTGTCAGCCACTCTCTGTAATAGTTTCTAGGTAACTGCAATACATAGGCTCTTCATCCCCAGGAAATTTACATGGGATATAACCAATTCCCAGAAGCTCACCCCCAGAAGACTGCTCTGTGGCCTGACTCTGTGGGAATTTATTTGGCCGATGGATAGAGACAATGCAACTCTACACAGTATTTCAATTAGGCTAGTCAAAGAGCACTCAATTTCTCTATATGCAAGTAAACAATTTTTGATCGGGTCAATTAAGAAATGTCTGTTCCTTAAGAGGGAGATGGAATGGAGCTCCTCAGCTTAAGGACAGAGGGCCTGTTTTCACCATGAGCTTAGAGGACAGCAGTGAAGTCACTGTAAATTTCACTGCATATAACATTTTTGTGTCCATATAAATTAAAAGTGGCTTATAAAATATTTTCTAAAAATAAACTAAGATCACCAGTGACATCTAAGCAAGGAAGTAGTTCAATGAACTAAATATAAAATTTGTGCCATCAGATGAGATTTTGCAGGAGCTGTTCTTGAGACATTAGGGACAGAGAAAAAAAATCAAGGAAAGATAAAAGTATTACAAGATCCAGGCAAGGTTAGCCTCAAACTTGGCTCTGATCCGTGGCAAATGAAGAGGTTTGCATAAACCCTGAGTCATACCTGATTCAAGAATAAAAGGGAGGTATCTTGCCAAAAAGCAAAACCAAGGAACTTGTTTCTAAGAAGCATAAGGGGAAAGACTCTGCAATTACCAGTTCTGTGTTTATAAATAGCATCATTCATGTCCCTTGTGGGCTTGTTATGGGCCCTCCAAAAATACATCCATGCAAATTTTATTTCCCAAAGCATTATACTATATAATAAAATGCTATCTTTTGAGGAAAAAGGAAGTGATCCAAGAGTAAACATAAAGGACCATACCAATTTTAATGAAAAAAAATCACTAAAATTCACAAAACTGTACTTTTCTTTTACAAGCAAACAATGTTAAATTATGACCCCGAATTATATTTTCTACGAATGGTCATCTTGTTACTACTGTAACCTTAAAATTAGCCCCCAGGTTTTATTTTCACATCTAGCTATTCAGTGCTACTAAGTGGGAGAAGAATGTTCCCACTCTATGTATGTCATGGGCACTCAGTCCTCCCAGCTAGTTCTGACTCTTGGAACAATCTTCCAAGGCAGCTGCTACAAGGGTACACGCTGCCCTGGCTACCATTCAAAGGCCCTCGCATGGGGAGCCTGTTCCCCTCCTGCCAACTTGTGGGTGGACACAACGAAGGCATTGGGCAGAGATGCCTAACTTCAGACATTCTGGGAATTTCCTGACTAAGGAGCTTCCAGTACTAGTTCACATCCTTCTGTAGGCAGGAACCAAACAAGTATCAGGATAATGCTCTTTGCTGTAATCCAACGATAAAAAGAAGATAAGGAATGGAGAGAACCTAGGTCACTAAAAGTGGTGCATCTGGCTTAGACATTTCAAAGTTCACACCACATAATAATAAATTTTAGACAATTTGCTAGCCTTTCATTTTCAGACATCTAAAACAAAGGGTACACACCAGCCCTGGCCACATCATAGTGTGTAAGGGGCAAGGAACATGTCTGAGCCTGCTAGGTGTCCCAGAAGAGTGACACATCACCACAGGCAGCAAACCTCACTCAAGAGATCCCCAAGATCTGGCCTCCCACCCCCAGCCTCATGCCACTTTTCCTCTTTACTCTGTACACTCCTGGCCTGGTGGCCTTACATCAACGTACCAAGCTCCTCCTTGCCTCACTCTCTTCAAATAAACTATTTCCTCTTCCTGGAATGCCCTTCCTTCCCCCCACTTTGCCTCGCTACCTACCCTTCCCACCTCAGTTTAAGAGTCAACTTTCCAGGAATTTATTTCTCTTAGTAGATCCCATTCTTCTCCCTCAGTCCCCCCAAATCTGATCAGAAATCTTACTTCCTTACATACTTGTCACAAATGTAAATAACAATCATTTGTTAATTATTTTAAAAAGTAGGCATTCCCCTGTAAGCTCCATGAAGGCAGGACAGAGAGAGTTCATCCCTTTCCTACTATATTCTCAGTTGCTAGGCCAGCGCCATAATCGGCACTCAACAAGTATTTGTTAAAATGATAAATATTATCTAATTATATAATTGGAAAAAAATGTAATTCTTCAACCGTTCAACACATTGCAAGATAGTTATTATGGTCCACATTTTACAGTTGAGAGAAGTACATTTCACAGAAGAGGATTTCACTCAAGTTCACATGGCTAATAGGAAATGGCAGAACTCAGACTTAAACAAAGAACTTCTGACCTTGAAGCTGAAGCTCTAAGATCAAATTTGCTCATCAAATTAGCACATAGCCCACAAAGAGCATTCTAGCAGCACTCTGTCCTCAATGGAGCTTCACAACGAAGAGAATTAGGATGAGAACTGTTGATGTTCTCTCTGAACAGAGAACTGATTTATTTATGCTGCCTTCCTGATGTTTGGAAATTGAAGTAGCGTACTATGACTTATGCACATGGATGGAATGGTCTAAAGTACTTTCTTGAGTGTTCATCAAAGAGACAGAAAGCGAAAAGACACTTACCATAATTCCAGTGAGCAAACAGACTCCTTTCCCACAGTATGTGTTAGGTACCATGTCACCATAACCAATGGAGAGAAAAGTTATTGATATCAACCACATTGCTCCAAGGAAGTTGCTAGTAACATCCTGTTGATCATGGTACCTGAAAAATAGCAAACAAAGCCAGTCCTTCATAATTAATCTGGAGTAGGGCTTCCAAGGGCAGCTTGATTCAATACAGTGAATTTACTAAGTAGCGTCTATAAAATGCTCTATTTAGAGGTTTTCAAAGCTCATTATTATAAATAAAAGTGGAGTTCTACCTAAGCAATCTGAAAGACATCAGAATTTCTCAACTTTAAAAATAATCTGAAAGAGAAACTGTAAAATATGAAAATTGCTTTTCTCACTGGTTTAAGTTGATTAACGCACATTTATCTTTCAATCCTGCTTTGGCCTTGCTCACATCTCATCCTTCCTTGATGCCCACTGATGTGCCCAACTGGTGGAACAATATGCAGTGCCCCGATCTCCCTCCTCACCTTTGTACCAAAAGGAGCCACGGTGTTCCCTTTGCTACCTTTATTTCTTAATGGGCCAACTCCTAGTCATCTTTCAAAATAAGTTCAGGTGGGAGCCTCTTCTGTCTACGCTCCTCCCAGCCCATTTCTCGGGCTCCCTCAGTATCCCATATATTCCTCCATCACAGGACTACATTGTAACTGTCTACCTGGAGGTCCTGTACTAGCCATCCTCCTTGAAGATGGAAAATGTACCTTTGATTGCATAATCCATGCCCAGAACTGGAGCTTAATATAAGTTATTACCTCACCAGATACACACAAAGAGTTTATAGTCAAAAAGAGGGAGAGGGATGCAATTTATCCTCATTATTCTATGAGGTGTCAAATTTTTCTAATGAGAAGAAGGATTTTTATATCAGAAACAGATATAAAATTTTGCTTGAAGTATCAGTGTTAAACAGTAACCCTGGCCCATCGTGGGGCACTATTATCCACCATGCATACAACTGTGAGGCCATGCAAGTTGTGACTTTAGAGAAACTTGCCCTGGATGCATGCTCTGTGTAGTCATGGGGCAGAGTAGCCCTCCTCCATGGCAGTCACACCCCAGACTCTCTCTGGTCACTAGAGACATTCCTTGCTCTTCATCCAACTTCTGTAAGGACCACCCTTTCTTCCCAGCTCTCAGATACCACTGGGGATGGCTTTCCCTTCCTTATTTCTTGCCCTCCAAAGCATGCTGATAATCCCCTAGCTTGCACTCACTCAGTCCTGCCTTTCAGCTCGAGAATATGTCTGTGTAGCCAGAGCTGTGGAGGCAAGGAGGCTGCCCCATGACCCAAGCCCCAGGATTGATTCCATATACAACCTACATTGGGCCAGTGCATTCTCTCTCTCTCTCTTTTTTTTTCTGTTCTTCATATCATTCCAAGGCTTCTGCATCTATAGCCCAAAGTGCAGGAAGTTTATAGAGTATAAGCTTTCCTCTGCAGTATCACACCTCTGAAGGGGAGACTGTGGATCTTGCCTCTGTCTTTGGATACAGAAAGGCCTATGCTTAACACTTTGGTACCTTTGTTTTCTAACAAAGAAGAGAGAACTAAGAAATGGTATTTTTTGCTACTTTGGTCTAGGGAAAGAGAAATCTCTGCCTGGAGTGAGTGGAACCCCAGAGTAAGGAAGAGTGACGGCATCACCGTATCTTCAAAAAGAAAATGGAAGGGCACGCACACAGGCAGCCAGCCCTGCTGAGGGGCATCCTGTGATTCTCTGGTGGTGGGAGGGCAGCAACCTCCACCATTCTACCCCAGGGAACTGCCACTATGACTTAGATGCAGAGTCCCCTCTTCCCAGGATGGCTGGTGGAGAGGCTGTCATTGCCAAAAGGAAGGTCAAGATGTACTCATATTACTCAGCCTTAAAAAAAGAATGAAATAATGCCATTTGCAGCAACATGGATGGACCTAGAGATTCTCATACTAAGTGAAGTAAGTCAGACAGGGGAAGACAAATATCATCTGATATCACTTATATGTGGAATCTAAGAAAATGATACAAATGAACTTATTTACAAAAAAAACGGACATAGAAAACAAATTTATGGTTAACAAAGGGGAGGGATAAATTAAGAGTTTGGGATTAACAGATATACACTAATATACATAAAATAAATAAACAACAAGGATCTATTGTATATTACAGGGTACTATATTCAATATCTTGTAATAACCTATAATGGAAAAGAAACTGAAAAAGAATCTAGATATGTGTATATATATATATGAAAAGAATATATATCTATCTGAATCAGTTCGCTGTACACCTGAAACTAATACAACATTGTAAATCAACTATAATTCAAAAACAAGATCAATTCCTAGCTTTTAAGGAAGACAGATGAGTGCACTTCCTCTGAGAAACTCTGTTAAATAACATGTACATAGGATTAGGGTGATGCGATCCATGCTGTAGTTCGGCTACAACATGAGCTACCAGGCTCTGTGGACTGCTCGGGGAGCCTGCTATGCCTGTGTGATGAGACTTCCATGGGGCCATGTGGTTTTTATTTCAAACAAGACCCTTAGAAGTAAGCTTTGGATGAATAACCCACTCATGATATTGGGGCTTTCTATGAATAGTCCTCATCAAGCAGTTGCCTGAAATAGGGAATACATTATTACCCTGGTGTGGATGTGGGCTACGTGAGAGAGGGGAGGCAAAAGCTTCATGGCCTATTCAACCTTTAATTGTGAGACAAAGTTTCTTCTTAACAAATCATGATTTACACAAAGATTTGATATGTATAAGAGCCAATGGCCCTAATTCCCTGGTGCATATGAAATATGTGTTGAGCCCTCACTATGTGTTCAACACTTGACTTTCATTTTCTCATTTTACATTGATGTTTTAAGACATGGACAACCTTTCTGGCTGAAAAAGCTATACTCTTCACCCTTTCTATATCAAAAAAGTGTCCTCAATCACTACCCACTTAGAAAATGTGACCACGTCTGAGTGATAACCTCAAGTTATTGCTACATCGCTAGTGACCAGAACACATCTCTAGGCACATGGTGTTCCTTTGGTAGAGCAACTACAAAGAGGAGTTTGAGATTTCATACTGTAAACAAAGGTCTTTAAAGGGGCACCTTCACTGCTGGTGCCCATAGGTAAATCTTCTCAACTTTGGCAAGGGTGTGAAAGTCTTTCTCATCTGTTCTTCCTGAAGCACTTTGATTTGGTTTTCAAAGTTTAGAGCAGTAAATGACTTTGAAAGTTACAATAAAAAGCATTCACTGACTCTTCTTTAGTTACCTACGTTTGATAAGTACACAAGTTTTAAATACAATTTAAATACAAATTGCTTCCATCCTCATTAAACTCTTCACCATTCTCAAGTATTATGTCATTATATCATTCAGTTATTATTTGTTATATGTTATGCATGTTATATTGGGTCAGATACTGTAAAGCTGTATTGAAGGGCCTAATTAGAAACAAATATCTTTCTAGGAGTTGGTATTTAAGGGCTTGGGGTTCAATGGTAAATTATCTTTTTTGCTTAATAAATAATTAACCTACCTGAAAAATGGCTCAGAATGGAAATATAACATTTCATACTCATGTTTTTGTTACATTCAGGTATACTTAGTCATGACTAGTCAAGAAGAGGCAGGTAATTAGGACCACATTACCTACTATTAGAACAATAAAGGTTTCTTTCTTGGCAACTCAGAAACAAATATTAGACTTATCAACAGGATGACGTTTTCACTTAGAACACTTCCAGGTTTTGAATTTATGCCAGAGTCACACCACTGCGAACGATTAGTATATACAATTTAAACGGTTAAAAATTTTCAAAACGTTTCTTACAGTTTAAGTTCACGTCACAAACTTACTCAGACAATTCCGACCTTCTCCACAAGGGGAGCTATTCTGGGAAAGACTTGAAGAAATGACTCACATGGCAAAATTCAAATTCTAATGAATATGAATGCTTGTTTAATTAAAATATATTAAAGAAGATTAAAATTGGTGTAAGGAATGCCTAATGATCGCAAGCTTTTTTAAAAAAGGACTTTAGCGTTTAGGGAGAGGACTTACTGCTGTTTTACAGCATTACATGTTTTAGAGACTTAAAGATTGTAAGATCAGGTTTAATGTTTTAAAAGAAGTAAAATGTTCCTTTTCTTAGTTTCCATTCATTTCTTCATTCATTCTTGACTGTGGGTCTACCACTGTTTCTTAAATCCCAAATATGGCAGCTTTCCATAATATTTGTTTAAATTCACAAGGGTGATCTTTCCAAGAGCATTACTGAATTCTTCCTGCTCAATGAAGCAGCCTCTGCCCATCACTCCTGCCTCTCTCACAGCACCATTCCATAAGTAACAGGAGCTCTGGCCACAGTAATAGCTGGCAGTTATGCCATCCTCTTCTCCAGCTCTTTCTCTACAGGTACATTTCCTTCTGACTAAAACCACCCTCCCCCACCTTCCTGGCCCTGATTTGTACTTTGAGAATCTGCTCATAACTCCCCTTTTCCAGACTCCACATAGCATTTTTAGCATGGTACTCTAGGCTGGACCATAGGTCCTTTCTCTGTATCCTGGGAGCCTCTTATAGATATCTCTCATGCCATCAGTCAATGTCAACATGGGTCATAACACATATAATGTATACTTTGCTTATCAAACATGCCCCGAGAATCTAAATTATAAAGAATTTGAGCACAAAGATTATGCCTTACTCATTGTTTTATCTTCACTTAGAAGAATAGAGCAGAGAATTGGTGTTTATTGAATTAATTAATATGACAATATGAAACATTTTTTCTCAAACTGACTGGCCCTTGGCCACATGTTAGGCCTTCAGGATCACAAATATACAAGTACAAAAAAGGTATAGAAATGAGTCTTTACCATCAATCAATATTAATCAGATTTGTCATGTTATGTTCCAAGACCTGTAGGCAACTTATAAGTTATTTTTACACATGTAAAAAATATTCAACAATGGAAGCTTACAGCTGACAAACTATGTTTATTAATCCTTTTCCATTAAACATACTATTAATACTATGAATAGCAAAAATACCTTAATTTTCAGCTCTGATCTCAAATGTCAGCCTCAGTTATATAGTGAAAAGTATTATGGAGATTCAAATGCATGTGATCAATCTATCATCAATTCTCCCTCCTGAATCTACCATTCTCTCCTGAAATATTGCTAAAATGATAGTAAGGCAATTTAAAAAAGGTATAAGCCCACAATAACAAAAAAGAAAAAAAAAAAAGAAAGAAAAGAGAAATCAGAGAATGAAAAATAACACATTTTTATACAAACAAAAGGGCATGGGGAATTCTGCTTCCAGCCAAGATGGAACAACAAAGGATGAATTCATGCTGCTTCTTGAAACAACTACAAAACCAGACAAATATTTGAAACAATAGTGAACAAGACATAGATAATCTAGAAACAAAGAACAATGATCCCTGAGAGATGGTAAACAGCCAAAGTGAGTCATAAAATTGCCCCAGCTTAATGCCTCAAGAAAGATTCCAGAATGTAGCTCAGTTATGGAAATCAGCAGAGCCCAGAGGTCTCCCCAAATTGAGGACAGAGCTGGGAATACAGGGAAGCCATGAGTTTATAGGGCGAAAAACCAGAGAGGAAACATCTGCACAGAGAGAGATCCAGAGATCTGTAGAAAGGTCTCCTTGAATATTCATCCAAGTACTTACTGATCGATATGCACAAGTAAAAGTGCAAGGTTGGAGAAGTGAAAAAACTATATGTAAAGTGGTACATTATCACTTGAAGGTAGACTGTAGTAAGTGATACAATGTCAGGGGAAGATAAAACTGTGACAATTTAGTTATAGTATACCTAAGTGTATAGGTATGCTATAACTCTTAAAAGAATCATTAAAATAATACATCAAAGAGTAATAAGTGATAATCTTATAAAGGATATAAGAAAGAATAAAAAAGATAAGCAATCCAAAAGGAGGCAGAAATGGAAAAAAGGAACAGAGACTAGATGGGACAAATAGAAAACAAGTAGCCAGAGGACAGATTTACCTAAACGTATCTGTAACCACATTAAATATAAATGGCCTAAATACCCAAAATTAAAAGGCATAGATTATTATAGAACCCATGGAAGGTTCATAACTTGGAGAAACCAGATGTCATGCAATGAGTGGTTAAAGTCCAAAGCTGAAAACAGGAGAAATTATGATGTCTAAGTATACGGCATAATAGATGCCCAGGTGCTTGCCCCTGCCTGGTATTGCTAGACAAATAACATGAGATAGAGGTTTGTTCACTGAGCAAACACTGGAGATTTTGATCCAGGCCCCAGCTAAGGTCAGGAAAGATGTTTGGGGCTGAAAATGTGGTAATTAAATTCAAGTTTCCAAGCTGAACAACAACATTCCCAGTTTACTTTCTTCACTCCCTGTTCTTGACCCTATATTAGAACTTACTAATACAGAGAAAGAATATATTTCTCTCTGGAGAAACAGAATAGTTTCAGTGAAAAGACATTCATTACTAACAGCAAGCATTTTCTAATGAAAAATGCAGCTTTCTACTTATCCACCCATAGTGGATTTCACCAGACACTAAGCTCCTCTCTCCATACAAAGTTTCCAATTCCCACTCTTGAACGTGAAAGACTAGCAAACGATCAGCAGACATTGGAAGTATACTTTCTATAAAAAAGATACTGACAAAAATGGGATGGGAAAGAAAGAAGGGAAAAGGGAGGAAACAGAATAATCTCCAAACAATGGAGAGTGATGAGGTGTGGGACTCCTGAACTTTCTAAGTTATATCATGGAAGGACTAAAGGAAAATATAACATCCATAAAAGGAACAGGATGCTACAAAGAAGTGCAATTAAAGAATAAAAAAGAGGGACTTTTAAAAAACTTAAAATTATTATAAAAAAATAATTGCAATACAATTAGAATATAAATTGGTAGAAATCTCCCAGAAAGTAGAACAAAAAGACAAAAAGAGAAGGGAAAAGGGAGAACAAAGAAGATATATTCTCAGAGAACACAGAGCATCTAACAACTAACTTCAAAAGGAGAACATAGAAGTGGAAGGAAAGAAATGATAATTTTTTAAAATTTCTTTAGTTTTCCAGGAAAACTGGAAGGCAGGTATCTCTAAAGGAAAGTTCTACTTAGTATTTGCACAGAGAATAATGAAAGACCTGTGCCGAAGGTGATCATCGTAAAATTTTAAATACTAGGAATAGAGAGATGATCTTTGAAAGTTTCAAAGGGGAAAAATAGATCACAGATAAACATTAAAAATGGTTGCCTCACAACAACAGACGTATGGGTCAATGGAACAGAACAGAGAGCCCAGAAATAAACTCACACACCTATGAACAATTAATCTTCGACAAAGGAGGCAAGAATATACAATGCAGAAAAGACAGTATTGTCAGCAAGTGGTGTTGGAAAAGTGTGACAGCCACATGTAAATCAATGAAGTCAGAACACACCCTCACACCATACACAAAAATAAACTCAAAATGGCTTAAAGACTTGAATATAGGACATGACACAATTAAACTCCTAGAAGAAAACATAGGCAAAACATCCTCTGACATAAATTGTACCAATGTTTTCTTATGTCAGTCTCCCAAGGCAATAGAAATAAAAGCAAAAATAAACAAATGGGACCTAATCAAACTTACACACTTCTGTACCAAAAAGGAAACCATAAACAAAATGAAAAGACAACCTATAGACTGGGAGAAAATATTTGCAAATGGTGCAACTGTTAAGGGCTTAACTTCCAAACTATACAAACAGCACATACAACTCAATAACAAAAAAACAACCCAATCCAAAAATGGGCAGAAGACCTAACCAGACATTTCTCTAAAGAAGACATACAGATGGTTTAGAGGCACATGAAAAGATGCTCAACATCACTAATTATTAGAGAAATGCAAATCGAAACTACAATGAGGTACCACCTCACACCGGTCAGACTGGCCATCATTAAAAAAATCTACAAATAATAAATGTTGGAGAGGGTGTGGAGAAAAGGGAGCCCTCCTACACTGTTGTTGGGAATGTAAACTGGTGCAGCCATTATGGAAAACACTATGGAGGTTCCTCAAAAAACTAAAGATAGAGTTGCCATATAATACAGCAATCCCGCTCCTGAGCATATATCCAGACTATATAAAAGCTATAATTTTCGAAAGCTATAATTCAAAAAGATACATGCACCCCTATGGTCATAGCAGCTCTATTTACAATAGGCAAGACATGGAAACAACCTAAATGTCCACTGACAGACGAATGGATAAAGAAGATGTGGCATATATATACATACATATACATACAGGTACAATGGACTATCACTCAGCCATAAAAAAGAATGAAATAATGCCATTTGCAGCATCATGGATGGACTTAGAGATTATCACACTAAGAGAAGTAAGTCAGAAAGAAAAAGACAAATACCATCTGATAGCACTTATATGTGGAATCTAAAATACGACCCAAATGAACATACCTATGAAACAGAAACAGACTCACAGATATAGAGAACAGACTTGTGGTTGCCAAGGGGGAGGGGGTGGGAGAGGGAAGGACTACAAGTTTGGAATTAGCAGATGCACACTATTATGTATAGGAAGGATAAACAACAAGGTCCTACAGTATAGCACAGGGAATGATTTCAATATCCTGTGATAAACCATAAAAGAAAAGAATATGAAAAAGTATATATATGTATAACTGAGTCGCTCTGCTGTACAGCAGAAATTGACATTGTAAATAAAATCAACTATACTTCAATAAAATTAAAAAAAAATAAATACCAAAAATGGTTGCCTCTAACATTATTTAATTGTATTAACGTGTGTGGGGGGGGTGGGGGGGGAGAGGAAGGCGGAGGCAATCTATTTCTCCCAGATTTGTAGAGGGGAAGGATGGAGAATCTGGGAAAAGGAACTGAACAGGAGTAATTCCAGCCCTCTCTCTGCTCTGCCTGCCCACAGAGCAGGTGTATTTGGTTCTCTATATGGTAAGCTTCCCAGGCCAGGGGTGATCCAATACAGGGTATAAAGGTTCAGCTATGACTCCATCTAACTCAGTGGTGAATCATCAGAACACCAGGCAGCCCACTGGGATATAGGTCAAGTGGTGGTATCCAGATCTGCTTCACATCAGTAATGAAGCTGATAATTTGCTGTCTGCCAATTGAAGACCCAGAGAAGCATGATAAATTATCTCCCTCCAAGCTCCAAATATGTGCATGGAGTTTTCACCTAAAGCAAAAGCAAATAAGTGATCCAATTAATTAAAACATATACAAAGAAGTCCAATGAAGGGACATATTTAGGTTCAAAGGAGAAAAGTGCTGAGTGCCAAATGGCTCAGAAAGGAAGGGTAACATGTATCTCTTATTTGCCACTGATCCGTATCAAAGGGGCACACCTGTAGCTGCATATTAGAATCACCTGGGAAGCACTGACAATTACCTATGCAAAAGCCCCATCCTCAATCAATGAAGCCAAGAACTCTTGGGGTGGGGTCATGACAGAGATTTTTTTTAAAGCTCCTCTGGTAATTTGTATGTGTTGTCAAAGCTGAGAACTAACTATTAGCTTTATTTCAGAAGTTCTCATTCAGTAACATGCTGAGCTTCTATATGTATAACAGAACTTTCGGAGGCACTGGGAACATGAAGATGGATAAAAAACAGTAAGCATTCATGAGAAACCTAAAATGCAGAGAGGGGGAAAACTGCAAGAAATAATAAGGTAATATACAAGTTGTAATAAATGTGAATATGAGTGGCAAAGGTAGATCAAGAAAAAATGTATATAATAGATTAGAAGTAACCACATGAGTGTCCAATATAACACTGACACCTAAAATTATAGTTTTAAACTAAAAAATAAAAATGTAAAATTTTGTAGGTCCAAACCCTTTACTAAAAACCTCTCTGAGTAAGGGTGCTCTAAAGTGAAAACACTTTAATTATGTGTATAAAACTACTCAAATAATTTACAGAAATCCCTTCAGCTCAATTTGAATTGCCCCAATCTGTGTGACTTTCTCCTAATCCCTTCTTCATACTCCTACTTTTTCCCTATCGCTGAGTTATGAAAACACAGACATGACTTTAGGACCTTGGGGATCCCCATATAGACTTCCTTCAATACCAACAAGTATCCAGAGAAAAGCAGCAGAGACAGGCTGTGTAATGTTACCTATAAAACCTAACTCAATTGGGCATAAGCCAGATTCAATTTTTATTAACTGCTTAATTCTTTAAAACACCAAAATGAGTTTTCTACTTTAAATTTATTTTGCTCCTTTAACCTTGCACGTTTGGAATTTTTTCTTCTCTTCTGTTAATTTAGAAAAGTCAAAAAACTAAACACTTCTCTCTCTTCCTCTCTCCTTTCCCCCACACTTCCACTTTCCCTCTTCCTTCCTCTCCCTTTCTCTTTCCTCCGTGCCTGTGTGTGTGTGTGTGTGTGTATTTCATTCACAATACAGATACAGAAGATTGATCTTTGGGTAGAGACCATCAGTGGGTATGTCTAAGGGCATAAGCTTCCTATGAAATACAGCTCAAAGTCCCAAAAGGAAAAGAGTGTGTAACAGAACATATATAGATTTTCAAATTTGAAGAATTACATTCCTTATGTTTCCCTAAAAAGATGACAAAATGTTTTATTGTCTGACTCTCTATTATTCATTTATGCATTTTCATTTCTGTTAGAATAAGTGAGTTCAGAAATGACATCTGTCAATAAGTTAACAGTCTTAGATCGCATATCTATATAATTATTTGACGATTATCTATGTTAAAGACCTATAGGAACACGATGGTATCACATCAACATAAGCTAAACAGACCTGAAAAGACTTATCAGCATTCAGGCTCTCTTTGATAAAGGGGGTTAGTGAAATATGCCCAGCTCTAGGAAAGAACTTTCAGGTCAGAGAGCCATGGAGATTAAGTCTGGTTCCTAAAAACGAAGATGGAGGAAGAGCCCAGGGCATAAGTGTCCATCATGAGAGATTTCCTGAATGCAGAACTCGATGTAAGCAGCAGTTCTCAATCCTAGTGCACCTTAAGATGCTCTTGCTTAAGATCTTGAAATATAATTCAAATAATACAACTTATCTATATACATGATTTATAAAACAAAAATCAATATAATATCCTAAATGTAATATAGAAAAATAAGAGAGAAGTAATTTATAATAAATAATGTATTTCAATATCTAAATGCTCGGGCAAGGCTAACCTAGAAGATTTAAGAAGCAGTCAGTTGTTTGCACCTATATGTAAAAGCACTTGAATACAGTTCAGTCTGATGAAAGTGTATGGTTCTGAATTCAAATGCCACAGGGGCATGGTCATACCTAATATGATTTTCTAAAAGTGAAAAACTTTTGGTCAAATTCCAAATAAAACAAATGACAATTTTCCCTCAATTTACACACTAATAACATTATTTAAAAATCAAGCATATGTTTCAATTGAGCAAAAATATTTTATGTTTATATTTTAAATGGATTTAGGTCTAAACTAAGAAGATTATAAATAGGTTTTTAGTACACAGAGTGTCTACCAGATGAGTCTAAGGTCAAATGGGATACAGAACAGTTCTTTGTTGGGTGGGAATGTCTCATACAAACAGAATACAGAGCATCCCTGGCCCCACTGATTGACAGCAAAAAACCCCTTCTCTGGAATGGCTCCCGGGAATAAAACTACCCCCAGTGAGAACCGGTGGTCCAGAGTTTCAGGGCAGCTGGCACTGTGCAACAGCCATCAGAAAATCTGGAGCTAGCTTCATTTCAACACATCTGGAGTGCAGTGAAACTAGAAAACCATGGAATTTGGCACAAATTATATTCTTAAGCCCTGGCTACTCCCCAGGCTATCAAAAAAATACCAAGTTCCAGAGCAATGTTATAACCATGGCTTGCATTTCCACCAAGGTTCTCTTCCTTCTCTGTTTCTTTACTAACTTCCCCAACCAATAGTTATTTTAATTTTTCTGGAGCGAGGTCCATTCCTTCCACTCCTGCTATGTGCCAAGCATCCTCCACACACTGCTCTTCTAAGGGGAAGGTGGAAGCCAGGAGACAGACCTGGAGACACACTTGGTCAGGCCCAAGATTTCCTTACAAGAAAGTCAATTTTTCAAGCACTCCCTTACCAAAATCACTTAGTACAATTCATGTCTGACACACGCCAGGCTCTACTAATAGCAGAGAGAGCATGTCTACACTGGCCTGGCAGGCTGTGGTTTTAGAAGCCCCTCTACCCTCAACCCTCCATGATTTTCCATCAGCGTGACAGCCTGCAGAGCTATTTACTTCCCTTCTGGGAAGAGCGGCGAGCAGACCGTCACTAGGTGGCAGTGCCACACTAATTTATCCCCATGGCTGCCTGGCTGAGTTTGGGCCGACCAGTGCCAGAGTCAGCTTGTGAGGGGACTTTCCTGAGAATACCTTCAGGCGAAAGCCCCTCTCCTGGGCATCCTGGAAGAACAGGCTGTTCCACTGAAGAAACAGCCACTACAACTGATACACACAAGCCCAGGGCCACTCCTACACCTGCAGCCTCAGGTGTTACCAAGCATCTTAGGGGTATCATCTGAGGTGAGAGAGTGTGTATATGTGTGGGTCTGGACATGCATTCCATTCTAGATCCAATTAATATAGATCTAAGGTAGCTGCATATCTTCACATTTCAACCCTCTGAGGTTCTCTAGATCAAATACCAGAACATACCTTGTAAACCTGTAAGAACAAAAAAGTCCCTGTGGATTTTTCTAACCAGGCCATGTTGGAATTGAACCAGCATTTGAGGATATAGATGTCAGGGTCTTGTTTACTCACTCTGAGATCGAGTCCAGGAAGGGTTGCTCTATATTCAGAGGTAGTGATCGCCCACCGCCTCCCTTAGCTTCTTTACCCAAAGCAGCAAGTCTTAATGTCTGAGCCTCCCTTTCTTCTATTGTGAGACTCACCCATCTACCTCCCAGGTGGCTGCCAGCACTGAGATCACGAAGTACTAGCCAAATGCTACTTGATCAGTACATAAAGACTGTGTTTGTGTTCTACTTGACCAAATCCCTCTCTATTAATGGAAAAGCAGACACAAAGAAAAGTCACTGCTTTTGCAAGTGTGCTTTCTTGCACGCAGGTGAGGTGGCAAACACTGGGGCTTTTCCGAGCATAGGCAGCTTTCGGGTTTGCTCCCTTCTGTTGTCACTGTCAATGAGTACAGTGATTGGTACCACTGAGACGTGAAAGAGTGGAAGGAGGACTGGGGAAAGGAAGGAGGGAGAGGAAGCAGTAAGTCAGGCGTTATCCTGGCACAGCAAAAGTAGCAGGGGGTGAGGGTGGATCAGTCAACAAAATAAAGAGAGTAAGAAGAAAGACGGATTGTTCAGCAACAAGAAGTCCAAACAAGAAAAAAGAGAAATATCGCAACCTTTCTATGCCATACTGTTCCCCTACTCCTCAGCTGCCGTCCCTCCCACAGACACTAGGACTTCAATCCTCAGGGGTGCAGGGGACGGGGATGGTACATTTCTGTGTCCCAGCATCTATCATGCATTCCTGAGAAATTTTTAACATCTGTTTAGGGCTCTCAGTCAACTGGAAAAGAATATATCCTAGTGATCCCAATCAGACCAGCTCTAAGTTACCACAACAACAGTAGGCAATTATCATGAACTGATTTTAAAGCTTGAGTTTTCAAAATACAACAAATGAAAATTCCAACTTAGAACCTATGATGACAAGAAGTTTCAGCCTCCAGCACTTCACAGTTCCAGGCTATGTTTCTAGGGAAGCAAAACATTCCTGGATGTCCTTTAATTTCTCAGAGAGAGAAGAGAAGCAGCAGAGAGTCAGAAAACTGAGCCACCAAACCAAGAAGAGAGCAGAGAGAGCTCTCAGGGACACTGAGCTGAAGGTGACTTCAGCAAGGCTGAGGTGATGGATCGTACACTTTCTGAGAAGGTCATTTGCAGGGTTCACCAGTTAAATTTTCCTATTTCAATTCTAACAATTCATCTTTGAGGGCCTGCTAATTGCATCTTGCTTGATTGAGCATGACCAGCTTAAATACAGACTGCAACACCAAAACGTCGTGAACGGAATTAAAACCCAGGTCTAGGTTCATGAAGGAGGAACACGTGGGGAACAGACCTTCCTCAAACCCAACCCACGGTCACCAAGGGCCTGTCAATCCTCCACTGTGTAAAGTCCTCAGAGGTCTGCAGTTGAAACAGTATGTCTGGAAAAGGGCCAGGGCCCCGCTGGGTGGTGCCCCAACTGGCCAACTCTGGTTCGAGAAGACTGAGCCAGAATCCCTTCCCTAGGACTGGAAACGTCTTCTTCCTCCCTCTTTGGGGCTTGGAGGCTGGGAAAGAGGAGGAGGGGGACCTTCAAGAGGGCAGAGGAGTAGGACATGGAGATCACCTTCCTCCCCACAAATATATCAAAAATACATCTACGTGTGCAACAACTCCTATAGAACACCTACGGAATGCTGGCAGAAGACCTCAGACTTTCCAAAAGGCAAGAAAATCCCCATGGACCTGGCCATGTGTCTGACAGGGTCTTAGTGTCCCGGCCTTGTGTTAGGCCTGAGCTTCTGAGGTGGGAGAGCCGAGTTCAGGACATTGGACCACCAGAGACCTCCCAGCCCCATGTAATATCAGTTGGCGAGAGCTCTCCCAGAGATCTTGGTCTCAAGGCTAAGACCCAGCTCCACCCAACGTCTTGCAAGGTCCAGTGCTGGATGCCCCATGCCAAACAGCTAGCAAGACAGGAACACAACTCCACCCATTAACAGAGAGGCTGCCTAAAATCATAAGGTCACAGACACCCCAAAACACACCATTGGACGCTGCCCTGCCCACCAGAAAGACAAGATACAGCCCCACCCACCAGAACACAGGCACCAGTCCCCTCCACCAGGAAGCCTACACAAGCCACTGAACCAACCTTACCTACTGGGGGAAGACACCAAAAACAACGGGAACTATGAACCTGCAGCCTGCGAAAAGGAGACCCCAAAACCAGTAAGTTAAGCAAAATGAAAAGACAGAGAAATATGCAGCAGATGAAGGAGCAAGGTAAAAACCCACCAGACCAAACAAATGAAGAGGAAATAGGCAGTTTACCTGAAAAAGAATTCAGAGTAATGATAGTAAAGATGATCCAAAATCTTGGAAATAGAATGGAGAAAATACAAGAAATGTTTAACAAGGGCTAAAAGAACTAAAGAGCAAACAATGATGAACAACACAGTAAATAAAATTACAAATTCTCTAGGGAGGCGGACCTTCAAGATGGCAGAGGAGAAACACGTAGAGATCACCTTCCTCCCCACAAATACATCAGAAATACATCTACACGTGAAACAACTCCTACAGAACACCTACTGAACACTGGCAGAAGATCCCAGGCTTCCCAAAAGGCAAGAAACTCCCCACGTATCTGGGTAGGGCAAAAGAAAAAACAGAGACAAAAGAATAGGGACGGGACCTGCACCAGTGAGAAGGAGCCGTGAAGGAGGAAAGGTTTCCACACACTAGGAAGCCCCTTCACGGGCGGAGACGGGGGTTGGCGGTGGTGGGGGAAGCTTCGGAGCCACAGAGGAGAGCACAGCAACATGGGTGCAGAGAGCAAAGCAGAGAGATTCCTGCACAGAGGATCAGGGCCGACCAGCACTCACCATCCCGAGAGGCTTGTCTGCTCACTCGCCGGGGCGGGCAGGGGCTGGGAGCTGAGGCTCGGGCTTCGGTCGGATTCCAGGGAGAGGACTGGGGTTGGCTGCGTGAACACAGCCTGAAGGGGGCTAGTGTGCCACGCCTGGCCGGGAGGGAGTCCGGGAAAGAGTCTGGAACTGCCGAAGAGGCAAGAGACCATTGTTTCGGAGTGCTGAGGAGAGGGGATTCAGAGCGCCGCCTAAACGAGCTCCAGAGACGGGTGCAAGCCGCGGCTATCAGCATGGACCCCAGAGATGGGCATGAGATGCTAAGGCTGTTGCTGCCACCACCAAGAAGCCTGTGTGTGAGCACAGGTCACTCTCCACACCACCCCTCCCGGGAGCCTGTGCAACCCTCCAAGGCCAGGGTCCCGTGATCCAGGGACAACCTCCCCGGGAGAACACATGGCGCGCCTCAGGCTGGTGCAACGTCACGCTGGCCTCTGCCACCGCAGGCTCGCCCCGCACTCCGTGCCCCTCCCTTCCCCCGGCCTGAGTGAGCCAGAGCCCCCGAGTCAGCTGCTCCTTTAACCCATCCTGTCTGAGCGAAGAACAGACGCCCTCAGGCGACCTACATGCAGAGGCCGGTCCAAAACCAAAGCTGAACCCCAGGAGCTGTGCGAACAAAGAAGAGAAAGGGAAATCTCTCCCAGCAGCCTCAGGAACAGGGGATTCAATCTCCACAGTCAACTTGATGTACCCTGCATCTGTGGAATACCTGAATAGACAACGAATCATCCCGAAAATGAGGCAGTGGACTTTGGGAGCAACTGTAGACTTGGAGCTGGCTGTATGCGATTGACTGATTTCTGGTTTTATTATTATAGTTTAGTTTTCAGAGTGTATTATCATTGGTAGATTTGTTTATTGAGTTGGCTGCTCTCTTTTTTAAAAACATATAGATATATTTAGGGAGGGTGGGAGGGAGGGAGACGCAAGAGGGAGGAGATATGGGAACATATGTATATGTATTCACGTTGTTATAAAGCAGAAACTAACACACCATTGTAAAGCAATTATACTCCAATAAAGATGTAAAAAAAACAAAAAAATATATATAGTTCGCTTTTCTTTGTGTGATTTTGTCTGTAGAGCTTTGCTTTTACCATTTGTCCTAGGGTTCTGTCTGTCTGTTTCTTTTTTTTAATATAGTTTTTAGCACTTGTTATCCTTGGTGGATTTGATTTGTGGTTTGGCTGCTCTCTTATTTCTTATTTTTTAAATACATTTTAATGTTTTTATTTATAATAATTAAAAAAATTATTTTAATAATTTTATTTCTTATTATTTTATTTTTCCCTTGTATCCTTCCTCCCTCTCTCCCTCCCTCTCTGCTTCCCACCCTCCCTTCCTTCCTTCCTGTCCTTCTCAATTTCTTTCTCTCTTTTTTTCTCCCTTTTCTACTGAGCCATGTGGCTGACAGGATCTTGGTGCTCCAGCCAGGTGTCAGGCCTGTGCCTCTGAGGTGGGAGAGCTGAGTTCAGGACACTGGTCCACCAGAGACCTCCCAGCTCCATGTAATATCAAACGGCAAAAGCTCTCCCAGAGATTTCCATCTCAATGCTAAGACCCAGCTCCACTCCAAAACCAGCAAGCTACAGTGCTGGACACCCTATGCCAAACAACTGGCAAGACAGGAACATGACCACACACATTAGCAGAGAGGCTGCCTAAAATCATAATAAGCTCACAGACACCCCAAAACGCACCACCAGATGTGGTTCTGCCCATCAGAAAGACAAGATCCAGCCTCATGCACCAGAACACAGGCACTAGTCCCCTCCACCAGGAAGTCTACACAACCCACTGAACCAACCATAGCCTCTGGGGACAGGCACCAAAAACAATGGGAACTATGAACCTGCACCCTGCAAAAAGGAGACCCCCAAACACAGTAAGTTAAGCAAAATGAGAAGACAGAGAAACACACAGCAGATGAAGGAGCAAGGAAAAAACCTATCAGACCAAACAAAGAAGAGGAAATAGGCAGTCTACCTGAAAAAGAATTCAGAGTAATGATAGTAAAGATGATCCAAAATCCTGGAAATAGAATGGAGAAAATAAAAGAAACGTTTAACAAGGACCTAGAACAACTAAATAGCAAACAAACAATGATGAACAACACAATGAATGAAATTAAAAATTCTCTATAAGGAATCAATAGCAGAATAACTAAGGCAGAAGAACAGATAAGTGACCTGGAAGATAAAACAGTGGAAATAACTATGCAGAACAGAATAAAGAAAAAAGAATGAAAAGAACTGAGGACAGCCTTAGAGACCTCTGGGACAATATTAAACACACAAACATTCAAATTATAGGGGTCCCAGAAGAAGAAGAGAAAAAGAAAGGGTCTGAGAAAATATTTGAAGAGATTATAGTTGAAAACTTCCCTAATATGGGAAAGGAAATAGTCAATCAAGTCCAGGAAGTGCAAAGAGTCCCATACAGGATAAATCCAAGGAGAAACACACCAAGACACATATTAATCAAATTATCAAAAATTAAATATGAAGAAAAAACATTAACAGCAGCAAGGGAAAAACAACAAATAACATACAAGGGAATCCCCATAGGTTAACAAGCTGATCATTCAGCAGAAACTCTGCAAGCCAGAAGGGATTGGCAAGACATATTTAACATGATGAAAGGGATAACCTACAATGAGGATTACTCTACCCAGCAAGGTCCTCATTCTAATTTGATGGAGAAATTAAAACCGTTACAGACAAGCAAAAGCTAAGAGGATTCAGCACCAAAAAACCAGCATTACAACAAATGCTAAAGGAAATGCTCTAGGTAGGAAATACGAGAAGGAAAGAACCTAAAATAACAAACTCAAAACAATTAAGAAAATAGTAACAGGAAGATACATATCAATAATTACCTTAAATGTAAATGGATTAAATGCTCCCACCAAAAGAAACAAACTGGCTGAATGCATGCAAAAAGAAGACCCATATATACGCTGTCTACAAGAGACACACTTCAGACTTAGTGACACATAAAGACTGAAACTGAAGGGATGGAAAAAGACATTCCATGTAAATGGAAATCAAAAGAAAGCTGGAAAAGCAATTCTCATGTCAGACAAAACAGACTTTACAATACAGACTATTACACCAGACAAAGAAGGACACTACATAATGATCAAGGGATCAATCCAAGAAGAAGATATAACAATTGTAAATATTTATGCACCCAACATAGGAGCACCACAATTCGTAAGGCAAATACTAACAACCATAAAAGCGGAAATCGACAGTAACACATTCATAGTAGGGGACTTTAACACCCCACTTTCACCAATGGACAGATCATCCAAAATGAAAATAAATAAGGAAACACAAGCTTTAAATGATACATTAAACAAGATGGACTTATTCGATATTTATAGGACATTCCATCCAAAAACAAAAGAATGCACTTTCTTCTCAAGTGCTCATGGAACATTCTCCAGAATAGATCATATCTTGGGTCACAAATCTAGCCCAGTAAGTTCAATAAAATTGAAATCATATCAAGTATCTTTTCTGACCACAAGGCTATGAGACTAGATATCAATTAGAGGGAAAAGTCTGTAAAAAATACAAACATATGGAGGCTAAACAATTCACTACTTAATAACCAAGAGATCACTGAAGAAATCAAAGAGGAAATCAAAAAGAAACCTGTAAACAAATGACAATGAAAACATGATGACCCCAAACCTATGGGATGCAGCAAAAGCAGTTCTAAGAGGGAAGTATATAGCAATACAATCCAACCTCAGGAAACAAGAAAAATCTCAAATAAACAACCTAACCTCACACCTAAAGCAATTAGAGAAAGAAGAACCAAAAAAACCCCCAACATTAGCACAAGGAAAGAAATCATAAAGATCAGAGCAGAAATAAATAAAATATAAACAAAGAAAAAAAAGCAAAGATCAATAAAACTAAAAGCTGGTTCTTTGAGAAGATATACAAACTTGATAAACCATTAGCCAGACTCATCACGAAAAAAACGGAGAAGACTCAAATCAATAGAATTAGACATGGAAACAGATAAGTAACAACCGACACTGCAGAAATACAAAGGATCATGAGAGATTACTACAAGCAACTCTATGCCAATAAAATGGACAAACTGGAGGAAATGGACACATTCTTAGAAAAGCACAACCTTCCGAAACTGAACCAGGATGAAACAAAAAATATAAACAGACCAATCACAAGCACTGAAATTGAGACTGTGATGAAAAATCTTCTAACAAACAAAAGCCCAGGACCAGATGGCTTCACAGGCAAATTTTATCATTTAGAGAAGAGCTAACACCTATCCTTCTCAAACCCTTCCAAAATGTAGCAGAGGGAGGAACACTGCCAAACTCATTTGATGAGGCCACCATCACCATGATACCACAGCCAGACAAAGATGTCACAAAGAAAGAAAACTACAGGCCAATATCACTGATGAAGATAGATGCAAAAATCCTCAACAAAACACTAGCAAACAGAATCCAACAGCATATTAAAGGATCATACGCCATGATCAAGTGGGGTTTATCCCAGGAATGCAAGGATTCTTCAATATATGCAAATCAATCAATGTGATACACCATATTAACAAATTGAAGGAGAAAAACTATATGATCATCTTAACAGATGCAGAAAAAGCTTTCAACAAAATTCAACACCCATTTACGATAAAAACTCTCCAGAAAGTAGGCATAGAGGGAACTTACCTCAACATGATAAAGGCCATATATGACAAACCCACAGCCAACATCGTTCTCACTGGTGAAAAACTGAAACCATTTCCACTACGATGAGGAACAAGAAAGGTTTGCCCACTCTCACCACTAGTATTCAACATACATTTGGAAGCTGTAGCCACAGCAATCAGAGAAGAAAAAGAAATAAAAGGAATCCAAACTGGAAAAGAAGTAAAACTGTCACTGTTTGCAGATGACATGATATTATACATAGAGAATCCTAAAGAGGCTACCAGGAAACTATTATAGCTAATCAATGAATTTGGTAAAGTAGCAGGATACAAAATTAATGCATAGAAACCTCTTGTATTTTTAAACACTAATGATGAAAAATCTGAAAGAGAAATTAAGGAAACACTCCCATTTACTATTGCAACAAAAAGTATAAAATACCTAGGAATCAACCTACCTGAGGAGACAAAAGACCTGCTTGCAGAAAACTATAAAACACTGATGGAAGAAATTAAAGATGATACAAACAGATGGAGAGATATACCATGTTCTTGGATTGGAATAATCAACATTGTGAAAATGATTATACTACCCAAAGCAATCTACAGATTGAATGTAATCCCTCTCAAACTACCAATGGCATTTTTCACAGAACTAGAACAAAAAGTTTCATAAGTTGTATGGAAACACAAAGGACCCCAAATAGCCAAAGCAATCTTGAGAAAGAAAAACGGAGCTGGAGGAATCAGTCGCTCACACTTCAGACTATACTACAAAGTGACAGTAATCAAGACATTATGGTACTGGCACAAAAACAGAAATATAGATCAATGGAACAGGATAGAAAGCCCAGAGATAAACCCACACACATATGGTCACCTTATCTTTGATAAAGGAGGCAAGAATATACAATGGAGAAAAGATAAGCTCTTCAATAACTGGCGCTGGGAAAACTGGACAGCTACATGTAAAAGAATAAAATTAGAATGCTCCCTAACACCATACACAAAAATAAACTCAAAATGGATTAAAGACCTAAATATAAAGCCAGACACTATAAAACTCTTAGAGGAAAATATAGGCAGAACACTCTATGACATAAATCACAGCAAGATCCTTTTTGATCCACCTCTTAGAGAAATGGAAATAAAAACAAAAATAAACAAATGGAACCTAATGAACTTTAAAGCTTTTGCACAGCAAAGGAAACCACAAGCAAGACGAAAAGACAACCCTCAGAATGGGAGAAAATATTTGCAAATGAAGCAACTGACAAAGGATTAATCTCCAAAATATACAAGCAGCTCATGCAGCTCAATATAAAAAAAACAGACAACCCAATCCAAAAATGGGCAGAAGACCTAAGGAGACATTTCTCCAAAGAAGATATACTGATTGCCAACAAACACATTAAAGAATGCTCAACATCATTAATCATCAGAGAAATGCAAATCAAAACTACAATGAGGTATCACCTCACACTGGCCAGAATGGCCATCATCAATAAAATCTACAAACAATAAATGGTGGAGAGGGTGTGGAGAAAAGAGAACCCTCTTGCACTGTTGGTGGGAATGTAAATTGATACAGCCACTATGGAGAACAGTATGTAGGTTCCTTAAAAAATTGAATATAGAACTACCATATGACCCAGCTATCCCATTACTGGACATATACCCTGAGAAAACCATAATTCAAAAAGAGTCATGTACCACAATGTTCATTGCAGCACTATTTACAATAACCAGAACATGGAAGCAACCTACGTGTCCATCAACAGAAGAATGAATAAAGAAGATGTGGCACATATATACAATGGAATATTACTCAGCCATAAAAAGAAACGAAATTGAGTTATTTGTAGTGAGGTGTTTGGACCTAGAGTCTGTCACACAGAGTGAAGTAAGTCAGAAAGAGGAAAACAAATACCATATGCTAACACATATATATGGAATCTAAACAAAGTAAATAAAAGGTTCTTTAGAACCTAGGGGCAGGACAGCAGTAAAGTTGCAGATGTAGAGAATGGACCTGAGGACACAGGGAGGGCGAAGGGTAAGTAGGGATGAAATGAGAGAATGGCATGGACGTATATGCACTACCAACTGTAAAATAGACAGCTAGTTGGTAGCAGCTGCATACCACAGGGAGATCAGCTTGGTGCTTTGTGTCCACCTAGAGGGGTGGGATAGGGAGGGTGGGAGGGAGATGCAAGAAGGAGGGAATATGGGGTTATATGTATACATATAGCTGATTCACTTTGTTATACAGCAGAAACTAACACAACATTGTCAAGCAATTATACCCCCCAAAATATGTTAAATTAAAAAAAAAAGAAATGATATGTCTTGTTAAAGCCTAGAAAACATACTTTTTTACAAGCAGAGTATAAAAGGGGAAAGAGATGAAGGGAAGAGAGGAGAGAGCGGTGACACAGAAGAAAGGCCAAAAGTGACGAAAGTGAATAAAAAATAGTGGAAATTATTACATGTAAAGCTCTACAGGGAAAACGTAAATAAATGATTGGAGAAAAATCGCTACATAAGCCAGGAAAACTCAAAAACTTTACTCACTTAAAAAAATTAAAATCAGCCTCATTTTCTAGCAACATGCACAAATCGATCTCATAGCCTTCACTAGTTCCTACTACAGTTTCCAACTACTCCAGAAAAAGAAAAACAAGAAAAAACAACTCAAAAGTCTTTCATTATCCTTCAATTTTTAGTATTTTCAGAATTTAAAATGGTAATCAAAACCCCTCCTGGCTGTATGTGTACCACCTGCAGAAGCAAGGCACGTACTGTGTACACTCAGTAAAGTGGGCTATACACTCAGCTCTCCAAATACACTGGAGATGATCGCTGATGCCAGATACAGAAGCAGACGTTTTTCCCCTAAAGAATCATAATTTTAGCTTGCCAAATGGGTGAGATTCACTTTTTTAACCAGAGAATTCAGGAATCAATAAAAAGGAATACTGCAAATGGAAACCTGGGTGGAAAATGACCTCTGCACTTGTGCTGTGTGCATGTAACCAAAAGCCATCAAGGATCAAAATTACAACAATCAAACAAACCCATGAGCTTAAGCCTAGGAGTGTAATGCTTGTCAGTCATCTCTTCATCTCTGTAGTATTATCACATGGCAATGGTATGTTCTCCTTAAACTCTATTCCTGTTAAACTGCACTAGCCAAATGCGAACCTACCAAGCCAGAAACGTTTCCCTCTGCTTAAATGACAAAACTGGGCTTATAGCAGCCAAGTGCAACAGCTGGATCTAAAAGCAGAGTACTGTGTGTGATGAAGTTAGATGATGAAGGGGTAGCTATGGAGGTAAAAGTCAATCGCTCATCACTAGCTTTCTCCTCCATCCTAACAAATCTGGTTAAAAATTACCGTGTGCCTAGTTTGGTAACCATAGAGTGCCCCAGGGGATAAAGTATTTGCATGAGTTCTACATTCGCTGTGAGGCAGCATATAGGAAATATGTAACCTGAAAACATACAAATTAGAATAGGAAGCATGAACTATATCACAGTACTGTTTAAAAGAACTTTCTGCAAAAAATGTGAAAATGTTCACTATCTGTGCTGTCCCATTCAGTGGCCACTAGCCACAGATGCCTACTGAAGATCTGAAATGTGGCTAATGAAAATGAAGAACTGAGTTTTTAATCTTCAATTTAACCAATTTAAAATTAAATATCCATGTGGGGTGTCTGGCTGCCATATTGGACAGTGAGGACAAGCAGGCCACACAGTAGTAGGAGAACCACAGAACACACATAATCATGCTTTAATAACACAGTTGTTTTAATTCAGCAGTAACATTCACACTGAACTTTCTCTCCACCAAAGTGAAATTGGGTAAAGAAGTACAATATATTCCCTGACTTCCAAGACCTTAAACTATATATATATATCTATATATATATCTATATCTATATATATGTTTACATGATATTCCATGTTCCATCGTCATTTGGTTACTTATTTTCTTGTTATGCTTCTTGGATAAAGAAGTATTTTAAAGAAATAAATTGAATTTGGATTACCTTGTGTATATTAATTCATTCAGACATGCAATGCTTCCTGAGTTCAGAGAGACTGCGCCAGGTGCTGGGGCCAGCAGGGCAGGCAAAGTACCCTACCCAACAGTTCTGAAATCCACAGGGAGTCAAGGATTACCCCTAGTCTCCACTGGCGGGCAAAGCGCCCCTGTTCTTTCTATCAGACCTACTTTAGTCCCTTTGCATGATACTGCTCATATGGTGGGACTCAGCTGGTACCCCAGGAGGAATCCACAAAAAGATTATATCAGGGCAGGTGTCTTTTGGGTTGACTGCTTTCCAAATCAGACAACCTGAACACCAGAGTTCTCTCATTGTCAGTATTCAAACTCTGCTCACATGGCATACTATTGAAAAAATGACAGAAGCAGGCTCCATATATATTTACAAGATAATCCTGCATGTTGTTTAGTGGTATGTATACTGATGGCCAAAAAAAAAAAAAAGTCATGCGAATGGGTGCATAGATGATCTCTTACTACTCTGTATCTTTTGATATATATCGACATTATTTCAAAACAGATGTTTCTATGGTGTGAATATTCTATTTATGCAGCTACTTAGCCTGCATAGAAATAGTTTTGAAGCAGTGTGAAGAATCATGCAACCCACAACGGTTTTCTTTTGCTTCATTTGATTTAATGAATGTTTGTTTCTGAACTTGTATATTTTACTTAAAAATAAGTTTCATAAAATCTCTCACTGATGTAAAGTCAGCTGAACACATTATACAAGTGTTGACTTCTAAAATTAAAGAGGAATTCAGGAATAACTGCCACACCTTTTTTTTTCTGAGTTAGTCAATGGAGATAAGGTTTACTGTGGGATATTTTCCTTTCTATATTAAGGATTATATGATTCTCAGTTTATATACACACATTATTAATATAAGGCATGCTTATCCTGCAATCACTTGGCAGGTGTCACTTCATATACTGTCTAGGGCATATCTTTCAAACCTACAAATATATATATATATATATATATATATATATATATATATATATATATATATGTTGCTACTGTATTCAGAATTGTGACCTCCATCATATTCAGCTCAGGAACCACTGAACTTTGTTTTCTGAGAATGACCAGCACAGACATATGGTGGCTTAAGAACAGAACATGATGTATATAGGTAATGAAGACACACACTGAGCTCAGTGCAATGTGGGGTGCAAGGGAGAAAACTATTTCAGGGGCTATTTTGGGGTTGGCTAAGAGGAGTAGCAGGCTTCCTGCAGGTCTGTGTCCTAATCCCCCTGGCTCCAAGGAGAGACAAGAAGTACAGTGTTCACCACGACAGTTGGGGTGCACACCAGCCTCTGGGGAAGCTCAGGTCAGTCAGCACTGAGACATATAAATAGTATGGCTTCCAATCTGTGCCATTTCTGCAACACACTGCTGTCCTCCATCCAGACCCCTCTTCTCTGTCAAGGGTATCTCCAGACACCAAGCTGCCCCGAATCAGACAATTTGGGGTGACCTTTATGTCTCATCCCTACAATCAAGGAACCGTGACGTTCTGAGGCATCCACCTGCAAACGTTCCTAAACTGAGCCATTTCTTCTCCACCTGGCCTCTCCGGTCTTAATTCCTGCTTGTCTCACACTTGGATTCTAAACTCCAGCTGAAGAACTTACAATTCATGGGATATACGTTGCTCACACCCCTCCAGGCTTCTGCACATGCTGTCCTTTCTTCTTATACCTTAATCCCCCTTTTAGCCTGGCTTCTGGTCCTTCGAATCCAGTCTACAAAGTCATGTCTTAACACTTATGCCCCTCTTCCTCCTAAGAGTGGGTCAGGCAGCCTCCTCTGGATGGGCTCATGGCTCCTGCACTGCACTTTACCACCCACCACTTGTCCACAGGGGTGCACACTGTTTCTGGTTCAAAGTTACATGCCCAGTGCTGGTTAGTATTTTGACTGATGCATAGTAAACAATAGATTTTTTTAGTGAATGAACAAGTGAAAGATTCCCCATTCCCACTGTTGTATTCTAGGTCTGGGATGATGGAGGCTTAGTCAATTACAATAGACATTTTCCCAGCCTCTCTCTCTGCATCCTCCTCCTCTCTCTGGTCCCTGAGTTATGTTTCTAAAACATAAATCTAACAATGCTATTTTGTCTCATAACCTTGGATGGCTTGCGCCCTGTTAAAAAGAAAAGTCCCATCTCCTTAGCATAATATCCAAGGCCATATACAACTTGGTCCAACCCACCATTCTTGCCATTTCTTCCCATCACCAGTTACATGCCGAACTCCACTGCTTTTGTCCCTTAGCTTCTAATTGTCCTTATCTCACTACTCCATCTTCAACATCCATCCCATCTGAGAAGTATCCCTTACTTCCCTGAGGCACAAGTCCTTACAGATGTCACAGCATTTGTGTTAAATTATAGTTTTATTTTGTTATTTATTTGCCTCTTCCACTGGTCATTAAGAATCCAAAGGGGGAAAGTCTCTTAAATCCCACTGACTAGCTCAATACTTGGTTCTAGTAGGAGCCCAATAATTGTTTGAACACTAAATTTCAACAAGTTTAAATTCTATATGCTTAATCACTAAAGGGATTTCAATTTTGGAAGTTATTTGCTTTAAATAGGAACATAAAGGCAGGATAAATCAAACTTAATACAGGTGCATTTTGTCATGTAGCCAAATAGTAAGATAAATACATTACTGAGAATACTTATCCCCATGTTCTCACTTCTAGTTTGTATTGTTTTGTGTTGTAATATGTAGCAATTTGCTGGTTGCTTATGAGTCTCAACATTAACAAATTAATGAAATTTAGAGAATGCAAAGAAAATCTGATTTTTATTAGTTTTGGTTCAATAATTCTAAACCTATCAAATTAATTAAAATTGTCATTAACCCCTTTTCCCAAGATAAAATGACAAATTCCTTAATGTGTAGGATACTATATATTAATTTGTGATTCTTGTGCTTTTGTTCTTCTTTTAACTCTTCAGTTCAATTTTGACTCTAGAAGAAAGATATTTCTTACACAATCCCAATGAAGCAGCACCTAATGATTCTAAAATTCTTTCCGTTTGTGGAAAATGAAGATTAAGTGACAAAATGCTGTAACCAGCTTATAGATTATGTACTGCAACAGAAAACAATTTCAAAACAGCTGTTATTGCTGTATTTAATACCCCAAGTTATTTCCATGTATGTATGCCACAGATAAATGGAAATACGGCTTAGCTCCGAAGGGTCTGATTACAAAATCCACAGGACAAAAGGTAACAAAGGCCTCTGAAGAACGTGAACTAGTTGATAAGGCTGGGAAGTAACACAGTCATCTGATTTTAAATGGCAATCAACAAAACACTTATTAAATAAAACAGGATGTGCCCTTGGTGGTACAGCGGTTAGGGCTCTGTGCTTTCACTACTGAGGGAGCGGGTTCAATCCCTGGTCGGGGAGCTAAGATCTCCCACAAGCTGTGTGCGCAGCCAAAAAATGAAGTTTAAAAAAAAAGATGGAGAAATAACTTAGACTTAGGAGTTTGGGATTGACATACACACTACTATATATAAAATAAACAAGGACCTACTGTATAGCACAGGGAACTATACTCAATATCTTGTAATAACTATAATGGAAGAAAATATAAAAAAAGAATATATATCTATATATGTATAACTGAATTACTTTGCTGTGCATCTGAAACTAACACAACATTGTAAACGAACTATATTTCAATAAAAAATTTTAATAATTAAATTAGGAAACTAATCCCCTCTCTGTTACTTTCAGTTTAGAGAAAATTGGAATACACTAATGACTAAAACTTAAATTTCTTCTCTCTGAAGTTTATTCTCTACTTATTTATTGTCTTACTTTCCTACACTTATGAACTGATTAATGGATCTTACAAGCCATCCAGTTCAACTGTCTCAATAATAGCTAAAGAAACAGGCCTAGACATGTGAACTGACTGTCCAAGGTAAGAAAAGTAATGATCATCAGACAGGAATTAGAACCCAGGTCTTCTTACTTCCAACCACACACTCAGGCTTCCCCTCTTAAGTAAATCTGAGCTTTGCCAACTGGCATCCGGGTTTCAAGACTTGCTACCCACGGACTTATTTCACAGGTCTTCACAGATTACTTCTACTACAAAAATTTTAAAAGCTTCTAAAATCAGTACCCTTCATTAAACTACTTTCCTGAGAGCACCTTGAGGGCAGAAAAATAATTTTAGTAAAATCCACTTATTCATAAGAGATTAAATATTTTATGCAATGGATAACTTGAGATCCTTGTGTTCATGTTCTTTTTTAACTCTTCAAACCAATGTAGACTCAGGAAGCAAGACATTCCTTACATAGTCCCCATGAAGCAGCTCATAATGATTTTAAAGTTCTTTCTCCATGAGAAAAATGAACATTATGTGACCAAATGCTGAAAATAACCTACAAGACTTCCACTGAAGCAGAAACATTTTAAATCGACTGTTAGTACTATATTAAAGACCCCCATGTGCTTGGGCATTTAAATAATCAGTCATTCTTTTCTTGCAAACACTTTAAAAATCTCTTATGCTGGCATTTGGGGTCCACTAAATGAGTCTCCAAATTGCCCTTCTGACTTTACATACTATGTTCCCAAACAGAACAACTAACTTGTGTATTCTCTCTTCAATCTGTCCCACATCAATCCCTTGGTTCACAACTGTTACGTATTCTTAAGGTCCTGTTCAAATGACACTTTCATACCATCATAGCATTTTCTGTCCCTTTCTTGGGCACATGTCCCTTTCCAATTTAGATTGTTGTTGGTGCAGCACATCCTCCCGCTCTCCTCCTAGACTGTGAGCCCTCGAGTTGGGTCCTTGGTCCAAGTATTCTTTAATTGCATCCATCAGCTGTGACAGCATCTGGCAAGGCCTGTTCCAGAAGGCACTCAAGGAGGATGTTGCTGAATGACAGCAGGAAGGAGGAGAATCTACCTCAGCTGAGAAGCACAGACGCAGCCACTGAATCCCAGGAAGCAGAAGTCCAGGTTGATGCAGAGTCTTGCCAAAGCCCACATAGGGGACTTCCTGATCATTGAATCCCAAATAACCAGCTAACTTTCTGCATCAAATCATATTGACTGGTTACATATTTTTTTCTAAAATTCACTACTTAAACGTCCCAGTCCTCCTTGTAAGGAATGGCACCAAAAACGGTGGAGAGCTTAAACAAGCTTTACTTGGGAACGCTCCTGGGCGAGGTTCACTGGTCCAAGAGAAAGGGGCCAGAGAAGTCGTGCCTAGGCGAGGGTTTGGGCAGAATTTATAGGGGAAGAAGGGAAAGGGGTGTGGTGAATCCGGGAGGGCGCAGGGTAGTCCTTACTTGGTGGTCTCTTCGGGTATCGTGGCAATATCTGGTGCCGGTTGCATCAGTCTTGGGACCGTTAGTCCCGCCCCTCGAAAGGCGGGAAGGCTGGGCCGGGTGGAAAGTCCCCAGGTCAGTTCCTGGAACTGGGTGGCTGGGAGCTCCAGGTCAATTCTGAGAGCTGGGTGTGTGGAACGTTCCGGGCTGATGCAACCTGTGAGTCTGATTGCGTTCCTCTGCCTCGGGCCAGTTGGCCTTACACTCCTGACTTGACTACACAGAACAGGAGTTCCTTTTTGACTCATGAAAAAAACTTGTCTCTCTCTCTAGTTGACTCTAGGTATTTGTTCTGCTGTGATAGTGACACTGCACTGAGCAGCGACGTTTGTCCCCAAATGAAAAAGCATTAGACTGTGGTGTCTAATGTAGTAGCTTTCTCACTGCTTTGTTTGTCCTATTCCCATGCAGACAGGTTGTCACTAACTACTGCTATCCCACTTCAGCAGTGTCCTTCCCTTTCTAATTTGCAGCTATTGGAGAAACGGGATTCCAAGCTGCACTAAAATAGTGTCTAATGAAAGGCAAAAATCTCTCATTGAGACTGCCAATTATTTTTTCTATGAATAAAGCACACTTCAGCTTTAAAACCTATATTTTTGGCTACTCGCTGACAGTTTTGATTTTTTCTCAGTTGAATTTTGGAAGGACAGGCTGTTAGATAATAGTTCACTGGGAGCAATGAGAGTCCACCCAAGGTCATGTGCCTCTTTTATGAAGCTCTTGTTTTAGATAGAAAGTTATATCAGTAATCTATTAAAGAAGGACACCTGTAGGTACTTCCATAGAAGCCTATCTGTGATAGCCTGCTGAGTTAAAAGACACACAGGATGTTGCAATCATAAGAATTATCTATTTTAAAAGTCTATACTGATATACAGTTTGGAAGAATACAAACCTATTATTATCATGGGGTTTTTGCTATGGAAATAGCAGTTATTGCTAGGGAGCAGGAAGGCTAAAGTGGGATGTTTTTGGTTTAAATTTTTTTATCTTTAGAATTTTGATTTCTAACTTCTCTGCATTATTGTCCAGAAACACAGACTATACAATGATGTTAATTCGAGGAAATCTACTAAGACATATTTCTCAGATCACATCTGGTCAATTACTGAGAAAGTTTATGAAAATTAGAAACAATGTATATTCACTAATTGCTGGGTACAGGGCTGAATATATGTTTATAAGATAGGGGTTATTAATTGTTATTCAAATCATGTATAAGTCATTTATATTCTTACTGACTTTTGGTCTGCATGATTTATTAAAAGCTGAGGTGTATTAGTCTCCCTCTGTGATGGTACATGTGTAAACTTCTGCTTAGAATTTGTTCATTATTTTATGTATTTTTGAAGTTATATAATTAGACATACATAGGCAAGTTTAGAATTCTTAAATCTTTCTGGTGAACTGTACCTTTATGTTATGTAATGATCTTTTTCACTCCTAATAAAGTTTTTGCTTTAAACACTATTTTTATTTGGTATTAACAAAGCTATACCAACCTTCTTTTGATTAGTATTTGCCCGATGTATCTTTTCCCAGTCTTTTATTTTCAACCTGTTCATGTACTTTAGATATATCTCTTGTCAACTTTACATAGGTAGAATTTAAAAGAAAAATAATAATCTCATTTACTGCAATTACTAGTATCTGTGGGTTTGTTTCTATCATACTATTGTGAATTTCTAGTTGCCCTATTTGTTATATGCTTCCTCCATACCACACATTTTTCTATCCTCCATTTGCTTGGGTGTTATATGCATTCTAGTTTTCTTTTACTAGTTATCCTTACAGCTTTCAACAAGAACTTTAGACTTTAAGTTCAATAACCCTCTTCCCCCAAGTGCTACATGGGCTGTAGAACTTAAATCTAAACCTTCTTCCTGAAGGACATCCTTTAGAAGTCCCTTTAGGGAGCATCCGTCAGTGGTAAATACCCTTACTTTGTGATTATCTAATAATGCCTTTACTTTGACCTTGTTTTTAAATGGAATTTAGGTAGTTATAAAATTCTAGATTGTCAAGAAGATCACCTTCTTGCAACACTTCGAAGACATGCCACTGTATTTCAGCTTCTGTTTTTTTGAAGTTGGGATGTCTACCTAAATAGGGATAGCAATCACCGTGACAAGTTTCTTTTCTTTTTCTGATTCCCTTTAAGATTTTTTACTTGATGTTCTACAATTTACTACAATATGTCTACATATATATTTGTTTTTCTTTACCCTCTTGTTATTTATTTGGCTTACTGAATCTGAGGATTCATGTCTCATCAGTTTTTAAAAATTCTAAGCCACACCACCATTTTCATTATTTTCTTCTTCTGGAAGTCTAATCTGAGGTATTTGTACATTCTCACTGTACCCATGTGTCTCTTCATTTCTTTCATATTTTCTATCTAATTCTAGACTTAAAGAATATACACCATTCAAGAAATATTTCTTTAGCTCTATCTTCCAGTTTACTAATTCTCTGTGAGATAGCTGTGTCTAATCTACTTAACCACTGAGATTCCTGTTTGGTACTTTTAAAGTTTTCCCCAGTCTTTATGACAGTGTACTTCTGCTTTATGCTTTCATCTTTCTTCAATCAATTTAGACATATTTATTTCTTATTCTGCATATTTGAAGTTTTGAGGGGCCTGGTGTTCAATTTTTCTGTTTGTTATTTCTGCTTTCTCTCTTGGTGGTTTGTATCTTTATGCATTTGGCAGCCTTGGATGATTGAGAATGGGGTGGGGAACGGTGTACATCTTAGGTAGGAAAGACCTCCTGCTGGACGTGGGTTGAGGTGTGCCCCTCTGGAGAGGTTTGCATCTGCTCTAACAGGTGACTCAGAGTGTCACATACCAGGGATTTAAAATGTTGGTCTCTCAACGGGCAGTAAATTTAAAAGCATGTATGATCAGCCAGTGGTTATATATTCTTCAGGGGAGACCACTTTGGACCCCAACATACCACCCAGGCTGGGAGATAGTATGCTTTCTGTTTGTTTGGTTTCCTTCTGTGGTGGGAGATTTTCTACTTAGTCTACCATTTCATTAAAGGTATATCCCCTTAGAGCAGTGTGTTTCAAACCACTGTCAAGCCCTATTAGTAGATAGTGAAATCAGTTTAGTGCTGTGGTTCTCAACCTTGACTATGTGTTAGAATCACCCAGGGAGCTTTTAAAACCCTGACTCCCAGGTCACAACTCAGGACCAATTAAATCAGAATCACAGAGGGTGGGAGCCAGCAACTTATATTGTTATAGCTCCCAGGTGACCTGAATGAACAGCCAAGACTGAGAACCACCAGGATGACCAGCATTTTATAATAAAACAGAATGGAATACAACAGAACAAAGAGTACATTAGCATTGATCCTTAGTAAGAACTCTGCACATTGCTACAAGAGCTGCTGCTCAGTGGTGTGTGTGTGACAATGTATCATGTTCTAATATATATTGTATTCTTTACTGTGGTTTTCCCTTAAAAAAAAAAAGAACCTAAAAACATTAAGCCTCTTGGTTATCAAGATTAGAAGCTGTCCTCAGAATAGCTGAAGCATGAGAGCCAGTTTCTTACCTGCATTCCTACCGCAATTTTTTTTTCTTTGGGCATGTGGAGATTTCCCTAACTTTCTTGGACATCCAGCTGTACATTTCCACTTCATCCAGCTCCTCCAGGTGTTTGGTAAAAGGTTATCAGGATATCAAAACTACCATATTGCTGAATATGGAACTTCAGATTTCTTTATATACTTCTGGTGTCTTTGAAGTTTATTCAAAAACACACACTATGATGTCTAATTTTACACCTAAAATGTGCTCTAATTATACTCTATGGATATTAATATATTCTACAAAGACATCACAGAAAGTGATGTAGTGTGCCTTTCCAACACACCCACCACAGTACCAAGCTTGTCACAGATAGATCTGCAGGAAGATTCTTTAAGATCAGGGCTTTGGAGTTTTTGTTGCCCAGTTCACGAGACCAATGGGAGTTTTCAGAAGGGGAAATAAGAGAAAACAGACGGAACTCAAAAGGAAGAACCAGGGTAGAATTTCTTATTGACCAAGTGCTAAAGTAAGATGACCAGTGGGCAAAGTGACCACATGTGAAGGGCACGTCTGAAGCATAGAAACATTACCACTTCTCTATAAACTGGGATGAGGGAGACATCACAGACATGGTGTTTGTTGTTGCTGCTGTTAGCATGGCTAAACTAGCCGTTGGGAACATTCAAGCACCTTCCCAAAGCTCTTATGGACTTTCTTTTTTGTGTGTGAGGTGTGACAATAACTGAAATTGAAAATTCTCTAGAAGGAATCAATAACAGAAAAACTGAGGCAGAAGAAGGGATAAGTGACCTGGAGGATAAAATAGTGGAAATAACTATTTCCTCAGAGCAGAATAAAGAAAAAAGAATGAAAAGAATTGAGGACAGTCTCAGAGACCTCTGGGACAATATTAAATGCACCAACATTTGAATTATGGGGTCCCAGAAGAAGAAGAGGAAAAGAAAGGGACTGAGAAAGCATTTGAAGAGATTATAGTTGAAAACTTCCCTAATATGGGGAAGGAAATAGTCAATCAAATCCAGGAAGCACGGAGCCCCATACAGGATAAATCCAAGGAGAAACATGCCAAGACACATATTAATCAAATTACCAAAAATTAAATACAAAGAAAAAATATTAAAAGCATTAAGGGAAAAACAACAAATAACATACAAAGGCATGCCCATAAGGTTAACAACTGATGGTTCAGCAGAAACTCTGCAAGCCAGAAGGGAGTGGCAGGACATATTGAAAGTGACGAAAGGGAAAAGCCCACAACCAAGATTACTCTACCCAGCAAGGATCTCATTCAGATTCGATGGAGAAATTGAAACCTTTACAGACAAGCAAAAGCTAACAGAATTCAGCACCACGAAACCAGCTTTAAAACAAATGCTAAAGGAACTTCTCTAAGCAGGAAACACAAGAGGAGGAAAATACCTGCAATAACAAACCCAAAACAATGAAGGAAATGGTAACAGAAACACACATATTGATAACTACCTTAAATATAAATGGATTAAATGCTCCAACCAAAAGACATAGACTGGCTGAATGGATACAAAAACAAGACCAATATATATGCTATCTACAAGAGACACACTTGAGACCCAGGGACACATACAAACAGAAAGTGAGGGGATGGAAAAACATATTCCATGCAAATGGAAATCAAAAGAGAGCTGGAGTAGCAATTCTCATATCAGACAAAATAGACTTTAAAATAAAGACTATTACAAGAGACAAAGAAGAACACTACATAATGATCAAGAGATCAATCCAAGAAGAAGACATAACAATTGTAAATATTTATGCACCCAACATAGGAGCACCTCAATACATAAGGCAAATACTAACAGCCATAAAAGGGGAAATTGACAGTAACACAAATCAGAGTAGGGGACTTTAACACCCCACTTTCACCAATGGACAGATCAAACAAAATGAAAATAAATAAGGAAACACAATCTTTAAATGATAAGTTAAACAAGATGGACTTAATTGATATTTATAGAACACTCCATCCAAAAACAGAATACACTTTCTTCTCAAGTGCTCATGGAACATTCTCCAGGATAGATCATATCTTGGGTCACAAATCAAGCTTGGTAAATTTAATAAAATTGAAATCATATTAAGTATCTTTTCTGACCACAATGCTATGAGACTAGATATCAATTACAGGAAAAAATATGGGAAAAATACAAACACATGGAGGCTAAACAATACACTACTAAATAACTAAGAGATCACTGAAGAAATAAAAGAGGATATCAAAAAATACCTAGCAACAAATGACAATGAAAATATGATGACCCCAAACCTATGGGATGCAGCAAAAGCAGTTCTAAGAGGGAAGTTTATAGCAATACAATCCTACATCAAGAAACAAGAAATATCTCAAATAAACAACATAACCTTACACCTAAAGCATTAGAGAAAGAAGAACAAAAATACCCCAAAGTTAGCAGAAGGAAAGAAATCATAAAGATAATATCAGCAAAAAATGAAAAAGAAATGAAGGAAACAATAGCAAAGATCAATAAAATTTCTTCTTTGAGAAGATTAAAAAGTCGATAAACCATTAGCTGACTCATCAAGAAAAAAAGGGGGAAGACTCAAATCAATAGAATTAGAAATGAAAAAGGAGAAGTAACAACTGACGCTGCAGAAATACAAAGGATCATGAGAGATTACTACAAGCAACACTATGCCAATAAAATTGACAACCTGGAAGAAATGGATACATCCTTACAAAAGTACAACCTTCCGAGACTGAACCAGGAAGAAATAGAAAATATAAACAAACCAATCACAAGCACTGAAATTGAGACTGTGATGAAAAATCTTCCAACAAACAAAAGCCCAGGACCAGATGGCTTCACAGGTGAATTCTAGCAAACATTTAGAGAAGAACTCATACCTACCCTTCTCAAACTCTTCCAGAATATAGCAGAAGGAGGAACACTATCAGACTAATCCTACAAGGCCACCATCACCCTGATACTAAAACCAGACAAAGATGTCACAAAGAAAGAAAACAGCAGGCCAATATCACTGATGAACATAGATGCAAAAATCCTCAACAAAATACTAGCAAAGAGAATCGAACAGCACATTCAAAAGATCATACACCATGATCAAGTGGAGTTTATCCGAGGAATGCAAGGATTCTTCAATATACGCAAATCAATCAATGTGATAAACCATACTAACAAACTGAAGGAGAAAAACCATATGATCATCTCCATAGATGCAGAAAAAGCTAATAACAAAACTCAACACCAATATATGACAAAAACCTTCCATAAAGTAGGCATAGAGGAAAATTACCTCAATATAATAAAGGCCATATATGACAAACCCACAGCCAACATCGCTTTCAATGGTGAAACACTGAAACTATTTCCTCTAAGATCAGGAACAAGACAAGGTAGTCCACCCTAACCAATATTATTCAACATAGTTTTGGAAGTTCTAGCCACAGGAATCAGAGAAGAAAAAGAAATTAAGGAATCCAAATTGGAAAAGAAGAAGTAAAGCTGTCATGGATTGCAAATGATATGATACTATACACAGAGAATCCTAAAGGTGCTACCAGAAAAGTACTAGAGCTAATCAATGAATTTGGTAAAGTAGCAGGATACAAAATTAATGCACAGAAATCTCTTGTATTCTTATATACTAATGATGAAAAATCTGAAAGAGAAATTAAGGAAACACTCCCATTTAACATTGCAACAAAAAGAATCAAATACCTAGGAATAAACCTACCTAAGGAGACAAAAGACATGTATGCAGAAAACTATAAGACACTGATGAAAGAAATTAAGGATGATACAAACAGATGGAGAAACATACCATGTTCTTGGATTGGAATAATCAACACTGTGAAAATGACTCTACTACCCAAAGCTATCTACAGATTCAATGCAATCCCTATCAAACAACCACTGGCAGTTTCACAGAACTAGAACAAAAAATTTCACAATTTGTATGGAAACACAAAAGACCCCAAAGAGCCAAAGCAATCTTGAGAAAGAAAAGCAGAGCTGAAGGACTCAGCCTCCTGCACTCAGCCTATACTACAAAGCTACAGTAATCAAGACAGTATGGTACTGGAATAAAAACAGAAATATAGATCAATGGAACAGGATAGAAAGCCCAGAGATAAACCCACTCATATATGGTCACCTTATCATTGATAAAGGAGGCAAGAATATACAATGGAGAAAGGCAGCCTCTTCAATAATTGGCGCTGGGAAAACTGGACAGCTGCATGTAAAAGAATGAAATTAGAACACTCCATCACACCATACACAAAAATAAACTCAAAATGGTTTAAAGACCTAAATGTAAGGCCAGGCACTATAAAACTATTAGAGGAAAACAGAGGAAGAACACTCTATGACATAAATCACAGCAAGATCCTTTTTGACCCACTTCCTAGAGAAATGGAAATAAAAACAAAAATAAACAAATGGGACCTAATGAAACCTAAAAGCTTTTGCACAACAAAGGAAAACATAAACAAGACCAAAAGACAACCCTCAGAATGGGAGAGAATATTTGCAAATGAAGCAACTGACAAAGAATTAATGTCCAAAATATACAAGCAGCTCATGCAGCTCAGTATCAAAAAAAGCACCAACCCAATCCAAAAATGGGCAGAAGACCTAAATAGACACTTCTCCAAAGAAGATATACAGATTGCCAACAAACACATGAAAGTATGCTCAATATCACTAATCATTAGAGAAATGCAAATCAAAACTGCAATGAGGTATCACTTCACACCAATCAGAATGGCCATCATCAAAAAATGTACAAACAGTAAATTCTGGAGAGGGTGTGGAGAAAAGGGAACCCTCTTGCACTGTTGGTGGAAATGTCAATTGATACAGCCACTATGGAGAACAGTATGGAGGTTCCTTAAAAAACTAAAAATAGAACTACCATACGAGCCAGCAATCCCACTCTTGGGTATATACCCTGAGAAAACCGTAATTCAAAAAGAGTCACGTACCAGAATGTTCATTGCAGCTCTATTTACAATAGCTAGGACATGGGAGCAACCTACGTGTCCATCGACAGATGAATGGATAAAGAAGATGTGGCACATATATACAGTGGAATATTACTCAGCCATTAAAAGAAACGAAATTGAGTTATTTGTAGTGAGGTGGATGGACATAGAGTCTGTCATACAGAGTGAAGTAAGTCAGAAAGAGAAAAACAAATACTGTATGCTAACACATATATATATATGGAATTAAAAAAATGGTTCTGAAGAACCTAGGGGCAGGACAGGAATAAAGACGCAGATGTAAAGAATGGACTTGAGGACATGGGGAGGGCAAAGGGTAAGTTGGGATGAAGTGTGAGAGTGGCATGGATATATGTACACTACCAGATGTAAAATAGATAGCTAGCAGGAAGCAGTCGCATAGCACAGGGAGATCAACTCGGTGCTTTGTCACCACCTATAGGTGTGGGATAGGGAGGCTGGGAGGGAGACACAAGAGGGAGGAGATATAGAGATATATGTATATGTATAACTGATTCATTTTGTTATAAAACAGAAACTAACACACCATTGTAAAGCAATTATACTCCAATAAAGATGTTAAAAATAAATAAATAAATAATGTGAGGTGTGAGATTAAGGATTCTTGCTGTTAAGCCCTTTTACTATTCTGTCCCCAGCACATCAAAAGATGCAACAGAAATATTTTTTTAATACTGCCATGTCCCACCTTTGGAATTCAACACTTCCTCCTATCTTAATCCTCCCAAATGCCACTGACCTGGCCAAAATTCCATCTACCCACATGGGTTTTAGGAATTAGTTTCCAGTGCAGTCTGTACAAACCAGGCTAAGCATCTCATTATCTAAAACTTTCAACCTCCTTCTTTGTTACTGTTGTGGTGCTCCTACATTTTAAACTGTAAATATAGTAAGTATGTTCTCCTGGAATCATTATATAAAGAAATGTCACACCCAGACCACAACACTGAAATCTGGCAGATTGTGGGCAATCTGTTTTTTCTCTCCAAGGAAGTAAACATCTGCCCAGTTGCTTTAGAAATGTTAAGAAGTAGATGAAGGTGAAACGAAATATATTAACAGATTGACTGAGGTAAGATGGGGCTTTGCGTTTTGTTTTGCTTGGGTTTAACTGGTCAAAACATTTAAATATGTTACTATGCTCATAGAACTGGATGATAATCCTTTGGGATAGATAAAAAGAAAGAGAAATGTAATCAGAGAAAAATAAATGTTGAAGGAAAGAAATAAAGCTTTGGAGAGGAAAAAAAAATTACTGCCCACCTAGATGAGATTTTACTCCTTACACATCACCCAGGCACTGCTGCTTGACCTCCTCTCCCAGCATCACAATTTGCCACCTTCCCATGAGGGTGGAGATCCCCTTACACTGGACTATACTACAGGAAGGTAGATTCTTTAATTTCAAATTGTATTTTAGGACCACCAATAATTGGAAAAACCCCTGAGTTTATCATAAAGGATCTGAATTATGTAACACTTTCAGTAGTATCCAAATCTGTAAATTTAACTTTTTATTTTCTACTTTTAGGTCTTTCCATCTTCAATCTGAAAGTTAATTGTCATGGAGGAATAAGCAGATTTTGCAGAGCATTGTTTATTTAACTGTAACTCATGAGTGTTCACTATAGAAGCAGATTAGTTTTTTCCCCTACCGTATTAGAAAGCCAGTGCAGTAATAATATCTCATTTAGCATTTCTAAAATTTCAACAAATAACTCCTACATTCATCCATATCCTCCCTTTCTCTCTCTCTCTCCCCACTGGCCCCCTGTCTTTCTCCCTCCTGTTAGCAGACACTGTTTTCAATTCCTAGACTGCTGTTCCACTGTTCTGGGAAGAAGTCCATTTAATCTGTGTACCAAATTTATTATGCTTTAAACTATCTCTTGGACAATTCTTTCAGGTTCTATATATAACCATGTCTATAGTTTTTGTGCCAATTCTCTTTTGGATAGCTTTCTTTGGATGAAAGACTTGTCCTTAAACTTTTCTTGCAACAAGGCACACACAACCAATTTTATAGACATTAAGAAAACCAACCAATCAATAAACAAAAGTCTAAGTCTGTGCTACCCAAAATGGTAGCCACTAGCCAAAAGTGCCTACTTAAGTTTAATTAAAATTACATAAAATTTTAAAATCTGTACTTTAAAAATGTTAGCCACATTTCAAAGGCTCAATACCCACATATGGCTAGTGACTATCATACTGAATAGCACAAAAGAACAGTGCCATCACTGCAGAAAGTCCGACTGGAGAGCATTGTTTTAAAATGTCTACAGAATTTGCAAAAACACTGAAAAACTGAAATACATGACTCACTGATTTTTTTCTTTCATGTTTTTACATTCCTTCCTTTAACCAAATGAAAAACTACACAGATGTCTTTCATTAAATGTCAATGTTAGATCCAGTCCAAAAATGGAGAAATAAAGTATATTATGAGGATAAAAAATAAACAACCCCCAGTCCAAGTGAGTTTCAGAATAAGCATCAAGGTCAAAAGTCAGGATTCTGAATGCAGATTTCATGGGGGGCTGATTTTCTAAGGTCTTATCCATCTAATCATATTTATACACGCAAAATCAAGACTGTTGATATTAAGGCATTCTCTGCCCTCCTAATAGTTTAATGGTTCCATAGAGCAGTGGTCCCCAAACTTTTTGGCACCAGGGACAGGTTTTGTGGAAGACAAGGATGGGGTGGGAGATGGCTCAGGCAGTAATGCGAGTGATGGGGAGAGATGGGGAATGGCAGATGAAACTTCACTTGCTCACCCACGGCTCACCTCCTGCTGTGCCTTCCCATTCCTAACAGGCCTCGGACCAATATTGGGAACCCCTGCCATAGGGGAAAGAAGACAACCATATGAACTGTTTATTACTATATTCATACACTCAGGTCCAACACAGTGTGTTACTGACTATCTCAAGGTTGATAGAAAACAATTCCTAAATCTATTACATTGACCAAACATCGAAAACCTCAAAAATACTACAAAAAACCAATATAAAGTGTCAGTTGCACCTTGCAGGCCTACAAGCCTTATAGTGGGCCAGCCTTGAGACTGAAGAAAGAGCCCAGAGACAGCAACAGAAACATCAATGGCTTATTGGACAGGGGGAGCTTAAAAGGGTGCTGGAGCCACACCCTACCAGGTGCAGCAGATGGTGGAGAAGACATGGCAGCAGGCTCTGCTCCTTGGGAGAGAAGGAGGCTACCACCATTCTGGGAGGAATTGATGTCAGGTGGGCTCATCAGTTACCAGGGAATAATTGAGCACTATAATTAAAAGAATTGGCTAGTCATGTGAATGAACAGGGACTGGTCGAGGTGGGGGTGTAGAGAGAGCAAGATAACAGCCATCCTGAATGGCCTAACCATTTTGATATTTATAAACTACAGCCAATAGATACAGCTTTTTTAAAAGTTTTAAGTTAGAGTATGATGAGCTGCAGAGTGTCATTTCATATTTCACCTATGATGAAATGATGTTGACTACTCCATTAGAGCGGGAAAAGTGAAATGCTGCTTTCCTGAGAACACACAAGCAGATTAAAGCAAGCAACCTACCCTGCTACCCAGTTCCATGTATTCAGTGATAAGGACCCACACCTGGGGGATTAGCAGAATTTAAGGCAATCCTTACTAAGAAGCTTAAAAACTAAAAGTAAAATAAAAGTTCAAATGCTCATTAATTTATTTAGTTAATGAACTGTGCCTTCTTGAAGATAACACAAAATATAGTTTCCTTGTAGAAGAAATGACTAACTTTTGCTTTTAGATTCATGTAAAAATTTAAAATGGAAAGCCTCCAAAATGATTACCATCAAATACTTCACTATTTACTCCTGAAGGTATGGAAGGGAAGACTTAAGAAGAAGAATCTAAAAAGCCTAAGTTAATAAATAGAATTACAAACATGCAAAATAAAATGAATTCCCAGGGTAAAAAAGCAAAAAATTCTGTGATATTTATACTTGGGTCTCTGACTGAACTAAAAGATCTTTTCTTCTTTCAAAACAAAATTTTGTCAAGAGTTAGACATACATCCACATGATGAAATACTATTCAGCAATTAAAAATAATGCTTCTAGACCTTTGGGTTCTAGTCTAACACATAGAAGCTTGTAAGTTGTCACTCCCATTCTCACAATAAAAAGGTGAAAGACTGAAAATCAACAACTCTTCTTAGATTCAGGGGAGGTCACTGGACAGATAACCACCCTGAAAACTAGAGCCACAAGCAGACACAGAAAACCAAAGCTTACCTGGCACAGAAACTGCTCAGAAACCCGCTCTGAAGCCAGTATCTGATAGGAACACTTCAAGGCTAATTGACTAATTGCTGGAGACTGAGCATGAACTAGCTTGAAAGATAAACACAACTCCAGGAGGCCTCAGCTTGGGGCAGGAGTTGCCAAACTCAGTTGGTGAGTTTCACCACCAGCAGCCCCACCAGGATCTTATGGGAAAGATCACAGAAAAATTCCATCCTGCTTACAGAAAGATGGGAAAAATAACCATTTTACAATAAGCCCAGAGCAATTTGTTTCCCTTAACAAAAGGCTGCACTCATGACTATTTTACCAGAGTCTAATCAAGTGGGGAAAGGGCAATACCCAACTGTCCCCAAAGTCTGACTTGGAGGAAGGGAATTGCCTAACTCCAGCCCCCTCTAGCTTTCTTATATCACCTAAAGGGGGAAAAAAGCACCTGAGAAGCATTTGTGAAGATCATAGCCCAGTGACCTGGGCTCACTAAAAGACTGAGACTTAATCATAGCATATAGAATGCTTCCCTCCTCCACACCTCACTACCACATCAATAGGGCTTCTGTATAATAACAGGGGATTACAATGGGCCAGTTTACCTCAGTTCCTTTTACCCAATATCTTATGTCTGGATTTCCAAAACAAAAACAAAAACAAAAAACAAACAAAAAAAAAGAAGACATGCTAAAAGTAAAAAAAGAGAGAAAATGAGAAGCAGCAGCAAGCATCAGCCAGACTCAGATATCAGACATGTCAGAGATGTTGGAGTTCTCAGATGAGGATTTAAATTAATATAATTAAAATACTAAGGAATCTGATGGAAAAGATAGACAACATGCAAGACACATTAACAGTATAAGGAGAGAGAGATGGAAGCTGTAAGAAAGAACCAAACAGAAATTCCAGAGGTTAAAAACAAAACAAAACAAAACACTGTAAGACTGGATAAGGCTGAAGCTTGAAGATATGTCAACAGAAACTTCCAAAACAGAAGACAGATAAGAATAAACACTGAGGCATGATACTATACATAGATAATCCTAAAGATGCTACCAGAAAACTACTAGAGCTAATCAATGAATTTGGTAAAGTTGCAGGATACAAAATTAATGCACAGAAATCTCTTGCATTCCTATACACTAACAATGAAAGATAAGAAACAGAAATTAAGAAAACACTCCCATTCACCACTGCAACAAAAATAATAAAATACCTAGGAATAAACCTACCTAAGGAGGTAAAAGACCTGTACTCAGAAAACTATGAGACACTGATGAAAGAAATCAAAGATGACACAAACAGATGGAGAGATATACCATGTTCTTGGATTGGAAGAATCTATATTGTGAAAATGACTACAGAACCCAAAGCAATCTACAGATTCAATGCAATTCCTATCAAATTACCAATGGCATTTTTTTATAGAACTAGAACAAAAAATCTTAAAATTTGTATGGAGACAGAAAAGACTCTGAATAGCCAAAGCAATCTTGAGGGAAAAAAACAGAGCTGGAGGAATCAGACTCCCTGACTTCTTACTATACTACAAGTCTACAGTAATCAAGACAGTATGGTACTGGCACAAAAGCAGAAATATAGATCAATGGAACAGGATAGAAAGCCCAGAGATAAACCCAGGCACCTATGGTCAAGTAATCTATGACAAAGGAGGCAAGGATATACAATGGAGAAAAGACAGTCTCTTCAATAAGTGGTGCTGGGAAAACTGGACACCTACATGTAAAAGAATGAAATTAGAACACTCCCTAACACGATACACAAAAATAAACTCAAAATGGATTAAAGACCTAAATGTAACACCGGACACTATAAAACTCTTAGAGGAAAACAAAGGCAGAACACTCCTTGACATAAATCACAACAAGACCTTTTTTGACTCACCTCCTAGAGTAATGGAAATGAAAACAAAAATAAACAAATGGGACCTAATGAAACTTCAAAGCTTTTGCACAGCAAAGGAAACCATAAACAAGATGAAAAGACAACCCTTAGAATGGGAGAGAATATTTGCAAACAAATTAATAGACAAAGGATTAATCTCCAAAATATATAAGAAGCTCATGCAGCTCAATATTAAAAAAAAAACAACCCAATCAGAAAATGGGCAGAAGACCTAAATAGACATTTCTCCAAAGAAGACATACAGATGGCCAAGAGGCACATGAAAATCTGCTCAACATCACTAATTATTAGAAAAATGCAAATCAAAACTACTAATGAGGTTTTGATTTGTGAGGTATCACCTCACACTGGTTAGAATGGGCATCATCAGAAAATCTACCAACAACAAATGCTGGAGAGGGTGTAGAGAAAAGGGAACACTCTTGCACTGTTGGTGGGAATGTAAATTGATACAGCCACTATGGAGTACAGTATGGAGGTTCCTTAAAAAACTAAAAATAGAATTACCATATGATCCAGCAATCCCACTACTGGGCATATACCCTGAGAAAACCATAATTCAAAAAGACACATGCACCTCAGTGTGCATTGCAGCACTATTTACTATAGCCAGGTCAGAGAAGCAACCTAAATGCCCATTGACAGACAAATGGATAAAGAAGATGTGGTACATAAATACAATGGAATATTACTCAGCCATAAAAAGGAATGAAATTGGGTCATTTGTAGAGACGTGGACGGACCTCGAGACTGTCATACAGAGTGAAGTAAGTCAGAAAGAGAAAAACAAGTATCGTTTATTAATGCATATATGTAGAATCTAGAAAAATGGTACAGATGAACTGTTTTTCAAGGCAGAAATAGAGACACAGATGTAGAGAACAAACGTATGAACACCAAGAGGGGGAGGGGGTGTGGTGGTGGTGGTGGGATGAATTGGGAGATTGGGATTGACATGTATATACTAATATGTATGAAATAGATAACTAATAAGAACCTGCTGTATAAAAAATAAATAAAATAAAATTCAAAAAACAATAAACACTGAAAAAAATAAAACAGAATGTTCAAGAACTATGGTACAACTATAAATGGGATAACATACATGTAATGGGACTACCAGAAGGAGAAGAGGGAAAGGAAAAGGAGAAACATCTGAAGCAATTATGAATGAGAATTTCCGAAAATTAATGTCAGACACTAATCAACAGATCCAGAAAGCCCAGAGAACATTCAGCAGGATAAGTGCCAAAAAATCAACATGTAGGGACATCATATTCAAGCTACAGAAAATCAATAATAAAGAAAAATCTTGAAAAAAAGGCTTAGAAATAAAAAAAGTTACCTATAGAGGGGAAAGGATAAGAGGTACACCAGATTTCTCAGAAATCATGCAAGCAAGAAGAGAGAGGATTGAAACATTTAAAGTCTTGAAGAGGAAATAAACCCACCAACCTAGAATTCTATATCCAGAGAAACCATCCTTCAAAAGTGAAGGAGAAATAAAGACTTTCTCAGACCAACAAAAATTGAGGGAATTTGTTGTCAGTGATCTTGCAAGAAATGTTAGAAGTTTTTCAGAGAGAAGGAAAATGATACAGGTTAGAAACCTGTATGTATTTAAAGAAATAAAAAGCATTAGAGAAGGAATAAGTGAAGGTAAATGAAAAAAAATTTTTTTCTTATTCTTAATTGATCTAACAGACAATAGTTTTGTTAAAGTAATAACAGCAACAATGTATATGGTCATTATATACTATGGATAAATGAAATAAATGACAGCAATGATATAAGAGATGGGAGGAAAGAATTAAGAATACTTTGTTATAACAGACTCGCACCACCCAGTGAAGCGATACAGAGGCATGTCTGAGAGATATTGCTGGTTCAGTTCCAGACCACTGCAATAAAGTCAATATTACAAAAAAGCAAGTCGCACGGATTTTTTTGTTTCCCAGGGCATGTAAAAGTTATGTTTTCTCTATACTGTAGTCTATGAAGTGTGCAATAGCATTATGTTTATAAAACAATGTACATACCTTAATTTAAAAATACATTGTTCTAAAAAATGCTAACTGTCATCTGAGATTTTAGTGTATCATAGCAGTAACATCAAAGATCACTGATCATAGATCACCGTAACAAATAACAATAAAAAAGTTTGAAATATTGTGATAATTATCAAAATGTGAGACATAGACATGGAGTGAGAAAATGCTGTTGGATAAATGGCACCAAAAGACTTGCTTGACACAGGGTTACCGCAAATCTTCAATTTGTAAAAAATGCAGTATCTGTGAAGTCCACTAAAGTAAAGCACAATAAAACAAGGTATGATGTAGTGTTATTTGAAAGTGGACTTGGATTAGTTGTAAATGTCTACTGCAAACTCTAGGACAACCACTGGGGGGAAAAATATATAATTGATAGGCTAAGAAAGGAAAGAAAGTAGAATTATATAAAATGTTCAATTAAAACCAAAGAAGGCAAAAAGAGTGAAAGACAAAAAAAAAGAGAAGGAATAAGAGCAATGAAAAGAAAACAACAACAAATATGGTAGCTACTAATCCAACTATATTAATAATCACGTTAAATGTCAATGGTCAAAATACATCAATTAAAACACAGAGACTGTCAGAATGGATGAAAAACCAAGAGCAAACTATATGTTGTCCACAAGAAACCCACTTTAAAAATGAAGACACATATGAATTAAAAGTAAGAAGATAGAGGAAGATATATCATGGCAATACTAATCAAAAGAAAGCCAGAGTATCTATATTTCAGACACAGCATACTTCAGAGCAAGGAGTATTATCAGGAATAAAAAGGGGGTTATTATATAATGATAAAAGAGTCAATTTTCAAAGAAGACATAAAAGTCCTTAATGTGTATTGGCTTAACCATGGAGCATCAAAATAAGTGAATCAAAATCTGGTAAAAATGCAGAAGAAATAGGTAAACCCACTATTACAGGTGGAGACTTCAACACTTTGCTATTAGTCACTGAAAGATGCAGCAGGCAGAAATTAGTAAGGATGTAGTTGAACTGAACAGCATGATCAATCAGCTGGATCTAACTGGCATTTATAGAATACTTTACACAGTAACAGCAGAATACACATTCTTCTCAAGCTCACAGAATATTCACTAAGACAGACCACATTCTAGACCATTAAACACACCTTAAAAATATAAAACAATAGAAATCATACTATGGACACTCTCAGAGCACAGTGAAATTAAACCAGAAATCAATAACAGGAAGATAGCTAAAAAATTCCAAATATTTGTAGATTAAACAACATACTCCAAAATAGCACAAAAGTCCTAGAACAAGTCTCAAGAGAAATTTTAAAAATATTTTGAACTAAATGCAAATGAAATCACTACTTATCTTAATTTTTAGGGTGAAGTGAAAGCAGTGTTTAGAGGGAAATTTATAGCACTGGATACTTATATTAGAAAAGAATAAAGATCTAAAAACATAATCTAAGCCCCGACCCTAGGGTACTAGAGAAAGAAGGGCAAATTAAGTCCAAAGTAAGCAGAAGGAAAGTAATAATAAAAATCAAAGAAATTAATAAAATTGAAAATAAGAAATCAATAGAGAAAAATCAACAAAACCAAAAGCCTGTTCTATGAAAAGATCAATAAATTGATAAATTTCAAGCTAGGCTAATGAAAAAGAGAGAGAAAACAAAAGTTACTAATATCAGAAATGAAAGAGGAGTCATCAATACTGATCCCATGGGCATTAAAAGGATTATAAAGGAAATAATAAACAACACTATGCCCACAAATTTGATAACTTAGATGAAATGGACCAATTTCTTAAAAGATATAATCTACCAAAACTCACAGAAGGGAAAAACAAAAGATAATCTGAAAAGGCCTATTATCAATTAAATAAATAATAACTTTAAAAATAGAAAATATCAGGTCCTGATGGGTTTGCAAATGAATTTTACCAAACATTATAAGGAAGAAATTATACCAATACTCTACAATCTTGTCTAGAGACAGAAGCAGAGGAAATATTTCCTAACTCATTCTATGAGGCCAAAATTACCCTAATAATAAAACCAAAGACATTTCAAGAAAGTAAAACTATAGACCAATATCTCTCAAGAATGTAGATGCAAAGATTCTCAACAAAATGAAAACATATCAAATCTAACAATGTCTAAAAAGAATTACATACCATGACTAAATGATATTTATTTCAGGTATGCAGGGCTGGTTCAACATTTGAAACCACATCAACAGGCTAAAGAAGAAAAATTAAATGATATGATAAAAAGATGAAGAAAAAGCACTTGTCAAAATCCATCACCCGTTCATGGTAAAAACTCTCAGCAAACTAGGAATAGAGAGGAACTTCCTCAACTTAGTAAAGAAAATCTACTAAAGCTCTATGGCTGAAATCACACATAATGGTGAGAAATTAGGTACTTTCCTGCTAAGATTAGGAACATGGCAAGGATGTCCCTTCTTACCATTCCTATTCAACACTGTACTAGGAATTTTAGTTAATGTAATAAGATAAGAAAAAGAAACAAATGGTGTGTAGACTGGGAAGGAAGAAATAAAACTGTCTTTGTTCATAGATGGCATGATTTTATATGTAGAAAACCTCCAAGAACAAAGAAAACTCCTAAACTAATAAGCAATTATAGCAAGATTGTAGTATACAAGGTTAACATACAAAAGTCAATTGCTTTCCTATATACATGCAATAAACAATTGGATTTTAAATTAAAAACACAAACCATCTACATAAGTACTCCCCAAAGTGAAATACTTAGGTACAAATCTAACAAAATATGTATGGGATCTGTATGATGGAAATTACAAAACTCTGATGAAAGAAACCAAAGCAAAGCTAAGTAAATGGAAAGATATTCAATTTTCATGGATAGGAAAACAGAATATTGTTGAGATGTCAGTTCTTCCCAATGTGATCTATAGATTTAATACATTCTCAATCAAAATCACAGCAAGTTATTTCACGAATATCTATGAAAAGGCAAAAGACCCAGAATAGCCAATATAACATTGAAGGAGAAGAAAAAATTTGGAAGAATGACACTACTTGATTTTGAGACTTACTATAAAGCTACAGTAATCAAGACATGTGGTATTGGTGAAAGATTAGATAAATAGATCAAGGGAACAGCATAGTGAGGCCATAACACAGACCCACACAAATAGTCAGCTGACTTTTGACAATGGAACAAAGGCAAACCAGTGGAGAAAAGATAGTCTTTCAATAAATGGTGCTGGCACAACTGAATATACACATACAAAAAAAAAAAAAAGATGAATATAGGCCCTGACCTTACACCTTTCATGAAAAATAACTCAAAATGGATTGTAGCCCTCCATGTAAAATGCAAAACTTTAATACTTCTAGAAGATATCACAGAAGAAAATCTAGGTGATCTTGGGCATGGCAATGAACTTTTGTAGTCAACTCTAAAGGCACGATCCATTAAAGAAAACACTGATAAATTGGACCTCGTTAGAATTAAAAATCACTGCTTTGCTAAAGACACTGTTAAAAGAATGAAACTATCAATATAAGCCACAGACTGGGAGAAAATATTTGCAAAACACACATTTGGTAAAGGTCTGGCACATAAAATATACAAAGAATTCTTAAAACTCAACAATATGAAAATTAAATTAAAAATGGGTAAAATATCTGAAGAGACACCTCTTCAGAAAAGATATACAGATGGAAAATAAGCATATGAAAAGATGCGCAACATCATGTGATTAGAAACTGTAAATTAAAACAAGATACTCCTGTACATCTATTAGAATGGCTAGAATTCAAAACACTGACAATACTAAAATGCTGGGGAGAAGGTAGAGCAAGGGAGCTCTCATTAGTTACTGGGAGGAATGCAAAATGGTATGGCCACTTTGGAAGATAGTTTCTTACAACTCTAAACATACCTTTATCATAGGATCCATCCATCACACTTCCAGGTATTTACTCAAATGAGTTGAAAGTTATGTCCACATAATACTTGCATACAAAATATCTATAAAAACTTTATTTATAATTGCCAAAACTTGGAAGCAACCAACATTTCCTTTAATAGGTAAATAGACAAACAAATTGTGGTACATCCAGACAATGGAATATTATTCAGTGCTAAAACAAAATAAGTATAAAGTCATTAAAAGACATGGAGGAGCCTTAATGCATATTGCTAAATGAAAGAAGCCAATCTTAAAAGGCTACGTATTGTATGATTCCAACTATATTACACTGAATAAAAGAATAGGCAAAACTGGGAAGACAGAAAGATCAATGGTTGCCATGGGTTTGGGGTAGGAAGGGAGGAATAGATAGGTGGGAATGAATAGGTGGAGCACAGGGAATTTTTAGGGTAGTGAAACTACTCTGTATGCTATTGTAATGGTAGACACATGTCATTATACATTTTTCCAAACTCAGAGAATGTACAACACCAAGAGTGAACTCTTATGTAAATTATGGACTTTGCTTGATAGTGATGTGTCAGTGAAGGTTCATCACCTGTAACAAGGATACCACTTTGGTGCTGGATGTTGATGGTGGGGAAGGCTATGTGTGGGGAGTTGAGGGGGTATGTGGGAATTCTATTTTCTTCTCAATTTTGCTGTGCATCTAAAACTACTCTAAAAAAATGAAGTCTATTAAATATTAAAACGTGCTTCTATATCACAACTGTAATAGTATAATGTTAAAAAGGTATAATATCATATATAGTATGACCTCAATTGAGTGAAAGGCATTATGTTAAACACTAGGAAAAAGTGATGAAGAGAATAGATTACAGTCCCTACAGCCAAAGAGCTCACAGTCTGTGAGAAAGACAATCATCAAAACAAAAGGTCATGCAAATAAGTATACAGTTGCAAACTATAACAACTATTTTCAAGAAATGTCCCAGGAGCCCACCACAGGCCTAATTTAGATAGGAAATGGGAGTACCATGGTACTAAAGGCCAGGCAATGTGACTTTGAGGAAGTAACATTAAGACTGAGACCTAAAAGAGGAGTAGGGATTAACCTTGTGAAGAGGTGGATGAAAGAACAAGTATGAGGATGTTTGTTCCCAGAATGGCATAGGTGCCCATCACTGGGGGAAGATAAGTATGGTAAACACATGTAATGAAGTGCTACCCAGAACTAGCATGAATAAGCTAGATTTGCAAATAGCAACATGGATGGATCCCAAAACAGTGTTGGGAAGGAAAAAGAAACTGAATGAGATTTATCACACAATACCATTAATGAAACTTAAAAACACATGCACTCACAGAAAACACGATGTATCTTTCAAAGATGGACGTATCTCTAAACACATACTTAATAAAACTGAATGGCTATTTTTGTGGGAAAGGGAAAGGGGAGAGTAGGCATGAGATCTGAAGACAAAAAAAATAATAAAATAAAACTAATAAAGACTAATATAGATGGAATGAATGGCGGAGTATGACAGACTCAATTCTGCAAGTGAAGTACAGAACAAGAAATGAAGACATTGGAAGGGGAATATGCTGGTAGAGGAAACAGCACATTCCAAAACACCAAGACAAGAAAAGTCTTGGCTTTTTGAGGAGCCCAAACAAAAGACTTGTGTGGTATTTGGAGCAATGAGAGGGGCAGAGGAGGAGAGAGTGGCTAAAGATGCAGTTATGGGGGTAGCACAGGCCAGGCTAGTGTGTCCTCCAGACTTCATCAGGGGCTTTGGATTACATCCTGGTTACAGAGTCTTGAGAAGTGAAAAGCCAATAAACAGAATGAAATTTTTTAAAAAAATTAGAAAAGAAAGAGTATTAACACTGCCTACATCTGGATGAAATTATTTTAGGTGATCTTGTAAAAATTTTACATGTGTTTTAAAAATACTTTAAAAATAAATACTTAAATATTTAAAGATAAATATTTATCTATACAATAAATATTGTATAGATAGAAAAGCAGGTTATTTTGAAAACATGGTTTTTGAAGGTTTTCAAAACTAATATTTTTATAGGTTCAAGGAACATAATTAGAATTATGCTTCAGGAGATATCAACTATTCCATAGTTTAACAACATATTGCAAATATGTCTGAAAGAGCTAATATTTCCCTTTAAAGGGTGTAGTGGATTCATTTAATGCTTGTTCCTTTAAAGCATTTATTACTTTTTATATTTGTTATTAAAACATTCTTTCATTATTCTAATGAGAAAATCCTCATAAAAATGAGACTGAAATGAAAAACCACAGTCTAACAAAATTACTTTGTAAAATTGAGAATGAATACAGATAAAAGAGCTATCATCTTTTCATTGAATAAATATGAAAGATATAAAGAAACAGAAGAGGGAATAATCATTGAGCAGCCCTTAAATGCACTGAAATAAATACAGTTTACTCCCAACTTGTGACAGAATTAGGCCTGAGGCACTACATTCCGCTCTTCCTTATCTTCTCATGCATATATGGCCCTTTCATAAGAGCAAATGCCCATTACAATGCATTCCAATTTCACAAGAGACAAAGGCACATACAATTTAGGTCTGAAATAGCACTTTTAAATTAATGCTACTGAACAAAAGCCAAACAGAACTTTCCTTACCAGACATCATGATGTAGTCACAAAATGGAATAGTATACAGTAAAGGAAAAGAACAAACCACAGATATATGCATCAATATGAATGAATAAACAATCTATAATAGGAAAAAAATGAATGCTACTAATTTATTTATACACGTCTATGATGGATTCACTCTGTTAAGATGCAGCGCTAAGTAGGGCAAAAGGCACCATTAAAAAATTAAGCACAATAAAACACTTAACTGTTCAAAGATCTACAGGTGATTTAGTTTATTCCCCACCTTATTAACAAGGCTCTCTCATAGCATCCAAACCAATCTCCAAAACTTTTTCAAGAAAGAGGCTTTCTTTATCTGGGGAAGACCCCTATACTAACAGCTATGAGGAAATATTGCAGGAGAAATCAGCACACAAGAGGAACAGTCTTCTCTATATCCTGCATTTATCCAGCTGGTGAGCTGGAGTAAAGCAACTTCCAAGAAGAGAATCTATAAACCCTGAGACGAACATTAACATTATTCAGGTTTTAATGAACAAGAGTGGGATGAGTTTGGTGGGAATTTATAAGCCAGAAAAATACCCACAGAGCCACTTGATCTGGTGTCCTCCTCTGTAATTCCCTATCCCCACCCTATTGGCCAATCCTCACATTGGCCAATCCCCCTCCTCCTCCACCAGCCCTATTTAATGACTCTCCTCTTCTTTCTCCCCTGTAGTCTGAGCACTCCCACCGCACCCACATGTCAATTATTTTGATACTGTTAATTGGAAAATCTTTCCAAGAAATGGCAAGATTTCTAAAGTACATGGCGAGCAGAAAGGAGAGACCTTGGTGAGGCAGAAGTCAAAGAAGTTCCAGGCCAAGTTTGCTCTGGGAAAAGGTATAGGGTAAGAAGAGAACAGTAAGGGAAACAGGTGTGTGCAGTGGCAGGACAGAGATGACTTCAGTATCTTTAAGGTCATTGGCAACAAGTATGTTCCCACGTGGTTTATTTGGAAAGAATCATTAAAATGTCTATGAAATGTGAAACTGTCCTTTCCTTTAAGAGCCTTATAGTGCTTCAACCCATGGAAAGAACTTAATTTTATGTACTTCCATTAGAAAATCTGCCTACAAACTGAGGGAAAAGATTGGAAAGGTAAAACTATAACCTTAAAAAGCACATACTAGACATGATGTGAAATGAGCAATTCAGGTGATTTTCCTCCCTTCTCAATATGAAATGATTCAATACATGAGTCTAAAAAAAATCTCATTTGGGTGCCATTCTTCATCCCATAACAGCACTGAAAAGTGCTACCATGTTTTAAAAACTTAGTTCAAATAACCATTGATATTCCAGGTATGCACATTTGGCAGAAATTTTAAGAATAAGTAAAATGGGGCAGAAAGTCAGAGAGGGCCAAAAAGACATCAATAAATTCTTTCAAACATTTAAAGAATTAATAAAAATTATTCATAAACAGTCCTGAAAAAGAGGAGGGAATATTTCATAATTCATTCTATTAGCTAGTATTCACCTGATACTAAAATCAGTAATAAACATCAAAAGAAAAAAACTATAGACTGATATCTCTTGTGAATATGGAGGCAAAAATTATCAAAACATATTGGCAAACCAAACCTAGCAATATATAAAAATAATTATACAACATAACCAAGTGGGATTTATCCCAGGAACACAAGGTTGGTTTAACAACCAAAACTCATTTAATGTATACTATACTGGCAGAATAAAAAACAAAATCACTTGATCATCTCAATAGACAAGAAAGTAACATAGACTCTTATTATGTAGAAAAGGCCCCAGACTTTCATTAAAATACTAATTTTTACATAAATTTCTTTAAATAACCCAATGATGCTTTTAATTACAGAGAGTAGAACTAGCAGAATTCCTTCATTCAATAAATATTCTAGAGTGCCTACTACGAGCCAAGCAGGGTTCCAAGAGCTAGAGATACAGGAGAAACTAGAAGAAATCAAGTCTTGCTCTGCATGGAGCTTATGTTCCAGTAGGAGAGATCGGCAATAACAAAAAAATATTTCTAAAAACATATTTATATCATACATAAGAGTGGAGGGCAGGATGACTTAGAACATGGATTCTGAAGTCAGATAGCCAAGCACAAATGCTGTCTCCCTTATGTTCCAGCTGTGTGATCTCAATAAGTGACTTAACCCTTTGGTGCCTCAGTTTCTTCATTTATAAACTAGGCGGGGGGATAGTAATATAGCTACCGCATAGGGTTATTAAGAAGTTTAATGAATTAACAGACGTAAAGCACTTAGAACATTGTCTGGTATGCAGAATGCACTATGGATTTTGCTATATAGAATGTCAGGTAATAAGTGCTATGAAGGAAAATAAAGCACAGTAAGGGAACAGACAGCAATGCATCTGGGAAGGGAGAGGGGACAATTTTCATTGTGTTGTCAGGACCCATTTCCCTGAAGAGGTGACGTCTGATCCAGAGGCTGAGTGTTGTGAGGAAAAGCACATGCAAAAGTGGGGAAGGCATTCAGGGAAGAGGGAAGTACAAAGGCCCTGAGGAGGGGGCAGGTTTGAGGAGTGTAAGGAAGACGAGGTCAGTGAGAAGCAGCCAGAAGGAAAGGCCTTTGGATTTGTTCAAAGTGTAATGGAAAGTTCCTGGAGGGTTTTGATGAGGAAAGTTACCTGATCTTATCTGCATGTTGAAGGATTTCTGGCTGCTGGGTGGGGAATCTGATATAGGGGCAAAGTGGCCACAGAAAGCCCAGGTAGTAGGCAATTATGTGAGTCATTCTTCTTTTTATTTAAATTTTTAATTCAAGTATAGTTGATTAATAATATGTTATTCAGGTGTATAGCAAAGTGTTTTAGTGTGAATCATTCTTTACAAACTATTTTCCCTCAAGAATGAGAAATGGGGGTGATTTGGCTAGACTGTTAGCAGGCAGGTACTAGAAGGTAATTGGATGCTGGATAACACTTTGAAGGGAGAGCCAACAGGATTTGCAGGTGAGATGCTTTTGACAGTCGAGAGCCTTATTACTTAAAATGTGGTCCTTGGACCAGCAGCATCAGTATCACCTGGAAGCCTGTAAGAAGTGCAGAACCTCAGACCCCAGGAAAGCCCTACTGAATATCATTTGCAATTAACAAGATCACCAGGTGATGTATCCGCACAGTAAAGCTTGAAAAGCACTAGTCTAGGGTGGTGCCATAGGCGTGGGTGAATGAGGTAGAACAGAGGACAAGGACAGGAAGCTCAAGATCCCGGGAGTCCAGGGTAATGGATGTGCTATCTATGTGGGTATTGACAGCATCAGGAATGACGACTGCCATGTGGTGGAGAGAAAGTCAACAAATCTTCAGTGTGCATGGGGGAGTGGCCAAGAGGAAAGGAGAGAGTTGCTACCAGGAGGAGCATCTAAAGCAGGTGCTGCAAAAGCACTGGGGTCGGAGAAACACCTGCGTGCGGTGCGTGGCAGCGGCCCCACTTTCCAGGCTTGTCCATAAAGAGTTTGGCTTTTGCCACCTGTCTAGCACCCCACAATGCCTCGCACCAGCCGCCTCGCCTCAGGAGCCCTGGCAAGAGTGGTAACGGGCTCTGCCCCAAAGGCTTTGAGTGACTCCTCAAACCAGAGTCGGCGAGTGAACTGTGCGTTTGCGGCCACAAATCCATAGCCTTCACGGAGGCCTTAGGGGCAGTGCCGTGGACTTCTGAATATAACAACTTCACATGAATTCGCACCATGTGGATGAAAGGCTCTTGGTGCTATAGCCAGGAGTCAGTGCTGTGCCTCTGAGATGGGAGATCCAACTTTAGGACACTGGTCCACAAGAGACCTCCCAGCTCCACGGAATATCAAACGGCAAAAATCTCCCAGAGATCTCCATCTCAACACCAACACCCAGCTTCACTCAAAAACCAGCAAGCTACAGTGCTGGACACCCTATGCCAAACAACTAGCAAGACAGGAAACAACCTACCCGTTAGCAGAGAGGCTGCCTAAAATCATAATAAGTCCACAGACACCCCAAAACACATCACCAGATGTGGACCTGTCCACCAGAAAGAGAAGATCCAGCCTCATCCACCAGAACACAGGCACTAGTCCCCTCCACCAGGAAGCCTACACAACCCACTGAACCAACTTTAGCCACTGGGGACAGACACCAAAAACAATGGGAACTACGAACCTGCAGCCTGAAAAAAGGAGACCCCAAACACAGTAAGATAAGCAAAATGAGAAGACAGAAAAACACACAGCAGATGAAGGAGCAAGATAAAAACCCACCAGACCTAACAAATGAAGAGGAAATAGGCAGTCTACCTGAAAAAGAATTCAGAATAATGATAGTAAAAATGATCCAAAATCTTGGAAATAGAATAGAGAAAATGCAAGAAACATTTAACAAGGACCTAGAAGATCTAAAGATGAAACAAGCAACGATGAACAACACAATAAGAGAAATCAGAAATATTCTAGATGGGATCAATAGCAGAATAACTGAGGCAGAAGAACGGATAAGTGACCTGGAAGATAAAATAGTGGAAATAACTATTGCAGAGCAGAATAAAGAAAAAAGAATGAAAAGAACTGAGGACAGTCTCAGAGACCTCTGGGACAACATTAAATGCACCAACATTCGAATTATAGGGGTCCCAGAAGAAGAAGAGAAAAAGAAAGGGACTGAGAAAACATTTGAAGAGATTATAGTTGAAAACTTCCCTATTAGGGGAAAGGAAATAGTTAATCAAGTCCCGGAAGCACAGAGAGTCCCATACAGGATAAATCCAAGGAGAAACATGCCAAGACACATATTGATCAAACTGTCAAAAATTAAATACAAAGAAAGCATATTAAAAGCAGCAAGGGAAAAACAACAAATAACATACAAAGGAATCCCCATAAGGTTAACAGCTGATCTTTCAGCAGAAACTCTGCAAGCCAGAAGGGACTGGCAGGACATATTGAAAGTGATGAAAGGGAAAAGCCCAAAACCAAGATTACTCTACCCAGCAAGGATCTCATTCAGATTTGATGGAGAAATTAAAACCTTTACAGACAAGCAAAAGCTGAGAGTTCAGGACGACCAAACCAACTTTGCAACAAATGCTAAAGGATCTTCTCTAGGGAAGAAACACAAGAGAAGGAAAAGACCTAATAAAACAAACCCAAAACAATTAAGAAGATGGGAAAAGGAACATCCATATCAATAATTACCTTAAATGTAAATGGATTAAATGCTCCCACCAAAAGACACAGACTGGCTGAATGGATACAAAAACAAGACCCATATATATGCTTTCCACAACAAGAGACCTACTTCAGACATAGAGACACATACAGACTGAAAGTGAGGGGGTGGAAAACGGTATTCCATGCAAATGGAAACCAAAAGAAAGCTGGAGTAGCAATTCTCATATCAGACAAAATAGACTTTAAAATAAAGACTATTAGAAGAGACAAAGAAGGACACTACAAAATGATCAAGGGATGGATCCAAGAAGAAGATATAACACTTTTAAATATTTATGCACCCAACATAGGAGCACCTCAATACATAACGCAAATACTAACAGCCATAAAAGAGGAAATTGACAGTAACACATTCATACTAGGGGACTTTAACATCCCACTTTCACCAATGGACAGATCATCCAAAATGAAAATAAATAAGGAAACACAAGCTTTAAATGATAAGTTAAACAAGATGGACTTAACTGATATATATAGGACATTCCATCCAAAAACAACAGAATACACATTTTTCTCAAGTGCTCATAGAACATTCTCCAGGATAGATCGTATCTTGGGTCACAAATCAAACTTTGGTAAATTTAAGAAAATTGAAACTGTATAAAGTATCTTTTCCTACCACAACGCTATGAGACTAGATATCAATTACAGGAAAAGATCTGTAAAAACTACAAACACATGGAGGCTAAACAATACGCTACTTAATAACGAAGTGATCACTGAAGAAATCAAAGAGGAAATAAAAAAATACCCAGAAACAAATGACAATGGAGACACAATGACTCAAAACATATGGGATGCAGCAAAAGCAGTTCTAAGAGGGAAGTTTATAGCAATACAATCCTACCATAAGAAACAGGAAACATCTCAAATAAACAACCTAACCTTGCACCTAAAGCAATTAGAGAAAGAAGAACAAAAAAACCCCAAAGTTAGCAGAAGGAAAGAAGTCATGAAGATCAGATCAGAAAAATGGAAAAGAAATGAAGGAAACAATAGCAAAGATCAATAAAACTAAAAGCTGGTTCTTTCAGAAGATAAACAAAATTGATAAACCATTAGACAGACTCATCAAGAAAAAAAGGGAGAAGACTCAAATCAATAGAATTAGAAATGAAAAAGGAAAAGTAACAACTGATACTGCAGAAATACAAAAGATCATGAGAGATTACTACAAGCAACTCTATACCAATAAAATGGACAACCTGGAAGAAATGGACAAATTCTTAGAAATGCACAATCTGCCAAGACTGATTCAGGAAGAAATAGAAAATATGAACAGACCAATCACAAGCACTGAAATTGAAACTGTGATTAAAAATCTTCCAACAAACAAAAGCCCAGGACCAGATGGCTTCACAGGCAAATTCTATCAAACTTTTAGAGAAGAGGTAACACCTAGCCTTCTCAAACTCTTCCAAAATATAACAGAGGGAGGAACACTCCCAAACTCATTCCACGAGGCCACCATCACCCTGATACCAACAGCAGACAAGGATGTCACAAAGAAAGAAAACAGGCCAATATCACAGAGGAACATAGATGCAAAAATCCTCAACAAAATACTTGCAAACAGAATCCAACAGCACATTAAAAGGATCAAACACCATGATCAACTGGGGTTTATTCCAGGAATGCAAGGATTCTTCAATATACGCAAATCAATCAATGTGATACACATATTAACAAACTGAAGGAGAAAAACCATATGGGCATCTCAACAGATGCAGAGAAAGCTCTTGACAAAATTCAACACCCATTTATGATAAAAAACCCTTCATAAAGTAGACATAGAGGGAACCTTTTCAACATAATAAAGGCCATATATATGACAAACCCACAGCCAACATCGTCCTCAATGGTGAAAAACTGAAACCATTTCTACTAAGATCAGGAACAAGACAAGGTTGCCCACTCTCACCACTATTATTCAACATAGTTTTGGAAGTTTTAGCCATAGCAATCAGAGAAGAAAATGAAATAAAAGGAATCCAAATCGGAAAAGAAGAAGTAAAGCTGTCACTGTTTGCAGATGACATGATACTATACATAGAGAATCCTAAAGATGCTACCAGAAAACTACTAGAGCTAATGAATGAATTTGGTAAAGTAGCAGGATACAAAATAAATGCACAGAAATCTCTGGCATTCCTATACACTAATGATGAAAAATATGAAAGTGAAATCAAGAAAACACTCCCATTTACCATTGCAATAAAAAGAATAAACTATCTAGGAATAAACCTACCTAACGAGACAAAAGACCTGTATGCAGAAAACTATAAGACACTTAAGAAAGAAATTAAAGTTGATATAAATAGATGGAGAGATATACCATGTTCTTGGATTGGAAGAATCAACATTGTGAAAATGACTCTACTACCCAAAGCAACCTACAGATTCAATGCAATCCCTATCAAACTACCACTGGCATTTTTTACAGAACTAGAACAAAAAATTTCACAATTTGTATGGAAACACAAAAGACCCCGAATAGCCAAAGCAATCTTGAGAAAGAAAAACGGAGCTGGAGGAATCAGGCTCCCAGACTTCAGACTATACTACAAAGCTACAGTAATCAAGACAGTATGGTACTGGCACAAAAACAGAAATATAGACCAATGGAAAAGGATAGAAAGCCCAGAGATAAACCCACGCACATATGGTCACCTAATCTTTGATAAAGGAGGCAGGAATGTACAGTGGAGAAAGGAAAGCCTCTTCAGTAAGTGGTGCTGGGAAAACTGGACAGGTACATGTAAAAGTATGAGATTAGATCTCTCCCTAACACAATACACAAAAATAAGCTCAAAATGGAAAGTCCTAAATGTAAGGCCAGAAACTATCAAACTCTTAGAGGAAAATATAGGCAGAACACTCTATGACATAAATCACAGCAAGATCTTTTTTGACCCACTTCCTGGAGAAATGGAAATAAAAACAAAAATAAACAAATGGGACCTAATGAAACTTCAAAGCTTTTGCACAGCAATGGAAGCCATAAACAAGACCAAAAGACAACCCTCAGAATGGGAGAAAGTATTTGAAAGTGAAGCAATTGACAAAGGATTAATCTCCAAAATTTATAAGCTGCTCATGCAGCTCAATAACAAAAAAACAAACAACTGAATCCAAAAATGGCAGAAGACCTAAATAGACATTTCTCCAAAGAAGATATACAGACTACCAACAAATACATGAAAGCATGCTCAACATCATTAATCATTAGAGAAATGCAAATCAAAACTACAATGAGATATCATCTCACACCAGTCAGAATGGCTATTATCAAAAACTCTAGAAACAATAAATGCTGGAGAGGGTGTGGAGAAAAGGGAACCCTCTTGCACTGCTGGTGGGAATGTGAATTGGTACAGCCACTATGGAGAACAGTATGGAGGTTCCTTAAAAAAACTACAAATAGAACTACCATATGACCCCACAATCCCACTACTGGGCATATACCCTGAGAAAACCGTAATTCAAAAAGAGTCATGTACCACAATGTTCAATGTAGCTCTATTTACAATAGCCAGGAGATGGAAACAACCTAAGTGTCCATCATCAGATGAATGGGTAAAGAAGATGTGGCACGTATATACAATGGAATATTACTCAGCCTTAAAAAGAAACAAAATTGAGCTACTTGTAATGAGGTGGATGGACCCAGAGTCTGTCTTACAGAATGAAGTAAGTCAGAAGGAGAAAGACAAATACCATATGCTGGCACATATATATGGAATTTAAGAAAAAAAAAATGTCATGAAGAACCTAGGGGTAAGACAGGAATAAAGACACAGACCTACTAGACAATGGGCTTGAGGATATGGGGAGGGGGAAGGGTAAGCTGTGACAAAGTGAGAGAGTGGCATGGACATATATACACTAGCAAACGTAAAATAGCTAGTGGGAAGCAGCCGCACAGCACAGGAAGATCAGCTCGATGCTTTGTGACCACCTAGAGGGGTGGGATAGGGAGGGTGGGAGGGAGGGAGACGCAAGAGGGAGGAGATATGAGAACATATGTATATGTATAACTGATTCACTTTGTTATAAAGCAGAAACTAACACACCATTGTAAAGCAATTATACTCCAATAAAGATGTTAGAAAAAAAAAGTGTTGGGGTCTTTTAAGGAGCAAGGAGAGAGAAACACTGGTCTGGGAGCAGAAATCAGGAGAAGAAGGACCCCAGCAACTGTTGTAATGAGAAGGTAATTGAGGTGTGTGAGTGGAAAACACATAAGAAAGCTTCCAGAAAAGCAGGATCCTCAGAGGCAGCCCACTTAGGTTACCAAATGTAACACTAACACAACATCCGACCCATAGCTGTCAAAGCGCCAAAAGTATCAAAGTGGGGCAGGTTTTGTGTTTTTGGGTTCTCCTGACAATTCAAATACACTGTGCAAATATCTGCATCTCTAAATATGAAACGCTTTAAACGCATGCCAAAGTTTATTTAAATAATTTGCTAGCGGATAGGAGATAGTAATATATGCATACAACTTCAAAAGCACGGATAAAAGTGTCTTTTTAATTTCTTAAATGAAGAAACCTAAACTCTTCACACAATAAGTCTTCAAAAGATTTTATTTTAATAAACCCTTATATGACATTTTAAAATATTAACTTATTGAATCCTCAGAACACCTGTATGAAGTAGGTACCATTCTACCTCCACTTTACAGTTGAGTAAACTGAGGCCCAGAGACGTTTAGGTAAGTTCCTCAGGATCTCACAGCTGGTAGACAGCAGAGCTGGGATTCAGAGTCAGTCCATGGAGCTCCAGGTTCTGTGCTATAACCACCGTGTTGCTTCTCTTTAACTCAATACAAATAAGTTTCTTCAAAAAAGATCAGAGACTCACTGGACATAAGAAGCCTTCAGCAAATTGTATTTATTTTCAAGGTAGACTTATTCCAACGTCTTTCCAGACAGGTAAGAAATCAATCCTATATTTAAAGAGTCTTCAAGAGGCCATGCCATTACTTCCCTTAATAACTGATTCCAATGTCGGATACCTGCGACTGCCACGGTATTCTTCAACTTAACCTGGAACACTGCTGCTGCAATGTAAGCATATTTCCCCTTTGCAGTTCTCTGAAGATCAGCCTGGTAGGCTCTGAAATTTTAAATCCATTCCATTTCAGGGCCACCCCCCTCTTGCCCTTTTTTCCTTGCACATCCTAGAAATTTCCCGAATCATTACGTTCATTATTACGTCCAAAATGCCCTAACTGCGATTCCCTTGCTAATCTGCTCTTAACTTGGAGCATTAGAAGCCGGGGACATCAAAGGTGTTGTGACCGAGTGTCCTTATGTGACTTGAGTGGAAATTACCTCTGTGGGGAGGCTTTGAGGACAAGCACGTGTCACCAAGGAGGTGTGCTGTTCTTGGGTCTCACTCTCAATAAACACAACCCAGAGGTTCTGGCTACATATACACAGAGGATCCAAAACTGCAATGACATTCTTACAAATCACCTCCACCTGTGTCATTAGCTAGAGATAATAGCGTTATCACAAGAAATCAATGATAATAATTCACTAGTATATTCAAAATAAACAAGGACCTACTATAGAGCACAGGGAACTATATTCAGTATCTTGTATAACCGAATGGAAAAGAATCTAAAAAAAGATATATATATATGTATATATATATATATTTCTGAATATATATATCAGAATCACTTTGCTATACACCTGAAGCTAATATTGTGAATCAACTATACTTCAATTAAAGAAAAAAAGAATTCAGTGGCTCCTATGTTCGGGTGCATTAAGTGTCTCAAGGGTTGAGAATTAATGAATGAGCAGAAGAAAGCAAATGTGTACAATGTCTGCCTATGTGGATTTAACCTACACCGATGACAGGCCGAAAGTGTGTACAGGGGCCTCAAATCTACAATGCAGATTTAGAATCCCTGAAATGCCTTTTGAAAATCCACCTTGGCTATCATAGAAACAAGTAAAGTGAATTTAGCAATGAGCACCGTTGCAGGACGTTTATCTGCACATGGCAACAACCTACTTACAAACACTGGGAGCTTCCCTTCCTTGCTTCTTCTGCGCCTCTATCAACATTTGGGTAAACTTTTTGAACATAATAGAATAGTCCAAAGCTGCTAAAGCCTGCGCTGCTAACCCCTCCCAGACAGCTAACAAAGCCAGCTAACAAGTTCGCAATGCACAGTGGTCTTCGCGATCAGTCAGTGTGGATTCAACCAAAGTCAGACCACCTAAACTTTCTGAGTTACAGACTGTCTAGCTACATCTTTAGGATAATCTGCATTTCAATACATCAAGAAGCCTTTTTTAACCTAATCCCCACATGATATTGTAATAACAAAGGCTACTATAGATCTGATTTTCTACTTAATGTATATTTAAATTTTATACATAAAGAGCAGAATTTGCTCATCCCCCAAGAACCAATGTTCACCCCCTTGAAGGTACCATCACCCCTACTGAGGGTGTATGGGGTAATGATGTCTGTTTTCCAGGGTTGTTAAGCAAAGACTTAATGAGCATGACTGGGCACCAGGCATCGTCAGGATCTTTCTCTTATGGTGCTGACGTCTTAGTAGTTAATCTATGTATAAGCACCTTTCCCTGAGAACATGGGAACTATTATTCTTTATCATAACTCATCCCTGTACCACATGTAGCTAGACTGGGCTAAATAATGTAAATGGAGCAACAAAACTTGATCAATGTACTGAGAACCCATCTCTAGAGCTCCTACTGACAGCCTCTAAACCATCACAGAGCACAAAGCACAGTATTGGAGCTGGGAGGGACTGAACTGGTGAGTTTGCCCATGAGTAAATCAGATCTCTTTTTGATGTGTATTTTTTTTAACCTCAGTTCTCAGGAAGGAGGCCCTGAATGGAGCTACAAGCATATTTAGGTATTGATAGGTAGTATGTCCAGCTAAAATCCTTATAAAAATGTATACACCCTTTTGAATTTGTGAAAATTTAAGGAAAAGCAAAACATACTCTACCACTGTGCCTTAACATAATTCAAGATGAATTTTTTAAAAACTCCTTTAATGCAAAAGAGACTATTATTATTTAATGCAATAATATTTCATGCAAAAGAGACTGTTATACATTTAGAAGTGGCTATGGGACAAGCTTTATTGCTTTTTCCATTTCTTCTACTAGCTGAACTTTTCAATAAAGTTATGGAATCAAATCACAGTAGCTCTTTTAAAGAGACGACAGTTTACATCTAGCCATATACAATCATTTGATGGGCATAACCAAAGGGATGTGACCCTTTCCTTTTTTTCCCTGTAATTCAAAGTTCAGGGCTAGTTCTTCCTGACTGAGGATAATAAGAAAATCCTTGTTTTCCAGTTATTTTTAGGAAAAAAGCATTATTTGCTAAGTTTTACAGAGGCTGAATAAGCAGACTGAAGACTCATCCTCAGAGCATGGCAAGTCCTTCTGTCCCTTTGTGAAATAAAGCACAACTCTGTCCTGAGGAGTCAACAGACAGAACTACTGCTATCAGGACAATGAAGAGTGAAGGTGGCATCAGATAGGAAAGGGACCCTGTGACAGGTCTGAAGCAGATGCTATTGTTGGAGAGAAAATACAGTCTAGCTCTGGAATTTGTCTCATCGAGCTGCCAATGGTGTGCAAGCAGCAGGGGTAGAAAGAGAATGACAAATGCTCGGGACAGGTGGCCCAGGGATACACGTGGACCAATTTCCCCCGCTTCCTACAGCTCTAGAGGAGAGAGTTCAACCCTGCACTTGGCCACACTTGTGTCCCCAGTTCAGCCGTCCCTTCAAATATTTTTGAAAATAAGTGTTTTACCACCAGTTTTTCTTCTTTTAGCCTCAGCTGCGCTGCAAGTCAAGGTGACCTCAAGCAGAAATCATGTGCTCATCAGGCAAGTAAAAGGCAGAACTTGAAAAGGCTGCTGACTGGTGGGCAGGATGAAGGACAGGGGAGATCAGCATTGGCTCCTTCCCCCTGCTTGCTGAGCCACCTCTTCATCTCTGTGGCACTCAAACATCCCCAAGGCTAGGTACGGGGCACAACTTTTTGTTTATTTATTTGGTTTTCAATGTGTGTCAAAACCTTAAATTCTGTGAGGTCTGAGATAGGAGGTAGGGCTGCAGCACCTGTCTCCCATTTCTTACCCAGAAGCAAAAGAGCTTATCATCCTCCAAACTGCTCTCCAACACATTCTACTGATTTGTCAGCTATTTATGGAGTAGTTACAGTGTGCCCAGCACTGGGCAAGGCCTACTGATTCATCCACAGAGGAGGATGTCAGAAGAATGTAAGGAACCTGTCACCCTTCTCAACCTGGCCCTGGACGAGACCCTGGCACGGCACAGGCCGTCATATGTAGCTGACAGGTGGATAATTGAAGCAATGCGTGAAAGAGAAATAAATGTCTTAGAGAGTTCATGGTCTGATGGGTCCAACATAAATAGCCATAGCAGTATCATCCCAGGTAGAAAATGAGGAGAGATGCTTAAGAAACTTAGAGACGAAAATGTTTTAGAAGCTTTGAAGAGAGAAACACAATGCATCTTAAACTCTGTATTCAAATGGTATTTCACTATAAATATTTAATTAAAATACTCCAAACATCATCAAATAGAAACAACCCCATATTTGTATCAAATAAACTCTGTTGCTAGGAAACAAGGTGTCAGCATAGCATGAGTCTTACTTCTTGCTCTAGTGGGATTCAAGAAGGCGGGGATGGAGGGGCGGCAGGGGGCCGGGAAGGAGATGACACCAAGAAACTCAGATTTAGCCAGCTAGTAAAGGCACTAAAATTGTTTTATCAAATTTTGGTATATTTAAAAATAGAATAAGTTGGTCCGAGGATAGAATATTTTTTTTGGTTTTTTTTTCAGGAGTTGATAAGGGTATCCTTGAAGGTTCCAAGCATGGCTTGAATGACCCTTTGTTTGGTTGGCAGGATTTAAGAATTAAATTAATAGTTGGCAAGGTAAACCTGAAAGTCCCTCCCGTCCCTCAAATTCCAAAATCCTGTGACTCTGACACACAGATGTGTACATTTTTGGGTCGTTGGTATAGGTCACTCAGAATTAGGAAGGTGGGACCCTTCAGACATGTGCAAGAACCAGAGCGTATTCGTTCCTAGCTGAATGTCCTAAGGAGCTGTCATGTGAATCTGAGGTTGCAATATTTTGAGATTTATGCAGAGTTTGTAATACGACAGTAAAGCTCCTTATTCATACCTAGGCTTTGGGTAGAACAGACTGCATTATCTTTTCACTTACTGAATTTAGATTATTGTCATTTCTCCACCAAGCTTGCTTTCCATACGTAGCTTTAACTTCCATTTCACAGAGACCAAAGGTCATCTGATCAGAATTCCCTTAATTTTCCTTTCTTTGAGCCTTAACTTCTTTTCCCCTCTTCCCTTATTTCCATCTCTTTAGTTGAAGACCAAGCTGGTCTTAACCACCTTATTCTCTTCTTTCGACATCTTTTTGGCATCTCCAAAAAAAACCCCTTCATTGCTTCTTCAACTTTCTCCTCCTGTATTCAGTGTATCTTTAAATCCCCACAACATTCACCACTTCACACAAGTTAGAACCTCAGATTGTTCTCCCAGCCTTCTCCCTGACCCCCACACATCACTGGTACCACCTTCTCAGCACCTGGCACAGGGAAGAATATGGTCTCTTAGTCCGGGCCCCTTGCTTCTGGCCTAGATTCCGTGATAGGCTCTTGGCTGGTTTTCCTGTTCCCAGAGCCCTTTACAACAGGCTGCCAGGGTTTTCCTACTAAAGTGCGGGCAGCGTTTACATTACTCAGATACCTAAACATGTCAGGCCCTCTCCAGTGTCTCTAGCAGAGTTTCTGAAAGTGTAAGATGTAGGCAGTGACACAGGCCAAAGTTTTAGGAGGTACTTGAGATGAATTTCACTAGCACAGAGACTCGGGATTCAGGAATATCATTTTAATCATTTACTTTCATTTGGATCTTCTTGTGATCCTTTTCATATGTCTAAGAAAAAGCATCAGTTAGCGTCAGTAAGTCAAGATCAGGCCTTAGACATTTGCCGATCTTTTTAACAAGCCTATAGGTTCAGCTCAGAGCAGTAGTGAGGGAACAGTGTCAAATTAGAATTTAATAACTGTATTGAGTTTTCTGGACTTATTTAGAGCAAGTAATATGGGTTTACTATTGACTGTAGTGATAGTAAATTTCCTTTTAAAGTAAAGGTACTCAAGAAAAATAAATGCCGATTTAGTAAAGGTTCTCATAAAAAATAATACAGTGGACACAGCACTACAAAGGAGGTATAAAGGAACAGAGCTATAGACGAAATCTCCTGTGCCTCAGACCCAAATGGGCTTAATCTCCAACCACAGCCCTTCTTCATAAATCCTCTGCTGTGGACTCAGAGGCCTCTCTGCCCCGTACTTCCCCTGCTCCGTACCCTTATTTATGCTGTTCTTTCCATCTGCACTAGCCTTCCTCACTTTTTGACTGGCTGAAATTCTATTTATTTTGAAGTCCCGAATCAAATGTTTTCTTCTCTGGGAAGTCTTCCCATAAGTGTTTAACTTCTCATTTACTGACCCATGTGCTTGTCCTTCGGCTATGGTGCTTATTTTATTCTCTCTCATGTTAGAGTTTGTTCACACATTTACCTTACTATATTGTAAATTCCTACAGGGCGAAAACTATGCCATTTATATATTTCTGCTCCCAATATAGATATTGAAAATGCCTATATATATATATATATATATATATATATATGTAAATGAGTAATGAGTGGGGATTTTTGATCTTATCTCATTGTCTGCTCCAGAACCCATAGGTAGCATTTTTTTTCTCTTAATAACTGAGTAGCTTTAGAAATTGGTCTTAATATAAATAAGAGTAACTCGAGCTTATTGAGCGGTAAACAACTTATGAAACACTTCCTAAGTCCCTGAAGAGAATAGATTTTTATTAGTCTCCTCAATATAAACTCATATGATTCTGGCTTTTTTCTTTTTTTTTTTGCCTGTTTGTTTTGTGTGTGTGTGTGTTGTTTTTCGGTGGGGATATGTAGGTGCTGAGCTGTGTTCCCATCTACTTAAGTCTGGGGACTTGAAGAAAGGACCTTAAAAATTAGAATCAACCACTTATTCTTTTATCCAACAACTATTTTTTGATGGCTGGTGTGGTTCCAGGTTCTATGCTTGGTACCAGGCACACAGAGAATCAAAGCCACCATTCTGCCCTGGAGGAGCTGAGCTGTGATCAGTTACACCACATTCCATGAAAATAGGGACACAAGCCTTGCTGCTTTGCTTCAGGTGACTAGCAACTGACAGTAAATGAACTTACTGGACACCAGCTTTGTGTGCCAGCTCGTGTGCCGGGTACTGGGGATGTGTGTACTTCTCTGTTTCAACTGTATTTGCCACAGTGTATGATTTGTGACTTTCACCCCGTAAGACAGTATCTGGCCAATCAATAATAATAAGCTCCATTATTTTTAAATAATGGACTCGTAGAACCATGGACTCTTAACGATTATAAAAGCGCTAATCATTTGCCTGGCAAGACGCCAACTGGCCTTAGCACTTGCTTTCTGAACCATTCCAGTCAGTTCTGTGCCAACCATCTATAAGTCTCTGATGATGGCCCATCTCATGACGCTTATGTTTGCTCAGAGAAAAGAGCTTATGCCTGTGCCCAAAGCAATCTCCAGGGGCCGACACAGTCAGGCTTAGTGACTTGGCCTCATCACCATGGAGGCCACAATGACAAGCAGGACCGACCTCACACTGATCCGAAGGGTACTGAAAAGATGGTACTCAAATTATAAATGTATATAATTTGATATATTATTATTATTATTTTGCGAAGACTCAGCCATTCCTGGTTCTTAAGAGTCTTGCACACACACAGGCTGTTTCTATGCTTTATGGAAGACTAAGACACATCTAAACAATCTCCTTAATATGGAGATGCCAACTGGAGCAGCAAGAGCTCTCCTTCTGATTGAGTCATGCTTTCCCTTCGTGCCCAGTCGTGATTTTAGAAAAGACTCATTAGCAGAATGGAATGGTTTTAGTAGACTACCAGTGACTAAATACTGATAATGAAAAACTGGGAAGCATACAGGTGGTTCAAACACTGTGCTGTCTTTCAAAACATACCAAGAAAATTCATTTCAATTTGAATAAAAGTGGACAAATTACAGATACTTATTTTAAAATGCAATCTACCTTAACAAGACTTAAACCACATGTTGGCTTTTTTTCTTTTCTCTTCTTTTTTTACAATTTCACCTACATAGGCTGGTTGACTAGTAACCATAAAGGATTTCTTCCTTTGCAAGAAAGACAGTCTATAAAAAGGAAATGTAATATATGCTTAAATCAGAACATCCAAGGCTATGTGCAAAATAGATTGGAAAGTGCTTAAGAAAACTTAAGGCTGTATTGGAAAGGTACAAAAATCTGCAGCATTCAAAAAATAAACTTGTTTGGAGAAAGAAGCGTGTTGCAATTTTTAGTCACATCCCACCTATCTGTCTTCAGAATGTGAAAAAAACTGCTCATCAAAAACACTGGGTAAGGAAGAGGAACATTATTTTTACCTAGCTTGAAAACTGCTATGAAAAGATAGTCCTCTGGGGCCAGAGCAGGTGCAGCCGAAACAAGACAGATCGACAGCCACTGTTGAAGGATCACATGGAATGAGGAGGTGGGGAGGGGGGAAGTGTGATGTGACACTAATATGAAATTCTTATCAGGCTAAAATGCCATTAAAGTTCTGGATATCCTATAAAACCCGTTTTGTGAATGCTTTCTTAATTTAATATAAAAATGTTATCACAACCATGATATTGTCCCAGATAGCTGGTATCTTAGCCAAATTATAGCTTCTTCCTTTACATTCTTCTGAGAAATGCATATGATATTTAGGGAAAAGAGAAATAGCTTAAGAGAAATAGCAAGCAAACCTCATGAGAGGGCTTAGAAGAGATTTGTATAAGAAAGTCAAATGGGAAGACCCATGTTAAGTACCATCAGCTGACTTGATAGAACCAGTCCTGCATTTGGAAGCAGAAACTATAAAACAAGGGCAATCATGATTTGTTATGATGATCCTCCATTATATAACAGAATAAAGACTGTTTGACTCTTAAAGGTGCCAACAGTAGGCAGCATGGAGCCACTGCTGGACCCACAGCTCAGTTTACACATTGTGGAGAACAGTACTGCAAGAAGACTTTAGATGATTTTCTTAGGCAATGGAAAGTCATTATGCCAAGGACCACGTTTTAACAGCTTCAATTCTAAGTCTGTCTCAAGATCCACTCCTCCACAATGGCCAGATTAGATTTCTTAATGACTCAGTGTTTCTACTGATGTTACCCAAGGTCAGTGAAGTCAAAACCCAGGAGACTAGACCCCATGACAAATCAAAGGACTTCTTTCACATCTTGCTGCCTTATCTTAAGGTGGACACTGGAGGTAGTTTTTTTTTTTTTTTTAACGTACATTAAAAATAAACTATGCTGGAATCTACCTGGTACTGGTCAATATAGCTTGGGTCACTGACTAACAGCTGTATGATACTGGTACTTAATACTTGAGCCAATGTCAACGTTTGATCCTTGGTCACCAGAAGTAGTTTATAGTTAGTCCTAAATATTTTATAAAGATTATTTGAAAAAAAAAAAAAACCTTCCTGATTTAAGCTGTGGCAAATATAAATTCATTGTCTGAACCTCAAAGTAAAATTAGAAAAAGTCCTTTGTAATTTATACTATCACATTGTGCTTGAAACAAACTTGACAAAAATGATGTTTCTTTAAGATTGGGGGTCAGTAAACTTGTTTTGTAAAATGCTAGATAGTAAATATTTTAGGCTTCACAGATCACATATGGTCTCTTTCATACAATATTCCCCAACCAGTGATTTTAAAAGGTAAAAACTGTTCTTATTGTGGTCTGTTTGAAAACAAGCATGGGTGAAATCTGACTCATGGGCCACAGTTTACAAAGCCCTGCTTTAGATATCTCAGGATCCTGAAAAGAATATTTTCATTTCCTCCATTCAACCTAATATTTGTTGCTATAACAACTGGTCAATAAGAACCACCAATTAAGACAAAGACTAATCCAGATAAGACGTCTAATAAAAAGTAAAACTGGATAAAGTGTCATGAAAAAAATCTCCTGCTATCTTTCAAAGAGCCTACCTACTTGGACTTGTTAAGTAAGCACAGCACTGAAGGATGTGATATGATCGTATGAGGAAGTGAATCCTGGTCATTTAAAACTCATGAGGCTTTTTTTCCAGAAGGCTGTGGTCAGAATGCTGGGAAGTTCTGCAGACCAAGGGGAGCAGTACTTGCTGTGTACATTCCTCACAGGAGTAGTGCTAGGTTATCTATTACTGTTCAGGAGGCTTTCAGGAAGTACCTGTGACATGAAACACACTGCAGGACTGAAGTTGAGTGGCACAGGGGACAACACCAGTGATCTTAGAACATGGGAAGCTTCGTGAAAGGAAAGGTGGAATGCTGCTTTAGGGGCACTAACTTCTGTCCCTATGGTTCTCTGCACTGTGGAGCTCCCTCACTAATGTCACCTCAGGATGGGGTTCCCTCTGCCTTCCCCTTGCAAACCCCAGTCAGTGATCAGAGCCACACAGACGCTGAGAGCCCATAAAGCAACGCCCAAGATCAAAGACCAAGAAGCTCTGTCAGAAGTCTGTGTGCTCCCGCAGAGTCAATGGAAATACTTTCAGGCTGAACACTGAGAAGTGTTTCAAGCAGTGCTGTACCATGCTTGTCACGTTTCCCTGAGGCCTTCTGCCTGTCGGTCCAGCGCATAATGAAGGTTTCAGATTTCCAAGACCAATGTGCCTGCACTCCAAAAGTTCACTGAGTGCTACTTTTACCCCTGCTTCAAAGAAATTTTAAATTAACACAGAGCTCCTCATTAACCTCTGTTAACTTACTAAACAGTAAAACTCTACTTGCCAACGAACCAGTTTCCAGAAGATGATAAAATAAAGATGTAAGAATGTTTTTCCACATTTAACATACACTATTCCCATTAGTAGTATTCTTCATAATGACTCTTGTAGGGTTCAACTTTAATACATGAAGTCACTCGTGAACTGTTACAAAACAGCCTTCTATTTTTCTGACTGATGGGTACACATTTGTGTAGAACTATTTCCCTTATAGGTCCTCATGGAGCTATGGTAGTGGTATTGCTCTTGACCTGACAGAATTAGATGACTTGTAGGGTCTCATCTGACCCAGATACTAAAGGTCTCTGGGCTGTAGGGCTCCAGATGGTACTAGATATTGTTTTTATCTTTGAGGAGTTGAGTTCACGTGGGCCTTTCATATCCCCATTTGCACAGAGTGTAGAATACCACAGACACTCAAAGAATACCTCTAAAGTAGAGAGAAGACTCATCCCCTCACCTCACCAGGATCAGATAAGAGTTTTGAGCATATTATGCCAGTGACAAATGACTACAATTGCCTTCCTGGTTCTTCCTCAAGACCACATCAAACCTGCCTATCATGGCACCTTCATTCCCTTTACCATCCAACCATGCACCATCACACCCCTACCCCAAACACCTGTTCCCTCATGAGAAATGCCAATGACCTTAGTAGGGCTAAAAGAACAGGGATCCAGATGACACAGGAGGTGAATGGTGGATGAGAAGAGTAGCAAAAGCTATCAGTATTTCAGAAATGGAGAATCTTTAAACAGGAATACAGAACCTGACAGAGTGGCCTCTCACTTCACACTGACAATCCTGAGCTTCTTAGAAACTATTAAAAAAAAAACTACCTTACTACTCGAAAGCACAGTAGGCAGACTACCATAATAATAGAGAAACTCATCCCTTTCCAGACATAGAACAAGTCAGAAATTCTAAGGGCTGGCCACCACTAAACTAGATTAAAATTACTAACCAAAGCTGATCTTTCCGTATCGGATGCTTCATTCTGTGTTGCTTTCTAAGATACAAGCATAAAACTACCTCAAAATAATGGCAAGTGGAGATTCAGGATAATTCTCCATAGATACCTAGCCTGTCCCCAGTTTTGTTCAAAAACAGAGAGCTTATGATCACTAATATACCCAATCACATGAAATATTGGGAACCACTTCTTTATTTTTTTAAATTAATTTTTATTGGAATATAGTTGCTTTCCAATGTAGTGTTAGCTTCTACTGTACAGCAAAGTGAATCAGCTATATGTATACATATATCCCCTCTATTTTGGATTTCCTTCCCATTTACGTCACCACAGAGCACTGAGTAGAGTTCCCTGAGCTGTACAGAAGGTTCTCATTAGTTATCTATTTTATACATAGTATCAATAGTGTATATATGTCAATCACAATCTCCCAATTCATCCCACCCGACCCTTTCCCTTCTTGGTGTACATACGTTTGTTCTCTACATCTGTGTCTCTATTTCTGCTTTGCAAGTAAGATAATCTATACCATTTTTCTAGATTCCACATATATGCGTTAATATATGATAATTGTTTTTATCTTTCTGACTTAGTTCACTCTGTATGAAAGACTCTAGGTCCATCCAAGTCTCTACAAATGACCCAATTTCATACCTTTTTTATGCCTGAGTATTATTCCACTGTATATACATACCACATCTTCTTTATCCATTCCTCTGTTGATGGACATTTAGGTTGCTTCCACGTCCTGTCTATTGCAAACAGTGCTGCAATGAACATTGGGGTGCATGTGTCTTTTTGAATTATGGTTTTCTTGGGGTATATGATCAGTAGTGGGATTGCTGGATCATATGGTAGTTCTATTTTTAGTTTTTTAATAAACTTCCATACTGTTCTCCATAATGGCTCTATCAATTTACACTCCCACCAACAGTGCAAGAGGGTTCCCTTTTCTCCACACCCTCTCCAGCATTTATTGCTTATAGATTTTTTTAATGATGGCCATTCTGACCAGTGTGAGGTGATACCTCATTGTAGTTTTGACTTGCATTTCTCTAATAATTAGTGATGTTGAGCATCTTTCCATGTGTTTGTTGGCCATCTGTATGTCTTCTTTGGAGAAATGTCTATTTAGGTCCTCTGCCCATTTTTAGATTGTTTTTTTTTTTTTATATTGAACTGCATGAGCTGCTTGTATATTTTGGAGATTAATCCTTTGTCAGTTGCTTCATTTGTTGACATTTTCTCCTATTCTGAGGGCTGTCTTTTTGTCTTGTTTATGGTTTCCTTTGCTGTGCAAAAACTTCTAAGTTTCATTAGGTCTCATTTGTTTATTTTTGGTTTTATTTTCATTACTCTAGGAGGTGGGGTGAAAAAAGATCTTGCTGTGATTTTTGTCAAAGAGTGTTCTGCCTATGTTTTCCTCTAGGAGTTTTATAGTGTCTGGCCTTACATTTAGGTCTTTAACCCATTTTTAGTTTATTTTTGTGTATGGTGTTAGGGAATGTTCTAATTTCTTTCTTTTACATGTATTGATAGCAGTTCAGTTTTCTTAGCATCACTATTGAAAAGGCTGTCTTTTCTCCACTGTATACTCTCGCCTCCTTTGTCATAGATTAGATGACCATAGGTGTGTGGGTTTATCTCTGGGCTTTCTATCCTCTTCCATTGGTCTATATTTCTGCTTTCATGCCAGTACCATACTGTCTTGATTACAGTAGCTTTGTAGTAGAGTCTGAAGTCCGGGAGCCTGATTCTTCCAGCTCTGTTTTTCTTTCTTAAGATTGCTTTGGCTATTTGGGGTCTTTTGTGTTCCCACACAAATTGTAAAATTTTCTGTTCTAGTTCTGTGAAAGATGCCGTTGGTAATTTGACAGGGCTTGTATTGAATCTGTAGATTGCTTTGGGTGGTAGAGTCATTTTCACAATATTGATTCTTCCAGTCCAAGAACATGGTATATCTCCCCATCTGTTTGTGTCATCTTTGATTTCTTTCACCAGTATCTTATAGTTTTCTGCATACAGGTCTTTTGCCTCCTTAGGTTGGTTTATTCCTAGGTATTTTATTCTTTTTGTTGCAATGGTAGGGAACCATTTCTTTAAATCAAGAAGGTTACTAAATTTAAGTTTCCACTATGTTCACTGGCAAAAGATATTTTCTGCCAATCCAACTCAAGCTGAATACTTTGAGCCTTACATTGTGGCTTTTGTACTTACAGGCCATCATTCTTACATGACGTTTCATAAGAGGTTTTAAAGCTACAACAAGAGATATCACAAAGTCTGCTAAAACTTATTTTTAAATTGCATCTTCTGTTAGAATATTAAATACAATTTGATAAACTAAAAGAGTACATTTTATGTAACACAGATAGCTTTTAGAACATGAAATCTATAAGAAGAGACATGAACACAAAGATATTAGGTACTAGTCACTCAAAAATCTTTTGTCCCTGAGCCAATGTGAAATACTGAGTGTCAAATATCAATTGCCATGTCCCAGTGATTTTTACTATGATATCCTGTCACTGTGATACAAAGCGTCCTATGAAGGATAGTCAAACAAGGGTCATCTGGTCAGGTAGCCCATGGCTAGAGCATCACTCTTCCAAAGTCATGACTGTGGACTGTCATAAAATCTGGCGAGGTTACACAAAGAAGAGAGGGAGCTTGGTTTTTAACAGTCTCTACCTTCATCCCTAAAACGGGGTCAGACATGTTACAAATGTTTGCCCTTGGTCATGAAGAGAGCTGTGGATCAATTAAATCAAATTATTGCCTCAACTGGAGGAGGGGGGGAAGAATCTTAAGTATCCCTGTGGGAGGCAAGTCAGGAACATCTTCACCCTAAGTGTAAAAATGACAGATAGTGTCTGGACTTAATTTTTCATAGTACTACAATCATTAAAGCAATGTAAGAACTACAAAGGTAGTTGAGCTGAAAAACCATCTCCCTTTCTTCTTCCTCTCTTCCTGTTATTAGAAAATAGTGGTTACTAGAAAAGCAAGACTTCAGGGTAGGAAAAGGGCAGGAAGGAGAAGCATATGAAGCAGCAAACTTAAGGGATTCAAGTCTCTTCAAAGAGCTCACAGACCCCTATGTGTGTGTAGGTGGCTTTCTTCTTGTATGGCTTTGGGAGACAAGGCTGATTTAGAGAAAGGCAAGTATACATGGCTTCTACATGTTCAAACAAACAGGAATGAAAATGAAAAGACAAGTCACAGAAAATATTTGCAAAACATATACCTGATAAAGAACCGGTAGCTAGAATATATAAAGAACTCTTAAAATTTAATAAGATAAATGACTCAATTTAAAAATGGGCAAAGTATTTAAAGAGACATTTTGCCAAAGAAGACACACAAATGGCTAATGACCGCAGGAAAAGATGTTCATCATCATTAGTCATTAGAGAACTGTAAATTACAACCACAATAAGATACCACTTTATACTCACTAGAATGGTTATATAATTATATAAGACTACACACACACACACACACACACACACACACACACACACACACATATATATGACTGACAGTGTTATATATCCACATATATGTATATGACTGACAATGTTGTCAAAATGTGATGAAACTTGAACCCTCATATATTACTGATTGCTGGTGGGAATGTAAAATGGTGCAGCCACTCCTAAGTGTTTACCTAAGAGTAACAAAAACATATGTTCATACACAGATTTCTATACCAAAGTTCACAGTAATCCTATTTATAATAGTCCCTAAAAGGGACTAGATGTGTATCAGTTGGTGAATGTATGAACAAAATGTGGCTTATCTTTACAGCAGAATACTATTCATCAGTAAAAAGGAACAAACTATATACATACTATATAACGTGGCTGAACATTAAAATCTTTAAGCTAAGTAAAAGAATCCAGATGCAAAAATAAACTACATATTATCTGATTCCACTTCTATGAAACACTCAGAAAAGCCCATCTATGGAGACAGACAGCATATCAGAGGTCGCCTGGAACTGGAGGGAGCAGGGACTTAATGTAAATGGGAACAAGATTTTGGGGAGGGCAATGAAACTGTTTTAAAACTCAATAGTGGTGATGACTGCATAGGTGTAAACAATTACTAACAACTATTGAATTGTACAATTAAAATATGTATATAAATTACACCACAGTAAAGTTGTTAAAAAAGAAACCCACAAGCATGACAAGAATCCTCTTTTCTTTTTACACTTTAGCCAAAAATTATGGTGGAACTCTGTGTGAAGTTTTTTTATTCCTTTATTTATTCACCAAACATTTATTGAATAATGGCCATGTACTCAAAATGGCTTTGACTTCGCCACCATGCTATGTTTAAAATATTTGATGACTGGGCCTTTTCCAACATCCCTAGGAATTTGGCAGTGATCAGACTATTTATTAATCCATGGGATTCTGAATCAGGGACAAAACAGGGCTGAAAATGGCAGACTGGGGGAATTCAAGGATTGACAATCCCCTCTGTGGGGCCTCAGGAAGCATCAATAGACCAGATTCTGGTCGGGCAGGTTGGCAAGCAGGAGGGACACAGTTCATCCAGTCGCACTGAAGGGAGTCAAGCCAAGCAGCCCTCCTGTGAACAGTAGGTGCTCTATACCACAACACCAGCTCTGGGATACAATTCTAACACCCACCTCATTCCCTAACTGAATTCTCATAACACTAAGCAAGCCCACTGAACTGTACTAAGGCTATAAAAGTTCAACATTATAATAGAAGGCAGATTTGTCCAAACTCTATAAATGTTCAAAATTTGTACATTTTATCACATATAAAGGCACTTTTTTGTTCTTCAATTTCTTTTGTTATTCTAGTGCTATTTTGCAATACAGTAACATTAAAAATAAATGATATAAGGGATAAGAAGATGTAGTACATATATACAATGGAATATTACTCAGCTGTAAAAAAGAATGAAATAATGCCATTTGCACCAACATGGATAGACCTAGAGGTTATCATACTAAGTGAAGTAAGACAGACAGAGATTCCACCTATCACTCATAGGTGGAATCTTAGAAAAAGATACAAATTAACTTATTTACAAAATGGAAACAGACTCACAAACTTTGAAAACAGACTTATGCTTGTCAAAGGGGAAAGGTGGGAGGGAGGGATAAACTAGGAGTTTGGATGTACACACTACTATATATAAAATAGGTAATCAACAGGGACATACTGTAAAGCACAGGGAACTCTACTCAATATTCTGTAATAACCTATATGGGGAAAGAATCTGAAAAAGGATGGATATATGTATAACTGAATCATTTTGCTGTACACCTGAAACTAACACAATATTGTAAACCCACTATACTCCAATATAAAATAAAAATTACAAAGAAACGAAATTGAGCTATTTGTAATGAGGTGGATAGACCTAGAGTCTGTCATACAGAGTGAAGTAAGTCAGAAAGAGAAAGACAAATACCGTATGCTAACACATATATATGGAATTTAAGAAAAAAAAATGTCATGAAGAACCTAGGGGTAAGACAGGAATAAAGACACAGACCTACTAGACAATGGACTTGAGGATATGGGGAGGGGGAAGGGTAAGCTGTGACAAAGTGAGAGAGAGGCATGGACATATATACACTACCAAACGTAAGGCAGATAGCTAGTGGGAAGGAGCCGCATAGCACAGGGAGATCCGCTCGGTGCTTTGTGACTGCCTGGAGGGTTGGGATAGGGAGGGTGGTAGGGAGATGCAAGAGGGAAGAGATATGGGAACATATGTATCTGTATAACTGATTCACTTTGTTATAAAGCAGAAACTAATACACCATTGTAAAGCAATTATACTCCAATAAAGATGTAAAAATAAATAAATAAAGGATATAAACTTTAAAAAGAAACAGAATGTAGAAAATCCTTCAGGCAAGTAGGGAACACTTGAGTTTTTGCCAATCAAGCCCCATTGATGTCTAAGACATATATTAATTTTCTTAAAGACAAAATAGCTTGAATGTCAGGACCTCTACATTTAGACTTTATGTTCTTTCTTTTTATCTGGCACAGTGGTTCTGAAGCTGGAGAGAAGGAGGACGCTGCCCAGAACTGCATACACACACCCTGTGTAATGTACTATATGGATGACCTAAAGGGTTTTCCAAAATGGGAAGACTCTCAGAACCCATACTGCATAAAATCTGGACATCGGCATGGATGTCCGGATGGGAGGACTGTGATGAACCGACTAGGTCAACGAAGTTGGATTTCTAAGCTGTTCGGCTTCTCACTTTTTCTGCTTGAACATAACCATTGCTGGTATTTTCAAACTGTACTCATGGGAACAGAATCTCAAAGCATCTTGGCAACAAATATTAATCCTTATTGTTGTCTCAGGAGGTAGACCAAAAAACAAACCCTATGTACATAGGAACGAAGAGAAAATCGCGCTTGAGAGAGCACTGGCTTGCTTTCTGTAAGACTGTAACAACCAATTTATTTGGCAAACATTACATTGAGCACTGATGCTTTGCAAGGCACAGATGCATGATGAATGCTTTCAAACTGCAGACTTTTATAACTTGAAAGGGCCCATTTTAAAGTTGTGACTCATTTATGGGCCTGAAAATGCTACATCTGTATGTATGAATCAGACCCTGGAAGTATAAGTTTACAAGGTATTACATGACCATCATCCACAAATTACAAAGCCATTGATGAAACACGTAGACTTTACCTAGCAACAGCTGAAACTTGAAGTGGTAAGAAATAATCTAATTATCCAGGATACTGTAATAAACCAAGGTGCCAGCAGGATGCATAGTTTATGACTAGTTTTACAACTACTGAAGAAACTTGATGACAAGTAACATGCTTCAAATTTAAGTAAATCAACAGGAAATGAGGCATCTCTGGGGATCAGGGCTTGAAAAAGGGCAGGCCTTTGAGTGAGTCTCCTAAAAATGTAAGAAATAAATCATAGACGGCAGATCAAGAAAACAAGCTCGTGTTCTAAAAGTGTAGCCTCTCATTTCGCATCCCCCTACATGTGATCCTATATAAATAATAAAAAAATAAACAAATAGAACAAATGAAACTTTCAGATCCCAGCTACCTCTCCTCCTTGAAAAACTGGCTTATATCACATTAAAAAAATAAAGCAAATGAAAACATTTGTGAAACTTGAAAATTAGAACTTACATCATTTAATCATCCTAAATAGTTTATCACATATTGAAACTTAAAGTTCAGTTTTATGTAAAATTGTCCTCTATATAGAGGAAGTCACAAATGTATATGATTTGAGAGTAACAGGTTCACACCTACTTATAAAATGGTAACCACCACAATGGTTAATTAATTTCCTAGATGTAAATAACTACCATTCTATAATTTGGCCTTATTGGTTCTGAGGAATAAGGGTATTCATTTTACCTTAGTATGTACAAAATTTAGATGATATTCAGAGCACATATTCAATAGAAAATGGAGGCCTAAATCAGATGTCCTCTATGAATTGGTGCTAAAAGTGTAAAAACCTGTTTAGTTACAAAATAAGGTATTCTAATCCTACAAGGACTTTCCTTAGCAAGTCCTCCTTCATAATACTGATATCTGAAGACATAACCAATTCTTGTGCTAAAAACAGCTATTTTATATGAAACATATGTTGTATAAAGTTTCATTATGGGGCATGATTTGACATAGGATATAACATTCTATGTTATAATAAAATAAGTTTCAACTGCATTTCAGAAATCACCTTCCAAACAATTAATAAGAATGCAGTGTGACCATTAGTGACAGAGTTAAAAAAAAAAAGGCTAAATTGATTAATGGAAGAAATGAAACATGCTTTTAAGACACTGAATAGTAGATTCTAAACACAATTCAAACTCCACTCCTCAGGTTGCCTTGGAAAATTAAAAAATAAATACCAAATGTGTTTCCATCTGTTTTTAGTGGTGGAAAGAATTTATTCTTAATCCGCCTAAAATGCAGTTTAGATTATTAGAAGCTATTTAAAATAAATTTCATTGTTTGCTTCTCTAATTTTCCCCCTTTGAAAAAAAAGCAAAGCATTCTTAAGTCATTTTTAGAAAATTTACTCTAACTACTGCCTATTAGTTAATGCACACAAATGCTCTTAGTTTAAAACAATGAGATGATTAAAAAGAGTGTTTTTAGCTACTAATGTCTTAACTAAAGGAATCTTTTCCAGACACAGAAACAGTGCCAGCATGTCTAGTTTATTACACATTTCTACAATGTCACTTTTCTGCTTGGTAACATTGCCAACGAAGTTCCCAGTTTGCCTTTCTTTCCCCTTCTTCCTCTCCATCCTAAAGTTGGCTCCTCTCCCACATTATAAAACTTGTAGCAAAAATAAAAAGAATATATTGAACCAAGAAACATTTCTAAAAATTCTCAAACTGTATAGAAAGTTACAACCCCTTTCTATAACCTTTGGAAACTTCAGTGTTGACATAGTACTATGTTGGCCAAATAAATGTTCTTTTCCCCTCTTGGATATTCTCAATGCACATTCACATAGTAAATGTTCTGAGAAGTAAAAAAGAAAAAAAAAACAACACTTTTCTTTATGTAATACAGCACTGGCCCATGGTATCCAGTCCTACCCCTTGTAAAACAGCTACTAACCTTCCTCCAAAACAGTGTCTAGTGAAACACACTTTGGGATGAACAACTCACCTATGCCATCTTTACAGAGCCAGTGAAGCCTCAAAAAGATTAGGTCAGGATAGGGTAATTCCTAATTTTCAGGACCACAAGCTCTGGAAGTCAGACTTCTTCTAAGATATAAATGTTCCTGAAGTTTCTCCTGAACAGCCTCAGGCCACACTTCCCAGGCTGCTTCAAAAGGGAGTGTTCTTTGCAGGCCTGATGTCACCTCAACACAAGGCCAGACCAGAATCAGAGAGAGAAGGGATATTGTAATCTGGTCTGGGGCAGCCTCCTCCTGACAAGTGTAGGGCACAGAAATAATGCCAGACACTTCCTGCTCTGCTTCCTCTTATCAAAGAGAGAAAGAGGGAGAGAGAGAGATGAAGGAAGGGAGGAAGGGAAGAAGGACGAAGGGAGGAAGGAAGGAGGAAGGAAGAAGGAAGGAAGGGAGGAAGGAAGGAAGGGAGGGAGGGAGGAAGGGAGAAAGGAAGGAAGGAAGGAAGGAAGGTAGGAAGGGAGGGAGAAGGGAGGGAGGGAGGGAAGTAAGGGAGGGAAGTAAGGGAGGGAGGGAGAAAGGAAGAAGGAAGGAAGGGAGGAAGGGGGAAAGGAAGGAAGGGAGAAAGGGAGAAGGAAGGGAGGGAGGGAGGGAGAGAGGGAAAAAATAAAAGAAAGAAAAAGAAAAGAAAAGAAGAGTTCTTATAACTTATAGGTAAATCAGAGGTACATGATCTGCCAGGGTTAGTGGATAATATTTTCCAGAAACCTCTAGATGTGCTGTGCTCAGTAGAAGGAGACAGATAGGTTTGCCAAACAAACTGCTCCAGAAAGCCATCTGCCTTTCTCTCTCTCTCAAAATCTCTCTCCTTTAAAAAATATTTTTAGAGTTATTCTAATAAGCTGAGAAGAAAATTTCTGTCAGGTGTGAATCCCCTTTTATAGGGAAAGAATATTTGGATGAATCAAAGATGGACCTGGTGGAGCTCATTCAAATCCAAATTCCAAACCAAATAATAAGTGAGTTGTGTATTATATTTAAGTATTGCAGATTTCACAAAGGAAAGGAAGGAAGGAGAGAAGGATGGATGGCCAGAAGGAAGGCCAGAGAGTAAACATCTAAGGAAATGAAAGATGCAGGCTACAGCATGTTCAAAATTAACTTGGAAAAACAAAGTAAATTTTAAAAATACCTTTGTATCTTACACATTACAGTCTAGAGATTGTGTGTAGCAAAATGGGAAGTTTAATGAAAAACAGAATGTGGAAAATCTCCTACTATCACAATGCTGGTTAATGATTTTCTTCTCAACACTTGTACAATTATAAAACGTTATCTTTGGAAGAGAAAAGCTTATCAATCCATGCAGTTTTGCAATGAAGAATCCAAGGCAAAAAGAAGCAAGCTGGTTGACCCGAGGTCACTGAGCCCCTAAATTGCACTACTGGGACTAAATCCCATGATTGTCCCAATCATGGCTGTGGGCTCTTTCCCTTCCCCAACCCATGGATTTGTTCCCTTTAGGTAACTGTTGGCTGCAGACTCTCATTCTTGATACGAAACAGACAATTTTCACTTTCTTGTGCCTTTTTATGTGAAAACAAGGATGATCCGTCATCTAACAATCTCAGCACGTTAAAAAGCACACATACTTTGGGATGTGAGAAGGTTTGGCACAGCTTGCCTCAGGCTTTCCGTGTTTAGGGACAATGGGTTAAAAAGCTAAGATGAACGATTTTGAAAAGAAAATGAACGACATGTGCACGATTTTGAAGCTGTGTTATTGAATTGGCCCTTGGGAAGCAGATGCACTAGGGACCACCCATATAAGTGTATGTGTTGTTCAATTATGCTTTTACCTCCATTGTTATGTTGTTGTGCACGACATTTAAGGAAGAGTAATCTTCATAAACTAATAGGTATATCAACTAAGGTTTTCCATATTTATTCTTGAAACTTTATAGGTACAGCTGCTCCAGACAATATGACAAGCCTCTAAATACCATGATTGCTAGGAAACAAAGCATTACCATAAGCAGTCTACCTTTCTTTAAAAGGAAAAACTTTAATCCCTCAAATGCCATATTTATGTAGAGAAGTTCTAAAAGAGATTCAGGTACATAATATTAAAAACTTGTCATTACAAAATTTCTCATAAAAGCAGATGGACTTACCAAACATGCTGGCCTCAGCTCCCTCCCTAGACCCCCTTAAAATGACTAGAAAACAAACAAAAAAAGCACAACCCCACAGGGGTTATGAGTGCCAATACGGTAATAAAGTAGCTAGAAAGCCAACTGACCAGTGATAGCTTGAGAAAAGAGAATTCTAGACCAGCAGTGGGGAAAAGTCAGGAAGCAATCATATTTGCACTGAGAACCAGCAACCTTGCCCCTGCCTACACACACACACACACAAAAGACTCAGGAATTCTCGGCACCAGTACCTCTATGAGAGGAGATAAATGACAGAGCTTTCAACGTGAGGACAGGTTCAAATACTGCATAAAAGCAGTTAGACATCTAGATTCCCTCTTCCACTCTGTGTAACTGGTAATGCCTTTTGCCAACCTGGAAGAAGTCTGCAAATATATTGTCTGGAGAGGTAAAACACAAGGTCTATGGGCTGACTGCAGGGCGTTAAGCGCTGGAGAGAGTAAGCCTATTCCATTGCAACTAGGAAGACAATACACGTTCACATATTAACTGCTGAAACCCCTTCTTTGCCCCGTCTTTCAGTTCCCAGAACACTGCCACCTAAGCATCCACTTTCATGGCAGGACAGTAAAAACACTTCCCATGAGCCAGTCGGATTGTTCAGAAAAAAATAAAAATACGTAAAGATACTGAAACCGGTGTTCCATGCACCCACCCAAATTACCCTGTAGTGAAGTCCGCAGTCAACAAGTTCTAGATGTGTACAGAAAGCTTCTAATAGGTCTTTAGTGCCTCAATCTTAAGTATGAGTGGACAGCTAAGGTTACTTAAATACTTAAAGAAAGCTTCTAAGACAGACAGAAGCCAAAAACAAAAACGAAAAACAAACAAACAAAAAAAACCCAGAAAAATACATCTTTGGGGAAACAAAAAATATATAAAGGGAAAAAAATTTCAAACATTATCTCTAATATCTCTAGAGAAATAAAACAGTACATCTATGAAAAAAAAGCATGATGCTAGTTTAAAAAATGGGCGTTTGAGGATCAAATATGGGACTCTGAAAATTAATACACAGTAAAGAAGAAGTAAAATTCCAAAAGAAAGCGTTTGAAAGATAAATTGAAGTTAACTCTATATATGAAGGGAAAACAGAGATGGAAGACAATACAGAAGGAAATAAGAAAAAACTAATAGAGGAAGGCTGATATCCATAAACAAAAAAAACAGGAACAAAAATCATTAAATAATTCAAGAAAAGTTCCAAGAATTGAAGGAAATTAATTCCAAGATTGAACAGGCCCACTGGATTAAAATAGAATAACACCATGATATACCCTGGCGCAATTTTAGATCACTGATTCTAAAAGTTTCCAGGAAAAAAAAAGGGGGGGATTAAAAAATGAGAATAGCATCAGACTACAGGACCCTGGATGCCAGAAGAAAATGAAGTCTTCAATATTCTTCGAGAAAGAGCTTTTCAATCTAGAGTTTTCTATCCAGCCCAGTGATCAATGAAGCAAGAGACAAGAATGAATGCTGCCATACCTGAAAGGTCTCAAAAAATATCTCTCTTACCTAGTACCTTTCCTCAGAAGCTACTGGAAGATGGAGTTTCCAAAATGAGGGAATAAATGAAGAAAGAGGGAGAAATGAGGTTCAAGAAAAAAGGTACTCAACATACAAACAAGGCAAAGGAAATCCCCAATACGATGGAGAAGCAGTTTACAAAGTCTCCAGAAATTCAAGTTCAAGGTGAAATGGATAGATTTTCCCCAATATATAAATCCAATATAGAAAACTGAGCAAATAAAAAGAGGCAATTGGGGGCTTCCCTGGTGGTGCAGTGGTTGGGGGTCCGCCTGCCGATGCAGGGGACACGGGTTCGTGACCTGGTCCGTGGGGATCCCACGTGTTGCGGAGCGGGCTCGCTGAGCCTGTGCGTCCGGAGCTTGTGCTCTGTAATGGGAGAGGCCACAACAGTGAGAGGCCCGCGTACCGCAAAAAAAAAAAAAAAAAAAAAAAAAAAAAAAGAGGCAATTGTTAATTCCAGAGAAAATTTTTAAAATGTGCAGAAAAGGCAAAGTGTTTATAATATACTACATAGTTCAACTACAAGTGCAATTCACATAGTCATAATAATATAAATATGCAATATGGATTATTGGTGCTTACATAACTTACTGAGAAGAAAAATTACTTTTTGGGGGGGTAGATTAGGGAAAGTATGTACATGAAAGTGAAAGAAAACTAAAACTCCCAACTTCCCTAAAAATCTAGATGAAAAATCTAAAGGTAGCAAATAAGCAATGCCATTTAGAAATATGGAAAGCAATTACTAAAGAAATGGCTGAAGGAATTTAAAGTGATTGCCTCTGGAAAGTAGAAATGGGTGAGGTGTGTTCTGAGTTTGCTATTTTTGCAACAATTCTCATACAGATATTTCCTTTGTTAAACTATTTGTGTGTGTGTATATGAATGTTTGATTTTCAAAAACTAAATGTAAAAATACCTGGCTACTACAAATACCAACATCCTAATATTTAACAGTTCTATAAACTCCTAAGTCATTCCTATATGTCTATTGTTAATTTCAACTGGAATTTTCTTCACCAAGGTCACAAGAGGTTCCCCCCTCATTATGATAGAGTTCCTCCTGTTTACATAACAAATCTATTTTTGCTTGCTTGTTAAATGGCAAGGTTAACATCACAGATGCTCTAACTGATTAACCTAGACTCACTGAACAGTTTCTGAGTTCTGAGACCATGTGTAGGCTCTACACCACCAGAGCTCTTCAGACAATAAAACAAATACACACAGTCTCTTTTCACTAACTGTTGAGAGGTCAATAAAACCAAATATACACCTATAAGCCCCTTATCAGTAATCACGTGAACACTATTATAAATAGGCACTACAATCAACAAACCACTTTGAGACATTCCCTGAAGTTCAGACATCTTGCATCCCCACTTGTCCACTGGATTTCTGTCTCAACAATAATCAATACTATAACCAAAGAGGTGCCAAAATGATTCAGTATTACCGTTAAACAAATGTTTCTGATGGAAGTCTCCTATGCAATTTGTAGGTCTCCAAGTTTTGACAAGGATTATAAAGGCAGCCCTCTACTGAAAACTGATTAAATTAGAAAAGAAAATACATAATCATCAAGACATTGCTGTATGCAAGGTATCTTAAGAAAAGTTCTGTCACACTCATTTAAAAGAAGCACATTAGAGAACCCCAGATTTTCAAGAGTGAGTCTCTACATACCTCTAGTCTAAAATGCATTCTTTCTCCCACTTTCAAGGACACCATAAGACAAATTATGTTCTCAGGAAAAGAAACAAACTTACCTTTCACAAGCTCGGACAGTCCATGCAGCAATTATCCATAATGAGATACTAAAAACCAAGAGTACAGTTCCTGGGCATATAGTCATTAAAGTCTTCATAACAAAACGCGTATTGAAGTTTATCTTATTAAGTGCTCCAATGCTTCTAGAAGAGGCATCAGTGAAAAGTTTGCTGTGTAAAAGCATGACTCTGGCAATCAGATAGAGTCTTAAGAACATTGGTATAGATAAAATAATATCCACATCAGCAGTGGTGGTGGATGGGGCATAGGAGAAGGCAAGCCGGGCCGTCCATGTGAACGTATAATTCCCAGGTATGGGATGAATAGCACACACCAGTATTTCCAAGCAGATGAAGAAAATACGCTCATAAGTCATGGCTATTCTCCAGTCATCTGCTCCATTGTCCACCATGAACAACTGAAAAAATAAAGTAGAAAATCAGCTTCAGTATGGCATGAATGGTCCACAAGTGTTAGTGCAGATTTTTAAAATACATAACAGGTAGGTGACTTTTAGCAATCATGGCGAGCTCTAGGTCATAACTTCTAAACGCTAGCCCACGCACCGCAACGGAGAGTAGCCCCTGCTCACCACAACTAGAGAAAGCCCGCGTGCAGCAATGAAGACCCAATGCAGCCAAAAATAAATAAATAAAAAAATTTAAAAATAATAAATAAATAAATGCTAGCCAGGTACACCATTTTAAGAAATTGGTATTGGCACAAAAGGAGAACTTTATTTTGTTAACAATTAAAATTACAAACTTGCTATACAGGAGCCGAAGATATTTTGGAGTCCATGCCCCTGGACAATCACGTTAGTGACATCATTTTAAAATAAGGGGCTTGGGCCTGTCAGTAATGTATCTCCTCCTTAGATGAAGTCAGAAGGACTTTCCTTATAACAAGTTGCTCTTCTCTTTCAGGGTCTGGATCTAAACCTTGCACAATTCTAGCCATATTCCCAGTGAAATCTATTTACAGGGCCTCTGCAATCAATTATACCCTATAATGCAACAATGCCTGAGTGTTCTTAAAGGAAATCTTATTCTTGGCTTCTGAGAGGAAATCACAAGGGACCATAGTCAAATGTGGCAAAAACATTTCTTCCAGCTTCCTCGCTCCTGCTCTATTTTTTTATCTCTTTTCTTCTGCTCTCCCATAGCCTTCCCTTGGATTATTAATTTGTTTTCCATCTTTCTTTCTCTAATAAAGTTTCCTTTTTCCTATTTCTGTCATTCTTCACTCCACAATGAAAGAAAATGAAAAGAAAGAAAAAGGAGATAGATAGACGATAGATAGATAGACCAACTGACCATAAAAGGAACAGAAAAGAATGTTTCCTGTCTTTGCTGGTTGTTCAGTAAACAAGTCCCCCAGGCTCTAGTCCATAAACAACCAAAGGCATCTGGAAATGTGTGGTGACATTTCTGACTGCCGCAGTGACTTGTGAAGGCTACTGGCATTTAGAGCCAGGAAGCCAGCGGTGCCAAGCAGGCTGAGATTCTAAGAGTCCCACGCACAAAAAAGACCTGTCTGCCCAGAATGCCGACAGTGCTCCCCCACTGAGAAAGATGACATATTCTTTGCCTTTTGGTAAGTAGCCAACTTATGTAGAAAGCATGAGATGAAAGCAACCCAAGTGAGAACAGTGTGTTTTCAGGTAAGTGAGTCGCAAAGGAAGGTGGCTGAGCAGACCCCCAGGATGACTAGATTCTATGATCTCTGCTCCTCTGGGGTCAAAAAAGAGTCATTTTCCCACCACTTAAATGGTTACAAATTCCCATTCTAGGGTAATTATTCTGCAGGTCCTAGCTACTGCCCATGCTGTTATTCAAACACTGCCATCAGCGCTACTTTGCAAGGACAGGAATTTGAGGACAAAAATGATCACTTCTTTCTGGTACTTCAGAAAGTTAGAGAACAAGCAGAATCCCTTGTCAAAATTTTAACAAATTAAGTTATGGCAACATAATGGCTTTGGGTATGCCTTTATCATATCTTTTCATCTAGGGACCTCAAAGTGTTTGATAAATAAATGCTAACAGACAGTACAAATTAGATTTTCCAGTGTTCAATAAAGAAACAGATCATAAATAAAGCTGCCAAGTTGGCTATATAAATATTCCTGTTCAGTTCACCACTTTCAATATCACGTTGGCATAAAGGATTTCATTAATAAAGATATACAAAAGATTGTATAGAAAAAATGGTAGACATCTTCTAAACTTTATCTCAGTAAGTATTTACTGGGTACTTTATAACTCTAAAGGAATGTGACCCCAAAATCTTTTAAGGTGTTTATGTCCAAAAGAATGCATCCCTCCAACTAGTTACTTTGAGAGGCTCTGCATATTCTAGAGATGCTATCACTGCTTTCTTTGTAAATTGCTATCAGGGCCTAGTATAAGTCACATAAGAAAAACAGTATTGTTATTTAAATCTACATTTCCATTTCTACCAAAAATGGTATTACCCAGTTTGTCTACTTTCTTCACCAAACATGGCTCTTAACGACTTGGCAAAAAATCAAATCCACCCCCAAAAGAAGGACCAAGCACCAAGACTCCGGCTGAGCACAATTCCAAGACAGGCTTTGCCCACACCATTCTGGGCAACAGCAGCTTAAGTGCAGAATGAGTACCTTCCCAGGTAAGTGGTAAAGAAATGTATAATTCTCAGATATTACTTCCAGTCTCATACCTTTCCAGGCCTGGCCCTCCTCCCATCACTTAGATAAGAGCACTTGTTCCTCTGACCTCAGGCTACTCTCTTTTTCCAGGCCCCTTTTCATTGACCCCTCTGCTCACTTCCCTAACTAGGCTGGCTCTCTCTATTCTTTACCATCACTTCAACCATTATGTCATCGGTATTCTCAGCAGCCTCCTCCTTTATATTCTGGTGGACCTGCCCTGGTAACTTTACATCTAAGACCTGCAGGTGGGCTGGGGTCACCACATGCCTGCGCCTTCAAACTCAGCTGAACACTTAGCATCCCTGTGATCATGCCCCAGCTCCCTATAGCTTCTGCCCTGAAAAATCGTCTTTCTCCTCTAGAGCCAATTTTGTTCCCCTGTCAGTACACTTTCCCCCAGTATCAGAAATACCTCTACTTTATACTTCAGCCACAAACTCAAGTACATCTTACCTTTTCTCCTTATTTCCCTTCTCTTTTGTTCCACCTATTTAAAGCAATGTTACACGAAACCCAGTTCTCCTGCACTGACAGCCTAGTTCCTGTGCTTTCTCTCTCTCAGCAGAGTATACAAGCAAATCTGTACTGTTCATTAAAATCAAAGCAACACAAACAAACAAGGACTCCCACTGGCTCTATGTCTGCCCTAAGCGGTATTCATTTTCTCACTTTTCTTTCATGCCTCAACACCCCCATGGGGCTTCTATCCTCATCACCCCACCAATATAGCTCTTGCTAAGGGTCACTCAAAATACCTTAACTATGAGATCTGGTCCTTCCATCTTAATTTTCATCTCACTTGATCTGTCTGATATAAATCACTCCTTCCTTCCCAAAAAAGATCTTTTCTCTTGGCTTATGTGACATATTGCTTTCTTCATTTGCTGCCATGCTGAAGAATCCATCTCAGTTTCCTTAAAAAGCACCTTCCTCCTCCCCATTCAAGTGCCCCTGCTCCACTGAGGTCCATCTCTGACTCTTCTTTCTGTACTTTCCTAGGTGATCTCTTCCCTGCCTTTTATCTCCACCACCAGATTCCTCCTACTGGAAGCCATCCTCCATCCTCCAATGACCTTCTGAAAATGTAAATTATATAATCTTGCCGTCAAGATTAAAACCATTCCAAGCCCCCCATTCGGCAATCTGGTTTTGCCTATCTATTCAATCTCATTGCCCATTACTCTTCTTACATTTTCCTCTGGTTGCAGATTTCAGAACATACTACCTTAATTGTGCCTCTATGTCCTTGTACATTCTGTCTTAAGGACTGGAAAGTCTTTCCACCTAGCAAATTCTTATTCCTTTAAGACCAATTCCACAGCCTCCTCCTTTGGGACACTGTCCAGGCCCCAGACAAATCTGCAAAACTTCCCCCCTTTGTTATACCATGATCCCTGTATGTGCCTCTTATTGATGCTGCCACAGAGGACAATAGGATTTTTTTGTCAGACTGTCACCCCTACTTGTCTGTGAGGCTCCTTGAGGACATGATCCACATCTACCTAGTAGAGAATAATAAACACCTGGAAAATGAACTACCTTGATATTTCTCAGTTAATATTGATTAATCACTGGACAGGTCCTAACACTAATGATACATGGGAGATGAGAATACTAATGCAGAACGTAAGCGAAATAAATCTATGACATTTTCCAAATTGATACAGAACACATCCTATTAAATGTTAAGGCATTGCAGCCGCATAATTGTGCAATTCCATAACAAGTTCAGTAACATCCCCAGAGAAAATTTCTATCATGTAGTTGCTTTCTACTATCAGGGGTTTAATCAACACCTAAAATGATTTTAATTCTTGGTTTTATCACAGCACATACTTCAATGCCAAAGTTAAGAAAGAAATATTTCCTCTACTCTTCACATAATCCCCACCCTTAATTGCTGCTTACTCCTTTAGTTTATTCATTTATTTACTAAATATCCAGTGTACTGAATACTCACTATGTGCCAGGCACTGTGCTACGTACTAGCCACACAGTAGGATTTAGAGCAGAGAGTCTGCCCCATGGAACTAACTTTCACCAGGAAAGAAAGACGAAATCAAAAAAGCAGTCCTAAAGCAATTTAATGAAGTAATTATGCCTGTGGACACTGTGATGAAGGAAACACATAAGAGATGAAATAAAGAACAATAAATTGGTGGTGACAGCAGATGTGGTCACCAGGGAAGACATTTTGAGAAGTACCATTTAAGGCAACACCTGGACAAAGAGAAAAGCCAGTCATATAAACTGCCAGGAGAAGAACATTCTAGGCAGAGGAAATAGCACATGTAAAGGCCATGGGCTATAAAAGCTTAGCATGCTTAAGGAAATGAAAGAACACCAGAGTGGCTGAAAGTTAACGATCAAGGGGCAGAGTGAAAGGAGATGAGCTTGAAGAGCCAAAGATGGACCAGACATGCAGGACCTTGTTGGCCATAGTGTCAAGACTGGTTTTCAGTCCAAGTGCAGTGGGAATCCACTGAAAGGTATTAAGCAGAGGAATGACATGATGTGATTTACAGATAAAAGGGCTGATCCTACTGCTGTGGGAAAACCAGAGTTTACAAGGGAGGATACTAGTTAGGAAGTTCTATTGCATCTGATTAGTTGTAGTTAGCATCCCCCGACCTAGACCAGGGTGAGTAGGGGTTGCCATGGAAATGCATATAGTGGGTGCACTAGAAATATAGTTTGGAGATCTTGCTAGAATTTGCCAATGGGCTGAATGTGGGAGTGATTAAAAAAAAAAAGAATCATAGACAACTGAGTTTCTACTCTGTCAAACACAGTGGATGTCTGTGCCACTTCCTGAATATAATGGGTCAGATACAAGGAGGGGGGAGGTTCCATTTTGGCCACTGTCATTTGAGTATAGATGCCAAGTAGGCAGCAAGATATGCAAGTCACTCAGAGGAGAAGTCTGAACTATTGAAATAAATTTGGAAGGTGTCACTATTTAGGTAGTTTTATGAGATCAAAAGAAAAATTAGAGAAAATGAAGAAGACAGGACACAAGGCCAAGTCCTGAGGAACCCCAAATGTGGAGAGCAGCGGGAAGGTCAAGCCCTTCTGTGAAGTAGGAAGAAAAGAAAGTGTTATTTTTGGAGTCAAGGGTGAGGGCTGTCAATTATTAACTGTAAAATAATATTTACCAAATTCAGAGCTATGTTAATGTACTCAATATTCTATACAGAAAATGAAAACACTCTAAACATCACAGGTTTTCATCATCTGATTCCATGTCGAGTTAAAATCCAACTGTAAAAATACTCCATTACATTCCATATGATCCATATAATATATATATATATATATATATATATATATATATATATATATATATATATGATCTCTTTTAGGCTAACTTGTGGGGGAGTTAAAGTAATCAAAATGACACATTAAACCATCTCTATATTCATTTATCATTTTGATGTTGATAAAAGAAGAAAGATTTTAGGGCAAAAGCATGACAGTTTCATCTACTTTAATTCTAGAGCTGTGGTTAATGGTCTTTGCCAGAGTAAAGTAAATTGTAGGCACAACAGAATATGCCCTACGAATATATCCCACCCCAAGCTTGAACTTTCCAGTGCAACTGCTTTATATTTGCTCAGATACTCCAAAAATAATCTACTTCAAGCTCATTGTCCCAGGTGAACTGGCAGTGAGAGTCATCAGCAGGAAGAAGGTGGGAGAGGTCTGACATAGTGATCAGGTCACATGATGGCATGGGAAACTCTGCTCAGCCAGCTCAGGAGAGCGAGGGGCTCAGCTGCAGAAGCCTCAGCTGCCTTTGACATATGATTTTCCTTTTCAAGGAGGCTGAAAGCTCTATGGTCTGATCTGGGACAGTGTCTTACATATCCTGGGTTTCCTTTCTGGTAGAGAATTCACAGCAGTGCTCAGCAAAATAGTGGTGCTTGAAAATCATTCTGAATAAAATAAATTTAGGCATGTATTTGTTAAGAAAGTAAGTATAGGTAGAATAGCCAAAAAAACTCTGAAAAGAAACAGTAATAGGGAGAAGCAGCTCTGATAGATTATTAAACAAATTAATGATTGAAACCATGTGGTACTGCACATAAAATAACAGAGAGGCCAATGGGAAAGGAAAGAAAGTTCAAACTAGACCCAACACACTGGGGATTTCACAGGACTATAAAGGCAGACAATCAAATCAGTGGGGAAAACACAGTTTATTAAAAAATGATTTGGGGACAACTAAACAGCCATCTAGAGAAACATAAAGTTGAAAGGATGCCTCATAGCAAATACATCAAGAAAAATTCCTGGCGGAGGAAAGATTTAGATGTAAAAATGAAACTATTAACATACTAGAAGAAATCATGTGAGAATTATTTTGCAAGCTCACTAAAAGGAAGGCCTTTTTATTTATTTATTTATTTAAGTATAGTTGATTTACAATGTTGTGTTAGTTTCAGGAATACAGCAAAGTGATTCAGTTATACATACATATGTATTTTCTTTTTCATATTCTTTTCTATTATGGTTAGGAAGGCCTTTTAACTCTGACAAAAACACCAGAGTCTTAAAAGAAAATACTGATACATTTTTGGATTGACTACACTAATCTTTTGCTTTCTGCACCTGGCCAAAACTATAACAAAGAGAATAAAAAAGACAAACACCAAACCATGCAGAAACTCTTCACAACTGTTACCACAAAAAACGAATTTCCCCAACTGTATAAAATTTCTTATAAATCCTTAAGAAAGAGATGAGCAGCCTAACAGGAAAAATAAACAAAGGATACAAACAGCAGGTCATGGAAAAGGAACTAAAAATAGCTCTTAAACCTATATTAAAAAAAAGGTGCTCAACTTCAGTCATAAGAGGAAAATGTGATACCATGTTTTTGAGCTGTCATATTGAACAATACCTAAAAGTTTTAAAACACACTATATTAGTGAAGGTGTGGAGAAACAGGAAATTTCATACATTGTAGGTGGAAATGTAAATCAGTATAAACCCTGGGAGGGCAATTTATCACGTCATAAATGTACATATTCTTTGATCATGCAATTTCATTTCCTTAGTTGAAATTTGTCCTGTTGACATATTTACCCATGTGAGAGCAAACATGTATGATCATTTGTTACAGCACTGATTGTATATTAGCAAAAGACTAGAAACAATCTCAATATCCACTAACAGGAAAGAGGGTTAAACAAATTAGAGATGTCTACAAAAGGGAATAGTATGCTGTTAAAAAAAAGATGATAAAATTGTTATATACTATTTAAGAAAGTGGTCTACTTTTTTTTTAACATCTTTATTGGAGTATAATTGCTTTACAATGGTGTGTTAGTTTCTGCTTTACAACAAAGGAAATCAGTAATACATATACATATGTTCCCATATCTCTTCCCTCTTGCAACTATCTCCCTCCCACCCTCCCTATCCCACCCCTCTAGGTGGTCACAAACCACCTAGCTGATCTCCCTATGCCATGCAGCTGCTTCCCACTAGCTATCCACCCTACATTTGGTAGTGTATACATGTCCATGCCACTCTCTCACTTCATCACATCTTACCCTTCCCCCTCCCCATATCCTCAAGCCCATGCTCTAGTAGGTCTGTGTCTTTATTCCCGTCCTACCCCTAGGCTCTTCATGACATTTTTTTTCTTAGATTCCATATATATGTGTTAGCATATGGTATTTGTTTTTCTACTTCTGACTTACTTCACTCTGTATTGCAGAGTCCAGGTCCATCCACCTCACTACAAATAACTCAATTTCATTTCTTTTTAAGGTTGAGTAATATTCCATTGTATATATGTGCCACACCTTCTTTATCCACATCTTCTTTATCCATTCAACTGTTGATGGACACTTAGATTGCTTCCATGTCCTAGCTATTGTAAATAGAGCTGCAATGAACATCTTGATACATGACTCTTTTTGAATTATGGTTTTCTCAGGGTATATGCCCAGTAGTGGGATTGCTGGGTCATATGGTAGTTCTATTTGTAGATTTTTAAGGAACCTCCATACTGTTCTCCATAGTGGCTGTAACAATTTACATTCCCACCAACAGTGCAAGAGTGTTCCATTTTCTCCACACCCTCTCCAGAATTTATTGTTTCTAGATTTTTTGATGATGGCCATTCTGACCAGTGTGAGATGATATCTCACTGTAGTTTTGAGTTGCATTTCTCTAATGATTAATAATGTTGAGGATTCTTTCATGTGTTTGTTGGCAATCTATATATCTTCTTTGGAGAAACGTCTATTTAGGTCTTCTGCCCATTCTTGGATTGGGTTGTTTGGATTTTTGTTATTGAGCTGCATGAGCTGCTTGTAAATTTTGGAGATTAATCCTTCCTCAGTTGTTTCATTTGCAAATATTTTCTCCCATTCTGAGGGTTGTCTTTTGGTCTTGTTTACGGTTTTCTTTGCTGTGCAAAAGCTTTTAAGTTTCATTAGGTCCCATTTGATTATTTCTGTTTTTACTTCCATTGCTCTAGGAGGTGGGTCAAAAAGGATCTTGCTGTGATTTATGTCATAGAGTGTTCTGCCTATGTTTTCCTCTAAGAGTTTGATAGTGTCTGGCCTTACATTTAGGTCTTTAACCCATTTTGAGTTTATTTTTGTGTATGGTGTTAGGGAGTGTTCTAATTTCATATGTACCTGTCTAGTTTTCCCAGCACCACTTATTGAAGAGGCTGTCTTTTCACTACTGTATATTCTTGCCTCCTTTATCAAAGATAAGGTGACCGTATGTGCAAGGGTTTATCTCTGGGCTTTCTATCCTGTTCCATTGATCTATATGTCTGTTTTTCTGCCAGCACCATACTGTCTTGATTACTGTAGCTTTGTAGTGTAGTCTGAAGTCAGGGAGCCTGATTCTACCAGCTCCATTTTTCGTTCTCAAGATTGCTTTGGCTATTCGGGGTCTTTTGTGTTTCTATACAAATTGTGAAATTTTTTGTTCTAGTTCTGTAAAAAATGCCAGTGGTAGTTTGATAGGGATTGCATTGAATCTGTAGATTGCTTTGGGTAGTAGAGTCATTTTCACAATGTTGATTCTTCCAATCCAAGAATATGATATATCTCTCCATCTATTTGTATCATCTTTAATTTCTTCCATCGGTGTCTTATAATTTTCTGCATACAGGTCTTTTGTCACCTTAGATAGGTTTATTCCTAGATATTTTATTCTTTTCGTTGCAATGGTAAATGGGAGTGTTTTCTTCATTTCACTTTCAGATTTTTCATCATTAGTGTATAGGAATGCAAGAGATTTCTGGGTATTAATTTTGTATCCTGCTACTTTACCAAATTCATTGATTAGCTCTAGTAGTTTTCTGGTAGCATCTTTAGGATTCTCTTTGTATAGTATGTCATCTGCAAACAGTGACAGCTTTACTTCTTCTTTTCCGATTTTGATTCCTTTTATTTCTTTTTCTTCTCTGATTGCTGTGTCTAGAACTGCCAAAACTATGTTGAATAAGAGTGGTGAGAGCGGGCAACCTTGTCTTGTTCCTGATCTTAGTGGACATGGTTTCAGTTTTTCACCATTGAGGACGATGTTGGCTGTGGGTTTGTCATATATGGCCTTTATTATGTTGAGGAAAGTTCCCTCTATGCCTACTTTCTGCAGGGTTTTTATCATAAATGGGTGTTGAATTTTGTCAAAAGCTTTCTCTGCATCTATTGAGATGATCATATGGTTTTTCTCCTTCAATTTGTTAATATGGTATATCACGTTGATTGATTTGCGTATATTGAAGAATCCTTGCATTCCTGGAATAAACCCCACTTGATCATGGTGCATGATCCTTTTAATGTGCTGTTGGATTCTGTGTGCTAGTACTTTGTTGAGGATTTTTGCATCTATGTTCATCAGTGATACTGGCCTGTAGTTTTCTTTCTTTGTGACATCCTTGTCTGGTTTTGGTATCAGGGTGATGGTAGCTTCATAGAATGGGTTTGCGAGTGTTCCTCCCTCTGCTATATTTTGGAAGAGTTTGAGAAGGACAGGTGTTAGCTCTTCTCTAAATGTTTGAAAGAATTCGCCTGTGAAGACATCTGGTCCTGGGCTTTTGTTTGTCGGAAGATTTTTAATCACAGTTTCAATTTCAGTGCTTGTGATTGGTCTGTTCATATTTTCTATTTCTTCCTGGTTCAGTCTTGGCAGATTGTGCATTTCTAAGAAGTTTTCCATTTCTTCCAGGTTGTCCATTTTATTGGCATAGTGTTGCTTGTAGTAATCTCTCATGATCTTTTATATTTATGCAGTGTCAGTTCTTACTTCTCCTTTTTCATTTCTAATTGTATTGATTTGAGTCTTCTCCCTTTTTTTCTTGATGAGTCTGGCTAATGGGTTATCAATTTTGTTTATATTCTGAAAGAACCAGCTTTTAGTTTTATTGATCTTTGCTATCGTTTCCTTCATTTCTTTTTCATTTATTTCTAATGTGATCTTTATGATTTCTTTCCTTTTGCTAAATTTGGGGGTTTTTCTGTTCTTCTTTGTCTAATTGCTTTAGCTGCAAGGTTAGGTTGTTTTTTTGAAATGTTTCTTGTTTCTTAAGGTGGGATTGTATTGCTATAAACTTCTGTCTTGGAACTGCTTTTGCTGCATCCCATAGGTTTTGGGTCATCGTGTCTGCATTGTCATTACATAATGATCAAGGGATCAATCCAAGAAGAAGATATAACAACTGTAAATATTTATGCACCCAACATAGGAGCACCTCAATCCATAAGGCAAATACTAACAGCCATAAAAGGAGAAATCGACAGTAACACAATCATAGTAGGGGACTTTAACACCCCACTTTCACCAATGGATTGATCATCCAAAATGAAAATAAATAAGGAAACACAAGCTTTAAATGATACATTAAACAGGATGGACTTAATTGATATTTATAGGACATTCCATGCAAAAACAACAGAATACACATTTTTCTCAAGTGCTCATGAAATATTCTCCAGGATAGATCATATCTTTGGTCACAAATCAAGCCTTGGTAAATTTAATAAAATTGAAATCATATCAAGTATCTTTTCCCACCACAACGCTATGAGACTAGATATCAATTACAGGAAAAGATCTGTAAAAAATACAAGCACATGGAGGCTAAACAATATACTACTTAATAACGAAGTGATCACTGAAGAAATCAAAGAGGCAATCAGAAAATACCTAGAAACAAATGACAATGGAGACACGACGATCCAAAACCTATGGGATGCAGCAAAAGCAGGTCTACTTTCTTAAAGTCACTCAGTTTAACAAACAAACAAAAAAGGCATTCTATATGTTACTAATTGTATAGCTTTGTTAAGGGAAGAACATATATTCATCTTTGTATGTGCATAAAATATCTTTGAAAGAATATTCTAGAACTTAATGAGAAGTGTTGCTTAAGGGAGGTAAACTGAGTGGCTGGGGATGAGAGATGGAAGGGAGACTTTTAATTATTTTACTTTTTTATTTACTTTTAATTATTTTTAATACTCATTTTGGAACCATGTGAATAAATAAATGTAAGTTAATTAATAACAAAAATAAGGGAAAATGATTGTTAAAGAAGAGAGGAAGGGAAAATGAGGATGACTGAGGTCATGAGACATTCAAATGCACCCTAACAAATAGTTTACTTGTGCAAACCTGCTAAACTAAAGAACAGTAACTGACATTCAAAACAGCAATCTACAGAACCAAATACACTGAATACAGTTTTTATCTAAAATATTCTGCTTACCAAGGCAAGATGCTGAACCATTACTTCACACAACTGTTTTCAACAGGATGAACAAAGATAAGATTTCTTGGTTAACCTTTAAACCAAATATTCAATAAAACCGAGCTCTCTTTTCCATTCAGTTACTGAATGCTTCTATTTGTAAGGTTCTATGAATACAAAGATTAAAAAGCCTCTTGGTGTTTGATAAGGAAGTGAAATATAAATGAATGATTACAGTGCTGGTGGAAACTGCTAGAACAAAGGTGTGAAGAAGATACTGAGAAAATACAGAGGAGGCTCCATCATAGACTAGTACACAGTACCCACCCATCCCTTCCACTGCCATTGCCTGGACTCTTCATATAACTCAGGACTATGAACTTCCAAGTTGAGTTCTAGGATATTTGGGGGATAATGGCCCAAAAGAAAACACACAAAATGTATTCATCCAAAAAAGAAGCTCCTTCCTCAGGAAACAGCTTTTGGATGAAATAGAGTGAAAAGCCACTAGAGAGGCAAGACAAATAATGAGGATTTCTTCATTAAGGCATTGCCAAGACTAAGTCAACATAGAATTCAGACCACAGCTGCCTTCCACAGAGTAGGTCAAAGGACAAACAGGGGAAGAGAGAAGATGTCCATGGTTTCACTGAGATTTCCTACAAGGCTCTCAGCCCAGGACTGTGGGAGGATAAAACAGAAAAGCTATGTCCAGAATGCACATTCAATGTTCATTCCTGAGCCAACTGGGAAGAAACAAGCAATGCTGATGTCTGTCATTCCCTCATCACCCACCCTGTGGTCTTTCCTCACTTGTGGAGCCTCTTGCTCATGCCAGCAGCCCTGTGCACTCATGCTGCCCTGAGAGTTTTCTGCATCCAAGGAGGAGGATTTCAAAACTAATACAGTAAAATATTAATCACTGAATTGCTAACTCCGTCCTGGGTGAAGGGTGTAAAGAACTTGCCCGGAATGCAGGAAACCAAGGCTCAGATTCCAGAGAGTCTGACTGGTTATATGACTTTGGGAAGTCATCTAAACTTCATGGACTTATTTCCATGACCGGTAAAATGGAGATAATGTTATTAGCCATCTCTGAAAGTGTTATAATGATGAAATGAACACACAGCATACATTGTGGCCAACACTGTTCCCTGGCTAAGCCAGTGCCATTCCCCTCCCTCTTCTCTCTTGCCCATCTCCATTCTAGAAATATCTAGACTCTTTTCAGGTATGTGTAGCTATGAGATGTAGTTGTGACCAGAGGTTATAAGCCAAAGGTTGCTGGAGGACTTACTAGAATGTCTTTGCTTTTTTGGATAAAAATGACATCTGGTGGCAAAGCACTCTTTGTTCCCTTCCTCTGTCCCTAAATAGAGGTGATACCTGGGTCTGCAGCAGCTATCTTGTGACAATAAGAAAAAGGCCAAAAGGATCATGGTTATCGCAGCCCTGATATCTTAAGCCACTGAGCCAGCAACCATGTACCCTATTTGTTTAAGCCACTGTTAGCTGTGTTTTCTGTTATTTGAGCAGCTAAAAGTATGCTACATTTAATTTAATATACATTAAAGTGCTATGTAAAGGTCTATAAAAATAAAGAATAATCATTAAGTTAAACACTTAATAGAGAGAGCAGCCAATAATTCCAAAGGGATGCATCTCAAATACTGGAATTTAAGGCACAATAATTATTGAGTGGTAGCATTATTTCTGGGTGGGAGGCTTTTGTTCATGCCTTTTAAATATCAACCAACTGCTCAGAATATCATATAGTGTGACTCATAGGAAATACACACACATGTTTTGGAGCCAGAGAAGCTTGGATTTAATTTCTGACTTGACCACTTACTAGCTAGTGATTTGGGGGCAAGATACTTAATCTCTCTAAACCTCAGCTTTATCATCTACAAAAAAAAAAATTAAGATAAAATCAACCTTGTATGATTATTATGAGGCAATCACCCACTCTGCAGACCCCAGTAAAAATGACCCCATGAATAAGTAATAATATTCCACAGATCCTCAAATGGGGCAAGAACATGAATTAAATATTAACTTGTGATATGAAAATGAGAAAGTCATGGAAGAGGAGGAAGGGAAGTTCATAAAGAAAGAGAGATTAGAGCAAAGTCATTATTGAGAGGAGCTCTAGAAACTTCAATTGTACCTATTTTGAAAGAATTCTTATCCAGCTACAAGTTTCTGAAATTATCCTCTTCTGACTTAGACTAGGGCTTTGTCTACAAACCAAGATCCTAGACTTGTCCAGTGGGGTCCAATGATATAAGGTTATCATAAACCCATGCCCTACTGCTCTTAAAACTTGTTTAAAATCTTAACCCCCTTTCACGTGGCTTCTCACAAATGGGCCCACATCTTCTCCGGGCCACTCAGGCATTTTACACATGCTCATGTATTATTGGGTAATTATAGTCACAGTGTCTTGAAATTCATGCAAATTGTGTCTAAAATTAGTTTTGAACTTCCACAGTGATAGAATAATTATTTTTCTCCTTTTGGTTCTCTCAGCCCAAGTGATATGACAGAAAGCACAAAGGTGTATTGCTTGGGAGGCTGTGCTCTAGAACCTGGCTAGACTCAGGCAGATCTAGGCTTCACTCTGACCTTCTACCACTGACTAGCTCTGACCTCAGAAAAACCACTTAAACTTTCTAAGCCTGAATTTCATCATCTGATAAGATCTAATTAGAGACTCTCTCTCATGGGACTGAAGGACAACTGGATGAGACTGCTCAACAAATGTTAGTTTCTTTCATAATTCATTTCAGTACTGGGTGAACAGGTGGCCTCCAATGAATGTACTCTTACCTAACTGAAAGAAGGGTAAGAAGAGGTGGACACAGACACTGACATCACTGATTATAGTATTGGAAAGGAGGAAAATCAAGATTAGAGCAAACAAGAAACTGGAATAAAATTCCTCCATGGTCAATTTTTTACTAACATTTCATTGACATGCTTATGTTAACTGTCCATAAATTTTTGTAAGCATCCTGAAATCATTTTGGGAGTTGATAGGGGACAAACCACAAGTAAAATAAAATAACTGTGTTATGTCCTAAAGCCAGGAAATAATTGAATATGAGTGAATCAGTTGATTCTAAAAATTTAATCTGAAATAAAACCTGTATATTTTCACTTGAAGCATTACAGCAATTAATTGCTACATGGCTAAAATGTAGCATCATCACCTTAGTTATTTCAAGCACTTAAAAAACTAGCTAAAAGCCCATTCACATGTATTAGCCCATTAGCCCTTATAACAGTCCAATTAAAGCACAAGCAATTGAAAGGGTTTGGTCATAGTCACATGGTGAGTTACTGAAAAGCCTGGAGTTAAAGTTCAGGTCCTCCAGAATCCACATTATTTGATGGGGGCATCAGGCTGAACTGAAAAGTTAGATGCAAATCAAACATTTATAAAGCAAATGCTTACCCACTAATTTACATTATGATTTTGAAAGTGTCACATCTTTACTCCCTGATGATCTTAGGTGACAGTAGCTCCTCAGACCCCTTGCTTCACTGGCAGAAGCAAATACTTAAATAAATTTGCACATTATATTCAATGCCCTGTGGTAACAGAAATAGACTGCTTCCTTGTTTAGCTTTTCTCCAAGTTAGATAGTCTTCATCCAGAATACTTATTAAAAACTTTGGTTGTAACTTTGGTTGTATAGAACCTCAAATTGCACACAGTACTTGAGATGAAACTTAAAAGTTGTTTTAAAGTGTACTTAACGTACCACATGTTAATTAGGTCCTGGCACTGCTTTAACCTGGACGTGTATTAATTCATCTTAAATACATACCTTAAAAGGGTAGATAAAATTTTCATCTCTCTCTTAGGAATGAGGGAACTGAGGGGCTAGGGAGCAAGCCAGGGTTATATGGTGCTGAGGTATGGGTCTGAGATATGAACCCAAGCACTCCCGCTTCAGAATTTGTGTCCATAATAAGTCTACCGCTGCGCATCGTATAATTACCCAGTTATAAAACAATTTTTAGGAAGAAAACAGAGACAATGCTAGCAACAATATCAAAGAAACCCGTGTATTATTGACAAGTTTTGTTATCTAGGGCACTAACATTCAACTAAGGTGAAACAAAGAATATACAATAAGGAAGGAAACAGCAGATTGAAGGAAGAGAATTATTATATTTAGTAAATCAGTTGTAGTAAGAAGTCCTGGCAGAGAGGAAAGATATACACAACACACAATACACACACACACACACACACACACACACACACACACACACATGAAGCAGACACAAGGTCTTAAAAGACCCCACAGTCTTAACTCATTTAATGAAAGACCAAAACAATCTTGTACAGCTCAATCATCCAAAGGACATCATGGCATTACGACACACACAATCTCACGTTCCAGATAACCGTGCTTCCTTGAACAAAGGCTCTCTGAGATTTAACTGATGCTCTCTTGAAAGGCAGGGGTATGTAGAATCATTATACCTCTGTCTCAATTTCAGAAAAATTTCTATCTAAACTGTTACAATAGAAGTTGGTATGGAATAAGGGATTATCATGTCCTTCAAAGTTCTAAAAGAAAAAAGAGTCAGCCTGTATACCTCTATACATAGGTAAAATCTCTTTTGGGGGAAAAAAGGTGAAAGACATTTCAGACATAAAGATGAAGAGCAGAATGGCTGCTAAAGGATTTACTACAAGCTCTGGAAATAGGACCCAGAAAGGAGTTGGAAGAGGGAAGGAACAGGTAAGCATGCTAGTAAATCTAAATAAAAAATTGGTTGTAAATAATTAGTCATCAACATCATCATAATGACTAATTTTGATGAGGTTGGAACAGCGATATATAAATTGAAAAATGGACACCAATGACATAGATGGAGGGAGGAAGAGAGATTAAATGAAGGCCTCCAAGGGTCATTACATTGCATGAAAGAAGGAGAGAAATTCTGATTGACTTCAGACACCATGAAATATATATATTTGCTACAAACTTAAGAAAAAATTAGAGAAAAAATAAATTTTTAAAAATCCTCACATCGCCCAACATAAGGAAAGAAAGGAGAAAGACAGAAGTCATGAAAAAACGTAATGAACTCAAGGTAAATGTCAGAAATTGGTACAAAAAGAACAGTTGCTGTAATTAATGTAGCTGAACGAGACTAGACATCCAAAATACAGTGCTGAGTGAAAAAAAGCAAGTGGTAAAATGACAGACACAGCATAACATCTCTGTGAAATTTAAATAATTCCAACTACTATAGATTGTTTATAAATACACATATATTTAGTGCACACATCAAAGCATGGACTGGAAATATGTAGACACATTTCTGAATGGCATTTGCCTCTATGGAAGGAAGGGGAAAAAAATGAGACTTGGAAGAAAATAAAGAATATTTTGAGTTTGGCTGTAATGTTCTGTTTCACCTATGATAAATACAATCTGAGGGGAAAAGAAACAAAAAACTTCTACTGCTGAAGGGCAAAACCTAGAGAGTCTCTGGGAAGAATCCCTTCTGAAATGTTGGGGAATCTTGGCTCAGAGTCTCCCTCGCAGTGCTGGGATGTGCGTCCTTTCTTCCCTTTCTCATGTACAACAAAAGGCTCTGTTGGAGCTGAAACCAGTGGAGAAGCTGTGAAAGAAGAAAGTCACCAGCAAGATTCTACACGCTCAGCTGCTCAGAGTCCTGGCAACTGCGAACACATCCCAGCAGTGTAAGAAACAAGAGTCCCAAGTCTGAGTACAAACCACAAGGAAGAATCTTTTTTAGTTGTTGTTTATTTTTATTTTTCTAAGTTCAGCCCTCAAAGTTAGCTGCACAGAGCTTTATGAAACACGTTAAACCCAGTCTGATGACACTCAAGGTTAAGCAAAAACTCTTAATTGTAGCTTAGTGTTGAATTCTCAAAACTTCCTTTTTAAAACATTCTACTTTACTCTTTCATGACTGTTGTTATATTAATAGTTACTTTCCAAGGGAGACGCAAGAGGGAAGAGATATGGGAACATATGTATATGTATAACTGATTCACTTCAATAAAGATGTTAAAAAAAAAAGAGCTTAGCACCTAAAAAAAAAAAAGTTATTTTCCTGATTTGAAAACATAACAAGGTAGACCTTAGGTGGCAAGTCTGTCACAACTAGCCATGCCTGTAATTAAGTCCGAATCATGGGGACTAGCTCTGAACAGTCAGTCACAGCCGGTACTGGTGATTTTTAATAAAGACTATACATTTGTATTCTTTGGATTCAAATCAGACAAATATTCTTGTTTAGTGCTCCAATAAAGATGAAATAACCAGAGGGGTCACAATGAAGTTGGTGTTCTCCAGAGTCCCTGTTAGGTCCATTTCACTCTAATGCTCTGGGGAATGACACATACTCAGGACTTATTACATGACTGCCAACTGGCCTAACATCATACTGCATCATAAAGGCAGGCTGTAGAAAATAAGGTAAAAATAAAAACCTACCTACTTCTTAAGGGAGGTTCTCTATCAAAAAGCAGAACCACCAACCTTGTGGATAAATCAGTGGTGGTAAATAGAGAGTGGAACCAATTCCTGACAAAATAAATCTGAGAGGCAGAAAGAAAATATTATCTGTTATTTTAGCCAACTAGTTCTTTGCCTTATACACAATATCAGCTGTCCCTCCTTATATTCCTTAGGTGGTTATTTTAGAGAAAAAGAAATTAAGAATGAGAAAAACAATCTCGCTCAATCTTTCAGATGACAGGAATTTTACAGTTCCATAACTCTTCTGAACATATTAAATTCAAAACTTAAGGTTATTGCCAATAAGTGAAATTGAGGATACATGATTTTTAAATGTTCAGAGAATACACAAAAATCGGAGGAAACATAAAGAAAGAAAACCAGTTTACTATATGTTTCTACACTCTAAAATTTGCAGAGATGAATGATGGGGTAGTCTATTACAAATGAGACTTCAATCAAATTTAATGGAGCAAACATTTTGAGCCTATATGACATGCCAGCTGCTAGCAGAGACACAGAAATCAGTGACAGCCCATGACATCAAGGAACTCACAACAATGCAGGGGAGAAAAATCTATGTAAATCAGCAGGTAAAATTTTGTTCAAAGGACTCCACTGCACTCAAGCATTGTGATCTTGGGCAAGTCTCTTTATTTCCCTATACTTCACTTTCCTCAATAAAATAATAATAGCTATTTCACTAAGTTATCATATGACTATAAGACAATGCAAGTATGGCCCTTGGCACGGTCCCTGGCACACAGAAAAGGCTGAACACATATTACCTGTGTGAGTCATCATGGTTTATGATAGTATTACATAGTAGTAGGATCATGGAAAGATGCAATACAGAAGGACAACTAGGTCAGCCTATGAGGCCAGGAAAAGCTTGCCACAAGAGGGAAAACTGAGCTGGGTCCAAAGGCAGATGGATGAAAGTAGTATGTTCCAGGCAAAAGGTGTAGCACATAACACACAGAAGCACAGAAAGCTGAAAGAATAGTACAGCTTTGGCTCTCCAAACAGTTTGGGATGGTTCCACTGATGTGTGTGTTTGTATTTATGTGTGTGTGTGTGTGTGTATGTGTGTGTACAGAGGTGGGGGGGGCTGTTAATGAATAATGGGGCTGAAGGGGTGGGAAAGATCAGATCGTGAAGAAACTTACAGGCCATGAGGATTTTGACTTTCCTTCCACAGTATTCGCTATTTGCATTGAAGGTGCTTCTCATGGTTGGTATCAGTTATATAAATCAAGATGAATATGTACTTGTACATTTCAAATCAGAAACAGTACAAGAAAAAAATTTAAGGTTTTAATGACCAGGGTTTAACTTCTGTTCAATGTTGTAAAGAAAGGGAGAAAGGGAGAGAGAAGATTAAAAAAGGGGGAGGGAAGGAAAGAAGAAAAGAAAAAAGAAGAGGAAGGAAGGAAATGAAGGAAGAAGAGGAAGGAAGGAAACAAAGGCAGGCAGGCAGGAGAGAGAACACCAATTGCCTGACAGTTGATTAAATTAGACTCCAATTTCCACAATAGCAAATGGGGCAACATATCTGCACACCTTGAATATTATGAGGTAGAGCATTTCACCACACCAAATTCATTCCACATTTATGAAAATAAACTTCCTAAGATAGTGAAAAATCTGTGCATGTAAAAAAAGCATAACTAAGATTCCCTAATGATTATTTTTGAAACTGAATAGCTTCTTTACTCAGAGATTCATAATTTATTTGTACAGAGAAGTGAACATAAATTATACATTTAAAATAGTTGAGACGGGATGGCATGTATGTGTCACACAGGCCACCACTCACTTCCCCATCCCATACTCATGGCAGACATGATTAATCAATCCAGATCCTCACCAGTACAGCCCTTTTGTGGCCTCAAGAATCAATCTCAAAGCTGTCCTACAGTGACAATCAACTGATAGGACTTGATGTGTGAGAGGAAACTTATTGGCCACATGCACCTAGAATACATGTCTGCTTCCCAATAAATCTTTCCCTGAACTACCGTGCCACTTGGTTTGGTTGAACATGGGGCTACACTTGGGAAATATGTCAAAGAAAAAGTTGTGAGACCTGAATTAGGGCATTAAGATGGGAATCCCAGAGTGGAGCACAGATAAGGCACAGACTCGGATATCATAAAATTTTATTACATTCATCAGTGTTCTTTCCTATCCTTTACTTCACTTTAATGGATAATTGAACATTGGCTTCTATCCCAACACTGTGGCTCTTTCTGAACAACCCCTAGAGACAGATGAAAAATACTAAATAAGACATATTTTCTAGAACGATTAATTACGGATAAAGATTGTTCTACCACAGTCTCCTTGTATCAACTATGGTGAAGTGAAAGTAACACAATGTAAAATTCAGAGGAAGAATCTCCCTTATCTACATTAAAGTAAACCAAATGTTTGAACATCATACGTTTTCAAGAAGTGGTTGCTTTATTTCATGGTTATAGCTGACACAGAAAATAGTATTTTTCTCATATATTTCAGATAAAATCACAACTAAAAGTAAGGGCCATGCTGCAAAAAGAAAAGAAAAGAACTTTTGAAGTCCTAGATCTGAATTGCATTCTCAGCCTTGCTACTCACTAGCTGGATAAGAATTATAATCTAGATAAAATGAGACAATGTATATAAATATACTCAGCACAGTCTTTGTTCATAGTAGGTATGGAGCACATATTGGTTATTCTGATACATACTAGCTATTTGACCTCTCCAAAGAATAGCTATTAAGCATGTAGCTAACAAACCCTGACCTCTGTTTTACATAGCTCAACAATTTCCACATTAATCATGGTCTTCTATTCCTACCCCATATCCACTCAAAAGGATTAAGTATCAAGTCTTCCAATATCTCCCCTTTGCCTTGTCTTTCCTTCTAAGACCATATTCATCCTCAGGCAGTCAATCTTTTTGCATATTCCTTGAAGATTACTGCTTTCATCTCATCAATAACTTAGCCATCATATTTAATTTTTGATATAATCATCAAATATCATATGAGTGCAAGAACAATAATAAAATACAGGGGCAAAACATACAGACTTTTGTAGGCTGGAAGCTCAAATTCAGAAACAGGAGACTTGGACTAAAAAAAACCCTATCCAAACCCTTCCAATAACTGCATGAAACTCAACTAAATGGTTCTTCCACTAAAGGTCACAGATTGGTTATTACAGCTTAACACCTGGGCAATTTGGAAAACTCTTTTCTGAGATACTTATTTGTTCCTATTGACCTCAATGGCTACACTCAAGGAGGTTCACACATTCATGAAATGTTTATTCCAACCATTTTAAAGCCAGGGAACATGCTATTAAACACAAACAGCCCAGAGAGAAGCTCTGAACATGAACAAGTCCAATCGCATGGGGTTAACAGAGTGAGCTGCTAATCCTGGGAGTGGCCGATTTCCAGGGATGGACATATGACCAGTAATGTGAGAGCAGATGCCAGCTGTCCTTTAGTTTTATGGCAGAAAGCTGAACCAATGGGCAAGGGGAACAAAAGTCTCTCATTAGACAAGAGAACTACTGACTCCTGAGAGGGAGAGAAATTCTCCCCTAGGTGACTTTTCTGTGTTAACTTTCTCTTTTTGTCTCTAACATCCAGAGAAAGAGGCATCTATGCAAGCACCTGAAAGCTTGCATAGAAAGCAGTCTCCTAATGTAATCATATGGACATGGAGCACATAAATGCCAACACGAAAATAAACATAAGACGAAATTTACTATTTTCCCCAGAGGTAGCAATAATCGTGTGTAGATACCTATACATCGAACAATTATAACTTGAGTTCAGGCTGGCGAACATCCACTACAGACAACAATTTACTTAAGTTACTAAAGCTCCCAAGTGGCTGTATATCATAGAAGGATCAGAACTGACAGTTGGCTTGGAGATATTATGGATGCCAGAGATGGTCACCTAATAAGACTAATTGAAAAGTTGGAAAACGTGTTTTAACAGTCATGGAAGGCAAGGGTTGCAGATTATTAATAAAGGAAAACCAAAAGGAAACGTATACCCTGGGCTTCTAAGTTGCTTCTCACTGTGCAACCATTTCCCAAGCCTATTTCTGAACCATGACTAAAATATGGGAAAAGCTATATACATGAAAGGACGTTAACCTCATGGCCCACTTTTTAATAGGATGATAATCTGGCATCCTCTTGCAAGTACAGGTCTCCAGATCCAAGGCCATGATCACATTATATCAGATTACAGAGAAATCTACACAATCAAAGGATAGGTACCACCACCTCCTACCACTGGCCAGCACTGGCCTGGCACTGTCAGGAGAAAACATGGATGGCAGAGGCAAGCTAGCCCCTGCCCCGCTCCTCCTCTGGTTTAGGTCCACAAGAGTTTCGGATGACAGCACACAATGGAGCAGCTTGGGGGCAAACAGCTGTGTAACTGCCCGTGAGAAGGTAAAGCATATCCATAGAAAACAACTCGAGGAGGCTTAAATACTCAACTATACAGAATGGTAATCAATACAAACATAGCTCAGAAAAAGAAAAAAATTAAGTGTCTGAAATAATCAGACAAGGCTTCACAGAGGTGGTGGTGTTTGAGATAAACTGAAAAAGAGCGTGTTTCATAAGGATCAAGAAGTAAAAGAGGACAAGCATAGCGGAAAACACCACCACCGTCTTGTAGGGAATGGAGGGAGACCCAAAGAGGAGGGTTCTGCCATCAAACAGAAGTACTGGAAGCTGACCTGTCACCTCTTAGAGCCTCGTGATTCACAACCCCCTCCTAAAAGGACCAGTGCTTCCTAAGCACAGCATTGTTGTATCTGGATAGGTTCATTTTCACATTTCTTTCAGCCAAATGTACAAAATCTGTCTCTTTTGATAGAGTTATGAGGAATAGAAACAAATGCACTGCTACAACTTCACACAATGATATCTAACTATACTTGTGCTCATTTTAATATCTGGTTTTAATAATTTAAAGTCAAAATGAAGTACAAATAGTGAAAGCTAAACTTCTTTTGTGATATAGAAATTATGGTGGGAAAATACAATAGATTAGAAAGAGCTTATGCTAAGATAAGACACATTAATTAAACTATTATTAGTATTAGATTGCCATACCATCTTTTCTAAGACTGGTTGGTTTACACACATGGTCAATTATCCTTCAGTGAACTGAAAAGCAGTAGTGATGGCCATCCCCATTTCACGGATGACCCTACAGGGACAGATGAGATGACTACCCTAGCTCACTATCATAGGGATCTCAGCAAGATGTATGAACCCTAGATGCACCCACTGCAGGTCTGTTCACTGGGCTGCTCAGCCCTGGGAAGGAGAATCAGACACGACATCTGCCCTCAGGGAGCCAACAAGGTCTGAGCCAGAGCCTGATAAATGCTGTTGTAATAATGACCCCCATGAATGGGTCCTGAAGGTCATGCTGTGCCAGGCACTTCACAGTTCTCTCCCAGCCTGACTGCCTCTTCAAACTCCATGATGCCTTATCCCCAGTGATACATGAGAGACTGAGGATCACAGAGGTCATGATTAGTGATGGCAAGTACAATAAAGACAATAATAATGCCACCGTCTGTGTGATTACTATGCGTCCAGCTCTGGGCAAAGCACGTAATCTCAGTATAATCCTCTGCATAACCTCACGAGATAGGCTCTATTCTCCCCATTTTACAGATGAGAAACTGAAGCTCAGAGCTGTTGATAGGTTGTCAGAGGGAACTGGTAAAAATTAGGGAAAACTGGGTTTGAATCAAGTTCCATTTGTCATCAGGGCTTTTATTACTGTGTTAAATAGTAGGGGCAGCCAGAAAAATAAGGAGGGAGGACAAGTCAAGGTGAGTGAGGGGCTGGGCAGGGAAGGCTTCCTGGCAGAGATGATTCTTGAATTGAATTTTCATGCACCAGCAGGATTCAGGAAAATAAACTGGAAAGGCATTTCAGGCACAGAGGCATGGAACAGTGTGATATCCTTCAGAACTGCAAGTGATTCAGTCTTGCTGGAGCAGAAGTGGTCTATTTGGGCGATAAAAACAGGGCTGGGCGGGGCTGACAGGCAGACAAGGGCCACGTCACAAGAACCGTGTTGTGAAGTATCTGCATTAAAAAATGTCCCCGCTGACAACAACAGAGAGCCATGCAAGGATTTTAGAACTGTTGTGACAGGATCAGGTTTATGTTTGGGACAGACATCCATGTAGCAGTGGGGGAATGGACCATCAGAAAGAAGCAGGGGGGTGGGAGGAGAGGCTACATTCATACACATTAAAAACAATAAGGGTAACAACCAAGGCAGAAATTCCCAAAAGGAGTTTCTTCTGACATGTTCCTCTGAGATGATTCTAGACTGTGTGTTGTTTACTTACAGTTTTAATTCATTATGTATTAGAACACATATGTAATTATACTATAACATAATTTCATAGATATTATTACTTAAGATGAGGCTAAAAGAAGGGAGCTGAAAGAAAAATATTAACATAGTATAAAAATAAGATAATACAAATATTAAAATATGAATAAATAATGTGTTATATATACTATATGTTGTTTAAACATACTTATATAAATTATATATAACTATATATTATTATATATTATATATTTATATTATAATATATATACAATGTATATTATTGAATTATATATTATATATTTTCTAATATGTTAGATTATTATATGTACGTTATATTCTATATTTTATTGTCATAATATAAGTATATATTATACACATATCAATATACAATATATGTAATTATATATGTACATGTAATTGTATATAATATATATCACAGATAATATATAATACATACTATAAATAATATAAACATAAAATATTAATGATATGTAAACAAGGTAGAGATTGTAGGAGGATCTGGGAAAAGTTGAAGTTCAGGAAACACAAAACCTAGGCCCTTGAGAATGTGACCAGAAAGCAGAGGTAACTCAAAAGACACTAAGGAGGAAATACTTGTAGGACCCGGTGACTCTACTGGGGGTGAGGAGTGGGGAGGGGAGAGGAGTGGAGGAAAGAGCAAGGGTCCTCAGTGGGGCCCTAGGTGGTTGGTAGTGCCTTCTGGAAGATAGCAAGCATGAGAGGGCAAGAGGGAGGATTGGGCGAACGGTAAGGGGGTAAGGGCGTGCGGGGCTTCCAAGGGGAGCTGTCCAGCAGGCAGCTGAGAATGGAGATGATTCACATGAAATATATTATAACTTTAATCACTGGGGAACAGAAATCCACAAATTAATAAATTATACATACAGCCACAATTCCAGACCTAAAGAAAAAAGCCAACATTCTGTATGGCTTCCCCAATTAATTTGTGATTTTTTTTTGATAAAATGTGGAGTTAAAACACTTTCTTCAAAATTTGAAACAAATGAGCCTCCTTTCTTAATTGAGGTCAGCAAACACCGACAGGGTCATAAGAATGTAAACCACCCCCAGCCTAGCTTTTCAGAGACTAACTTACAAAGCACCAAGGATCACACAGGCCCAATGTCTCATCACTGGCCTCTACCAGAAAGGATTCTGAGTTCTGAGGCTCCCACTCAGACTCTCCATGAAAGTACTGATAGTTCCTACCACAGCCATTTTACTCAGTTGTGATGATGTAACTCTAATTCCCACAGGCCATTCACCTCAATCCCAGAAAGCAGATCGTACAGGGAGACTGAGGGCTTGTATCACAGCATAAGACTTCTACCCTACAGAAATCTGCACTTCGCAGGTGCGAGCAGGTCTACCTGAACCTCTGCTCATCACATACCTTAAGAAGCCTAAAATTGGAGCAAGGAATAAAGTAACTTATGAAACAAAGGCAGAAGAGACAGTCCTATGCGTATTTCTCTCTGTCTTTGTTGACCATCCTGGGCTGTAACTCAAAGGTCAGCAAACTTTTTCTGTAAAGTAAATAGTTTTGGCTTTGCAGCCAAATGGTTTCTGTTGCAACCACTCAACTCTGCCCGTAGTGCAAGTTGTAGTGCAGAAGTAGCTGTATACAGCACGTAAACAGGTGTGTGCCAATAAAACTTTCTTTATAAAAACAGGTTGGATTTACCCAGGAGACCAGATTTGGCCCAAGGGCTATAGTGTGCCAACCCCCTGCCCTAACTAATCAAGTATTTGCCTTCTCTGCCCAACCTCCCTCTTAACCAGAACGTGGTTCAACTACCTTGAAATATACATTATTATCCAACCCCCTTCCCACTTTGAGATCCTCCTAGACTCTAGGCTCTGCTTCCCTGCTTGGGCTATAATATTTGCTTAATAATAGCAATGGTGGAAGAGTAGTAATAGAAGGGGTTAACATTTATTGAATGTGCCATTTACAATGTGCCAGGTATCACACAAAGTTCTTCATAAAGACTGTCTCACTGAATCCTCAAAGCAATCTAGTGAGATAGGTATAATTCTCATTTCCATTTTACAAATAAAGAAAATGAGCCTGAGAGGTGTCAAATTTTCTTCTCATGGTCACCCAGGGTGAAGCTGAGTTCTAACCCCAATCTGTCTGGATCCACAGCCAGAGTTAAACGCCACCCTGGGCTGCTTCCCAGAAGCATATGTGGTTATCCAGTTAGAAGGTGTCTATATGACCACTCCTCCTACACTTTCCTCTGGGGGGTGGGGCATACTTTGTGTTGCCTCCCACACTCTGGTGGACAGTGACAGGCCCTGAAAGATGGCATCTAATACCTTGAGGCAGTGGCTCTTCTACTTTACATAAAGTTTTAACATTCAACATAAACCCAAGTACAAGTGCCAGATATGATGCACCGTGACCAGAAAATGTTATATCTGTGCCTATTTGTCCTCCCTCCAACAACAGTGATGCACCCAAGGGTATTAGAGATCAGCACGTACCCTCAACTCGTTCCCTAGGTTCAGAGTCAGACAGAGAATCTTGACACGACTGGAAATCTCAAAACACAGCATGTGTTCCCACAGAAGATTCCCCAATGAAAACAAAGCTGGAGAGGCTGTCTTTTCTCCACTGTATATTCTTGCCTCCTTTATCAAAGATAAGGTGACCATATGTGCGTGGGTTTATCTCTGGGCTTTCTATCCTGTTCCATTGATCTATATGTCTGTTTTTGTGCCAGTACCATACTGTCTTGATTACTGTCACTTTGTAGTATAGTCTGAAGTCAGGGAGCCTGATTCCCCCTGTTCCGTTTTTCTTTCTCAAGATTGCTTTGGCTATTTGGGGTCTTTTGTGTTTCCATACAAATTGTGAAATTTTTTGTTCTAGTTCTGTGAAAAATGCCAGTGGTAGTTTGATAGGGATTGCATTGAATCTGTATATTGCTTTGGGTAGTAGAGTCATTTTCACAATGTTGATTCTTCCAATCCAAGAACATGGTATATCTTTCCTTCTATTTGTATCACCTTTAATTTCTTTCATCAGTGTCTTATAATTATCTGCATATAGGTCTTTGGTCTCCTTAGGTAGGTTTATTCCTAGATATTTTATTCTTTTTGTTGCAATGGTAAATGGGAGTGTTTTCTTAATTTCACTTTCAGATTTTTCATCATTAGTGTATAGGAATGCAAGAGATTTCTGGGCATTAATTTTGTATCCTGCTACTTTACCAAATTCATTGATTAGCTCTAGTAGTTTTCTGGTAGCATCTTTAGGATTCGCTATGTATAGTATCATATCATCTGCAAACAGTGACAGCTTTACTTCTTCTTTTCCAATTCAGATTCCTTTTATTTCTTTTTCTTCTCTGATTGCTGTGGCTAAAACTTCCAAAACTATGTTGAATAATAGTGGTGAGAGTGGGCAACCTTGTCTTGTTCCTGCTCTTAGTGAAAATGGTTTCAGTTTTTCACCATTGAGGACGAAGATGGCTGTGGGTTTCTCATATATGGCCTTTATTATATTGAGGAAAGTTCCCTCTATGCCTACTTTCTGGAGGGTTTTTATCATAAATGGGTGTTGAATTTTAGTGGTGCTGGGAAAACTGGACAGCTACATGTAAAAGAATGAAATTAGGACACTCCCTAACACCATACACAAAAATAAACTCAAAATAGATTAAAGACCTAAATGTAAGGCCAGACACTATAAAACTCTTAGAGGAAAACATAGGCAGGACACTCTATGATATAAATCACAGCAAGATCCTTTTTGACCCACCTCCTAGAGAAATGGAAATAAAAACAAAAATAAACAAATGGGACTTACTGAAACTTAAAAGCTTTTGCACAGCAAAGGATACCATAAACAAGATGAAAAGAGAACCCTGAGAATGGGAGAAAATATTTGCAAATGAAGCAACTGACAAAGGATTAATCTCCAAAATTTACAAGCAGCTCATGCAGCTCAATATCAAAAAAAGCAAACAACCCAATCCTAAAATGGGCAGAAGACCTAAATACACATTTCTCCAAAGAAGATATACAGATTGCCAACAAACACATGAAAGAATGCTCAACATCATTAATCATTAGAGAAATGCAAATCAAAACTACAAAGAGATATCATCTCACACTGGTCAGAATGGCCATCATCAAAAAATCCACAAACAATAAATGCTGGAGAGGGTGTGGAGAAAAGGGAACATTCTTGCACTGTTGGTGGGAATGTAAATTGATACAGACACTGTGGAGAACTGTATGGAGGTTCCTTAAAAAACTAAAAATAGAACAACCATACAACCCAGCAATCCCACTACTGGCATATACCCTGAGAAAACCATAATTCAAAAAGAGTCATGTATCACAGTGTTCACTGCAGCTCTATTTACAATAGCCAGGACATGGATGCAACCTAAGTGTCCATCAACAGATGAGTGGATAAAGAAGATGTTGCACTTATATACAATGGAATATTACTCAGCCATAAAAAGAAACGAAATTGAGTTATTTGTAATGAGGTGGATGGACCTAGAGACTGTCGTACAGAGTGAAGTAAGTCAGAAAGAGAAGAATAAATACCATATGCTCACACATATATATGGAATCTAAAAAAATGGTCATGAATAACCTAGGGGCAAGATGGGAATAAAGACACAGACCTACTAGAGAATGGACTTGAGGATACAGGGAGGTGGAATGGTAAGCTGGGACAAAATGAGAGAGTGGCATGGACATACATACACTACCAAGTGTAAAATAGATAGCTAGTGGGAAGCAGCCACATAGCACAGGGAGATCAGCTCAGTGCTTTGTGACCACCTAGAGGGGTGGGATAGGGAGGGTGGGAGGGAGGGAGACGCAAGAGGGAAGAGACATGGGGATATATGTATATGTATAACTGATTCACTTTGTTATAAAGCAGAAACTACTAACACACCGTTGTAAAGCAATTATACTCCAATGAAGATGTTAAAAACAAAAAAAAAAAATAAAAAAAAAACAAAGCTGGAGGAGCTGAGAGGGATGGGTTATGTAAACACACCCAGCAGGGACCTCAGAGATTGCTGGGTAGGAAGGGATGCTCCTCAGAAGAAATGAACCAATGGGCAAATTTAAAACAAGTCAATGAGATGATTTGAAAATCCTGCTGTTCTTATCTTTTTGGTAAAGAGGACCAGACCTGTAGCACTTCATTGTAATTTTCCCCACTGTGTTTAAGAAAAAAGGGTGAAAGTCATCAACTTTTTTGATCCCACTGTAAATGTACAGGTCATCATTATACCAAGAGAGGAGAGAGGAAATGAGAGCCAATTAATAAAAATTTGTATTCAGCCTGGGAATTTAGCTAGAGCACATATCACCGGGGTATCTGAGCTCGTCACCTCCACCCTGTCAGCCACCCGATCTGATCCTATTCCTTTGTATTTGTTGCATTTGGTTCCCATGTGGCAACATATCATAATTCAGGTCTTGAAGATGAGCCCTCATCCCACCCTCCATCACATCGATCATCTTGCTGTGGTGACGTGTGTTCCTGCACAATAGTGCAGAAAAGACCTCTTGTTTTTGGGAAAACGCTGCAGAGAAAATGCTCACCACTGATTGTGCTGTGTGGTCTCTGCTCAAGACGTTCTGACATGGGCTTGAGGGACTAAGTCCTAAACACACATCCGCTTTCCCTCTGTGGCCAGCTGTATAAAACTGCAAAGAGACACACTTAATGGATTCATGATTTCGAAATAGCTGCCACTGAAGTAATTTGTGTATACAGCATCAGACTAAGCGAGACAGTGAACATGACAGTGAGTGGGATGGATCTTCATCCCCCAATGTAAGGAGCACCCAAGGGACACATTCTGAGATGTGAAGCAGAACATGGCCCAAATGTAACAACCAAAAAATAGGAATAGTTGTCAAAAAGGATAAAAAAGACTGTGTAAAGCAGATATGCTGAAAGAAAAAAAAATACGGAAGACTAAGCCTTTAAAAAATGATATTTAAAAAATCTACAACAGCCAGTGGATTCCAAATCAAAGATATTTTGAATAGTTTTCAGCCTTAATACAGTATTGTTGCTTTTTACCCCCAAAACAAGCAAATTAGAGATTTCTCTTTGTATCACTACTGCTTAATTTTTGAAAGTCTGCCCAAATGCATTTTCATTAGGTACCCTCTCTGACATTGACAAATGCGAACAAATAGTGAGGGTTCTTGACTAAAATACTAATGGGAAAGAAGTAAAATTCTATTCAAAATAATTTTCAACGACAGCATTAAAATTTACAATATTACCCACAGGTTTAAGCAAGAAGCTGAAGCTTAAAACTAACAGCATGTTCACTAAATAAATATATCTTCAGTTGTTTTTGCTTCGAAGGACAGAAAGCAATTCATGCTCTTTGATAAAAAAAACATTTTTTTCCAAATATGGGAGGATTTACCAGTATGAAAATTGACCTAAGGTAAGTTTCTAGAAGCCAAGACTTTTCGTCTTAAAATTTCATAGCTAAATCCACATAAAAGAAATTAAGTGTTCAGTCAATAACTCTGCTTGGGTGTATGTCTGGAAGTACTAGATATACCTGTGAAAAGGCATGAGGTGACTATAAAAAAGCCTGCAGCCATCACTTTTACATCATTTTATATGTATGCAACTTGAATAAATATTCAGCCTAATTATTATTTTTCAATATTTTAAATGACCTGTGACCTTAAAAATAAATCCAATACTAGCATATAATTTCCCTTACTCACTCAACAAAAATTTAAGCAGTTTAAGGATTAGCACCTGTGTATTTTTTACTCCTCCTGACAGCAGACGCTATCCTCAAAAAAGCACTACCCAAGACCACGACAACCACACTATGGTGCTTAACGCCTCCTCCCCAAAATTCAGTATGCATGTGTCAAAACTAATATATAAATACCGAATGAAATTTCCTTGGAAGACCAAAACTTCCTGATAGAAAGAAGACTATCTCAGTGAAGAAGACCAACAGTGGATGCATATCCAAATTTCAATAGTCAGATTGCTTGGAAACAACCCCATCTTAATACCTTCTTGATAACCATTATGGATAGATACATAACTAGGTAAAGATGCTCAGATCTCCAAGAAAGCACATGACAAAATTATAGATGTGAAACACTGGCTGTTAACACTTGTCTACACAGTTCAGTTCAACGGTTATACTGTCTGAATCTCAATGTGTTTTTATAAAGTCAAAAAGCAAAGAAAAAAACTCACCCAACAATAACACATTGTTCAAAAAGAGAGATAATACAGACTCAACTAATGGTCATTTGAAATGAAACAGAAGAGAAGATATAAGCTGTCTGATAAAAAGTAAACCCAATCACTGAACCAAGTATATTTTGAGATGTTACTTGTCATATTGACACATGAAAATTCTTCTCAATTCTTTCCAATCAAGGTACTCCAAGCATGGTTGAGGGTGGTGGCATACTAAACAAAACTCTTTCCAGAGATAAACCTAATCCAGAAAAAGAAAAAAAAATGCTTTTTATTTAAATATCCTGTACACCTACAATGAATACAGACAGAAAATGCTGTCAGTTACAGTCCTTTATACATATGCCTTTGGCTGTTTATTACCTCTCATTCTTTCAGCAGGGGTTTAATACCAGAATTTTCCATTATCAAATTATTCCCTTTGCTTACTTTTCAGGGCGCTGCACTTAATTCTTTTAAGTCACCAGGGTCCTAATTAGTAGGAGATGCCATCGGCTGTGACCTGGATGTCTGAAGGAGTTAATGTAGCTCACAAAGCTTCCAGCCAGAAGCCACACCTATGGTGTGTTTATAGGAGAAATGGCTATTTTGGTAAAACATGGCGACCCCTAACATTATAGTACTCTAACACTAGTTTACTGATCTGAAACCTTACAACCAAAATGAACACTTACCTCCTCAGACGGCCAACTTGCCCCAGGGAAAATCTAAACTAAGTTTAAAAAAATATTGGCTGTCCTTAATGGAGATCAAAGTTTTTATTAAAAAGAACGCACACACACACACATACCCCTATTCTAGATTAAGTGTGAGTAAACTAATGAACACTGTTTGAATGCACACCTTTTTTTTTTTTTCCTGTTCCCTCCTGTACGACTTGTAAAAGAAGAAAAAAATATCACTGTTGCCCAGAGCCCAGAGAAGCTGGGCTCCAATTCCTCCCCTTCCACCCCAACGAACCCCGAAATAGCTAACAATAACCGGCAGCTGACACCTAAATAGCCCTCACCACATGCCAGGCAGCATTCTAAGTGCTTTATATATATATACACACAAATATATACACTCAATCCTCACAACAACCCAATGAGAGAGGTACTCTATATTCCCCATTTTACAGACAAGGAAAGTGAAGTACAGAGAGATTAAGTAATATGTCCAAGGTCACACAGCTAACTAGTGGCAGAGCTGGGTACAAGCCCAGACAGATTGGGCTCCAGAAGCAGCACACAAAGCCATGAGGCAATGCTGCAAAAACAGTAAACAACTCAAAGGAGAGTCTGATTGCATTGCTTTGCTTTGCTCAGCAGGAAAGTTTGTAGAGAAAAATTTCAGAAATTATGGTTTTTACAGCTTCCTATAATAACAAAGACTGGGAATATCTGTGGACAAAGTTATCTTCCAATACTGCTTTTGCATCATTTCTATATAAACTTTAATTATTAAGCAGGAATACCCTTTTACAAACCTGGTTAGCCAAGATTTAGAAACCAAAATCATGGAGAAATAGGAAGCTATAGGAGACTCCAGAGAAGCACATTTCTAGATTCACAAAGTAGGACAGTACTCAGAATACTAATCAGTAAGTGGACCCTAGACACTCCAGAAAATAATCAAGTCAGTTATTTAACAAAGTGGTTTGTAAGTACTTTAAAAATGAAAGGCATGATATAAACCTTTGGAAGGACCATTTGACAATCTCTCAATTGCCTTAAATAATATTCTTTAACTAAGTAATTTCTGCCTTGGCAATTTTTCCTTAGGAAATCATCAGAGGTGCTTACACAAGTTCATCTGCAAAGGTATTTATTACACAAATATTTTAAATAGGGTCTTTCTAATTTTTCTTAAGGGTCCAAAAATAAATTGCTTATAGCTATATGATGCAAAAAAAATTGGAATGTTTAATGGCATGGGGAAATGAATAGAAAATTACATGAAAAGAAGACTAAATTTCCTTATCCCGATATATAGCAAATATCAGGTCCATCTACTTCATATAAATACATTATATCACAATAATAATTATCTCTGGGTGGTAAGATTAAACTAACATATTCTTTTTCATGTTATCTATGTTTTACAGATTTCTAACATAAATATTTACTAATTTTATGATCTGGAGAAAAAAACAAAATTTTTAAGAGAAAAGGCATTTGGTCATGAAGCCTAATATATTATAATGCTTAAAATGATAAGCTCATCAGTCTTGTTTCCTTCTTGGATATCATGAATAGACTGGCAGATCATGAGACTGCACAGAATACATGGATTTCAGCAAGGGATCTGACAGTCCTCATGACATTCTTGTAGAGAAACGTAGGCTGGCTGATAGTCAGGGTTCAGAGAGTTGTTAGTACGTGAAAAGCTGAACCAAATATCATGGATGAAGAGATGGCTAACTACAAAGAAGGTCCTACTTCTCAGCTCTGACCGTGCCTTCGGCATGGGTACCCAAGCTACACTTTTCAAAGTCATGGCTAGTGAGAAGCTAGGAAGAGTTGGATGTGTGAAAACTGGGTAACAGCCACTAACATTGACCATGTTTCTGGAACAGAATTTAGCACTGATGTGGGTCTTTCCAATGCCAGAGCCCCCTACACACACAGCATTTTCCAAACCTAAGTAAGTGTTTGTCAAATAAACATCACAATTATGATTCAAATAATTCTGACAGGCTAAAACACTCACCTGAAACCAAGATGCTATTTAACAGAGTCAGTAAATGTAAAGCCCTACATTCAGTTCAGTAACAATTTTACAAGTGTACTTGGCAACAGTTTGGGTGACGCAATGACCATTTTAGACTAAATAACAGTCGGCACAATGGAGGATTTTTGTTGAACGGAGGTAACAAGTACACTGGCAGATCCCATCTGAAAGTACTGAGTACATTTCTGACCTTACTCAAAGTGGGAATTCAACAAAACAGAGTAAGTCCAGAAGAATATGATCAGGGACATTCTAAGCCTGATTGGGAAAATTCAAAGAAACGGGGACTATTTAATTAGTTGGGCATTTAAAGGGACCTAACCAATATTTAAATGTTTGCTCTGTAATTCTGGGAAGAGGGGGAATCAAATTACTGTTATACTGGAAATTACAGTCTGTGTTCTGTTTCTACCATTCCACTGAAACTGCTCATCAAGGTCAGCAACGACCTTGAACTTGCCAAATCCAAAAGGCACCTCTCTACCCGATATTAACTGACTTCATGGCATTCAGTAAACAGCTCTGTGCCCTCCTTCCAACACTCCCATTACCACCTCTAGGACAAGTCATTCTTATCTCTTTTCTCTAGTTCCTGCTTCACACAACCTCTAGATGTCAGAGGTTGATCTGCTCTCGACCCTCTTCTCTCATTCCTCTATTTTCTCTCAGTGATTTTATCAATTCCTGTGGGTTTAAATAGTCTCTACGCTGATTACTGGCCAATTTAAATTTCCACTCCACACCTTTTCTCTGAACTCAGGGTTCTCTTGTATAATCAGAAGCATTTCCACCAGAAGCATTCCTGATTCCACATGCTACCCTTCAATGTGAGTTCTCCCCTGTCAGCATAACACACTCAGATGCTCCACCCAGAACCCTGAGAATCATCTTAGCATCACCTCTTGCCCTCACCTGTCATACCCAATCACTAAGATGTCCATTCTACCTCCAACCTGGATCTTGAATCAGACCACTTCTTTTCACTTCCATCACTACTACCCAAGCCAAGTGAGCATCATCTCTAAATGTGACTTGCCAAGGGTCTCCAGACCAATCTCCTCAGAGCTTCAACAAAAGGTCTGCTTAAACAATAAGCTGGATCATGACTCTTCTGTGCTTTAATGGTGGCCTCATGCACTTTGAAGAAAACATCACAAAATTCTTGTAATGGTCTCAGGACACTTCAGTATCAGACCCCTGCCTATCCACTCTCACCCCATCCAGAATCACCGTCGCCCTGCTTGGGCCACACTGGTTCGCTCTCAATTGTAAAAGTGCAGGAAACTCCTTTCAGCCACGAGGGCTTGGAAAAGTTTGTTCCTCCAGACTCTACCAATAGCTGGTAACTTCTTTTCCTTTATGTCTCAGCTTAAAAGTCACTTCCTTAGAGACTGCTCCCAGGACCACCCTGTCTGATGTGTATAACGCTCTGCCCCCAATTATTTTCTATCACAGCCTTTCATGGCCCCTTTATGACACTTATCACAACTTCCAAGGATTTTCTTCCTTTACTTAATTTTTGTCTCTCTCCTTAACCCCGCCTGCTTGGAATGTCAGTTCCAAGAGGGAAGGAACCTTACTGTCTTATTCCTCATTGTATTAGCAGAGCTCAAAAACTTTTTCAATGTTGAATATGGGAAGGAATAAAACCAGACTTCACTCCCAACATAAGGAAAATCTTCCTAAAATTAAGAGTTGCCTGGCAATGGAATAGACAGCCTTGTACAGACAAACTGACCATCATGGGAAGAGGGTTCAAGCAGAAATTGGGTGGCCACTTTTATCTGAGATGACATAAAGGGAGTTTCCATGCTGGGTGGGATCCTGGGCCAGATAACAATTCAGGTCCTCTCCACACACTTTGCAGTTCTATAAAGAGAATTCTAAAGGAGTTTCAGGTTAAACATATACTCCCAAAGTAGCAAACATCATATTTCCTAATGAGAGGAAATTCTCACTAAAATGGCCCCATGAAACCACTTTGTACCCTGACCAAAAGTAACTTCCTGAAGTTAAATCAGTGCAGGCTCCCTCTGTCCACCCTGCCAGATGTGGTTTGGGACAATGACAGCCCACAGTGGTCTCCTTTCCGAGCTGTACAAAACGTGGCCCAGAAACGAGTTGGCAGATCAAGCGAACCCACTTGCACTAAACCTAAAGTTCCACTCTTCATTCATTTGTGATGCTGCTCTGTAAACACACCAGGATCGCTTTATTTAGTGTCACACCCATTAATAATGCAGAGATCTTTATACAGGCAGGCAGAGAAAATTGGTCCTGAGTGATTTCGTTACTACAGGGTATACACGAAGTCAAAGGGACTGAGGGTCTCATTACAACTCTGTAGAAGTTGCTGGCAATATAGACAGCGGTTGTGGAGCTGACCACCACACAACAAAGCAATTCAGGCAAGGTATCCACTTCATGATCTTCTGGAGTCTTACAGTCAAAGAGTTAACTCTTCTCTCCCTCATACTATAGATATACGAGAGACCTAAAGACCAGTCAAAGACCATTCATTCTACTCTTTTAGCTTCCTTCATCTCTAACTTTTCTTCAAGTAAAAAACCCAAAAATATGGCCAATACTTGCTTCTGATGGCACCTTTACAAGGATTGGTCATTTTGTCAGCAGATTAGATCATGCACCACTAGATATTGCAAAATGTTGCTAATAAGCCTATGAGGCCATGAGTTTTGTCCTTGAATTTTTCACCAAAAAAAAAAAAAACAATGATTTTTCAGGAAGATAGTAAACTTTACAAAGCCAAAGATATTTAAAATTCCTTTTTATAACATTCAGTGTTAACAATGCTGTGGGGAAATAATGTGTAGGGAAGCCGAGAATGAGAACTCTGAAGACCTTTCTAAAGGGCTGGTGGGCAGTACTTTCCATTTAAAATACAAGCTCCCTTTGATTCAGCAATCTGTCTGCTGGATATATGCCATATGTGTATCCTCTAATTAGTAGATTTAAATAGTATACAAGAGTGTTCATTTTTATTATGGCTTACAACAGCAAAAGCTTAACAGTAAGCCACAGTGCATCCATAAAATGGGATAATAAACAGTTGCTAAGAAAGAATGAGATGGGTTTCCATGTGCTGACAATAAAAAACCTTCACGGTATATTAAGCAAGAAAAGCACAGTATGTGTGTCTCTAAACACAACTAAATATTCATTTTTGAAAATTCTGGAGAAATGTATGAGAAATTTAAAAGTGGTTGTCTCTGAAACACTGGATTGAGAATGTGACTATCATATTTATTTTAAGCTCTTCTGTACTAGTTATTTTCACTGTGTGTAGTCATTATTATTTTATTAATAAGAATAATAGCTATATGCAGTATTTTCTGCATGGTCTGGAAGCATCTACTTGCTCTCTGCAGGAGTGGGAAAGCGAGCATTCTTTTCCATTCTCCACAAGGTGAGCCAGAGTCTATTCAGTGGGCACGTAGCCACCCCTCCTCAACCAGTCCAGGAGACTTCAGAGGTTGCTGAGGTCCCTGCCCACACTCACTCCTTCCCCCTTTGTGTGGCCTACATGCACAGGTAAGGGGTAATTTTCATCTCTGCTCTTCCACTTTTAGATGTATATCATCCATCTCTGAAAAGCTAACTTAAGGGAGAATGTGTAGAGTTATTCCACTGCAAGAGATACCAGGGGAAAATCAGTGTTTCCCTTAGTGCTATTTATTCTATAATTACATTATTACCAAAACAAAACCAAGGAAATAAAACCATTTTCAACTTTAAAGTATAGTACTCTCCATTCTGCCAAATCCCATGAGAACCAGAAAGATCACAGTCCGGGGGGTTTTCTTCCCAACTTAGAATCTTGTATTTGCCTATCTCAAAATACTAAACAACTCTTTCAACTAAAATTGCTTCCACAAGAGAAAGTCGAGTACACTAAAGTTGAAAAGATGAAGTGCAATCTACATTCAACTTATTGGATGTTGAAGATCTTAAAGAGTACTTGAACATTGTTTTGTTCTTATTCCATCAAACAAATGCTTCCAACCCTACAGAAGAGGGGGGAGAAAAAGAAAAGTCACAGGAAATCATGCCTCTGTTTTTCCTATTATTTGACCTTGGACTTGAGGTGGGGAAGCTACTTAAAGTATCAAGTGACCTTTCCAAACTGTATGAAGCAATCCCCATAGTACTTTTCCTTTGTCAGAAGGTTGTGATACAAAGGCATTTGCTAAAATTTATTTTATGTATCTATTCATCATTTTTTGACTTTACTGATGAATATAGAAAGTAAGGCCAAATGTCTATTAGAAAAAATCTAATATCTACTTAGCTGAAAATCTGCTCCCACTAAATCTGATTTTATATAAGCTTTCTGACCCCTCCCCCCAAAAAAGTAATTTCATTTTTGTTTTGGGGGGATGTAAAAGTAATTAGTGAAATGAGCAAACTATAGCCTGGTGCATTGAGCTGTCTGTGGTACTGAAAAAATGACACCAAAGCTGAAATGTACTGAGCTAAGTTCTTACAAAGCCTCTCCATCACACTATTTTAATTCAAGCACTTCTGTCCATGACTCACCTGAACCATCTATTTTGATAGACTGTGTATAAACATTTTATAAAAGGTCACACTGACTTGCTTTCCAAGGTTCTCCATGGAAATGTCAGGGCCTCCCCAAGCTTCGTTAAAGCAATTCCGGTGGGCAGAGAGCCAGAACATTGGCTATAACACTTACTTTTCCTGAATGCAGTAAGAAATCCTACCATGTACCAGAAACCCATGCTAGCTAGCTCTCACTATCCAATCATCATACTGCTCTGCTAAAAAGAAAAAGAGGAAGTGTCACATTAGACTGCATGCTATGCCCAAGAACATGCTCTGAACAGCAGCATAAGCCCTGCATTGAGTTCCTTAACTCAAAGCTAATCTATATACTTAGAATTCTTAATAGTAAACTGAGAAGTACCGATTTGCTTAAAACTTATGAAAGAAGTACATCTATAGCAGTGACATCAATAAGTTAAAAAGGGGTCAGTTCATCATTTTCCACACATGGATACATTAGCCTATGCACTTGATTTTACTGTGTTTCAGAGTGAACTATTTCAGCAGCAATCACTGACTACTCTCTGGATAAATTAGAACATGTTTTTTCTGGTTCTTGATTTCCAGCTCAGGGTCTCCACATTTATTTGGTCCTTTTCCATTTCATATTTTTAAAAAAGCATCTCAGGTAAGAATTTGGAACTTCAGCTTGAGGAAAACAAAAATCACTCTAGATTAAACACTGAATGTAAAAGCTACATCCAAAACAACTAAATGATATTACCTGAGCATCCATTTTGAAATTATCTTAAGTGTGGTTGGTTTAGCAGAAACCATGTATCAGGTCAGATAATTCCAATTATAAAAATATAACTTTTTGTGATGTTTATGTTGCCCCAACAATAAAGAGGTTCACTGTGCTTATAACCCTTAGAGGGGGAATTCATGTCTTCATTTTTATCACCCGTGCTCTTCGTACTCTAATCAATATATCTATGCATTTGTATAACAGAAATGGTCCTCAAAATTAGCCAGGGGTGGAATTCTTTCAAGTGTGAAATGATCTTTAAAAATATGACTTCTTTTATTTGCATTACTTTCTCTAAGTTTTAAGAGTTCTAATATGCTATCAAAAATTTTTTACACCACGTAATTAACATCTGGCCAATGTTAATGGCCAACGTTTGGTCCTCACAAACTCCTATAAGTTATTTCAAAAAAATCTCCCCATAATTCTTAAAAGGTTAGCATTTTCAGGAAGACACTTTGTTCTTGGTGTTAATACCATCAAATGTCCTCCGCCTTGAATGCTTGTTTTGCTGTGTGTTTTTCAGAAGGAACAGGAATAATACGAAAGCTGATGTTTAATTAAGAAAAAAAACAAAACAGCAAGGTCTCTTTCTAGGGTGGATTAAATAAAACTACTCTGGTCTTGAAGCCAAAAAAAAAAATTAAATTACTTGATTTTTATAAATACCTAAGAAGATTTTAGAAAAACCGTTTAAGTCTAACCCTATTCAAATACCAAATGTATGGATTTAGAGAGGAACCACAGACAAAGACATGTCCACGTTCAGGGTTGCTAACAAGCAGTAGCAGAGTGCAGCAGGAAGCATTCTGGGTGGAAGCTGGGAGGACAGGCCTGGTCACGCTCTGCACTGTCTAACTGTGGAATCTGGCAAGCTGGTCACCTCTTCTGACTGCAGGTACCTCATCTGTAAACCAAGTCAAAGGGCCATTAGACCTATTTTGTTCCCTAGCCTTAAGTGTCTACCCTTCAAGTCAAAATGAAAAGATACTCTCATGATGCTTAAGTTACATTTTAGTATTACTTTAAAATGTTTGAAAGAATCTCAAAAGCCCACAATCATTAGTGCTGAATTAAAGATGTGTAATTATTTAATAGTAAACTGAGGAGTAATTAAAGATGTGTGAATTATTAAAATTTTAAAGGGTCCAAACGCGTTTGCCTTGTTTTGGCAGTGCAGTTTTATTACTTACCTCTAAATATTCTCACTCTTTCTAATTCTTATTCTCTATCCTCCTTCCTTCAAAATCACACTTTTCAAAGTCTTTGCAAATTTGAAAGCATGATGAAGTAATTTCTCCCCCCTCATGTGCGGTCATGTGTATCTTTATTTTGCTTGAGCAATAGTTAAAATTGGTTTCTTCCATATTTAGTACGTTTTTGCAAATTACTAACTTAAAATTAATTTAACTTATAATTAATACTAAGTTATTTAAATTCAACGGCAACTCCTAAAGGAAAGCAGCCTAAATTCGAGGGTTTAATAGTTCCACCAAATGCCTAACACCTGATCCAAAAAAAATCAGAAAAAGCATATTAGTGTAAGTTCTAAACTGGAAAATCTCAATCTCTCTTAATTTTTGAAAACTCTAGTTATTTTATTCCCAAACCTTAACATTCCTTTAACTGAAAGCTACAGCAAAATAAACAACTTAAAAGACAACCCATGAATTTTAGACGGACTATTCTGAAATGGTAACAGTCAAATCTAACAATAGAGTTCCTGGCTACATTTAAACAAAACAAACATTTTCCTAACAAGTTCACTCACAAGGGCAGTGGCCTTTGCTCTTAAGTGACATTTTTAATAAATAATGTAATGATTGTACCTGAAAATCTACCAAACTACCAGATATACAGAATTTGTATTCTTAATTTACAACAGATTTTTTCCTTCAATTTTACAGTAAGATATAGAAAAGGTTAGAGTTTTCTTCCTGTCTTATTGATATACATTAGCAAGGAATATCACGGGCCTATTTTCTTCTCTAAGCTACAGTTATGGAAGGTGATACACATGGGCACAATCTTCCATAATGACCCACCCATCTTGTTAAATGTTTATTAGACAAGAATACACATTTACCTGGCGGACTAAGGCTAGTATATAACTGGCCTTGAGCAAAACAAATACAGTGACTGATATGGAGAAGTAGATCTACCTAAAGAAGAGAGGGGAAAATCTGAAAGGCTTAACAAATACATCCTGGAAACTACTGCACATTTACATGCTGCACTGTTTGTTTTGTTTTTAACTTCTTGAAAGAACAGGTCAGGTGCTAAGGTAAGAATACAGCGTGTGTCTTCTGTAACCTCAAGCAAGGACACGAGAGCTTGGAAAAAGCGTTTGCTGCCTTGCACTTCCCCCGGCTGGAGTCATTCATAAACAGCAGAACCCCGAAGTTACCTGTATTTCCCTGGCGTGGTACACGATGATCAGACCGAGCAGGATGATCGTGGAGAGACTGATAAGGCATTTCAGAGCTAAGGAATACAGCGACGCCTGCAACACAGACAGAAGCACTTTTAAAAAAAAAAAAAAAAAAAAGAAGCACTTTTAACCACCTTTAAGATCCGGGGGGTCGGTCAATCCCCAGCAAGGGGACCTGAATTCCCAGGAGGAGGATGGGGGTAGGGGCACCTGTCTCGGCTCTGTGATCTGTCAGATCACTTGGCCTCACAGGAAAGTGAGAGAGGAGATCCCGGAAGGCCAAGCAGCGGGGTCCTCGACAACACAGACCCAAGCGCAGCTTGTGGCTCTCAAAACCCGAGAGGAAGTTATCCTTGAGTTTAAGCGCTTGGGTTTGAAAGGGGCCTCCGACATCGTGAGCACCAGGAGAGGAACAGAGCATGCTTTCCTCACCGACTCCTGAAATCACTTCTTCAACGTGCCCAAACTCGCTGGGCATTCACTGCCTCCAGAACTTTGCGCGCGGAAAAGCTTCCTCTCCAGAGTTGCCTTGCGGATTACGGGAGCGAGTCTCAGCGGTGCTCGCCGTCCCGGCGGGCACCTCCGATTGTCCGGGAAAAGCTTGGAACTGGCAGGCAGAGAGTTCCCACCAGCGCCCATCCCAACCACCCGGTGTCCGGCTCTGCGGCCCGGGAACGGTGAGCAAAGGGCTGGAGCACTTACCTTGTCGTAGGCGCCCCACGACAGCTCGGTCTCGATGACCATGACCACGATGCCGAACATGCCGAAGATGAGCGCGTAGTCGCTGAGCCGCTTGCGCTTCTCGAACAGGGCGCGCCGGTGGCCCAGCTTGTAGCCGATGTTCTGGTTCTTCTTTTTGCTGGACTTGGTGCCACCGCTGCTGCCATGCCCGCTGCCACCGCCGCCGCCGCCTCCAGCGCTGCCTCCGCCGCCGGCTCCGTAGAGCGCCAGGTTATTGGAGTTGTTGTGCTCCGGCTTAGATACCACGATCTCCGGGGCTGAGGACGAAGCGGCGGCGGCCGCGGCTGCAGACGGGGAGGACGCACCGCCACCTCCTCCGACAGACGCCGGGGGCTGTAGGGGCTGTGCCTCGGAGTCCATCTCGTGCAGGTTCCGGCGGGACGCGCTCAAGTTGCTGAGCGGCCGCATGACGCCCCCGTTGTACCTACAGCTGCTCATGGCTATTTCGGTGAAGGGGTTGCTCTCGCGGCGCGCCTGGGGCTGGCTGTGCTGGTGGTGCGCCGGGTGCGGGTGGTGGTGGTGGTGGTGGTGGTGCGAGAGCGGGGGCCCGGAGCCCAGGCTGCCGAGGCTGCCCGTGGGGCTGGCGGCGGGCTGCAGGCTGTGGCACTGGTGGTACTGGGAGGCGGACGCCGGCTGCTGCGCGTACTGCTGCCGGAGCGCACTGGCATGGCTGGACGGCGTCAGCTCGCTCACATTGAGCTGGCTGCCCCGGCGCGACGAGCAGCAGCAGCAGCACGAAGAGCCTGACAGCGGCGAGGAGGTACGGGTCCGGAAGGCGCCGCCGGGCGAGGAGGTGCGGAGCAGCAGGGACAGGTTATCCCCCGCCCCCGCCCCCGGGGCACCGGAGGAGGCGCAGCTGTTGCACCGGAGGCATGGGCTGCTGCCGCCGCTGCCCTGCTGCTGGTGCGCGAGGTGCGGGGGGTGGTGAGGGTGCGGGAGGGGCGCGAAGGGCGGGCACGGCTTGTCCTGGCTCTGCTGCTGCTGCTGGCAATGCAGGTGTGAGGAGAGCGGTGGCGGTGGCGGCTGCTCTGAGAAGAAGCCGCGCTGGAACTGCAATGGGGTTTCCATGTCAGGGCTGTTAAAGCTGCAGGGAGACCAGGCGGTGGTGCACCCTGCGCAATGCGTTATGGTAGGGAGCGGAGACTCCTGCTGCTGGTGCGAGGAAGGGCCCATGCCGGCTCCGGTAGAATCCAGGCGGCGCGTCCAATTGGTTGGGCTCACCAAAACAATGGGCATGACATCACCTGCGGGGACCAAGACTGAGTTTGCAGTGCGCGCGGTTTAGGGGAGCGTGTGAGAGAGAGAGAGATGGGGGCGGGGTGGGGGGGAGAATCCGCAGGATGAAAACCCTCGGAAGCGCAGGCCAGGACAGGGTGAGGGCGGGGGTTCCACCTGCTGATTGGGAGCACCCGTGAGCACCACCAGGTAGTGCAGCGGGTCTGCAGAGAGAGGAGGGAAAAAAAGGCGTCCCCTCCTTCCCGTGCCACCACCCCCCTAACTAGTGCCGGACGCGTAGTCTAGATCCCCTGCACCGGGCACTGCAGCACGTTGAGCCACCCCAGCCAGGGGGTCAGGCGAGGGAACAGTGCGGAACCCGGGCCACTCCTCCACCGGCATGCACGCCTCTTAGAGCTGCAGAACAGCAGCCTCCTCGCCCCACGCCCACTTCTCCCTAATTGTCCCGCTGAGAGTGGGCTGCCGGCTGCCCGCCAAATAACTGCGGGGGCACCCGCTTTGGAGAGAAAAAGTTTGACGACTAGCTAAGCCAGTGCAGCAGGGCTTAGTGAGAACCCCGGGGCCTGAGCCCCTGTTTGGCCGCTGCGAGACCCGAACGGGCCCGGCTAACCGATCTTCCCCCACGCCGCTGGTCTCTGGCGCCGGGGAGTCGGGATTGGCTGCGCGGTGCTCTCGCCCTAATGCGCAGCGGCGCGGGTAGGGTTAACCTCCTTGGCGCCTGGGCCTGGGGAGGATGGGGGCGGGGCCGGAGGAGGGGATCCCCTTCGTCCGCGGGAGGAGCCCGCGCGGGCTTCCCGGGTCCCCCTGGCGGGGGCGGAGGGCTTTCCCCGCCACTGCTTGCTCACATTTGCGCCTTCTGCAGAACATGAGGGGCTGGCGCCCCCGGCCGCCAGGTCCTGGGCTACGGCGCTCACGCCCTCTGGCCGCCCCAGTGGGTAGGTCCGCGGGCTTTTCCTGCCATGGAGAAGAGGTTTGCTCGAGGGGCTGGGGAATGCTCAGCGACCGCCGGCCACCAGCTTGTCTTCTGTTCTTCCTCCTCCACACCTGCAGCACAGACACAAAGCAAAGGCAGATCACTGTGGCGCAAACACCTAGCATCTTCTGTGCCAAGCCCTGACTGCGGCGGGGGCGGCGGATGGAGAGGGGCCTGGCGCTGGCTGATTCACACCGGCAGTCATAGCCTGGCTAGGAAATTATTAATAATAACTCGGACTGAATAATAGCTGCCTGGGGACAGTGCTGGAGTTTTGCTAGAGTTAGGTGTAATATTTATTTATTTGCTAATAAACTAATAAAAATTACGCTTTGTGTCTCACTAATTTCTCGTGATGTGCCCTTCTTTTGGGCGATATACTAACACAAAGCGGTAGGGGACCCTTTCAAGGGTTCGTTGTTACTGCTCCATCTTAAGTCATTATCGTTTGTATTTCTTTGTAAGTTGAGATTCCCGTCTCCAGAAAAGGGAATGAAATACACTGGCCAGTTGAATATTTGTTTCCCTTTTAAATCGTGATTTTAAAGCATGATTTGTATGATAGAAGTTAACGAGTTAGAAATTAAAGTGAAAGCCGATCACCCTCATTAGGTAATTGGAATTCTCAGCTGGATCCAATTTCTTGATATTCTACTCGGCAGCTACCCTGAAGTTGCTTACCACGTACCTGCTCCTAAGAGAGAGTTTGCGTTTTCAGTGCCTTGGAGTGAATAATTCATTTTAGGATAGCCTTTGGATATGAGTTAAGCAATTTTAATTTTTTGTGCATGCAAGTAAACAGATCCAGAAGAAAAAAAGGGAGAGGGTTGCTTTTAATCCCATAGAACTTGCATTTCTCTGTAGTCTTCGTCAAAAATAGAATTTGAATGGCTAAAAACTGGAGACAGCATTTTATTTTTATATTCCATTATGATTTTTGGTAACTTAATAAAACTTGTTTAGAATTTTGATCATAGAATCTTTGTGGTAGCAGAGTAGATCTGCATGAATTGTGTGGTGAACATGACTATTAAAAACAATTCTAATGAGTAATTTGAAATTACAATGAAAGCTTCCAAATTAAAATATTTTCACCTTCTGGTGTGAAACAAAATTCAACTCAAGCACAAAATACATTCATTTTCACTTTATAACAAATTATATGAGCTTCTTCTCATCGTTATACATAGCTGACTAAGTGAAAAAGTTTGACTCATCCCTCCAAACCTAAATACATCAAATACATTTATCACGGTAAATTAATACTTTCATTAGCCTTTGGTAAATTTTGTTGAACGACTACATCAATCCCCTCTCCAAATATCACAATAATTGTTACCAGCACAAAATTAGATATAAGGTTCTAAAGTTATTAAAATGTCATTCTAAAGAGTAATGGCTGCAAAAAACCACGAAAAAGTAATGGCTGCATCTTCTATTGTCAAACTGACTTTCTCAAATAGCAAATTCAAAGCTTCAAGTTCCATAGATAAAATAACAGGGAAAAAATTATTGTATCTTTTGCCATGTATATCTCTATGCCTTAGTACCGGATTAGGTGCAGTGCCTTTAGTCATGTAGAAACAGAGTGTTTGCTGAGATTTACGACAATGATGGAGTTAACCACTGCTCACAGAGGGGGATCAGGGGAGGAAAGGGTGCACAAGGTAAGAAAGAAATGGAGATTTGGCAAACAAAATGAGGAGCTGTCAGAATACCAAAACTCAGATTACCAGTGCTTCCACCTAGCCAGTGCCTTACAAAAGCTCATGAAATAATATAGTAATGTAAAACCCACTGTGATGGAGAAAGAGGAGAGCAAGTCAGTCAGATATTTATCATCTTTCTGTTTCAGGGAATCATCTGGTCACACACACTCAAAAAATCTTCTTGCTAATAAATGTCTGTATTTGGAGAGTACAATAATCCACTATTAGTATGGTGATGAAAAGCGACAAGATGCCCCGACAACTTTGTTTTACTTTTAGCCTGAATCCTCATAACTTTATTGTTTGGGGCATTTTACACTATTGGGTTATGACAGGGGCACATTTAAGAAGTTCTCCTTTTCATCAATCCTCTTTTCTTTATAAAATTAACAAATAGATTTTAAGCTTATCTGTAAACTTTTCATATAGCATACCATAATTTTGCTTTTTTTCCCCATATATAGGATTATAGATGCAACATGTGAAGTTAAGCAGTTAGAACAACAAAGACAATATTCTTCCATGTGGATAGTACTTAGCACATAGTAAACACTCATTTATATTTGTGAGAGTGAGGAGGGAAGGAGAGGAAGAGAATTACAAAAGATTGAAAGAAAGGCGACAATACAAGGGCCTATAACCTCCAATAATAAGCTCTTGGAAAATTGCATGTGCTTCTCTTTCTGTCATTAAGATATATAAGTGCTGGAATTTCTCTAGTTTAACACCAGAGGTCATACTCATCCACAAAATACATTTCAAATACTATCAGTTAAATACCTTTATTTCCAGTGTCACATTCTTGTAAAAATTCCCTGTTTTTTTTTTTCCTTATGGATTAGAAAGATTGCTTTTGAATTTGGATGTTTCTGATCTATCTGCAAAGGCAGTCAGAACAGCTGATGCAGGGGTCCAGGGCATCTGTTTCCCACACTGAGTGCTCTGAGGGATACTTTGACCTACACAGTAAATGTTTTTCTGGGATTTTCTTTTTTCTTTGCCTGGTTGAGTAAATTATTTGGTGGTGCCAACCACAGGGGTTGTGACAAGACACAGCCTCTCTGAACTCAGTTTGCTTAGCAGTCAGTGCAAATGGGGACTTGGGATAATGTCAGAGTCGCTCCTTGCTTCCCGACATGTCTCATGAAAAACACTTCTTCTTAAACCACGTATTGTCATCCTAACTTCATAAGAAATGTACATTTTAGAATATCATTGTTACACGTATTCTTTTGCTTCCACATTATTACTAGAAAGTATCAAGACCTGAATGAGCTTATTGATGATAGTCTTGTTAAGTAATACCACCATTATTCAGGGATTAATTATCCTGTTAGGGCCTATTCATTAACTCTTCCAAATTTGTTTTACCCTTATCCTTGCCTCCTACCATTTCTCAGCTAATTAGCATATCTATAAAAGTCTCAGTAGTGCCAGCAAAAAAAAAAAAAAAAAAAAGATAGAACTTATACTAGTTTTGTTAGCAGAATTGAACAATGTTACACAATTGAATAGGTGAACAGGTTGAAATTATTGACTATAAGTCTTTTTAAAATAGTCTACGGATTACATAAACAAATATCCCTTGGCAACTAGAAACACACATCTGAATCTAAATAGAAAGTCATAAAAAAGACAGTGGATAGCACATTCTAGTTTATAAAGCAGTTTCTCATGTGTTACTTTATTTGCATTTCTCAAGAACCCTATGCAAGGTAGGGAAGTTTTTATGATCATCTCTACTTTACAGGTAAGGATAATCCTGAGATGTGGGCTACCCCAGGTCACACAGCTGGTGAGTAGCAAGAAAAAGCCAGACTTCAAGTACATTCTTCTGAGTCTGTCTGATGAGTCTGTTTAACACTCCTCTAGCCTTTCCTCCATAGCAGAAAAATTACCTATTGACTCTATCAACTCATACAGGTGGTACTCCACTAATAGTCAAGGAATGGACAGCAGTGGCTTATCATTACCATTCACTGCCTTTGAATGACCTCATGAACATATCCTCACTGGCTTGGTTGGGATTCTGAGATTCTTAACTACTGCCCTTTCGTTAACTTCATTTGATCAACAGAATAATTCATGAGGATCTAATACAAGTGTGGATGAAATGGCAGTGCTGTATGCATGCAGGTCCAAGGTACCCAATTAAAAAGTATTAAAAAAATTAAGATTCTACTCTATTCAGACACAGTCTTCTGCTGACTTTGCTGGCAGCCTGGGCATTTCTCATTTTTGCCAATGTCCATAGTAAAAGCTGAAGGCCATTGAAGACTACTTATTAGCACTAACAGAGTCCATTTTGTCTTTTTATGTAATAAGTGAGAAGAAAGAGGCTCAAGCTCTTTGCCCTGTGGCTTAGAGGAACTCTCCTGCAGTCCTGCAGGGATCCAGCCTGGCTCTCGGCTCTTGTGCTCTGGCAGAGTTGTCTTCTCATTGCATCTCCCTTTGTGCCAAAGAGTGAGCAGGGAACCAGAGAAAGGAGGTGGGGCTCTATGCCACAGGCAGAGATAAACCAGTGTGTCTTACAGCAGGAGTAGAGAGTTACCAAAAGTGGGATCAAGGATGTGCAAAACCATTCCTAAGTATGGAAGTCAAAGCTTCCACTTGGTGATCTCCGAAGTTTCATGGTGGCTCAGTGCTCAAACATAATGATGCTACAAAAGTCCTTGAAGTTTGTTTTCCCTCTGAAATCCAATGTATTGTCCCATCATTATTTTCTCTTCTCTTACAGGATTAGGATCCATGATGAATTAGCTCTTTTTTCTCTTTTCCTGTTAATTCCATTCCCATAGGTTATACATCAACCCTCTATGTTTTCCTTTTTCTTTCCTACCTCTTGCCAAACAGGCTCAGGAAATCAATTAATCATCCTTTGTCTATCTTTATATTACTATTTCCCTTTCTGGAACTATTTGTAAATTCCTACTCCCAAATAATTACTTTAGGGCAAGGAGAGAGCTGGTGCCCACTCATATAAAGGTGAAAAGCATGCTTTTCTAAGTAGAATTAAACATAATGTCATCAGCAACAAAACACTCTAAGTGTTGATAAATCTTGAAGTTCCACATATTCATCCTCATCCAATAAGCCAGATTTTTCTTAAAAATGACTTTTATTCTGTGTTGTTGATGTTTTATTTTTTAGCTATAAATTTGGCAGCACTTTTTCTCTATTATTTCTATCCATATGCTACAAAATGACATACATGATACAACATAACAGAAAAAAACACAACAGATATATACTACACAAATATAATGACAAAACACACTATCTGACACAGTGTTTTACCCTTGTTCCTTAGAACGAGTGCTTCTCAAAAATGTTTTAATTAGTCAAAACTATTGGTTACTTTTGTTCACAAGTCAAGTTCTCTTAACAAGGGGTATTTCTTGGCTCTTGTAGCTGCAAATATCATGATTAGGGAAGACTTCAGTGCTGTTTGTTTCAGAGGTTAAGACATCATCAGGTTTCCAGCAACTTTCTTGTCATTGTCCTCCTTCATATATATTGATCAGACTAATTTACTTTATGGTGGGAAAAATGCCTATAGCAATTCTAGGCTTCATATCTACAACCATGCTATCCAGAGGGCAGCAGATCACCCCTGTCCCAACATTCCAACAACTCTCTTAACATATCTATTGAACTATCTCTATTCACCAATAACATGATTTTGTATTTAGAAAATCCTAAAGAATCCACTACAATATATTAGAACTAATAGACAAATATAGCAGACTTCTGGATACAAGATTAATATTTAAAATGTCAATTGTAACCCAAAAAATTGTCAATTATATTTCCCTACACTAGCAATGAGCAATTTAAATATGAAATTAAAAAAAAGTTTAATGTGCAATACAATAAAAAAAGATTAAGAATATATCAACAGAAATGTGAAACTTATACACGAACTAAAAAATATTTTTGAAAGAAATTAAGGAAGACCTAAATAAATGGACATACATCCCATATTAATGAATCAGAAGATTTAATATGGTCAATACTCCCCAAATTGATCTACAGATTCTCTCAAATCTTTATCAAAATACTAGATGATTTTTTTGGAGAACTTGACAAACTGATCCTAAAATTCAAATGGAAATACAGGTAGCACAGAATAGTCAAAACAATCCTGAAAAAGAACAAAGTTGAAGGACTCAAACTTGCTGAATAAAAAGTTACTATAAAGCTATAGTAATCAAGATAATGTATAATGGAATAGGATAGATATATAGATTAATGGAACAGAATTGAGAGTCCAGAACTAAACCTTTACATTTACAGTCAATTGACTTTTGACAGGGTGCCAAGATAATTCAATGGGAACAAAAATAGTCTTTTCAACACATGATACTAGGAAACCTGGATATTCACATGTAAAAAGCAAACTTGGACTTCTTCCTTATACCATACATAACAATTAACTCAAGTAGATCAAAGACTTAAGTGTGAGAACAAAAACTATAAAACTCTTAAAAGAAAGCATATGGGTGAGTCACTATGATCTTGGGTTAAGTAATAGTTTCTTAGACACGACACTAAAAGCATAAGCTACAGAAGAAAAAAAATAGCTACATTGGATTTCATCAAAATTTTGTGCTTCATAGAACACCAAAAGGAGAGTAAAAAGACAATTTACAGAGTGGGAGAAAATATCTGCAAATCAAAGATGTGTGGGACTTGTATCCAAAATATAAAGAACTCTTTCAACTCAATAATGAAAAGAATAAATACCCCAAAGGCAAAGTCTCTGAACAGACATTTCTCCAAAGAAGATATAATAGTGATAAATAAGCACTTGAAAATAAATACACATCATTAGTCACTAGGAAAATGTAAATCCAAACTACAATTAGATACCACTTCATAACCGCTAGGATGCCTTTAATCAGAAAGACATATAATAACAAGTGTTGGAGAGGATGTGGTGAAATTCGAACACTCATACACTGCTGGTAGGAATGTAAAGTGGTACAGCAGCTTTGGAAACCAGTTTGGAAGTGCCTTAAAATACTAAATGTAAAGTTACCATATTACCCAGCAATTCCACTCCTAGGTATATAGTCAAAAGAAATGAAAATATACATCTACACAAAAACTTGCACATGAATGTTTATAGCAGCATTATTTATAATAGCTAAAAATTGGAAAGACTTCAAATGTCTGTCAACTTGGTGAGTGTATAAATAAAATGTGGTATATTCTTACAATAGAATATTATTCATCAGTAAAAAGAAATGAAGTACTGATACATGCTACAACATGGAGAAGCCTTGAAATATGTGAAAGAAAACCAGTCACAAAAGACCACATGTTGTATGATTCTATCTATTGGAAATGTCCAGAATAGGTAAAGCTATAAACAAAAAGTCACGTTGGTGGTTGTCTTATGCTGGGAATGAGGAAGGGGCAGTAAATGGGGATTCATTATTAATGGGTACAGTGTTTCCTACTGATTTAATAAAAACATTTTAAAATTAGATTGTGGTAATAGTCATATAACTCTGTGAATATATTAAAAATCATTGATTTGTACACTTGGAATGGGTGAATTGTACAGTATATGAATTGTATCTCAAGAAAGTTGTTAAAAACTGATGAGAGAAATAAATCCCCAAACAAAACTGAATGCTAAAATGGAAGTATCAATTTAAAATGAATAGTGCCAAAGCAACATTACATAAAAGTAGAGAGGAGCAGGAATAAGTTTCCTAAGTGACATGAGTGACTATTAGCTATGAATTTTAGGGAATTTGAGGATTCAAAATTTTTTTCTCTGAGCCTCTATCTAAATGGCTTAAAAATCCTAACAGTATCATGATTCAATAAATATCCAAGAATTATTTCAGGAGAAAAATGAGCTGTGGCATTATTATTTTAATTGTGGAATGCAGATTTCTCTTACATATAAGTAATAGATCAGGTATATTTTGTACTGAATTCTACAGTTAAAAATCACTGTCATCATATGATCCTAACAGACAGTGTAAAGGAACTAAGACTAAAGCATTCTCTGAAGATGACTTGTAATGGTTACTTGTGACCATTAATTAATTTCTCTGTAATATGTTAGCTCCATCACCCTTCAGTAGTTCAGACAAATACTTATAGCATGATGAGACTAAAGCCTTTTTTAAGAGGTTATCTGGGACAATTTGGGAAGTATACGCTCTTAGTCTTGAGGGTTGGCAGCAAAAGTGCACTCTGCACCCAGCCCACAGCATGTGGTTCAGCTGTTTAAAGCAAATGGCTTAAAGGACTCAGCAGTCAGGAAGACATAGCACAAGGCAGACACTGTGTAGGTGGCAGAGGTTTCATTTGATATTGACAAGTGACTGTAACACCGGGATCAGACTTACTTCAATGCTCACTTTTAAAGAGGCCAGGGGAGTCAGAGGCCCTCTTATGAAAGCCGAGCCAATGCTCAAAGCTGTCTCATGAATGGTTGTCTAGAGGAGCTCAGAATTGGATATTAAATCAGGGGAATGCAATATTCCTGACGATTTCCCATTCTTACATGAAGAACTGATTTGTTCATGGAGTTTCTTGTTTGTTCGTGTCTTTAGACAAGATAAAGGTCATGTTTTTGTTTAAATTTATTAAATACTTTGCTAAAACAGTTTCTTTTTCTTCCCCTTTATTTTAGTGGCCCCATAGATGATGGAAGAAACGATGCAGAAAACAGAACACTTTGTTCTTGAAGATAAATTAAATGCAGTGTACTAAGCCGTTGAAATGAGATTAATCAAAAAGATTTTTCTAGGTTATTAAGCAGAGTTCCAAGATGAAGGACTCTTGTATTTCCTGTTCTAGATTTTAGTATTTTGCTTATCTCAAGATCAGGACTTTGGAGAACAACAGAGAGAACAACAATTTTAAAAATGAGCTTTACCTACAAGTAGTAAATTCTGACATAATTGATGGGGTGCCACTTGCTACTTTAGCATGCCTGAGTGTTGACTTTTTTTTATTAGATCTCCACTCAGAGGGAGGGGTAGAGAAGTTAGTTTTGCTTAGATTCGCTAAAACGGGGCAAGGAAGGGTCTTTCACTTCACTTTTGTCCCTTTCTTTAACAAGTAGCAAAGAAAATATCTTACGTTTGTATGTCTTAGACTTATAGTCCTTAGGAGGCCCTTATGATGTTTTCTTTTCTTTTTCTCATTTTTTTTTCCCCCTGAAGGGACTGTGGATTTTCCTAGGAAGCAGGCTTCATTCTTGAAGGTTTAAAGAGGATCATGGTCTCACAATCTTCAGGAGAAGTCAGAAAATGTGAGAAGGATGAAATCTTTCAGATAACTAACTAGAGAACCCTCAATTCCCAGCAGACCGGAAGAGGAAATTGGTAAGAAGAGGGAACATGAGTTCAAACTTAAATGTAGTAATGGATATGACACAGACTATGTCCTCAAGAAGCTAAAAGGACAAGGTACTCTCTTTCTTTCTTGTTCAATTTCTAAAAACAAGGAAACTTGCTTCAAATAAATGTTCAGAAAAGCTTTCTAAACCTTCTTTATGTAGCTGACCTAACTACTCTTTAAAAACACAACTCACTAGACGTAAGAAGAAAATAAAGGAATACAGTTTTATGATCTTAAGATGGAGAAGGTTTTCCTAAACAATTGCCTACACGCAACAGCCATAAAGGAAAAGACAACTGATTTTATCTTATAGCATTACAAGACATCCATAAGGACCAAAATCAAAAAGATGAGTGCCATATTTAACAGACAAAAGGTTAATATTGAGAAATATGTTTTTAAAAAAGGTCTAAGAATTTGATATGAGAAAAAGAAAAGAAAACTGGACGGAGAAATAAGAAAAGGATATGAACAAGCAATTCAAAGAAGATGAAATGTGAATGGTCCAAGAAAGCAAAAAAGACCTCTGAATAATCAAGGAAATACAAATTGAAACAATTTGCATTTCCGTTAGACTGAATAATACTGTATAATGCATTGGTAAGGATGCAAGACACCAGCTTTTTCATACACCATAGATAGAAGTGTAAACTGGTAAAGCCTGTTTGAAACCAATTTGACAAGACCCCTCAAAATGTTAAATGAGCAACATCTTTTCAGTTAACAAGTCCACTAAAAGGAACCTATTCTTTAAAAATATTTGCATGTGTGCACAAACATATATTTACAATGATGTACATCATAGGAAAACAAAACAGAATAAAATAAATGCCCATCAAAAAGCATCCTATAGTAGTTTCTTTTTTAAGGATAAGACCTATACGTAGAGGATGAATAAGACCTATAGAATTATCACCAGTACTCTTATCATTAAATCAAACAGAACAAATCATACAGTATGATCACAAATATAAAAATTATATGCTTCTATCTGTATATAAATTCATAGGATGGAGGCCATCAGGATTGTAGTGGTAAGTGTGGAGGTGTACATGTGGCTGTGGGCATGAGGGCAGTTTTTAGGTGTTGCTTACTGGGTGAATCTTAAACAATGAATACATTTTTGAAAATACAATAAAAAGAAAGAAAGGAAAATAAGCCCATATTGCTCAGGCATGTGAACCTATCCCTTCCCGATCTCTTAGATGCCCACCACTGTATTTCCCCATATTGCAACAAATGATTCCTCATCCCAATTAGTATAAGCTTCATGGGAGGTGTCCAGTAAGTGTTTATTGAATTAATAATTAAATCCATAAATTTAAAGTTGTTGCCTTAGGAAAAAAAAGTAAAACTAGAGGCTGTGCAAACATCCAAGAATCAGTCTTGTTTCTTTATTTACTGATGTATCAAATTAACTAGTGAACTTATAGATGTGAACTTAATTTTTGCTTTGCTTTGTTTTGCTTCATGGAAAGGAAACTCTACCGCGGTCTTTAATCAAGGTTTCTAAATGCCCTGCGTTGGTTGTCCATGAACTCCAGATGGCATTTTCCATCCCAGGGTTAATTAGGCCTCCACTGAAGTCTTTCTATGTCTCCAAAATGGAAATGGTTGTAATCATGTGGGCAACAACTGTGCCAGAATCAGATTCTAGCTATCAGATTTTTATAGGGTAAGAGTAAAACTAGAGATGAACCACAGATTGGGCCCAGTTTTACCAATGAGGTAGCTGCGTATTTACCTTTTGGGGGTAAATGATCTTTTTGGCCTTCAGGCAAACTAAAGTAACAATATCCTAAACTTTGCTACAAAAAGTTAATTCCACTTAACTCTCTGGAACTATTTCATCTATCACTGTTGAGGGGGAGATGGAGGTGGTCACGGTCATGTGGCAGCAGAGGCTCTCTATAGGGTTAAAAATCTTCTGCCTTTATTTTATGTGAACAGCAAGTATAAAAAAATCATTTTTTTCTATAATTCATGCTAAATGAGAACTATGGGCAAAAAACCACACACCATTAGCTTTTCAAGAAATCAACAAAAATATAGAAATTGAATCAAGAAAGTCTTATAGAAACTAAAATATAAAAGGTAAAACTGATAGTTCAGGGAGCTGAAAATAGTAAGGCCACATGCAAGTAATAAATAAACAACCTTTCCAAAACTATAATCATTGCAAATATAATGTTTCCAAGTAATACCTGTGAGGAATTTTGTACTCCTTAATTAAATGTATTTTAGACTCACTTTTTTTACTCTTCTAACTTCATTTGCTCACAAATATCTCCTGACATAATAGGACTTTGATTAAAGAAGTTTAAAACACACTCATAATGCAACTGCTACTCACATTTTCATCACCCCCTCCAGTGAATTTTGATATATGTGTTTGTATATATATCATATATGAATATCATTGTTTATCACAATTTCTTGCAGTCTTTGTCATTCCCTATCTCAACTGCTGTTTTGATTTAAACTCCCTTTAGTGGGGCATGCTCTCAAAATCCTTACATGCCTGAGATGTCCTTTTATTTTCAGATGAATAAAATATCAATATATTCTGGTTATAGGTTCTTAGAATGGAGTCATTTCCTCTAAGTAGCCAACATATGTTACTTCACTATATTCTAGTTTCTAGCATTGCTATTGAGAATTCATATGCTAGTTTGTTTTCCTTTCTAATGAAAATAACCATTAGTCCCTTTATCTAGAATCTTGCAATATTTACTTATATTCTTGGAGTTCAGGAAATTTTGATGGGGTATATTTAGATGCATGTGTGTTTTCCCCACCATTAATTCTTCTACAGCCTTGATGAGTCAGTCTAAAGGCTATAGCCATTCTGTAGCTCAGGGTATTTTTCTTCTATTATTTATACTTCAACTGTTATTTTTCCTTTTTCTAGAATACTAATTAATAACATATTTTGTATCCTAGATATGTCTTCCAAATCATTTATTTTTTTCACTCAGGGTTCCAATTATTTTGTATTTTTGCCTGTGTTTTGAGATACAGTTTCCATTTAATCTTCCAGGATGCTAGTGTGATACTCATCATACACATTCTTACTTTAAGTCATTTTATTAAATCATTAAGTTTTTTAAATCATGCTTTAAATTTCAAACTCTCTCCTGGAGAGTTCTCATTATGATTTTTAAGCTTTTTATTTTGAAATAATATTAGACTTATGAAAAATAGTATAGAGTTCTACCTACTCTTCATTCAGCTCCCCTTAATGTTAACATCTTATACAACAAATATGCTTATTAAAACTAGGAAGTTAACACTGATACAATTCTATTAACTAAGCTAAGATCCTATTTAAGCTTCATCAGTTTTTCCACAATTATCACTTTTTTTTATGGTCCAGGAACCAATCCAGAAACTTTGTACCTGAGATTTCCTCGAAATCCTATCTGTCCTACTTATTTCAGTCACAGCTGAAAAATGATGTATTCAGGTCACAAGCTTCCTTTTATTCATTTCTACTTATGTACATTTATGCATTAATATTTTTAGAATTAGGGAAATATTAATTATTATATCTCAATACACATAACATACACATTGTAACCAAATACAGATAACAAGTCAGTTATATAGCACTCTCTTACTAAGCAACCCATCTTTCCAGAATTTAGCCAAAGACTAGGAACAAACTACAGCCTTTAGGAGCCAAAATGAAAGCCTGTGCTGGTTATTCCTAAACAAGCCTTCAGATTTTCTGTAATCCTGATTGTCTGATTTCCATATAAAAACCTTTAAGACTAAGAAAAAAGATTTATTGAGTCTGATAAATTGAAAATAGCAAGAAATTGAGAGGTGACAACTAATTGCTTGGGAACCTACTTAATAGTCAATTTATAAACAAAACTTAACACATTAAGAGGCAGACAACATAAGGACTCAAAAAACACAATATGGGGTAAGTGGTCTTCCATACTTGAATAATCCCTAGTGTCTTCCTTGAATCCAAAATAAGGTGAATGTATGTTTTTTTAATTGAAGTATAACTGATTTATAATATTGTGTTAGTTTCAGGTATACAGCAAAATGATTCAGTTATGTATATATATACTTTTTCAGATTTTCCATTATAGGTTATTATAAGATATTGAATATAGTTCCCTGTGCTACACAGCAAACATTTGTTGCACGATCTATTTTAAGTACTATTAGTAGTTTGTACCTGTTAATCCCATACTCCTAATTTATCCCTCCTCCTCCCTTTCCCCTTTCCCCTTTGGTAACTGCAAGTTTGTTTTCTACATTTGTGAGTCAGTTTCTGTTTTGTATATAGATTCATTTGTATTATTTTTTAGATTCCACGTATGTGATATCACATATTTATCCTTCTCTGACTTACTTCACTAAGAATAATAATCTCTAGGTCCATCCATGTTGCTGCAAATGGCAATATTTCTTTCTCTTTATGGCTGAGTAATATTACATTGTATATATACACATCTCCTTTATCCATTCATCTGTTGATAGGTACTTGGGTTGTTTCCATGTCTTGGCTATTGTAAATAGTGCTGCTATGAACATTGGGGTGCATGTATCTTTTTAAATTAAAGTTTTCACCTTTTCTGAATATATGCCAGGAGTGGGATTGCTGGATCATATGGTAGCTCTATTTTTAGATTTTAAAGAAACTCCATATTGTTTTCCATAGTGGCTACACCAATTTACATTCCTACCGACAGTGTAGGAAGGTTCCCTTTTCTCTACATTCTCTCCAGTATTTATTATTTATATAGATTTTTTTTGATGATAGCCACTCTGACTGGTGTGAAGTGATACCCTGTTGTAGTTCTGATTTGCATTTCTCTAATAATCAGCAATGTTGACCATCCTTTCACATGCCTGTTGGTCATCTGTATATCTCCTTTGGAGAAATATCTATTTAGGTCTTCTGCACATTTTTTGATTAGGTTATTTTTTTCAATATTGAGTTGTATCAGCTGTTTGTATATTTTGGATATTAACCCCTTGTCGGTCGCAATGTCTGCAAATATTTTCTCCATTCTGTAGGTTTTCTTTTCATTTTGCTAACAGTTTCCTTTGCTGTGCAAAAGCTTTAAAGTTTGATTAGGTCCCATTTGTTTATTTTCGATTTTATTTCTTTATTCTTGTTTTGGGAGACTCATCTAAGAAAACATTGCTATGATTTATGTCCAAGAATGTCCTGCCTATATTCTCTTCTAGTTTGATGGTGTCATGCCTTATATTAAGTCTTTAAACCATTTGAGTCTATTTTTGTATATCTTTAAACCATTTGAGTTTATTTTTGTATATGGTGTGAGGGAATGTTCCAATTTCATTGACTTACATGTAGCTGTCCATCTTTCTCAACATGATTTGTTGAAGACATCGTCTTTTCTTCACTGTATACTTCTGCCTCCTTTGTTGTAGATTAATTGACGATAGATGTGTGGGCTTATTTCCAGGCTCTCTGATTTTTTTTTTTTAATCAACCAGCTGACACTGGAATTTTTTTTTTTTTAGATTCCATATATATGCATTAGCATATGGTATTTGTTTTTCTCTTTCTGACTTACTTCACTCTGAATGAGTCTCTAGGTCCATCCACCTCACTACAAATAACTCAGTTTCATTCACTTTTATGGCTGAGTAATATTTCATTGTATATATGTGGCACATCTTCTTTATCCATACATCTGTTCATGGACACTTAGGTTGCTTCCATATCCTGGGTAGTATAAATAGAGCTGAAATGGACATTTTGGTACATGACTCTTTTTGAATTATGGTTTTCTCGGGGTATATGCCCAGGAGTGGGATTGTTGGGTCGTATGGTAGTTCTATTTTTAGTTTTTTAAGGAACATCCATATTGTTTTCCATAGTGGCTGTATACATTTACATTCCTACCAACAGTGCAAGAGAGTTCCCTTTTCTCCACACCCTCTCCAGCATTTATTGTTTGTAGATTTTTTGATGATGCCCATTCTAACTGGTGTGAGATGATGCCTAATTGTAGTTTTGATTTGCATTTCTCTAATGATTAATGATGTTGAGCATTCTTTCAAGTGTTTGTTGGAAATCTGTATATCTTCTTTGGAGAAATGTCTATTTAGGTCTTCTGCCCATTTTTGGACTGGGTTGTTTGTTTTTTTGATATCGACCTGCATGAGTTGCTTGTAAATTTTGGAGATTAATCCTCTGTCAGTTCCTTCATTTGCAAATATTTTCTCCCATTCTGAGGGCTGTCTTTTCATCTTGTTTATAGTTTCCTTTGCTGTGCAGAAGCTTTTAAGTTTCATTAGGTCCCATTTGTTTATTTTTGTTTTTATTTCCATTTCTCTAGGAGGTAGGTCAAAAAGGATCTTGCTCTGTTTTATGTCATAGAGTGTTCTGCCTATGTTTTCCTCTAAGAGTTTGATGATGTAAGGCCTTACATTTAGGTCTTTAATCCATTTTGAGTTTATTTTTGTGTATGGTATTATGGAGTGTTCTAATTTCATTCTTTTACATGTAGCTTTCCAGTTTTCCCAGCACCACTTATTGAAGTGGCGTTCTTTTCTCCATTGTATATTCTTGCCTCCCTTATCAAAGATAAGGTGAGCATATGTGCGTGGGTTTATCTCTGGGCTCTCTATCCTGTTCCATTGATCTATATTTCTGTTTTTGTGCCAGGATCATACTGTCTTGATTACTGTAGCTTGGTAGTATAGTCTGAAGTCAGGAAGCCTGATTCCGCCAGCTCTGTTTTTCTTTCTCAAGATTGCTTTGGCTATTCGGGGTCTTTTGTGTTTCCATACAAATTATGAAATCTTTCGTTCTAGTTCTGTGAAAAATGCCAGTGGTAGTTTGATAGGGATTGCAGTGAATCTGTATATTGCTTTGAGTAGTAGAGTCATTTTCACAATGTTGATTCTTCCAATCCAAGAACACAGTATATCTCTCCACCTATTTGTATCATCTTTAATTTCTTTCATCGGTGTCTTATAATTTTCTGCATACACGTCCTTTGTCTCCTTAGGTAGGCTTATTCCTAGATATTTTATTCTTTTTGTTGCAATGGTAAATGGGGGTATTTTCTTAATTTCACTTTCAGATTTTTCATCCTTAGTGTATAGGAATGCAAGAGATTTCTGTGCATTAATTTTGTATCCTGCTACTTTACCAAATTCATTGATTAGCTCTAGTAGTTTTCTGGTAGCATCTTTAGGATTCTCTACGTATAATATCATGTCATCTGCAAACAGTGACAGCTTTACTTCTTCTTTTCCGATTTGGATTCCTTTTATTTCTTTTTTATCTCTGATTGCTATGGGTAAAACTTCCAAAACTATGTTGAATAAGAATGGTGACAGTGGGCAACCTTGTCTTGTTCCTGATCTTAGTGGAAATGGTTTCAGTTTTTCACCATTGAGGACGATGTTGGCTGTGGCTTTGTCATATATGGCCTTTATTATGTTGAGGAAAGTTCCCACTATGCCTACTTTCTGGAGGGTTTTTTATCATAAATGGGTGTTGAATTTTGTCAAAAGCTTTGTTTGCATCTATTGAGATGATCATATGGTTTTTCTCCTTCAATTTGTTAATATGTTGTATCACGTTAATTGATTTGTGTATATTGAAGAATCCTTGCATTCCTGGGATAAAGCCCACTTGATCATGTTGTATGATCCTTTTAATGTGCTGTTGGCTTCTGTTTTCTAGTATTTTGTTGAGGAATTTTACATCTATGTTCATCAGTGATATTGGCCTGTAGTTTTCTTTCTTTGTGACATCTTTTTCTGGTTTTGGTGTCAGGGTGATGGTGGCCTCGTTAAATGAGTTTGAGAGTGTTCCTCCCTCTGTTATATTTTGGAATATTTTGAGAAGGATAGGTGTTAGCTCTTCTCTAAATGTTTGATAGAATTTGCCTGTGAAGCCATCTGGTTCTGGGCTTTTGTTTGTTCGAAGAGTTTTAATCACAGTTTCAATTTCAGTGCTTGTGATTGGTCTGTTCATAATTTCTATTTCTTCCTGATTCAGTCTTGACAGGTTGTGCATTTCTAAGAATTTGTCCATTTCTTCCAGGTTGTCCAGTTTATTGGCACAGAGTTGCTTGTAGTAATCTCTCATGATCTTTTGTATTTCTGAAGTGTCAGTTGTTACTTCTCCTTTTACATTTCTAATTCTATTGATTTGAGTTTTCTCCCTTATTTTCTTGATGAGTCTGGCTAATGGTTTATCAATTTGTTGATCTTTTTAAAGAGCCAACTTTTCATTTCATTGATCTTTGCTATCGTTTCCTTCATTTCTTTTTCATTTATTTCTGATCTGATCTTTATGATTTGTTTCCTTCTGCTAACTTTGGGGTTTCTATATTCTTCTTTCTCTAATTGCTTTAGGTGTAAGGTTAGGTTGTTTATTTGAGATGTTTCTTGTTTCTTAAGGTAGGATTGTATTGCTATAAACTTCCCTCTTAGAAGTGCTTTTGTTGCATCCCATAGGTTTTGGGTAATCGTGTTTTCATTGTCATTCATTTCTAGGTATTTTTTGCTTTCCTCTTTGATTTCTTCAGTGATCCTTTTTATGTACTGTTGGATTTGGTTTGCTAATATTTTGTTGAGAATTTTTGCATCTATATTCATCAGAGATATTGGCCTGTAATTTTTTTTTTGTAGTGTCTTTGTCTGGTTTTGGTATCAAGGGTGATGGTAGCTTCATAAAATGACTTTGGGAGTGTTCCCTCTTCTTCAGTCTTTTGAAGTAGTTTGAAAAGAATTGGTATAAATTCTTCTTTATATGTTTGGTAGACTTCCCCAGTGAAGCCATCTGGTCCTGGACTTTTGTTTGCAGGGAGTTTGTTTGTTTGTTTCTTTCTTTTGGTTTTTTTTTTTTTTTTACAGATTCTATTTCACTTTTAGTGATCAGTTTGTTCAAATTCTATGTTTCTTCTTGACTCAATTTTGGTAGGCTGTATATTTCTAGAAACTTGTCTGTTTCTTCTAGGTTGTCCAGTTTGTTGGCATATAACTGTTCATAGTATTCTCTTATGAATTTTTATATTTCTGCAGTATCAGTTATTTCTCCTCTTTCATTTCTTCTTTTATTTGGATCCTCTCTTTTTTCTTCTTGGTGGGCCTGGCTAGAGGTTTTTCAGTTTTGCTTATCTTTTCAAAAAAACAGCTCTTGGTTTTATTGATCTTTTCTATTTTTTTTAATCTCTATTTTATTTATTTCATCTCTTATCTTTATTATTCCTTCTGCTGACTTTGGGTTTTGTTTGTTCTTCTTTCTCTAATTCTTTTAGGTGGTAGATTAGGTTGTTTGAGATTTTTCTTGTTTCTTGAGGAAGGCCTGAATCACTAAGAACTTCCCTCTTAGCACTGCTTTTGCTGCATCTCATAGATTTAGTATGGTTGTGTTTTCATTGTCATTTGTCTTGAAGTACTTTCTGATTTCTTCTTTGATTTTATCGGTGACCCATTGGTTTTTTAGTCTCATGTTGTTTAGCTTTCATGTGTTCGTTACTTTTTTCCTGTTTTTCTTTCTGTGGTTGATTTCTAGTTTCATTCCATTGTGATAAGAAAAGATGCTTCAGAAAATTTCTATACTCTTAAATTTGTTTAGGCTTTTTTTGGTGACTTAGTATGTGGTCTATCCTAGAGAACATTTAATGTGTACTTAAAGAGAATATGTATTCCAAGTCTTTTTTTTGGATGTAATGTCCTGTAGACATCAATTAAGTCAAACTAGCCCATTGTGTCATTGAGGACCTCTTTCACCTTATTGATCTTCTGTCTGGAAAATCTGTCCATTGATGTCAATGGGGGTGTTAAAGTCTCCTACCATTATTGTATTCCTGTCATTTTCTCCCTTTATGTCTGTTATTACTTTCTTTATATATTTAGGTGCTCCTATACTGGGTACATATATGTTAATGGGTATAATATACTCTTCTTGTATTGATCCCTTTGTTATTGTATTGAATATAATGTCCTTCTTTGGTCTTTCTTTATAGCCTTTGTTTTAAAGTCTATATTGTTAGATATGAGTTTTGCTACCCCCACTTTCTTGTCATTTCCATTTACATGAAGTATATTTTTCTATGCCTTCACTTTCAATCTGTGTCTCTTTTGCCCTGAAGTGAGTCTCTTGTAGGCAGCATATTGTCAATTCTTGTTTTTTAAATCCAATCTGCCACTCTATGTGTTTTGATCAGAGCATTTAGTCCATTTATATTTAATGTAGTTATTGATAGGCTTGTACTTATTGCCAATTTAAACCTTGTTTTTCACTTGATTTTGTATTTCTCCTTTGTTTATTTCTTCTTTTTGTTTTTCCTTTTATGGTTTGATGTTTTTCTTTTGTAGTATGCCTGAATTCCTTTCTTTTTGGTGTTTGCAAATCTATTGTATGTTTTTGATTTGTGGTTACCCTAGTTTTCAAGTATGTTGACCCATAGCTATATCTACGTGCTTTAAACTGATAGTTACCTAAGTTCAAACACATTCTCAAAGAGCTACGTTTTTATATTTCCCTCCCCCACATTTTGTGATATTGATGTCCTATTTTACATCTTCATGTTTATCCTTTTGATGTTAATTGTAGTTATAATCACTTTTACAAAGTCTTTTGATTGTTTTTTAATCTATGTTATTATTTAAGTGATCTTCAATCCTTTTATATATTTGCCTTTCCTATTGTGATTTCCCCTTTCCTATAGATTCTTACTTTTCTATTTAGAAAAGACCTTTCGATATTTATTTTAGGGTAGGTTTAGTATTTCTGAATTCTTTTAGTTTTTGCTTGTCTGAGAAATACTTTATCTCTCCTTCTATTCTAAATAATAATTTTGCTGGGTAGAGTATCCTAGGTTGCAGGGTTTTTTCCTTTAAAGACTGTGAATATATCATGCCACTCCTTTCTGGACTGCAAAGTTTCTGTAGAAAAATCAACCAATAGCCTCATGGGGGTTCCCTTGTAACTGACTCTTTGTCCCTTAGAGCATACTTTATAAAGGCATCAGTGAGTTGATGCAAAGGCACAGAATATCAAGAATTGCAGAAGGTGTCTAATCTCATACAAGCCATGTGATGTATGTGGGGAGGGGTTTGTGGAATGTAGATGCAAGTTCCCTCCAGAAAGATTTCGTCGCTGTTAATAGTCAAACCAACATATGCAACCTGAAAGTAAGTGTGTCATAGTAAATTCTTAACAACCTCAACTATAGTGAATTCTTAGAAAGCTAGAATTATTTGTAAAAAATCAGTATGCTGAGACAAATTTAATGATTTTGTAGTTAATTCTTTCTAAAATGAGTTGTATACTTCCCTACTTTATTAAATAGACCATGATGTACACAATTCAAAGTCTTATTGATTACTTAGGATTACCATCTGTAATGATAAATTTTGTATGTCAACTGTCAAGATATTTGGTGAAACATTGATTGTTAACAATGAAGAAATCTTTCTGGAGGGAACTTTTTAAGATATTATGAAAATGTTTTAGTTTCTGTTTTCTGACTTATTTGAACCAATAGCAGGTTTGTGTCATTATCAAGTAAAATTGAAAAGATTAAAAGTTCTTAAAACTTCTATATTTTGGCCATAAAACCAAAACTACAAATATAAAAGTCTAAATCCTTCATCATTAATATTCTAAGAGTAAAATCTAATGATATATTTTTAGAGAAATTTATATTATACTCTGGCTATTGTCCATTTTAATGGAAGACACCTTCTTGGGAAAGCAACATCAACCATGGGAAAGATTTATGTGTGTGTGTGTTTGATATTACACATACACACAGCGATCTTCAGATTATAGTCATTTGGAATATAATCAATTGGATATAGATAATGAAAATATTTGTAGACTCCATTATAATTTGGTTGTCAAGTGGTAGGCTGGGACAACTTAAAAAGACCACAAGCTTTGACAGTCTGCTCAACCTTTTGGCAAGTAATCATTTGAATTTCTCTTTTTGTAGGTGAACTTAAATATTTGCAGATAGAGTCATGAAAATCTTTTTGGGAAAAATGTTAACTTCTACTTTATTTCATAATGCATTTTTTCATTGTCTAATGGAAAACATTTGGACTTTGGAGGCAGAAAGTCCTGAATTCAAACTCTCACTTGAGTTATGTATCCATAATGCAAGTGTTTCATCTTTTCTAAGCAAGTTTCTTCTGTTGTATGTGGTAGGATGAGTGGAAAAGTAATGGGTGTGTTTTCTTCTCTTACCCTTCTCAAGAGGAAACAAGGACTTTGTATCTCAAAGTGAACTCTCTTTATCCACCAGGCAGGAGGCAAATAAACTGGGCTTTGTGGATTGAAGGTCTAGGGAGAGGTTGCAAACTCAAATATCTCCAGGGCCCTGCCTGAAACAAGTGAGTAGAGCCCTTAGGGTATAAGATAATAGGGAGTTGTAGGTACTGTGGTAACTGGGAAGTATCTGCCCCACTTAAAGGAAGCTCACCCAATTCAGCTGAATCTAGCTGTTGCCATCCAGGTCTGAGGACTTAATATTGCTAGAGTTCCTGTGATTTTAAAAGAAGTATGAAACCCAACATTTTACATTAACTCTATTAATTTTTAAATATTTGTAGCTTTAAACTTTTTTTTAAACACAAGGCAGTAGATGGGAATGTTTTCTGTTGAGAGCTAGTCTAATACCACCAGTCTGCAACTTGAGGCCAGGACCATAAAGGACTGAAATGACATGATTTGACAAGATGTAGAGGTTGGAATGAACCAAAAACTGTAGCCTGGGAAGGGGACCTGGGTTACAGGTTTTCTGAGTGGCCAAGACCTCAGCCTTCTGAAATACACTACTGGGGGCAGCAAGATCCCAGCAAGAGCTGCCTGCCTGGGTGACTATGAGAAACCACACTGTGTACTGTTGCTTGGAGAACGTTTGTGATGATTTTCTGGGAATGGGCAGGGAAGGAAAGAACCACCAGTGGAATTGCCCTACTCTGAATAGGCCAAGGGCCTTAGGCACAAAGCAACAGCAGACACTGGCATGAAGGACTGACCCATAAGTCCCAGGGTTCTTGGATGGGAACTGAGTTTTCTCCCTTATTTTGCAGGAACATCTTCTTCAGTAACTTCTAAGAAAGGGTGTGCTGGAAATCAATAGGTATCTGTCTCCTATCTCATTAGTCAACCCTTCACTTGGTCTACCTTCAACCCCAGTGGATATGCTGTCCCAGGCTGCTGGGGTCACAACAGGGGTTAGGGACAGAGAAATTCCAGCTCCCACTCCCACAAGTAAATCCCAAACCCAGAAATAAAGCTAGGTTTTCCAAAGCTGTAACTGTAGTACTATTGTTAATTCCCTTATGGATTATATCCAATTCTATGGGCTGGTGCTGGCATCTAGCCTCCCTATATAGTAATGTAGAGTAACTAAAAAAGCTATAGAGGAAGGAAGACTAGATTTAAATCCTGCTCCAGTCATTTTCTAGTCAGATTACTTAATCTTTCCAAATTTCAGCATTTTAATCTGTAAAGTGAGGACAGTGCTTGCCTTTGTGGAATGTCATGAGATTGACTCATACTGGTACTTACTAAAGGTACCAAAAGGACCTTTAGAACACAAGTTAGATGTGATCTGAAATATATAAACTCTTTTACATGTACAGCAAGATTATTATCTTTCCTTGTTCCTAGATATGTATGCCTATTTAGGAAAGATCAGTGGCATCTTAGATCTACTTTATCATCACCTCCCTGTGCTTATTACTGATTCATGGAAGTCCTTTTAGCTCCAACCAGTTTTCAGTATTAGGATTTCAGATGGAAACAGCACTTGAATAATTTGTGTTTACCTACCAAACTGTGCATGAAAAATAAAAAGGAAAGGAAAACTTAAAATACAGATGTAAAAGTACAATGTTGGCTTAATGGACCTTAAAAAATGTGCTCATAAAAAGTACTGCAAAAGGTGCTCAAAGTGCATAGCTGGTTGATTTTGTTCAAGGAAATGATTTGAAAGCCTTGAGAAAAATGAAAACATAGCCAGCCTCTCTAGCTGGTATAAATTCACTACATCTAATCTTTTATTCCCAGTGACTACATTTATCAAAGGTGCAATTCAGACTTGGAGCCTTAGTTAATTTTTCTGTCTAACGACTGAAGGCAAGTCAAATGTAAATAAAACTTCTAATACATGAGCATATTTGTACCAGAAAGAAAAAATATCTAGTGTACTAAAGTTACAAATTCATGCTGGGCTCTGTATGTTAAAATTCAACACAAGCCAAGAGTAGACTTTTTTTTTCCCTAGATGAAAGCACTATTGACTATAGTCATTCACTAAGAGCAACTTGAAATTCTTACAAATCAGCTAGCCTTGTCCTGGCAAAAGGAGAATAAGCAGAGCTCTGGCTACAGTCTTAAACTTTGTTCTCTATGGCAGTTTAGCTGTAACTAGTGCTAAACTGCCATAGAGAACACAAGATAAGAAAATGTTTACTCTGTGTAGTCTTGTTACATAAATAGATTGTGTCCACTTTTTCATATGTTGACATATTGTTCTATGAATACCTGCAAGTTGCTCTATTACTGAATGCAGCTGTTCTTGTCTTTAACTCCATAGGACACCTTTCTTCTAGTTTGACATCACAACAAAAATGTCTTCCATGTCCCTCAACCTCAGTGAGTGCAAATGCTAACTCAGCAATTCATCCCACACTCCTCTTAGATCTTGTCTACTGCCTGATTGCCTGTGTCTGTCTATGGCACCAAGTTGCCTATGGCATAAACCTCTTTTCCTCAACTCTCTCTTTCATCACATGCAGTATTTCAACAGGTTCTGTCAATATTGCCTCCCAAATCTAACTCAAATCTCTTCATCTATGCTCTGGTGGCCATCCTCTCAACTTGATCATTAGAACAGCTCCTTAACTAGTTTTCCTGCTTCCACTTGTGCCCTTTTCAAATCTATTCCTATACAGAAGTCAAGGTGGTTTTATACCAAATATCAGTTTGCATCACTCTTAAAGATCTTTCTGAAGGAGTCATCCTCACTATCCTTTCAGGGGTTCTGCATGTCTGTCCCTTATTTGGTTTCTTCATAACAACTAACAAATTGTAATTAATTCATATATTTGTTTACTTTTTCAATCTGTCTCCTTCACTAAGATATAAGGAGTGTTGGTATAATACGTTGTTCGATGATTTATCCCTAGTACCTAGGACAGTGGATGCACATAAATTTTGAAATGAATGAAGGAATATCTAGAACTGGTGACAAGATGACTAGTATTACTTGAGTACTCTTTGTGTTCTAGGAATTCTGGTTGGCATTTCAGATACATTATTCAATTCCTTTATAAGTAAGAATTAATAATAAGGCTTTTAAAAGAATCTAGATGTCATCTCACTTTCCTGCTTTCCTGAAATGATCATACATACATGTACACACATACACTTCTAGTGATTTTCTATGCTTTTTTTTGAAGACATCTAAGGCCAGATACTCCACAGCTTCTAAGGTGTTCTTCTCTGTGTTTAATGGCTCTTTCTTATATGTAAGTGCTTTAAACATGTTTGCTTTCATGAAGCACTTTGCAAAACTTGGTGAATAACTGTTCATTCTTATTCATATGCTTAAAGGCAATTATGACCACCTTTCAGCCTTGAACAATATCAACTAATTACTTTAGAATGTCTTCAAGAAGTCAACTTTCAATCATTTCCATCATTTAGTTTTTGAGAGGGTAACTTGGCAATAATATCAGGAACATCAATTAAATCAAGACCAGTTCTCAATTAGGTTCTTTCCAATCTTGAAGACTTTTTCTCATTCTTAATCTCACAGGACTTTTAGTTCTTTGCAACTATTCATCTGCCTCCATTTCTTGAAGCTCTTTCCATTCTTGTTTTTCTTGTTAATCCTGGACCTTCTCCCATGATCTCTAACCTCTCTTTCTGTTTCTTTTGCCCTCTCCTTCTCTTGACTTTTAAACTTCAGCAACATTCAAGGCTCTATCATTTGCTCTGCTCATTTCCACATGCACTTATTTCTTTCATTTTTTCCCATATATGTCAATTATATACTGAGATATAATTGACATATAACATTGTGTAAGTTTAAAGTGTACAATTTGATATATGTGTGGGTGTGTATTAAAAAATAATTAACACAATAAGTTTGGTTAACATCCAGCACCTCAAATAATTAAAAGCGTTTTTTCCTTGTGATGAGAAATTTTGAGATCTATCCTTTTAGCAACTTTCAAATGTACATACAGTATTGTTAATTATAGTCACCATGCTGCACATTACATCCCCAGAACTTGTTTATCTTAGAGTTGGAATGTTATACCTTTTGACCACCTTCATCCAATTGCCCTACCCCACTTTCCCCACCTCTGGCAGTTATGAATCTGAACTCTGTTTCTATGAGCTCAGTTTTTTAGACTCTGCATATGTCTAAATTAGACAATATATGTCTTTCTCAGTCTGACTTATTTCACTTAGCATTATGCCCTCAAGGTCCATCCATGTTATTGCAAATGACAGGATTTCCTTCTTTTTTATGTCTAAATAATATTCCAGTGTAAACATATTCCACATTTTCTTTATCTATTCATCCACCAATGGACACTTAAGTTGTTTTTATGTCTTGGCTATGGTAAACAGTGCTGCTATGAACATAGAGGTGCAGATATCTCTTCAGAATAGTGATTATATTCCTTCAGATATATATCCAGCAGTGGAATTGCTTGATCATATGGTAGCTTTATTTTTACTTCTTTGAGGAACCTTCATACTGTTTTCCATAGTGGCTGCACCAATTTACATTCTTACCAACAATATTCCCACAAACTCATTTCTATGGATATAGACTTCACCCACAGTTTATGAAGACCACCCCAGACCTCTCTATATTTTTCAGTAGCGTGAGTATATTCAGGTGACTTCTGAGTCAGATGATGGTAGTGAGGTATACACAACCCAATGGATGATACTAAAATACTTAGGGATGGGGCCTAGGCCGAGAGAAAAGATGTGGAAAACTAAGAATAGAGAATTCAGAAGGTATATAAGAGGTTTGTGATACAGTTAACTGTCATTGTACAAGGAGTGCAGGGTTTCTTCTACAAAAGAGAAATATTAAATGGCCTTTAAGTGTCCTGAAAGCTAGACAGGAAGAATCCAATCTAGTAGTGAAGAATGCTTTCTGCACCATTTGTAGGAATGAAGATGTATGCAGGGGGAATTTAAATCTAGGAGAAACCAGACTTCACTGAAATGGAAGGAATCTGAGTCCCCAGCAGTTATATTGATCATAGGAAGTACACAATGTGCCCATCTGTGCCACAAGTGGCAACACTCTAAAAACACATGACTTTTGAGACCTCTGTCCTGTTCAAATATCACTGGCTAATAATAAACCTTACATCACTCACATGAGTCAAATTATTCTCTTCATGAGTAGAGAGTTTTTTTTTTTTTTTTTTTTTTTTGCAGTATGCAGGCCTCTCATGGTTGTGGCCTCTCCCGTTGTGGAGCACAGGCTCTGGACGCACAGGCTCAGTGGCCATGGCTCACGGGCCCAGCCACTCCGCAGTATGTGGGAACCTCCTGGACCGGGGCACGAACCCGTGTCCACTGCATCGGCAGGCAGACTCTCAACCACTGCGCCACCAGGGGAGCCCCATGAGTAGATAGTTTTTATCCATGGGAAAGTTTAGAATATAGAAATGAAATAAATTAAATGCATAGTACTAGTACTTCAGTGTGAAAGTCAAGATAATTTCCATATTTGATTTTTCTTAATGGTTGTAATGTGTGAGAAAAGTTAGCAATGTTAGAAAATCCAACATATTAATCTGAAATCCAGTTCCAAATGTAAAAATAATTTTACTTGTGATTTTTTTAAGTTGAAAGTTAAAATAAAATTTATTAATTCTGTTAAAACTATTGATATGTATAAAAAGTTTGAAATTATAAATGTACTTACAAACAACTAGATTTATAGGAAATTGCATATTCATATTTGGAAGGGTTTGCTTGTTAGGGTTCTAAGTCCACCAAATCAGACATGTGAAGTGTTTAGACATTAAATTAATTGTAGCAAATTTATACATGCAATTTAATGTTTAAGGGGATTAACTAAGCTAGTAAATAGGGCAAATTGTTTAATGGGGTTCACACTTAGATTTGGTAAACTTGAATTTAGCAAAAATTATTCAAAGGATCCCTTAAAAATAATTGCTCTTATTTTATATGATTATTATAAATAAAAATATTTGTAAGTTTAATTTAAGGGGTTAAGGAAAACTACATTGTAAAATTTATACTTTAATAAATTCAGTATTAACTTCAAATTCAAGTAACTTTAAATAATTTTTTCCTGTACACAAAAATTTCCCTTGCACATAAAAATGTCACTGTGACCAGCTTAACTTTAGTCTCCCAGTTATAACTACACGGTTGATAGTTTATGTAGAACCTAACTTTCTGTTCCTTTTGTACTACCTTTCCCTTATTTTTTAGCTTTTTTTTTTTAATTGAGGTGTAGGTAATGTACAATATTATATAAATTTCAGGTGTACAACATAGCAATTTGTAATTTTTAAAGATTATATTCCATTTATAGTTATTATCCCTGTGCTGTATCTTTCCTGTGCTGTATTCCCTGTGCCGTACCTTCCCTTTCTTTTTGTGTAAGGATACTATACAGAGATATTTATGTTTTGTCATTTCTACTGCAGAAATGAAGGAGAGATATTTCATCTTCCCCCATTCTAAGAAGCTTCATGTTCTGAATCTAGGTTCCAAAGTCTAAGGTGGTCAATAACAGTTTCAGTTAGAGAACCAAAAATAGAAGCTGCAGAACACCCATGGGATTACCCCTCTTACAGACTGTCTGGAGAGTACAGGAAAATGGAAGAAGGTTTCTGCTAGAGGGTGCCAGCAGGTAAAACTGCTCCCACATGTGTAGAAGTGATTCTGCTTCCCTGAACCTTGAGAAACAGCGGTGCTGGATGGGTTCATTATACAAATATAGTCTGCCCTCCATATCCGTGGATGGGGAACCCACAAATACTGAGGGCTGACTATATTCACTGTATTATGCCATTTTATATAAGAGATTTGAGTATCCGCAGGGGTCCTGGAACAAATATCCCCCTCAGATATTGAGGGACCACCATAGAAACCACCATCTCACTTGCATATTTGCAACTAAGTGATGCAAAATAATGTTTGTGACAGTCCAATAAGATAGATACATTTACAATCACATGGCTGTTTGAAGACCAGGCATGGGAATGAGAAATGTAAGCTTCTTGGGATGGTAAAGAGAAAAATAACTCCTCATTTTTACAGCAGAAAGAACAAAACACAACTGAGTACCTCAGTAAATTATCCTGCCACTTTTTGCCTCCAACTTAACTGGCTCCATATCTTACTCTTTCTAGACTTGGTAAATAACAGACAAGCTCATAAAATTATAATGTTACAAGAAATGCCCTAGACTCCATGCTTCCATGTTTCAGGACAGTGTATAAAGGAAGGATTTTGTCTTTGTGTGTATCTACATTACCCAGGACCTGGTGTGCATTGAAGGATTATAGTGATAAAATATCTAAAACATTGACTTATATTTCCAGAATTAGTAAGCAAATAAATCGAAGAAACTATAATACATCTGTAAAATGGAAGTATTAGAAGACAGCCAAGAATCTCCCCAAATATTTTCCTTTACTAAAATATCCCAACAACAATAATAAATGTAATCTACAGAAATATAGAACTACACCAGTTGGTGACTATTTATAAAATCACCTGCATGGAAAATATCAGAAGTCAGCACCTGCGATGCCCAACAGCTATGACACCAGCACCTGTGAAACCCAGCACAAATCAAATATATTTTATTCATTCAGAATAAACCACCCAAAAAAGGGAAAGGATGTCTTTGTTGTAAACTTTTACAGGAAACATTATTTTGGAAAGGAAATATTGGTTGATGATAACCTTCAGTGTAAAAATACCAAGACAGCATATGTGGGAATAAAATTCAGTCTATAATTAAGGCATAAAGAAGAAAAAGGATAAAGAAAGCTCATTTGTGTTCAAATCTATATTTTGCTTTTAGCTTTTTTGCTTGTTCAATCCTTACTGCAGTTTTCATTTGGTGGCAGGTTTGCCACGTGTCCCCTCCATGCTTTATCCCCACATCGCATTCCCCCCTCTCTTCCTTCTCCATACTCTATTTAAAATTTTTAAAAATGTGCCGCTTCTTCCTTCAGGTGCTCTCTTTATTCTCACTCATATCATCATTTCTTCTTTCAGACTGTAAACTTTTAAAGGGTATGAATCTCCATATGTTGCCCAATAAACATGATTTTTATGGGTAGAAAAAGTACCCACTAAAGTGAGCAAGGCCTGTATTATTATGAGGCGAGGCCAGATGATATATCAGTGCAGGTGGGGAGAAGTGGATTTCCCCAAGGAGGAGTTAGGTGACTCTGACATTGAGAGTACTCTTCCCAATTCATATTTGGGGTCACCACCAATAAAATCAGGGAAAGGGTAACATCTGAATGAGTCAAGGGAAATGTAGGGAAGAATGGTTCTTTGGATTCTGTGAATGCTTAATTCAATTTACCAAGCAGTTAAAACTACTATGAGGTGCCCCTCCATGGTTTTCACCTGATGTCCTCACCCCCAAAGTCAATGGCAAGTGTATGAGAGGTTACTTAAGCAAGTGTGGTGATGAATGAACTGTGCTCATGGCTTGCTGGATACAGACAGTTCTGTCACTATGGGGGAGCTGGGCAGGAGCCCGAGACCACCTCAGATTTTATTCTCCTCAGATCTGGTTGAATAACAACCCCAAACTTCTATTCCTATCATGAAAACTGAGACATTTCCAGCTTTACTTATCAAATCACCATTCATTTCCCCATCATATGGCTTCACCATCTACTAAATATTTCTGAAATCTTCTATGCTACTTCCTTTCACTGGGTTATTTTTCCTTGCAGGGGATGGGGAAAGTGGAGGAGACATTCTCCAATGTCTGATAAATTCTTATCTATCCCTCAAGACACAGCCTTGCTGCTGAGGAGACAGGAATACTCAGTTCAGGCAGTAGGAGATCATCCACTTCTTACACTAATTAATTATCAGCATGTCCCTGTCACATGCTCTCAATCTCTTCTACTCAACCCTGCTCTAGACTGTAAACTCCTTGAGGGTAGAGAATATCTTATACTTTTAATCTGTATGGCCCCTGAAATTCAAAATCCTAGAAAGGATAAACAAAGGAAATGAATTAATTAATCTAATCTTTGCCTCCTTGGAACTCCCAAAGAGCTCGTGCATACCTCTCCCTTGTGGAACTTTTAGGTTTTTAGCTTTTGTATCAGAGACATTTTTGCATACATAAAACTCCCAACTAAACTCTTAGCAACTTGCAAATAGATTTGAGCTTGGTTCTACTGCAGCCCCAGCTGGTAAGCACAAGTCCTGGAATTGAGCAGGGGTTCAATATATATTAAAACAGTGAAGGGGCTAAACCTACGAATGAGTGTTTTCCGAGTAGAGTGTGATTTTGCGTGGGAGAAAAGTTGTAATACCTTTCAAGAAAGGCAGTCCTGTTACTTACAGACACATTTATCATTTAAAATATGTTATACCAACTGTAGTCTGATAGATGTTTATGGAGAACATACTGGGTCACTTGTTGAAGAAGAAAATTAATCACTGTTTTTATGTAATCAGTGCTTCTAAAGTACTTGAGGGTACTTGAAAGCAGTTGATTTTCTTAAGTAGATTAATTATTTATACTATAATTTGCATAGTAAATTCTGCACAGCGCATAAAGCTTTATTTTATCACATTCTCTTAAAATACCACAAATTTTATTTTAGTAGAATTCAAATTAATGAGACTTCTTTGTTTCCTGATGTTTTGTTAATATTAATAAAATACCAACATGTCTTCTTGGCCTTCATGTGGCTGAAGCATTGCTGAATGAGGCTTACCCCACACCACACTGCCTTTTGCAGACTGGGAGGGGAGAACAGAACCTTCATAGAACAGCTCAGCTTCCCTTACTCAGGACCCCTGTCCAGTGGTCCCCAGCTCTTCCATTTCTAGCTCATCAACTACTCTTTCTGTGTCTACAAACTGTGAGGTCATCTAGCTCTTTTTCCTCCCAAACTTTCCTCTACTCATTTCCATCTTTTTCCTTCTAAGCTATCATTTAGCTTTTTTTCCATGCCTCAGAATTTTGCCATCTTTATTACCTGCTTATGCTCAGAACAGGGCTACCCCTTCAATTGTTGTAGCAAAGCCATCAAGCAACCTGTTGGCTCTACAACACTTCAGCCAGTGACAGAAACACAACAAATAATCCACTAGAGAGGTGGAAAATTTGGTGGGGAGTTCATTCACGATGATCAGGTAGATGTGCTTTGTAAATAAAGATGTGTGTATAATCATTAGTGTTCTTTTCCCACTTTGCCATCATTTAATTGAGCACCTGCTAATTTGTTGTGCACTCAACTGAGATATACAATTGAGTAAGCCATGGTCATCCTGTCCAGCAGGGATGTATGGTTTAATGTGAGAGAAAGATTCTGCTCATGGGTAATTACCACACAAGAAGCAAGTTCTCCAGTGTGAACAAGTACCCATGGGGCCCAGAGGAAGAAGCAACTACAGCTATCAAGGAAAGCTTCACAAAGAAGTGACTTTTGAACTGTATCTTAATGATTGAGTGGGCATTTGTCAAATAGACAGATTGAGGTCAGTTTGCTCCAAGAAAGGATGCATCCTTTGTAGAGCCCTTGAAGGTGTGAGAATCAAATACATTGAGAAACACAAACATTAGACTGTTATGTAGAGGTTGGGGTGCTTACAGGCAGCAGGAAATCAGGCAAAAAAAAATTTGTGCAGCATGATATGGGCCACTCTAAGAGCACTGTCATGTTGCATATAATGGAAAGTCTTTAAAAGTCTTAAAATATGAAGGCATTCATTATGTTCAGAATGTGATGAATACCTAATTTGAGCATAGACATTGCTGGGAATTCAAAAGTGGTCAGGGGACATAAATGGGAAATGTGAGGAGTACTCCATTAGAAGAGAGAGAGAGAGAGAGAGAGAGAGAGAGAGAGAGAGAGAGAGAGAGAGAGAGAATGTGGATAAGGGGTGCTGGGTGGGTAAGAGTGTTGATAAAGAGTGGCCTGGGACACTTGGGACCTCTTGAAGTGCCTGAACTGGGCACAATAAGCCTGATGAAAGGCCACTGCTTAGCTGAGAAGATGGAAGAATCTGAGTACAGCATCAGCTTTGTAGCTCATGCTAGAATTCATGTCAATTGCAGGCAACTAGATAAAGGTCAAGTTCCTAATAGGAGAATGAATTGTACATAGTACCAACATAGGTAGCACCAACATGCTCTGTAACACAATGGAGCCTTGGAGCCATCTAAGAGAGCAGGGCCCACAGGGGACAGAGTCCATTTTCCCTTCTCTGTTGCAAAACTCTACAGAGTGTTGTTCTCACAAGGGAGTTCAGGGCTGCTGCCTGCAGAGAAATACTATGCTCCACAGAACATCAGGAGAAATGATGGCACCCTAATGAGCAGGACAGAGCAATATTAGGGCCCCACCACTCTTAGCAGAGCAGTATCGGCAGGCAGGAGAAGACATGGGGAGAGCTTCTGGGGATTCCAGATTCTTGAGGGAGCTAAACTTGGCAGGGGGCTCGGCATCCTTCATCAGTAGATGGGTGTAAAGTGCCAAGGACATTCAGGGATGGATGGACACTATTAGTATCCATGGAGAGGAAAGTCAGAAGGGCTATTTAGGCTACAGAAAGAAAAGTTAACTGGGAAGACAGGAAAGGAAATATAGACACAAAGATTGGCTATAAGGCTATTGGAACTTTCTAAGTATGGAATGATGAGGGCAGGCATGCATTGAGGATATAGGAATATAATTAAGGAATGTATGAGATAGAAGTATATTCTTTTTTGGCCAGCTGAAGGGACTGTTGTTGAATGTCTTGTGGCATTTGCTATCCTAGGGCTGGCAGTGTGAGGTGCAATTATCTGTAGCATCAGAAACTGACCCCTGGTGTCCATTTGGCACTGCTTACAATGACCTAGCTGAGTTGGGGGGCAGTCTTCTTCCTACAGGAGGGGCTGCTCCAAAGCTCAGTTTCCCACAGAACAGTGACTTCTGTTTTGAAGAAGGGGGCTGCAAGGCAGGCCCCAAAGTGACCAGGCACTGGGTAGCTGGTTTCCAAAACCACATCTGGAAACAGCTGTCCCTCAAACATGGCATCAAGATCTCTGTTTATCCCCCAATAGCAAAGTTGCATTAGTACTTGAACCATCATAAAAGAGAATGGGGGGTGGGAAAGAACAGGAACATAAACTGTCCCAGCAAAGCATCCTGGGATGGTGAGAAGGTGGCAGGGTAGTGGGGGTGGTGTACCTCCCATTTTCTTGCTACTTCATGTCTTCATCAGTTTCTCCTGCCCTCAGTAAAGTCTATTCCTTAACCCATGGTACTGTGCTGCTGGAGAATTTGTCTCAGACCCTGCAGTATGACAACTAATGACAGGTCCATTAAAGGATTCACCTAGCATGACCCAGGGTAGAGTCTTCTGAATGATTCAACCACAGTTGGCACATCCTGGGGTTATAAATTTTAGTAAGAGCATATAACATGATTAAAATTGTGGTTAGACTGGAGACTCATCAAAAAATATAAATAAAAGCCAACCACAAATTGACTAAAACATTGACAGTGGTACAGAATAAAAGGTTCTAAGAGCTCCCACAGCAATCAAGATGAGTCCCGATGAAACACACGACATACATTAAGTGCTCAAAGTCTTTAGGATCTACATCTTTATAGAAGGCCACTTGCCCCTTCAATAAGTAATATCCATAGGTTTTCTAGTGAAAGTAGAGTCAGAGGTCAAGCAACAGATTGGCTGATTCAGGTAACAGTATTTTTAGAAGGTAATTAAAATTACGAGAGTACGAACCACTTGCCCTTATTACATTTTCATATACCACTTTGATTTATAAAACTGAACCAGCTGAACTCTCCTTTGGGAAGTGAATAATGAAGACGTCTTTGCCCAAGTTCTGTCTCACTGTTGGTCCAAGAGAAGTCACAGCACAAAAAAAGAAAGCATGGATGGAGACTCTTTAAATGACAATTATGACCAACTCACTGCCAATATCAGAAAATCACCCTGTTGATTCTATAAATTTAGTTTGATCTAAATTTTAATATTTTTTCTAATTCCAAGCTTCTGTGCCCTATACAATTTTATTTATTTGTGTGGGACAGTTATTCCTCGGCTCTTACAATATAGTTAAAATCAATTTAAGATAATTATTTTCTTTCAGGATAGATTTGTGACTTTTGCCTGTGCTTTGAAGTGATGTAATTATGGTAGCTGTGTTAATAGATCAAAAAGCACTTCACCAAAAATGCTTACTCAAATCCCATTGTGAAGTGAAGGACATTCAGAAGGACACCTTGGTTCTGGGAGCTGTGGGACTCTGCTCCCGCATACAACAATCTGAAATAGGACCAACTTTCAAACATCTAATTCAAGAGACAGATGAGAAAATTAAAACCAGTGATGCTTTAATACTCACCAAGAGTTTATTTTAAATGACTGTTCAAAATGTGTCTTGTAGGGTGAATGCTGGGATCATTAATATCTCCCATAGTATCTTCTCATAGTATCAAAATCAAGAATAGTTTTCATTTGATTGCAGGGAAAACGTGCCATTTTATTGACAGCACAACACACTGTTTTCATTTCTTTCCTGCTTTCATCCCACCTCACCTCTAACTTATATTTGTGTGTGTGTGTGTGTGTGTGTGTGTGTGTGTAATTTGCTCTTGCCCTCTTAATTCCTCTATATTTTGAACAGTATTGGGTGGGAGGAGGTAGGTAGAGGAAGGAGAATATTTCACCTTGGCAGTATGTTCCTTCAGCTTGTAAACAGCATCTTCTCTCTGTTCCAAGTCAGAGTCCACTGTTGCTAACAGAACAGAATTTGGTGGGACCCAGGAAGAAATGGCTGCTACAGCCAGGAGGAAACTTGCCAAATGGAAAGGCAAGAACAGGACCAAGGACTTGGAGTACACAATAGATTTTAAAAATGTAATTTATTTAAGAATGAAATCTCATCCTTAAAGATACTTTGTTGGAATACCTAGTGAGGCCAGAAGGCTGTGAAGGCAACCTGATGTAGGAAGAGAGCTGAACTTGGACCAGAGGGCATCAAGGGAATTCTAGGCATGGTATGGCAAGGTTTGGTCTCTCATGGGCTTTCAGAGAAATTGTGGAGAAGCACAGTTTTCTAGATGCACCCATGCTTTACCACAGGGCCGCAGGAAGACCTGGCCATGGTACTCTCTTTCTGGAAGCCTCTGATGGCTTATGTTGGTGCAGAATAAGCCACACACTCTTTTGCCTTCCCAATCTGGCAGGAGCTCTCTCTCCTACCATTCTCTGTTGAGTACCCACAGTCCAGCCACATCATTCTTCTCATTGCCCTCAGAGTGTACCTCTCACTTTCAGTCTTTGGCTACTTTGTCCATATTGCTTCTTTTACCTAGAATGTTCCCTTACCTCCCATGGCCCCTCTATAAAACTCTACCCACTGTTTTGGGCCCAGTTCAGACTCTCTTAGACAGAATTAATACTTCACCCCAAAACACTCGATTTGATTTCTCAGTAAGGCTGAATATCTATCTCTGCTTTTTCTCTCTCTCTCTCTTTATTCCTCTCCCATTCTCACCCTCTTTCTTTCTACACACACACACACACACACACACACACACACACACACACACATTCTCTCTCTCTCTCTCTCTCTCTCTCTCTCTCACTTGCTTTCTCTTGCTCTGCAATTCCCAAATCTTCCAAATTCTGAAAGCTGAAAGTTTTTCTTCATAATACATTTGGTGGCAACACTGGAATTGAATTTACTTATAATCTTGATTTACTTCACTATTATAAGAATTCATGCATTTTCTGTACCCTCCCCCACCCCCCAAAATAAATAAAACATATGCTTGACCACAGACTGCTGTTCCAGACCTCACTGAAAGTATTAGATCATATTTGTATGCAGTACTTCCCTAAGACTTATGTGGGTTCCAAGAACCAGAAGTGCTCATGGAAATTTTCCATACACTCCCTCCTCTTGGATACAAAGAACTAGCTGGGGCGGCAAGTCCAGGGGGAAAAGGCCCAGGCCCATATCCAGACCCACAGGGGCCCTTCTCATTTCTCTCCTTTGGGGCACTGTGGAGTCTAGCAAGTGGCCCCAGGATGCCTGTGTATGTCACAGCCTTCACTCCACACTCAGGCTTATCTGCAGGTCTTTTCTAGATAATCCCATCTTTGTTATAGGCTTTTGCTGAGATGGCTGGGGGTCGATGCCCTTAAGCTTCCTAAATGCTCCTGGTTTGAATGAGGGGATTTCTTAATCTCAATATTTTCTGAATTATTAGCAAAGGCTGTACAGCAATACCTTTGGTTTTTTCTTTAGAGTACACTTTCCCGATATTGAATCTCTTATTTTTAGCACCTTTTGAAAATTGTATAGGCTAAGAATTTCCCAAATCATCACACCCTGGTTCTGTTCATCCCCTCAATTTATCTCTCTTCTTTCATTGTACTGTAGGTAGCAAGAAGAAACCAGGCTGCACCTTCAACATTTTATATGAAAACCTCCTCAGGTAAAGAGCCAACTTCATCATTTACAAAATATGCTTTCTACATACCTAAAGGACACAATTCTGCTAAGGTTTCTGCCACCATATATCAAGGATCCCCTCTTCTTCAATTTCTAATAAAAGTTCCTCATTTCGTTCTGAGCTCTCACCAATAGTTACCTTCCCTTCCATATTACTACAACACTACTTTCACAATAAGTTAAGTATTCTTTAAGGCAATTTATGTATTCTTTACCATGTTCCTCATTTCTGAGTCCTCACTAGCTGAGTCATCAACATCCAAATTCCCACTGACAGCCTATTCAAGACAATCCAGGCTTTTTCTATCATGCTTTTCAAAATTCTTCCAGCCTCTGCCCAATGACCAATTCCAAAGCCACCTCCACATTTCAGTTATTTGATACAGCACCATCCTTCTTCTAGATACCAAAGTCTGTATTAGTTTATATTGCTGCTGTAACAAATTATCACGTGCTTAGTGGCTGAAAACTAGTCTATCATCTTACTGTACAGTTCTGTAGGTGAGAAATCCGACATGGGTTTCTGTGGGCTATGTTCCTTTGTGGCAGCTTTCGGGGAGAATCTATTTCTTTCCCTTTTCCAGCTCCTAGAGGCCATGGTATCCTTTGGCTTTGACACTCTTCCTCCAACTTCAAAGCCAGCAACATTGAATATTTCTGACCCTTCTTCCATACTCACATCTGCATCTGACTCTGACCACAGCCAAAGAAGGTTTTTCATTGTAAGGACTCAAGTGATTAGGTTAGTCCTATGTGATAATTCAGATCAACCTCCATATCTTAAGGTGCTTAACCTTAATCACATCTGAAAAGACCTTTTTTTTTTCCTTATAGGAATTAGGACACGAACATCTTTAGGGGGCCATAATTTTGCCTACTACATAGTACTTACTTCACATTTAATGGGCCTTGGTACAGCATGTGAAGAATATATCATAACAGAAGTTATTCTTTAATGAAGTTGACAAAAAGATGATCAAATTAGCAATCATCTTCATGCATTGCATTTTAGCTCATACTCAATGAACACCTGTTAACAGGTTAATTTGGATTCTAGCAAGATTGGGTTTATGATAATAATTATTGTTTATATTTTATAGGGCTTTATAGTACACAACGTGCTTTCAGATCTCACTGATTAACTGATTAAATCTGTTGATATATTAATATCATGATATGTATTCCCGATGCTCAACATGTTTTCTGTCACGTTATCCAGACAGGAAGATCAAGTCACAAAATATCATACAGTGAATGCAACATTAATGTTCATTAAGTTAATGTAATTTATACCATAAATGACAAAATAAATATTTTGCTTACCAAGTTAACTTTCATTTTTATTATCTTTAATGATTTAAGCTTAAGTGGTTGAACTCTAACTATTAACTCAAGGGAGATGCAGCATTTGGTGCTTATGATGGTACCAAAATGAGATGAGTACACCTATTAATTCCAACTGGTAGATAAGAAAACTCTGGCACACAGACTTCAAGCAACTCTGCTAGAATTTTATAGCTGGTTAGTAGCAAATACAGGTTTAAACCTAGGAAGTATGACTCCAGAGCCTATGCGCTTGACCACTATCCTTTGCAGCTTCTTAATGAGATGTACTGTTAACAGTGGCTTAATAATTAGGTAACCTTAACGTAAGCTGGGTTCCTCATTGTCCAGTCTATGCATGGACTCATTTAAAAGAAGAATAGTAATTTTATTTTTTTATTGTGTTTAAACACATTATCATCAAAATCTCAAGTATACTCAATCTCTCAAGGAAGTAACAAAGGAGGAATTGCACAAGATCACCAAGGTGCTCCTCAAGCCTGTCTCCTTCACTCTCAAAGTCTCTCACATGTTTAGCTGTGGCCTCAAGCCTCTACAAGATATTCTGCTGTCCTGGAGTCAAATTTGACTTGCCAAATAAATGGATATGACTACATGAGATTTACGTTTCCAGCAAATTTTGAAAATTCAGCCTCCAAGTGGAACTTGGAGATTACATTAAGAAAAGTCCTGATGTTTAGTTGAATGATGATTTAAAAAATTCCAAGACTTGAAAAAGTTCTTTTAACCTACTAAACCTACATTTTTGGCCTTTAATTAAGCTATTTAACATCTCTTTTTTTCAGTTATGTTAAATGCTAAGTGGAGTGACTGAACTAAGAAAATTTCAAAGTTCCTTCAAGAACCAACATTCTATCATTCTCTGGTAAGTACCTCATACTACAGAGGGTTCTACAAATAAACTAATTTTGAAATACAGCCAAGAAATGGGAAATTCAAACTGTTAAGTCTTCATGTCATTTCAGCTTAATTGTGGGTTTTATTGTAACAGGATATCGAATGGGACTTCCAGTTGTCTTAGAATTTCATTTAAAGCCTCTAAGCTGAGGAAATGGGGGGCAATAAATTCTATCATATTCTGAAGGGAGAAGCTAGATAACTCTCTACAAACCTCTATAAAACTTCCAGTGACAATCAGACCTAAGAGTTGATATAAGAGAAGGCAAGAGATCTATTACAGAGAGGAAACTTCATGAAGGATCTTTCATAGTTGAAAACATTGTGGCATCTACCCTTCCTGCCCTGTGCTTTTAATTCCTTGCCACCAAATCAAGTGAGGGGAGGCCAAGACAGCTACTCAGAAAGAATAGTTGTTTTCCAGAAGAGGAAACTCTTATTTCATTCATCCCCCAACTTGCACCGAAGTCCCCATAGAAACAGTAGGCCTGCCCATGCTGCCACCAGAGAAGAGGAGCATAACAGAGTTCTTGGCAGAGCTCAGGGGTCTTGCAGTTTGGGAGCACATATGAACACAAGACTCCTCACCTGGAGAAGATGAAGGTGGGAAAATGTTTGAAACATCCCTCAATATAAGATAAGGAAAGAGGACAACAGTGGGGGCCAACTTCACTTCTGTGGTTTGGAAAAGCAAGAGTTTCCCAGCAAGCAACTCAATACTAAACTAAAGAAGGTAGCTAGGATCAAGGTGCACTGAAAGGACTGCTCTGTGCAAAGACGTGGGGAAATAGAGATGCACCAACTGGGACAGAAGCGAGGGAGGAACTTTACGGGTTCAGCTGGAGACTATGTCACCCCATCAGGGACTTGTACAATATAGGGGACCCTGGGAAGTGGGTGTCCCCTCTAGTGAACCTCATGAAAAAGTTGCATTTCAATGCTTGCCATGACAGAGGATATTTGACACCTAGAGAACTGAGAGAGGCAGCATCAGCTAAACAAACAAACAAAGACAGAACAAAACTCTCCTCCCTTACTTTCACAAGAATAGGGAAAATAAAGTATATTAAGGGTGACCTTCACCAGCAAGACTACATTCTGGGTGGGAAGGCTGAGAAGTCCACTGACCTCTTCCACAGTCAGGCTCCTACTATGTTCTCTTTGGTGGGATGGGGCTTCCAGCCCCTCTCCATTGCTGTGTACACCCTGAGTTCCCTGATAGGGAGCTTTCCTAAGGGGGTGAGGTATTTCCCTGAAGAGCCCTGCAAGGGTAAGTAAGAAGACACTACGTAGGTGGATTTCCATGCAGCTCAGACTCAGCCTTTGCTGCTGCCCTGCTGTCATCATTTGGCCATTTGCCTCACACAGTGGAAATTCATAGTTGAAATCTACTCTCTCATACACAGCAATTTAGAATATAGGCTGAAGCTCAGAGAGATAAAGAGCAATCTTTTTAGACCCATAAATATGTTTAAATCTGAGATGAGCTGCTGGATAGAAAGTCATTGTTTCACATGAAAATATCTACTCTGCTATGGTTATTATATTTCTTGTTCGTTGTAAATAAATCTTTATACAGTCAGGAAAAAGTCTGACTTAAGCTGCATTCAGGTTAAACAAAATGTAACGTAACACAAGTATTTCTTGCTCCTAAATCAAACCTTATAAAATATAATGTTTTATAATACCTTACTCAATGTTCCATTATCATACCAAAATGCCATCATTTTCCCTTTTTTTAAAAGAAATTCAAACCAAAGACCCTTTGTACCAACCCATCCTCTATCTCACTCTGTAATGTTTCTATGTGATAATTGTGATACATATAATCTGCTTATAGAAACTTTCCATCTTTCTCCTGGTTATTAGTCAAAGGAAGAAATCTAATGTTTCCCTTGACACAGAGCTCAGAGAAAGACCTCCCATTTCCATCCCAACCTCTTTCCCTCTTTGAAGCTCATGGGAATTATGGAGAAAATGGTCAACAATGATACTCCACAGTCTTCTTCTTGAATGGAAGTGTTAACACAAATGTAGAAACAGTTCCCCATTTCCCCCACACACCCCAAAATGAACGAGTAATCATAAAGGAAGAAAAGATTCAAGGGTAATCATGTAACTGATGTACTGAATGGGTTAACTTCATAGGGTGAAATCAGGTAAGAGCTTTACTTCCCTACCACTTCTTTTAAATAATTCCTGTCCTTCCTTAAATCTGGATGATCTCTCAGATCCCATACCTTTTCTGAGTACTATAGAATATTAGGGTTAAAAAAAAACTGAGTCATATTTAAATAGAACGTTATAAAGAATTCATCCAATTCCAAGCTTCTCCCTTCCCACCAGATCTGGCCCAACCAGTGATTCCATAGCCAGGATTGGAAGTGGGGGGGAGGCATGGTCTGTTCTTCTCCATCCTTGATGCATCTCCTTCCCCACTCTTTTAAGAGAAGGCATGAAGTGGGAGACAGTAAAAGTAAAGGAGCAGAATTTTGTTGTTGTTTGTTTGTTTAGCTGATGCTGCCTCTCTCAGTTCTCTTAGGTGTCAAATATCCTATGTCAAGGCAAGCACTGAAATACAACTTTTTCATGAGGTTCACTAGAGCAGATACCCTGTCACAGGGTCCCCTATATTGCACAAGTCCCTGATGGGGTGACATAGTCTCCAGCTGAACCCATAAAGTTCCTCCCCAGCTCCTGTCCCAGTTGGTACATCTCTGTTTCCCCACATCGTTGCACAGAGCAGTGCTTTCAATGCACCTTGATCCTAGCTACCTTCTTTAGTATTGAGTTGCTTGCTGGGAAACTCTTGCTTTTCCAAACACAGAAGTGCAGTTTGCCCCCACTGTTGTTCTCTTTTCTTATTTTATATTGAGGGTTTGCAAACATTTTCCCATCTTCATCTTCTCCAGACAAGGAGTCTTGTGTTCCCTATATTTGGCAAGTCAACTATGGGAGGGAGTAAGGATTTCTGAATATATCTCCAAAGTCTGCACATGGTAGGGTAGAAAGCAATGAAGACTAGAATGATAAAAATTAGGATGGCATGACTAATGCCTCAATATCTTTGCACATCAGTTTACCCACAGTTAAATCCTGGTTCTCCATGTATCTTTCAGTTCTAACACTTAAATTATTCAACGAGAATGGTTAAATAGAACACAACCAAAACATTGAAATATCACACGGTTATAATGGAAATATGGAAGGAACACATTCCAGGGGGTATGAAAAAGGGTTTATGAAGGAAGAGAATTTAAAACTGTAACTATGATTTTACCCATAGTGTCTAAATTTAGTCAGTGAACACGGAGTAAAATTATATTACATAAATAATGTAATTCTAGTGCCTAACAAACAGTGAATAGTAATATGGTATAACAATTGACATGTAATAATTATAAGAATTATCACATGATACCATAAAGCTCCTGGAAGAGAACATAGGCAAAACATTCTCTGACATAAATCGTACCAATGTTTTCTTAGGTCAGTCTCCCAAGGCAACAGAAATAAAAACAAAAATAAACAAATGGGACCTAATCAAACTTATAAGTTTTTGCACAGCAAAGGAAACAATAAACAAAATGAAAAGACAACCTACAGAATGGGAGAAAATATTTGCAAACGACGAGACCAGCAAGGGCTTAATTTCCAAAATATATAAACAGCTCACACAACTCAACAACAAAAAAACAAACAACCCAATCCAAAAATGGGCAGAAGACCTAAATAGACATTTCTCCAAAGAAGACATACAGATGGCCAAGAGGCACATGAAAAGATGCTCAACATTGCTAATTATTAGAGAAATGCAAATCAAAACTACAGTGAGGTACCACCTCACACTGGTCAGAATGGCCATCATTAAAAATTCTAGAAGTATCAAATGCTGGAGAGGGTGTGGAGAAAAGGGAACCCTCCTACACTGTTGGTGGGAATGTAAGTTGGTACAGCCACTATGGAAAACAGTATGGAGGTTCCTCAGAAAACTAAAAATAGAATTATCATATAATCCAACAATCCCACTCCTGGGCATACATCCAGGCAAAACTATAATTCAAAAATATACATGCACTGCTATGTTCACAGCAGCACTATTCACAATAGCCAAGACATGGAAACAACCTAAATGTCCACTGACAGATGAATGAATAAAGAAGATGTGGTACAAATATACAACGGAATACTACTCACCCATAAAAAAGGACAAAATAATGCCATCTGCAGCAACATGGATGCAACTAGAGATTATCATACTAAGTGAAGTAAGTCAGAAAGAGAAAGGCAAACACATATGATATCACCTATATGTGGAATCTAAAATATGACACAAATGAACCTATTTATGAAACAGAAACAGTGTCAGGAACATAGAGAACAGGCTTGTGGTTGCCAAGGGGGATGGGGGTTGGGGGATGAGTGGAGGGTGAGGTTGGAGTTAGCAGATATAAGCTATTATATATAGAATGGATAAACAACAAGGTTCCACTGTACAGCACAGGGAACTATACTCAATACCCTGTGATAAACCATAATGGAAAAGAATATTAAAAAAAGAATGTGTATATATGTATAACTGAATCACTTTGCTGTACAGCAGAAATTAACACAACATTGTAAACCAACTATACCTCAATAAAAGAAGAATTATCACATATAATTCTATATTCTCATATAATCCAGCATTATATTAAATTACAATTATTATTATAAGTATGTAATTATATATATATTGTATGATAATACAGTAAACTATAGCTATAGTTTATGTATTGTTTGAAGTCTCAGCTCTTTCAGATCTGGGATTATAAATATACCCATTAAACAAAATATGTACTTTACAGATAGCTACATAAGGGGCCATCCTTGGGATTTTACTAGGAAAGAATTGAGAACATCAAACAAAAAATGAGTGAAGACAAAAATTTGGCAATGGACTTCAAATATTTTAACATGAATTCTAGGCAACCTCTGCTGATAGGGCACTTAGAGAACCTGTCTTTAAACTGTATTGCCTTTTCCTCAAAACACAGATTTATCTTGCCAAATCAAAAAGGAATCTAAATGAAGAAGCATTCTAGAGAGTAGAAACATAATCAGTGCAATTGAAGAGAAGGCAGGTAATGAGCAGGACACTGCCAGGTGCTGGGCAGCAACCAATGAGCACTATAGTGCTGACTGCAGCAATGCAGAGATGGAACTAAAAGCTTAGGGGGTACACATCGATTTCTAGTTCTAATACAGGGTAGCAAATATCCAGGTGTTCTGTTGGTGTGTGGCTTTGGTATGTCCATTAGCTCTGGCCCTTCTTGGTCCCTTTTCTGTTTTCCTCAGTGTCTTACAACCCATTTCATGGTCATATTCACTGTGAAGTTCGGCAGGCACACTGGCCATGGTGGGCAGTTCCTTGGCAACACATCATGTTCATTTTGCTCAATATGTGACTATTGGGGAACTGAGTACAATAGCTAATGTGTAAGTCACTTTCATTTCTACTGGTATTTCTCCTTTGTGTTCTGAACGGTCACCTCAGTTCTTTGACATGAGATCTGCTTCTTGCTGCCTTTCTCATCACTTCAACTCCATACCATTGATACCACCAATAGCCTCCTGACTGTATAAAGCACTTTATTTCCCTGAGCCCCTACTTCTCATTTGAAAAATGGCACTAGCAATGAGATAATCTCCAAAATTCCTGTTCCCTCGAAGACTTGCTACAGCACACACCTCACAGAAGGGCAGGACTCTTCAGAGTGGTCAACACCACCATAAGACAGCTAAAGCCAAAACCAGGAGAGGAGAGTGGGTATCAGATACGAAAGTAAAACCCCAAGAAGAATCAAAGTCAGAAAAAGGTTAATTCAAGTCAACACACGTTTGAGCTCAACAATTACAGTCTAAGGGAGAAGAGATGATTTTTGCTATAGTTGCAAGCTTTCAACAATGATGGAATAAAATTGGCTTGAACCATTTGGGATCTTTTAATTAAGGGGCTTGGATTTCTAAAGTCAAAATTACCTTGGAAGGGGATTGCTTAACTGAAAGTGAATTGAGAAGTGTGGCGCTAGTAACACTTCACTCAGCCTGAAGGCCAGGTGATGTAAGCTTTGTAAAAAGTGTATTCCTTTAAGCTGGAGTGGAGATATTACACAGCTGGCTTGCTGAAAAAAAAAATATCAGTAATTCCAAATTTCTGCAGTCCAGAGAAGCCTCTATTTTCTTTTTATTTCTACAAGATCTCAAGGGGCTCTGTCTCAAAAGCAGAAAGTGATGGTAGCAGCAGAATCAATCGAGGCTCACTAGAAGAGAGATGACAGAATGCAGCAAGTGAAAAAAAAAAAAAGAAATGATCTTGGAAGAGGTTGCAAGGAGGCCACTTCTGAAAAGCCCCTCTGAAAGGCATTTGCTGGTCTCAAAGGGCTTTAGCATGAGCCCAGAACCTGGAATTTATTACATAAACATTTACTAAGCAAATGCAATGATTCAGAGAGAGCACTCTGCCCTGCTCCTTTCCCTGACTTTTATTTTGTGCATGTGTGTATATGAACTCAGGTGTGATTACTACACTCCTGTGTTAATATGAGCATATTTATAAATTATACATACAAGCCTCAATGTTATGACTTCATTGGAGCATGTCTTAAATGGTTGACCTAGACAGTAATATGTGTTAAATATTTCTACACACATGTGTTTTAACATGATTGGTTGTGGTATGTTTTCTATAAGGATTTATCTCTGGGCCCAGGTTAAAGCTTACCATACACCATCATTCCTGAGGACCTTGGCCTTCTGAGCTCAGAATAACATGGGATCAAAGTGAAACTACTCACTTCTTTTTCAGCAATTCCTACTGGGGAAAAAGTGCTCCATCGTGTACCTGGAGATATACTTCCCCCGCAGATGGGCAATCTTCAACAGCATACCTAATCTCTCTGAGCCTAGATTTTGGTATCTGTAAATCAAGGGGGTTAAGCCAACCTAGAGGTTTCCAAGTCTTGTTTTCTGAAGTCTTAAGTTTCCTCAGAGGTATCTTTGGTGCTACCTCGAGGGCCAGGAGGAGGCTCAGGTGACCTCTGATTTTAAGAGAGCAGTTCTGCTTCTGTTTGTCTTACATCTTGGGACCCTGAACAGGCTATCAAGGGAAAAAAAAAAAAAAACATTTATTGCTAGAGAAGAATGTATCATAATCCAGACCTGTAAATTCTGTAAGGTACCATATCACACCTTCTGTAGGTTAGGAGAACTCATGGCCACTTCCATTTTGGGGGCTCCTGATGAAGAGAAGCTAAAAATGATTCCAAAAATGACAAGTTGCATAAGGTATGTGAAGAACATCTTTCAGTGATGTCAGTGTTTCTCGTTCCTGTGTGCATCAACTCATCTGGAGACAGCCTGTCAATTTGAGGTCCTTGGTAAATATAAGGAAAAGGCCGAATGGTTTTCTTGTCTCCCTCCAAATCACACTCTCAGAATAATACCTGGTTCCTGCCAACTTCCCTTCTCTATGTATCTGCGAGTCTTAGATAACCCTCACTTCTAGGATTGGAATATTCCCATAAAATTACTCCACAGGAAAGCTCCTCTATCAAGCACCTAAAGAACTCGTAAGTATTCTTCATGTATTTCTATTACATCTTTCTAGATATCACCTTATTAGATGTCTTAACAGGGTTACTTTATTTCAAGAAACACATTCCAACAATCAAAATATTTGATTAGCCCAAACCCAATACAATAAAGAAATGTGAATGGGTCTCTGAATTTGCAGTAATGGGAGCTGACAACTATTGGAGACTATGTTAAATCAGTGTTTCTTACTTCACAAAAGGTGAAAATCTAGCAAAATATTTCATTTTTAAACCATCTAAACCCCGGAAGAAGCAATAAAATATGAGATGAATCATAAATAATGAAAAAAAGACCCATTCTTTTAGACATAGAAGTGAGAGATATATAAAAAAAGTTTCTGCTTTCCATGGGTGGCATTGTATAAAGCTGTTTATTTTAGTTGTGTACCATGGAATGCATTCATTTTGTCTTTTGATAGTTCTGTAAAATAAATGCTGGCACTGCATTCCACAAGATACCTAAATAACTCAGATTATTAGGGGCCTGTAACTGGTGAGAGTGTTGCTGGAATTAATTGGATTCACCGGGTACAACAGTTTTTGAGAAATGTAACCCACCACACAACATACAAGGAGACAGGAGAACGGTAGGTGTTCATGCTTTCTTGAGGCAAAGAGAGTTGAGAGCAGTGAAGCTTTGTTGAGAGCATTCTGATCCCTATTTCTTCCTGTTGTAAGAGGTCTAGTTGGGGTCCCTGATACCTTTTAATTCCATTGATTTAGCATCTTAGAAATCAAGCTTAGCTGCAGGGGTACAGGCCAGCAATCAAACTTGTGTGATCTTGCTAGAAACAAGCCTTGGTGTCACACTCCAGCCTGCTGGTTTCAGTTTATTTTTGGCACTCGTGGATTTAACCCTCAGGATTTTGAGGCCTCCCTAGAGCACCTGAAGGTCCATGCCACGTAGCAATTTATCATTTTGTTAAGGAATAAACTTGACTCTCAGGCTTCAAAGCTTAATATGCAAGAAGGAGTCACTTAGCAAGTTTACTAGGCCTAGGTGGTCTCTAAATACTGATAGCTCAGGCTGGTCACTTTTGTTCTATACATTTGCTACCCTGGCAACACGTTTTGGCGGTAAAATTCATATCCTTCTTGTAAAGAAAATCTTCTGCTTGTTCAGTGATGAAAATGAGGGGAATAATGTAGGCCCAAGGCATGGTTCTTAGCCAGAAAATAAAGTACTTTTCAGCAGTGAACAGTATTAGAAAAGGCAACACTATAAAGATGGCAAAAAGATCAGTGGTTGCCAGGAGTTGCTGGGGTGGGAGAAGGGGTGAGGGAAAGGGACAAATAGGTGGAGTACAGGGCATTTTTAGAGCAGTGAAGATATTCTGTATGATACTGTAACGTTGGACATATGACATTGCGCACTTGTCAAGAGCCATAGGACTGAACTACACAAAATGTAAACCCTAGTGTAAACTATGGACTTCAGCTAATAATAATGTATCGATAGTGGTTCATCAATTATAATAAATGTACTACAGCAATGCAAGATGATCATAGTAAAACTGTGTGGGGAACAGGAGGCACATAGGAACTCTTTCTGCTCAATTTTTCTATAAACATAACAGTGTCCTAAAAATAAAGTGTATTAATGAAAAAAACTGCGTCAGAAGGTAGCTCAGATCTACACAGCAGGAACAACTACATAAGTACTGTAGAAACAGAAAAAGTGATCCATGGAACCATTTAAGGAAGGGCTATGCGCCGTGCAAATGAGAAACAAAATGTTTATCAAAATGAAATAAATTGTTATCTGGTTATATTAAAAAAAATTTAACTGAACAGTGATATTCGAATAAGCCAAAAGCCCGTACAAGTACTTCTATGAAGCAACCAGTAAGACAACCAGGCTGACCTTTCCCATGAGTAAAATTTAGGAATCGTTTTCGGAAGTGTTCTACGCTGTGAAATTAATAGGAGAAGGCCGCTTAGCTGCAAAAACATGTCTTCAGAGTTGAAGAGAGGAATGGACACACATTAAAGGAAGATGCCTTTTGCAAATGTGCATATCCAGGAAGGAAGAAGTAATTTGGGAATCTAAAGAGTCTGAGGGCAGACCGTCTTCTCTGATATCTAGCAAATACACCCCAGGACTCAGGGTCACCTTCCCGAGCTGCTGTGACTTACTTCACACTTCTGTGTAATACATTTTGTCTTCCTCTTCACCCTTATCCACACCTCAGCACATTTTATCACCACTGAGGCAGTTTTGCTGATTTACGTTACTAGCAAACGATGATAATGTAGTAAAGGGTTGGGTTTATTTTAGTCTTTAAAGCTATATACATACAAATGACTTAAGCTCGTATATCCAGAATTGTTCGGGGTCTGAAGAGTTCAGTTAAAGTTTTCAGTTATAGCTAATGTTTTGCGGAGGGGAGGAATGAAATATTCCTTGAAATGAATCCATTGAGGATTCTTGAACCTTCTTGGGAAGGTTCCCTTTCGAATGAGAAGTTCTGTTTTAATTTAAAAGAATTGAGAACATTTAGTGCCCTGGCAGAAGGAAAGTGAAAATCCTATTGAATTTCAGAATAAATGTTTGAATGATGAAGCTAACTATATAGGAGCAATGCAAATGGAAGCCATATGAACAAAAACAAAAGAAATATATAAAAGCAACTAAGGCTAGTATATACTTTTCTATAGAGATCAAAACAAGATTCCAGAGAGGCAGGGTAGCTTATAAATGTAATATCAGTAGAGTGAATCAGAAAAAAATGTTTCTAGCTCAAATATATAATTAACCAGGCACTTTGCAATTACTGACAACTTGTGTTTTTCAGTCTTATCACAGATCTTCTTTGAGCTACATATGTTACTGAGAAAATTAGCATGTTACATAGCTATAACATTCAAGGCATTACTTTGAAAAGCACCACATATAAAATAAACATTGCCTTGAAAAGTGGGAGATCGCCAGGGACTTATGTCAAATGTAGTCCTCTCCAGTTATGTCTGATTTTTCCATTTTATATCTTCCTCAATCATTAGGGCTTAACCTCTACAGGAATTTACACGAGGATAGCTTACATACCTCAGCAAATATAAATTTTCCAGAGGTTCCATTCGATCCTTAGAAGGCCTTAGGCATTAGTGCTAAGAATTTTGGGCAGGATAGCTGTTTTGGAAAAGGGCAACACTTGGGTTCTTGACCATATGGGGGTTTGTACAGAACAGAAGATGGAACTAGGCCTGGTCTGTGTGGACATTTACATCTTCTCCTTCTGTTTCTACAGAATGAATCCAGGGGAAAAAGGCTTAGTGGCAAGCCAAATCAAATGATTTGAGTTATTTTAAGAAGAAGCAGTTCATTGCACTGGTTGACAAACTTAAAATGCCTGGACAGCCTGTTCAAAGAGCCAGCAGCAGGAAGAGGAGAGACTGTGCCAGAAACTCAGGCCAAGAAGCACTGAGAGGGCTGGTTCAGCCCCCCTCCTGTGAATTAGCATGTCAATGGTCCTACTCCCCAGGGGTCTGAGAAAGCCAGGGATACTATTTTCACAGTGGGTCAGTTCCTAAGATCTTCCTTTCCATTCATTTGTATCACTTTCTAGGAGTGGGTCCCTGATTTACTGATATAAATAGGAGTAGATAACAAAGGGAAAAAATTCATTGTGAGATCTGGATTTCTTTTCCTCTCAACGTTAATAGCTATTGTGTGTACTGCACTTCACAGAATTCAAAGCATTGTGGTTACAGCATTTAGCATCTTATTGAACCTCATAGCACCTTGTGAGATTGTATGACTTTTCCCACTTAGAGGTGAGGAACTGAGGCTCAGGGAAATTGTAACTAAGTGGTTCGATGTATCAACATGATAAATGGTAGAGCAAGAATTTGGAAATTCAGATTAAGTGGATTTCACTGAAAACGGAACCAAAGGTCCATTCCTAATGCATGCAGAAAGACCTTCTTAGTTACAACAATAAGAAACTGAGCACCTAGTAAACATCTGGCTGTGTGCTAGGTACTCTGCATGCTTGACTCCTGAACCATCATAAAACAAAGCAAAATGAGAGAAAATCATCTTCATATCAAGGCAGGGCACAAAGTGGATAGAGATGACATGAGAATGATTTTCCGGGAGAGACAGAGCCTGCCAAAGACGGTGAAAATAAACTTTTTGAAAGGAAAATTTTAATTTTCATTCAGCTCTAAATGAAGAAGTCTCTGCCAAGGGGTGCTGGCCAAAAGCAGCCTCTCACTGGATAGATCCCACATTCACGGTCATGGCTATTAATCTGCCGAGATTCTTATTTTATAAATCAGTTGTTGCTAATAGAGTCACGTTAATTTCCAGAATCCACAAACGAGATGGTAAACCAAAGGCCATTTTACGTCTATTTTTATCTCTTATTTCAATGACCACAAATATATCTGGGCTAAGTCATCTCTAGTCAGTGCAGTTATCTTTTGAGGAGGAAATTTACCGACGCCTAACTAAAAAACAATGCACTCCATGCAGAAACACAAGGTCACTTTAAATATACAGTCCACTTAGGCTGAATGTTAATATGGGCATCTTTTAGCTGGCCATTGCCCAAATTTATAGAAAAGCAGATTCTCCAGCCAGAAAGCTTCCCTGTTCCAGCTTGCGTGAGGAAGGAAACTGTCAAGTGCTGGCAAAGGAAGACCGACTGTGATTGATGAGCAACTCAAATATTACCATATATTGGACCTCAGATAGCACTGCACCTCATTTCCTGTCACATATTTGCCCTCGGGAAAAGGAAAATGAGTTTTGCTTTAACAATAGAGCATTTAATTAGTCATAGGTCGCAGTTGATGAACACAGATTCTGGTTTCACATATGCCCCTAAGCCCTCCACTTCCTATGGTACTTATTCAACAGGTAACTGCAGTTTTATCTGCCCACTTTCAGATGCAGTGCCAATCCTTTAAGAACTTACAATGTATGAAATAGCCATGTCTAACATAGTCACAGTTGCTATGTCCTAGCTCTCTGTTCATAATTTTCTAATTTTCTCTGAATACATTTAGTAAATGGTCATTTGAAAAAATTTAACATTTGGAGTATTTTAGTGTGGATCCTATATAGTCCCCCTGGAAATGGAGTCTCTAAGGAAATGGCATATTCTACAAATATTGAGCTGTCCTAGGTTTAGCTGTTTTGTAAAACAATTTTATTGAAATACAGTTGATTTACAATGTTGTGTTAGTTTCCGGTAGGCAGCAAGGTGATACAGTTATATGTACATAAAACCTTTTTTATAGATTCTTTTCCATTATGTTATTACAAGATATTGAATATAGTTCCCTGTGCTATACAGTAGGACCTTGTCATTTATCTATTTTATATATAGTAGTGTGTATATTTTAATCCCAAACTCCTAGTTTTTATGTTTTTATGTAAAGTAACACTTTTCGTTTTTTTCTGGTCCTCACTTTAATGGGTTTTAAAATGTTTTTCTAATAGAGAAAAGAAGATTAACCTTATTACTTCTGCACTGCTGAACCGCTCTTCTGCAAAGACCCTGTGAAAGGCGGCCTTGTCTTGTGCAGGTTCTATCACATGGAATGCTGTCGCTGGAGCACTGTGGTCCCTGTGTATTCCAGTGGTGCATCTCCCTCTCTCTTCCCCCCTTCTCTTTGTCTCTTGTGTTGTTACATAAGCACAGGAGGGTACGTGGCCAAAGGACAGAAAGGAGGACTCGACTGGTGAGAAAAATCTTACCAGGTGGATGGAATAAGAATTCACAAAATAAGACCAGAAAAAAAGCTGCGAGCTGTGCTCCTCATTGCTTTCTTATTCATGCCTTGATTTTATTGCAAACTGAGTCTGTCTGGAGTCCTGTCCTGGATACTGGTGCTCCATGAAAGAGTCAGACATGAATCCAGCTTTCAGGTGTCCCCTCTCTGGTAAGGGAACTGTGACATGCAAGCAGCAATAATCTAAAACAGTGTGTTATAAATACTAGAGAAAAGGTATAAACAGCTTGAAGAAGAGGTGGTTCTGCAACTTGAGAGGAATAGGGAAAGAAAGGCTTCATGAAAGAAGTTGTATTTGGGTTGAGCCTTAAAGGATAGCAGAGTTGTTCTCTCCACCTGGTGTGCCATTCCACTTCTATTGTCACCTTTCCAAATCCGAGCCATCCCTCCTTTGGACTCTAGCCTATTTGTAAAGCCATTCCTGAAGCTACACCAGAACCTGTTCATATTTTCTTTGCATTTCTTGGACCAGGAGTCACTTTGCACTCCTCTTGTAGCATCTATCACACGCTCTTTCTTGTATTACACTTGTCTGTGTATTTAGTGGTTGGCTGTACTGGACAGCTAGTTTTTCCCAGCTTTCCTTGTCCCTTTCAGCACGTAGCCTGGTTTGTATCATAGGTCCCCAGTGACTCCCTGTGACAAAAACATGAATGACTTCATTTACCTTCCTCTTCATTATATCCACTGGCCTGTGGTACTACATGCCCACCCTTTCTACAAAGGAGCAATCCAAGCAACTGCTTCTCTGTCTTTCCCAATATTGGGGGAAAATACATTAAGAAGCTTCACCTTATACACAATGAAGGCTGGACTCATAACATGAGGTTGTACTCTGCATGTTGGTTTCTTACAAGATTGTATGTAACTCAGGAGGAAAAGCCAGTCTAAAAACCCCAATGTTGTATTATTACACAGCTTCCCATGAATGATTAAGCTGAAAGCTGGACTTGCCTTTGATGACTGTGTCTAGTTATGTTATGTTATGGACCCTGATTTTAACTTTGAATTGCTATTTTTCTCTGAAACATACTGCCCTAATTTTGTCTGCCTCAGGGAAAACTGTTGGCCAATATAAAGTATTTTAAAGGTAATATGCAGCCTCTTAAATGGACACAAGTGAATGAGTACAAGTGTTGACATGCCCTAAATTAAATATATTTGCAACTAGTTTACTAATGGTAAGAAAATAAATCAGACATCAAGATTAATTTAATTTTCAGCCCTTTAGGCCTAAACCAAGTGTTGGAATAAACATTCGAGTTTCAACTGGAGTACTGGAGTAAAGATAGCTATACAATAACCAAATCTTTCGACAGAGTTGTTAGAACATTAAAACAAATTTTCTATAAATTACAATTATTGGCAAAATTTCACTTTCCCTTTCAGAAAGGGAATAAGGTAGCATTAAGTTTTGGTTCTATATGTCAAGACATGAAGCAGAGAAATAGGGATTTCTTTATTTTTTATTTAGTCCTTCCATCCATAGTAATAATTCATTCATCCATCTTGGTGTGAGCCATTGCTGTGTGCTCCCTTAGTGATTTGGATACCTCTTGTGCATCATTTCACATCCTTTCAGCCCCAGCTCTTACTAGAGCCATTATTATTACCACGTGGTCCATGTTGGCTTTGACCGCCTTCAATCATGCCATGACAACACCTCAGCTCAAACAGTGTGGTCTCACTTCCTATTCCGGGAGTTCTCTGATACTGGCATATAGAACATTTGTGGGAATACACTTGATACTCACATATACGTAACCTAGAGTTTCAGGGGAGTTCATGAACATGAGGCTATTCTTGACGAATTCAGGCTCAAGCATCAGTCATCTGCAATGTGGCCAGCTTGCTAGTGTGATATTGTATATCTTTCTCTGTTTCTCTTCCCAAGTCCCTAACTCCAGGATCACTTCCCAAATAAACTACCTGCATTCAAGCCTTCATCTCAAGCTCACCTTTCAGGGGGACCAAGGATAAAATGGGTGCTACCAGGACTGGCTGGAGAAAAATGTTATGATGGGATTTTGGAATTGGACCCCTTAACAGACAAATAGCAGTAAGGACCCATTGTTGGTGGTAAGCAGGGGTCGTGGTAATACCTAGTATGCAGTGGCATCAGAATTATTCTCAGATGTGATAGATTAGGATGGGGTAGGAGAAAGTGTTAACCAAGCCTGACAGAGGAAATACAGTTTCTTCTCCAGAAGGAGATACTTATACAATGAAGGAATCAGTTAATATGTACCAGGAGGTATGAGCAAACTATATGTGGGTATGGAACATGAGGATTTTGGACTGTGGTATGGGGAGGAATAAACCTGAATAGGGGATATGAGGAGGAATATGACCGATGGTCAATGTCCTTGCAGGCCCTCATAGATCCACTCCTAATATGCTACTAGGATTGCTCCTTGAAGACTGGCCTGAATGATGGCCTAGAGTAAATGATGTGGAGATGCTGAAGCTGTCTTGGTAGAGTATGGAGGTTAGATGCTTGAGGAGGTAGAAATGTTGAATGTATTGATTATGTCAATATATAATCAGAGAACTCATCCCTTGACTATTTTTCCAGAACAATCCCTTCATTAAGGCAATAAAAACGCACTAGTGAGGAAACACTGATATCTTTGAAAACCACAGTGGTGGCTGCTCTCTATAGGACAGAATTTACAAAAAGAGGTTCTACCACGGGACTGAGTTTCATAATACCAGTGAGGATGACAGGATTCTAGAAAGACAGAAGTAAGGTGGTGGCATTTAACCATCAGAAGTTGATGTAATTTCCACAATGGGCAAGAAGGCCAGAGTGCCTATCAGACCCATAGGACCTAGCATTGCCGGGAGCAATATGTACATAAACAGTGATGAATGTTACTTCCTTTTTTAAAATCAGGAACCAGCAAGCAGAACTCTGATGTCAATTGCTACAGTGGAACAAATTGTGATTCCTTATCCAGTCTCCAGATCTAAATCAATTAACAGACCCACCACCCAATGACTGATGGGATAATCCTGCAATGTCACCAGAAATGTGTACAATAAATATTCCCACTGTCCTTCTCCTAATGTATCGACAGCCATTTACTGGTAACTCTGCACTGGAGAAAAGACAGTATTCAGACTTTTCAAGGGTCACTGGACACAGAGTCTACCACTGACACTAGGGGTACCAAAACATCATCACAGTCCTTTTATTAAAGTGCAGACTGGTTGAAGGCAGGTGATAAATGTATTTCTGCCCCAAGTACACCTTCGTTGGGTTCTCAGACCAATCCTGTGGTTATTTTCCTGGGCCCTAGGTATATAAATTGGGCTACCAATGATTAGTAGCTAGAACCCCTGTTATGGTTCTCTAACCAGTGAAATATGAATCATTTTTGTAGCAACAGTCAAATGTAAGCCTCAACAACTACTTCCTGTCATAATAGTAAATGGAAATAATAGCATATTCCAGGAGGAATTGCAGAGATTAGGATAACTATCAAAGACTCAAAGGATGAAAATATCCCCCATATAGTCCCATTCAATTTATCTGCTTGTCCCCTGCAAAAGCAGTTGGAGTATGAGGCATGAGAGTGGGCACCCATAAAGTCAACCAAATTGTAGCCCTAATCAGAGCTGCTGTGCTGAATGAGGTATCCTAGTGGGAGGATAAATACAGACTCTGGAACAGGGCATACAGCCATAGATCTTCATAGGTGAAGCCTATATGGTGAATGCATCCTTCTTAATCCCATCAGGAAGGATATCAGAAGTAGTTTGCTTTTATGTAGTAAAGATAACAGCTTACATTCACTGTCTGGCTCCAGAACTATGACCACTCTTTGACACAATACAAGCTGTAGAGACCTTGTTCACCTTGACTTATCACAGAAGATCATGCTGTTTCAATATATTGACGACATCATGTTATTAGACCTGAGGATCAGGATACAACATTTATCCTAATAGAAACATGCATGCCAAAGCATGGGGACTGAATCCCTCTGACAGTTACAAGTTTATTACCTCAGCTCCAAATCCACCTTTTATGAACTACTTCTGTGGGAATATCTGGGAAGTTACACTCCCTTTGCAGTGAGTATAATATTAATCTTTGTCAACAGAGGGCACTTGAGAGACATTGCAGAGAAAGGGGCTTTTTTTTTGGTTCAGGTGCGCTGTTTTGATGCTTCTTACTCCTATTCTGCAGCTAGCAGAAATGCATGCATGGAGACATCCAGAGATGCTCTGCCATAGCTTCAAGCTCAGAGCACACAACCCTTTGGGGAGCTTGCAGCACGAGCCCTGGCCCAAGGACCACCTGGCTGATGCCCTCTGGATGTGGACACAAGCACGCTGGGCCTTATGCTACCTTGCTGGTGAGCAAGACGCTGATGCCTCGACTTCCTCTGTCAGCCCACCCATTAGCATTGATCTGCCAGCATCCTGGAGAGATATTTCCAATTTGCCCAGGCAAAGCAGTGAATTCTCTGCCATCCAGTGGGCTGCAACCACATGTATTTCACAATTTGAATCCCAGCCTTGGGGAGGGGACCTCCAGGTAAGTTAGTTCCTTCCTTGCATATTCTCTCTCAATCCTAGGGTAGCCTTTAGAGTTTTCTTTAAATCTTGATAGTCATTCTCCTGTTATAGTTAATTCTTGATGTTAAACTTTGTGTTTTTATCTTATGATTATACCCTGACAGATACAATCTCACAAAAAATCAGGATCTGCTACTTTGGTCAATACTTCAAGAGTCTAAGGGTCTGTGGCATGGTGGGACATACTCTCTAAGGTAAAAGACAAAACCCTTATACTAAGAAACAGGCATACCATTTGGTTGGTCTCTCTGGATTTTGAAGGTACCATACAGCTTTTGGCATGCCCTTTGTCCCTGGTTGAGATGCAGCATTTGATTATGAACCACCAAGTTACTGTATGACCAAAGTTCCATCACAAGCTGGTTTCATAAAATTCACCAAAATCCTAAGTGTGGGCAGGCTCAATAACAATCAACTGTATAGTAAAAAAGGGTACATTCAAGGTTAGATCCAATAGGTCCAAAAGGCCTAAAAACATTGCATGATAAGATGGCCCAGACTCCCATGGCACCTGCCTCTGTTGCACCAACTTTTCTCCAACAACTCACGCCAATGGCCCCATGAGAAATTCCCTGCGACTGATGGAAGCAGAAAGTCTCAAGTGTGCTTCACAGACTGGTTGGCTCAATATATCAGCACTAGCTGAAAACAGACTGCCGTTGTCTATATCATCTTTCTGTGGTGGCTCTAAAGGACAGTGATGAAGGGAAATTCTTCCAGTGGGTAGAGCTTTGATCAGTATACTAGGTTTTCATTTTGTATGTGAAAAATGTAGCTTGAGTATGGATATGTATGGCCTCCTGGGCAATGGCAAATGGTTGTGTTGGTTGCTCAGGGGCCTGGAATGAATATTATCGGAGAATTGGAGATAAGAAATTCTGGAGAATAAGTACATAGATGGACCTATGGGAGAAGAATGGATTTTCGTTCTTCGCTCTTAATGTCTGCCAGAGAACATTCCTTTTACATGCCAAACAGCATATTTTCTCAGATATTCCAATGATGTTCCAATGGACTCATGAAGGACAGGGACATGATAGACAAGATGGAGGCTAGCCCTGTCTGGGTCATTCCATCTCACTAAGCTACTGCTCACCAAGCTTAGTCTCACATTAGCTACTGCTCCTGCTCATGTACACTGACTGGGTTCCCACTCCTTGGCACCAGAGAAGCTATAATTACGCTCTAAGATAAAATACATACATACACACACACACACACATATATATAAATACACACACACATATATATATATCTACACACACATATATATACATATACACACACACCCATATATACATACACACACACATATATATACAAGTACACACACACCCATATATACATACACACATATATATACATATACACACATATATATACATATACACACATATACATACATATATATACACACACATACATACACACACACACACATATACACACATATACATATATAGAGAGAGAGGGAGAGAGAGATTGAGAGAACCAACAGCTGATAAATGCAAATGTGTACCCAACAGTTAGAATACACAAATCCAGCAAAGAACTTGCCCCATTTACCATGATCCCTGTGACCTACCTGTAGTGTATATGCTTCACATTCAGAAAACTTAAGTTCTGTGGATTAGAGTCCTGATTCCCAGTAGCATGTAAAGGAATGCTTTCACCAAGGAATATGGTAAGGATTCACTGAAATTGAAATTTTGACTAACACCTGGTTACTCTGGGTTTCTAATATCAATAGACCAGTGGGCAAAGAAAGGGATTCCTATGCTGGTGGAATAACTTTCCCTGCTTACCATTTGGAGTTAGGATTGGAGGGTATGTCTGGAGCACAGAGGATTCAATGTGGTTTTTATTTCTTCCTTGCATGATGATAATAGCGAACAGTCAATTGTAGCAACCACAGCCTGAACTTGACAAGGCAACCAAGGGCTTAGATACCTTGGAAATAAAGGTTTGGGTTACTTCACTACAAGCAACCTAGATCGGTTGAACTGATGATTTAGGGTTAGAGAAACAGAGAATGTGTGGAATAGCCCAGGGTGATGATTAATATCAATTATAGCCTTACAATCACTAGTGCTGTTTCACTGACTCTAAGGTATGAAGTTTGTAGAGATTGAGGCTGGCTACCACCTTAAATAAGATTCTGTGACAGATCTTAAAGAGGTCTTGATGTTGGGCATGAGAGGATCTGAGTAAAGAGAGGGCTGAACTATACTGAATGTCTCTTATGCACTACTTCGCTTTCTCTCAGCCCCAGCACCATGGAGATCAGGTTTACACAGCTTTGCACAGTGTTCTATGGCCTCATCTTACCTGTATCCTTTTATGTCCTGCTCTGGGGCTTCTCTTGAGGCCAACGAGTGGAAACCCAACTAATACTCACACATATACAAACTAGGGGTGTGGAGGAGTTAACACCCATTGAAGCCAATGGGGGTATTTCTTTGATCACTACACAAATCTCCTCTGAAAGTTCCGCAGGACTGAGCAGTGGTGGCCAACCTGATTATGCATCTTTGTATTTGTTCCCTTTCCTTCCTATCTTATCTCCCCTCTCTCTTTATTCCTGGCATCACATTCCAAATAGTATACCTGCAAACAACCTTTGTCCTTGGCTCTGTTATGGTCAAATTGCCCAAGACATTAGGTAGGCACCCTCACTTCCCATCTCCAAAATTTTCTAAATACTGCAATCCAATGTACAATTTTTATTTTCTCAAATGGCAGAGTTTTGTCTCATGTCCAAAGATCAAGTTTCCCATTTGTACTGTCAATCCTATTACCTTCCATACCCTTCAGGAACTTGCTCCATCAAGCATCCCTTCTCTGCCTTTTATCTTCAATTACTCCTTTCCACGTGATTCTACTCTGTAGACTACCTTCTCAGGTTTCTGCTCTACATTAGACTTTTCTTTGACTCTAGATTCCTGCTCTTTTATTTTCACCTTCTTGAAAGATGAGTGTACTTTGGTTGACACTCTTTCCCCACAGCTAATCCTCCCCTCAATCCCTAACATCTGGTCATATAGTGTTCCTGGCCATCATTCTACATCGTATTACTTTTTAAAGGTTACCAGTGACTTTTTCATTTACTAAAGTATTAAATGGTATTCATCTTCGTTTCCTTGAGCTCTCTGAACTGTTGATTCTATTGACAGACCCCTCCCTCCTTCCTCTGAAACTCAGTGTTCTCTTCTGTTTCTCCCTCTACGGAACCTCTTCATTGATCAAAGGTACTTAGAGGCTTAGTCCTCAGTCCCTGACTGTTCTAACTCTACTTTGCTTCCTAAGTAACTTGATTCAAAATAAAATATATAACAGTACTTGGCACTGTTTCTCATCACCTTCTTTTTAATGTAAACCGACTCCTAAATCACATCTCAGCCAAAACTTTTTCCAAGGGCAAGTCACAAATTTCCATCTACCAGAAGGACTTCTCTGCTTGTGTATTCAATTGATACCTCAATTTCTCAATGTCAACAATATAATACATCATCCTTCCTCATGAGTGTGCACTTTAAAATGGCTTTTAAACTTCATTCAATAACAATATTTTTGTCACAATCTCCTCTCTTTTTCTAGTGCCCTACTATAAATCCCTAATTTCTATTGACTTGCTATTCCACCTCTCTTAAATCTGTTTGATTTTACCAATTTTCATTGTAGCCCTATTTAGGCTCTTATTTCTTATAGGATCTATTGTAACAGGCTTTTAAGTGTCTCTCTGACACTGTATACACTGATTATAAGATTAATTTTCTTCCAGCACAAATAAGGTACTGTCACTCTCTTTCTTCCAGTGAATCAATGGTTCCCAGTTCTCAGGTTTGATATTCAAGCTCTAGCCTCTGCCTATAGAGCTATTTCCACCAATTTCCCTCCCCAAAGTCTACTTCAGCACTAACTTGGGCTGTGTGTTGAAGCAGAAACTAAAGGGTGTTAAAACCAAGAAAATCTGTGTTCAGTAGTAGCTCTTCAACTAAGTGACTGGGAGATCTTTAGACAAACTTTTACCCTCTATATTCTATGATGTTCAGTTTTTCTATTCTGAAAAATTAGTATAATTAATATGTTCCATAAAGCCTCGCTGGAAAGGTGAAATAAGATGATATATACAAAGCACAGAGCACAGTGTTCAACACCTAGTATGAGAGAAATAAATATTGTTTCGTTCATCTCTTTTCCCTTTTTATACATGCTCCAAGATTTCCAGAAGCAAGCCAATTCGCCAAAAGTCAACTTGCCCAATAGCTGGTATGCCAAACTGAATTGACTTTTTGGCAAATTGGTTTCAGTACATTGACATATGTCCAAGTTTACTGCCTCTGTACTTTGCTAAGATTGTTCTACCTGCCCTCATGTTACCATCTACGGGGCCTCTTCTAGTCCTTTCCACACAAAGTCTTGGCTCTTACATTTGAACTTCCATAGGGGCTTGCCTGTGTCATCACTCACCTTCTGAGTCTACTAATGTAGCCCCTGAAATGCAGAGTGGCACGTGCTTTGGTAACTCACTTAACATTCTTACGGCAGTGGTGCTATCAAGCAGCCTCAGACACACCTTGTTCCAAGTCCAGGCTTGGTTGTAAACTGTCTACAATGACCTCATGCCAGAATGCACCAAATCCTCCAGAATGCTCTGCTTTAGTCTAATGGTCTCAGATGCAAAGTGGAATCAAAGACCTAGAAAACCTTCCTCTTACTGTCTTTTCTCTCAGAGGAATGTGATGTCAAATAAATAAAATGAAAAAGAAATCTATTTGTATCCTGCCATTTGCTTTGTCTGTCTTTCTTTTGACAACCATCCATTCTCATTTTTCTAACTACTTCCAAAAGTTAAGACCTATCATCCTCTTCTGCTTCTTCCATTTTAACTCTTATTCCAATTATCTTAGTTTCCCTACTATTAGATGAAGAAGTTCCTTGTGAGTAGCAACCTCATGTTTTTATATTTTGTCTACAGTAGCATCTATCTAACATGGTACTTTGAATGTAGTAGGTTCTAAATAAATATTTTGGAATAAACAAATGCTCACTGTCTATATATAGAAATACACTGTCTATATTTCTTTACATATCTAATATGGTGTTTTGAATGTAGTAGGTTTTAAATAAATGTTTTTGGAACAAATGTTTACTGTCTATATATGTAAAGAAATATAGACAAGATCTCAATCCACAAGGAATTTACCTTTCCGTGGGAGATATAAGTTACTTACAAACGAACTCAATAACTATGCAAGTTCAAGCATGATAACAAGTTCAATAGTACAAAAAGAAGTGGCTGTGAGAGACATCAGCTCCCAGCTAAGAGCACTTTCAATCAGCAGCTTGCCCTCTACTAAAACAGTTCCAAAAAACTCTCTCCAATTCTTAGGAAGGTGGAAAGCTTTGAAACTTGACAGATATGGATTGTAATTTTTTGGGGGTGCTACCTAATGCTAAGTACCAGTATTTTCAGATCTAAAATAGTAACACAATTAGCTCGGTGCTTTGTGACAGCCTGGAGGGGTGGGATAGGGAGAGTGGGAGGGAGGGAGACGCAAGAGGGAAGACATATGGGAACATATGTATATGTATAACTGATTCACTTTGTTATAAAGCAGAAACTAACACACCATTGTAAAGCAATTATACCCCAATAAAGATGTTTTAAAAAATTAATTAATTAATTTAAAAAAATAGTAATACATCCTTCACCAGGACTTTTTGAAGGGGGTGTTTGAGATAATATATCAATATGTAAACTGATATACATTTACTATTTGTATAACGCATCTTCTCTGTTAAACTGCTTTGGTCAAAGAAGTAAATCTGCTTTCACCCCAGCATAAAAACTTTATCACTCTGTGGGCTAGAAACTGTCCCACATGAAGGAGATCAGTTTTACCCTCTTCTGTAGGCGTCTACAGAATAACTTCTCAGCCAAGAGGCTAAAGAGGGCTCAGAGCCCTGTCAGGCTGGGGAGTGTTTACTGCAGCCAATGTCAAGTTGTGTCAGCTTGGCTCCTGCACCAGCCTTTTCCTCAGAGCTCAATGCAGATGTCTTAGGAGGAGGCTGTGAAAAAAACGTGGTGTGTGAGGAGCTGGAAACAGTTCCAATCTCTCAGAAAGTGGGACCACAAAGAAGACCAGGAAAAGAGCAAGCCCATGTACACTACAAGGGTTTTTCATGGCACTAGCATTAGAGTAGAAATAGGTTACAAGAGAGCTTTTTGTAAATGGAGAAAAGGCCCAAGAAAATGCCCTCAGCAGACATAGGATGAGGGAAATAATAATATAGAAATTTCACTTGAGCTATCAAATAATTCTAATCATAATGAAAGTAGCTACCAGGTTTTACATAATTTTCTCATTTAATCCTTGCAAGTAACAGTAAGATAAGGTTTATCATTCCCATGTTACAGATGAGGAAACAGAGAGGGGTTAAATAAACGTCCAAGGTTATAGGGCTAATAATTGCAGTAAAGCTGAAAATTTCAACTCTAGGAATCAGTAAGTACAGTTCCAGGTAGAAGGTACTCAGTAGGGACTTATTTACATAGTAATGTAAGAACTCTCAAAAACAGTCCATACATCCTAGTTTGAAAGCAGAGCAAATAAATAAAAACAGACCAAAACACTAAGAAACAAATTTTACTTCTTATAGAAGTTTTTCCATCACAATGGAAAAATAGAAAATTTAAAAATAGAAAATTTACCTTTCAGGGTTTTTTTTTTTTTTTTTAACATTATCACCTAAAGGAAAAATGAAAAAAGATCTCTTTTGTGACGGTAAAATCAAAATGGAGTCTGTATAGCTAAGAGAGCTCTCTAAAATGGGGTCTGGGGGCCACTGAGGAAGTGTCACTTACGCATTTCTCAGGCCAGATGGAATCTAACCTTTTGACCACTTATGGTATTAATGCAGGCATCCAGAGCATCTGCCCAGTGTTCCAGAAACTCATAATTCTTATCAGATCTTTACTGTAAAACAACTCATGAGAGCAATCCCTTAAGGACAAATATTTCCTTTCTTGTGTCGAGTACAGGCTCATAGCTTTTGCCTTTATAAACCTCTCTTTCTCTTCCCTGGAACACTTTCGGTTTTACCTGAATCTGTGTCTCCAGAATCATAGTTCTTAGGACCTCCAAAAAACTCTTTACTTATTAGTATTCTTCTACGTTTTTTGGTTGACACTTATGACCCCCATTTTGAGAGGTACTGGTGCAGTCCAATACAATCATACAAACTGTACTCGATAACAACAGGAGGCATGAAATTTAGGAAAGTTAACTTAGGAAGGCATATGTGTGCTTTATGCTTTCTGAAAGTGATGAGAATTATGTGAAGTGCTGCTATAGATTATTTGTGTCCCTTCAAAATTCATATGTTGAAACCTAACCCTCAAAGTGATGACATTTGGAGATGGGGGCAGGGCTCTTTGGGAGGTGATGAGGTTATGAGAGTCTGAGATCAAGCCCTCATGATTGGAATTAGTGCCCTTATAAAAGAGACCCCAGAGAGTTCCCCCACCCCATCCACCTCATGAGGACACAATGAGAAGACAGCTTTCTATGAATCAGGAAGCAAGCCCTCACCAGAAACTAAATCTGCTGGCACCTTGATCTTGGACTTCCTAAACTCCAGAACTCTGAGAAATAAATTTCTATGGTTTATAAGTTACCCAGTCTACTATTTTGTTATGGCAGGCTAAAACAAGTAGCCTTTGGAGGGAAATGATATATGTAACCAATAATTATACCTACAAATATATGGATCAATTCCTGCCTGATCTTTACTAAAGGAGAAGCTCATCATAGAGAATTGTGCACTATATAATCCACTACAGCAAAGGCAAGCCACCAAAAATAACTGTGTTTCTTTTTTCTTATCAAACTTCTACTCATTCTTCAAGAATTAGCTCAATTCCCACTACTTTCATGAATAATATCTGATTTCCCTTGCTAGAACTTATTTTTTCTTTTCTTTGAACCCCTATAGTGTTTAATGTCTGCATGATTTTTGGCATTTATTACGGCAGCAAGACAACGTTTTGAAATATTCCTCAGTGTAATTGCTTTAAGCCTGTATTTTGCTCTAAAGCCCTTCTGCAATTAAAACTAGACTTGGAGACCGAAATCTATGGCTCCAGGGAAAAAAGACATAAAAGAACTCAATGAGAACAAAGAGTGGATTTCCAGGCTTTTGAACTCCAAATTAGACTTTTAAAAACCTATAGTAGAGACAACAGTTCTGAAAGTCACTTTTAAGTGCAAGAGGCTAAGCAAGAGAGTGAAAAAGTCGGGGAATTTTCAAAACTTTACTTGGAAACCAAGAGCCAAAGCCCAAGAAAGAGGTCATAAAGTTTATCCCAATATAAAATATTAGAGAGAGAATTAATGGCGATGTAAGAAGGGGAAGGAATGTTCAGTATGAAGAGAGTAGGAGGGCTGAGTAAAGGGAATGAGGTGGACAAAAAAAGCCCATGTTTCGCTAAATCACCACCAGGCTTTTCAGAGTGTAACCAAGGAAACTGAAAGCCTCATATGAGGTGGAGGTTGCTTTCCAACATGGCCCTGTGTATAGAGTAATGACTGAGTAGGTCTGAAGACAGCCTCACAACGTCTGTGTTTTAGCTTTTCACCTTTTCTAAAAATTTCTTTTAAACATTTGAAAGTAAGAACTTACTAAGTAAGCAAATTTTGACGGCATTCTGAACCAATCAGGATAATTCTATCTCCTTTGGCTCAGTATTGATTCAGGAATAAGGATGAAACTCAGGCCTAAGCCAACGAGTACATGACATTCTTCCAGGCCAAGTTACTGGTTCAGGAATGACCATGTGACTTAAGTTGGTCCAGTCAGGACATTTCTGTTTGTGTGAATGAAGAGGGCTGTAGCCTTGGTCGCTGCTGACAAATACAGAGGAGGCAGCCTTAGGATAAAACCATCCTCATGGAAGCAGAGATAGAAAGAAAGAGCAAGAAAACAAGACAAAAAAGAATGAGAGAGAGGGAGGGACTTTTTGAGGACATTTTTAAGCCATTAAATTAACCTTCACCCTTTGGATTATTCCTAATAACTTCCCTCTGGTTATTCAGGTTTGACTAGATGTTTCTGATACTTTCAACTGAAAGCACTCTAATTTATATTGATATTGACCAAATGTGGATTGGCTACATTTTACCAGCCTATTACAGAAATTCTCCATGAACAACACTGTACACCTGAAGTGAGTCCACAAAATAGAGGTATCACACATGATACAAAAGCTTTACTACTATCATTCCTTTCAGCTTACATATGGTACCTTCAAATTATAAAAATTTTAGAAAACAGAAAATCTGAAAGAGAACAAAGTAAGTCACCCATGATCTTACTACCCAAGACCAACTTCTGGATACATTTTGGTTTCTTTGATTTGATCCTTGGTTTCTATTCAGGATTATTTCTTATAGCATATTTATGATGATATTTGATATCATGATTTATCTTCTTGGTTTATTCACTTAATATGTAATCGCAGGAATCAGCTGCACTGCCCCAAAGCCTGGGCCTACTACGGGGAAGATATACCTGGAAAACTAACCCAGATTCAACTTTTGATCATCTGGTGATCACTTAGGAGTATGCTGGGATTACTACCATGGTTTGGGTTTGGTGAGCTGGCCGAAATTGGTCTTTATGGAGGTGGAAGGCAAGGGAAGCTTGGCCCTCTGACAGAGAGTATTTCTGTGTCTCTTACCCAGCAGAGCCATCTCTGTGTAGTAAGTGGGATCTTTTGCCACATTAAAGAACCTGTATCTTTGCTGGTGTCTACTGGCTTCTTTCCCTGAATCTACTGTAATAAGCTGGCAGTAATGATGATGATAACAGGAGCTAGTATCTGTGGAGCACTGACTCTGTGCTAGGTGCTGTTTAAGCAGTGGACATAACTAAGTAACATACTAACTCCTAATCTTCATGGTCATTGTACAAAGAAAGGAGCTACCATCATTTCACAGTTCTATCGTTCCCATTTTACATATAAGAAAACTGAGACAATTTGCCCAAATACATAGCTAAGGGCTTATGCTTTTATCACTGTACTAACACACCCCGTTGTTATATACTGCACAACTTCTTGAACATTTTCCATGTTATTAGAAACACTTAATATATATTATTTTTAATGGCCATATATTACATCCTGTATGTAACCCAACCTCTATTATGTAATATTTAGATTACCTTAATTTTTAATTTCATAAATAATGCTGTGGTGAATATATTTGCACAGAAAGATTTTTTTGTATTTATGATTTTTTTCCAGGATAAATTCTCAGATGTGGAATTATGAAGTCTAATCATATAACTATTTTAAGGTTCTTGAGGTAAATTGCAGCTTACTTCCCAAAAGTGTTGCAGCAATTTACTTGCCCAACAGCAAAGTAGGAGGGAGTCCTCTTTCACCAAACTCTCACTATCATTAGGTCTTACAGTATTCTTTTGTCAATCTGTCATGACCGGTAAAGAATAATATCTAATCATTTTTTTATGATTTGTTTTTATAAGCATATAATATTTTTATAGCAATTAAGAAATGTAGATAAAAGAAATGACTTAATAAAGTTAACACCTTACAATTCAATCCTATATTTAAAACAGAATTTTGTATCAGTGAAATAATGAATTAGTTATGTTTAAAAAGAATCCAAAGAGTGCACAGTTACATCAATACTAACTCTTTCATCAGTATAACACCAAGGAGGTAACTAAGGATGGAATATTATTCACAGAGAGACACTGAAATAAAAGGGCCTGCCAAGGCCACATGTAAACAGAATAATGTCTAACAGGCTTACACCTCTCAATTAAAGAGGCTTTACACCTCTCAACTAAAAGAAATAACAAAGATTATATGCATGGGGGGAAGGAAAGAAATATATATCACCATATTTTAATGTTAAAGTATGAAAATATTTCTTAAAAAGAAACAGTTGAATCTCTTGATGCTTACTTTAACTTTTAAATGTCCTTTCCAGTTGATGACTTAAACTAGAGCCTTGAGAAGCTATAAATAGTTCTATCCACTCTGCACCATGCTCCCCCCTCCACCCCTTTAGTGTTTCATGGTCTTCTTTAGGAATGTGCTTGGGCCAGATGGCCTTCAGCCCAATTTCCTGTAAATATTCATTTTTAACGATAATAATTAAAAACACTAATTTGCTCTTACCCAAGGCCATTTCTACAGAGACCTCTTGGTGCTGCTAATACTAATTAAGCCTCACAAATGAGACTTCTTTTTTCTAGTCTTACTAAATGCCTAAGGATTTGTGCCCAAAGCTATTTTATAAGTGTAAGCAATGACGTCAGCAGCAGAGACAAGAGTTTCAGCCTTTTCCTTCCATCAGGACACCGGGATTTTATTCCATTTTGGGACAAGATATCACCAGAAGGGAACAGTAAGGCTCTTCTCTAGGATGGGGATGACTTGTGGTAGGGGCTATGTGGGGTTGCCCATTTTCCTTCCTTTAACCCCAGAAAAAGAGTTTACCCAATGGCTTAGAGCAGTGTTTTTGAAATTGAAGAAAAACCCATTAAATGAGAGTTCTTCATCCAGGGTCCTTAGGCCTCCAGAGGGTCTGTGGCTAGAATTCAGTATGTCTATGAGCTTCAGTGAGAAAAAAGTGGCATCTTTATTTACACTAACCTTTAACTGAAATATGTTATTTCCTTTAATTACTAATGACACTAAGAACTTACAACTTGATAGAAATGCAGCCTGGAAAGAGGGGGAAGATGGCGGAAGAGTAAGACGTGGAGATCACCTTCCTCCCCACAGATACACCAGAAATACATCTACACGTGGAACAACTCCTACAGAACACCTACTGAACGCTGGCAGAAGACCTCAGACCTCCCAAAAGGCAAGAAACTCCCCAAGTAACTGGGTAGGGCAAAAGAAAAAAGAATAAACACAGACAAAAGGATAGGGACGGGACCTGCACCAGTGGGAGGCAGCTGTGAAGGAGGAAAGGCTTCCACACACTAGGAAGCCCCTTCGTGGGCGGAGACTGCAGATGACGAAGGGGGAAAGCTCCAGAGACGCGGAGGAGAGCACAGCAACAGGGGTGCGGAGGGAAAAGCGGAGAGATTCCCGCACAGAGGATCGGTGCCTACCGGCACTCACCAGCCCGAGAGGCTTATCTGCTCACCCGCTGGGGTGGGCGGGGCTGGGAGCTGAGGCTCGGGCTTCCTCAGAGCGCAGGGAGAGGACTGGGGTTGGCGTGAACACAGCCTGCAGGCGGTTAGTGCACCATGGCCGGGAGGGAGTCCGGGGAAAAGTCTGGACCTGTTGAAGAGGCAAGAGACTTTTTCTTCACACTTTGTTTCCTGGTGCGTGAAGAGAGGGGATTAAGAGCGCTGCTTAAAGGAGCTCCAGAGATGGGCACAAGCCGCGGCTAACAGGGCGGACCCCAGAGACGGGCATGAGATGCTAAGGCTGCTGCTGCCGCCACCAAGAAACCTGTGTGCGAGCACAGATCACACTCCACACCTCCCCTCCAAGGAGCCTGTGCAGCCCGCCACTGCCAGGATCTCGGGATCCAGGGACAACTCCCCCCGGAGAACGCACGGTGCGCCTCAGGCTGCTGCAACGTCACACAGGCCTCTGACGCAGCAGGCTCGCCCCGCATCCGCACCCCTCCCTCCCCCTGGCCTGAGTGAGCCAGAGCCCCCGAGTCAGCTGCTCCTTTAACCCCGTCCTGTCTGAGCGAAGAAAAGACACCCTCCGGCGACCTACATGCAGAGGCAGGGCCAGATCCAAAGCTGAGCCCCTGGGAGCTATGTGAACAAAGAAGAGAAAGGGAAATCTCGCCCAGCAGCCTCAGGAGCAGCGGATTAAAGCTCCACAATCAACTTGATGTACCCTGCATCTGTGGAATACAAGAATAGACAACAAATCATCCCAAATTGAGGAGGTGGACTTTGAGAGCAAGATTTATTATTTTTTCCCCTTTTCCTCTTTTTGTGAGTGTGTATGTGTACTCTTCTGTGTGAGATGTTGTCTGTATAGCTTTGCTTTCACTATTTCTCCTAGGTTCTATCCATCCGTTGTTGTTTTTTTTTACTTAAAAATTTTTTTTCTTAATAATTATTTTCTATTTTAATAACTTTATTTTATCTTACTTTATTTTATTTTATCTTCCTTCTTTCTTCTTTCTTTCTTTCTTCCCTTCCTTCCTTCCCTCCTTTCTTTATTTCTACTTTTTTTCCCTTTTATTCTGAGCCGTATGGATGAAGGGCTCTTGGTGCTTCAGCCAGGAGTCAGGGATGTGCCTCTGAGGTGGGAGAGCCAACTTCAGGACACTGGTCCATAAGAGACCTCCCAGCTCCACATAATATCAAATGGCAAAAATCTCCCAGAGATCTCCATCTCAACACCAGCACTCAGCTTCACTCAATGACCAGCAAGCTACAATGCTGGACACCCTATGCAAACAACTAGCAAGACAGGAACACAACCCCACCCATTAGCAGAGAGGCTGCCTAAAAGCATAATAAGTCCACAGACACCCCAAAACACACCACCAGATGTGGACTGGCCCACCAGAAAGACAAGATCCATCCTCATCCACCAGAACAAAGGCACTAGACCCCTCCACCAGGAAGCCTACACAACCGACTGAACCAGCTTTAGCCACTGGGGACAGGCACCAAAAACAATGGGAACTACGAACCTGCAGCCTGCAAAAAGGAGACCCCAAACACAGTAAGATAATCAAAATGAGAAGACAGAAAAACACACAGCAGATGAAGGAGCAAGATAAAAACCCACCGGACCTAACAAACGAAGAGGAAACAGACAGTCTACCTGAAAAATAATTCAGAATAATGATAGTAAAGATGATCGAAGATCTTGGAAATAGAATAGACAAAATGTAAGAAACATTTAACAAGGACCTAGAAGAACTAAAGATGAAACAAACAATGATGAACAACACAATAAATGAAAAGAAAAATACTCTAGATGGGATCAATAGCAGAATAACTGAGGCAGAAGAATGGATAAGTGACCTGGAAGATAAAATAGTGGAAATAACTACTGCAGAGCAGAAAAACAAAACAAAACAAAAAAAATGAAAAGAACTGAGGACAGTCTCAGAGACCTCTGGGACAACATTAAATGCACCAACATTCGAATTATAGCGGTTCCAGAAGAAGAAGAGAAAGGGACTGAGAAAATATTTGAAGAGATTATAGCTGAAAACTTCCCTAATATGGGAAAGGAAATAGTTAATCAAGTCCAGGAAGCACAGAGAGTCCCATACAGGATAAATCCAAGGAGAAATATGCCAAGACACATATTGATCAAACTGTCAAAAATTAAATACAAAGAAAACATATTAAAAGCAGCAAGGGAAAAACAACAAATAACACATAACAGAATCCCCATAAGGTTAACAGCTGATCATTCAGCAGAAACTCTTCAAGCCAGAAGGGACTGGCAGGACATATTTAAAGTGATGAAGGGAAAAAGCTACAACCAAGATTACTCTACCCAGCAAGGATCTCATTCAGATTTCATGGAGAAATTAAAACATTTACAGACAAGCAAAAGCTGAGAGAGTTCAGCACCACCAAACCAGCTTTACAACAAATGCTAAGGGAACTTCTCTACGGAAGAAATACAAGAGAAGGAAAAGACCTACAATAACAAACACAAAACAATTAAGAAAATGGGAATAGGAATATACAGTTCGATAATTACCTTAAATGTAAATGGATTAAATGCTCCCACCAAAAGACACAGACTGGCTGAATGGATACAAAAACAAGACCCATATATATGCTGTCTACAAGAGACCCACTTCAGACCTAGAGACACATACAGACTGGAAGTAAGGGGATGGTAAAATATATTCCATGGAAATGGAAGCCAAAAGAAAGCTGGAGAAGCAATTCTCATATCAGACAAAATAGACTTTAAAATAAAGACTATTAGAAGAGACAAAGAAGGACACTACTTAATGATCAAGGGATTGATCCAAGAAGAAGACATAACAATTATAAACATTTATGGACCCAACATAGGAGCACCTCAATACATAAGGCAAATACTAACAGCCATAAAAGGGGAAATCGACAGTAACACATTCATAGTAGGGGACTTTAACACCCCACTTTCACCAATGGACAGATCATCCAAAATGAAAATAAATAAGGAAACACAAGCTTTAAATGATACATTAAACAAGATTGACTTAATTGATATTTATAGGACATTCCATCCAAAAACAACAGAACACACATTTTTCTCAAGTGCTCATGGAACACTCTCCAGGATAGATCATATCCTGGGTCACAAATAAAGCCTTGGTAAATTTAAGAAAACTGAAATTGTGTCAGGTATCTTTTCTGACTACAACGCTATGAGACTAGATATCAATTAGAGGAAAAGATGTGTAAAAAATACAAACACATGGAGGCTAAACAATACACTAATAACGAAGTGAACACTGAAGAAATCAAAGAGGAAATCAAAAACTACCTAGAAACAAATGACAATGGAGACATGACGATCCAAAACCTATGGGGATGCAGCAAAAGCAGTTCTAAGAGGGAACTTTAGAGCAATACAATTCTACCTTAAGGAACAGGAAACATCTCGAATAAACAACCTAACCTTGCACTTAAAGCAATTAGAGAAAGAGGAGCAAAAAACCCCCAAAGTTAACAGAAGGAAAGAAATCATAAAAATCAGATCAGAAATAAATGAAACAATAGCAAAGCTCAGTAAAACTAATAGCTGGTTCTTTAAGAAGACCAACAAAATTGATAAACCTTTGGCCATACTCATCAAGAAAAAAAGGGAGAAGACTCAAATCAACAGAATTAGAAATGAAAAAGGAGAAGTAACAACTGACACTGCAGAAATACAAAAGATCATGAGAGATTACTACAAGCAACTCTATAACAATAAAATGGACAACCTGGAAGAAATGGACAAATTCTTAGAAAGGTACAACCTGCCAAGACTGAATCAGGATGAAATAGAAAATATGAACAGACCAATCACAAGCACTGAACTTGAGATTGTGATTAAAAATTTTCCAACAAACAAAAGCCCAGGACCAGATGGCTTCACAGAAGAATTCTATCAAAGATTTAGAAAAGAGCTAACACCTATCCTTCTCGAACTCTTCCAAAATATAGCAGAGGGAGGAACACCCCTAAACTCATTCTACAAGGCCACCATCACCCTGATACCAAAACCAGACAAGGATGTCACAAAGAAAGAAAACTACAGGCCAATATCACTGATGAACATAGATGCAAAAATCCTCAACAAAATACTAGCAAACAGAATCCAACAGCACATTAAAAGGATCATACACCATGATCAAGTTGGGGTTTATTCCAGGAATGCAAGGATTCTTCAATATACGCAAATCAATCAACGTGATACACCATATTAACAAATTGAAGGAGAAAAACCATGTGATCATCTCAATAGATGCAGAGAAAGCTCTTGACAAAATTCAACATCCATTTATGATAAAAACCCTGCAGAAAGTAGGTATAGAGGGAACTTTCCTCAACATAATAAAGGCCATATGTGACAAACCCACAGCCAACCTCGTCCTCAATGGTGAAAAAACTGAAACCATTTCCACTAAGATCAGGAACAAGACAAGGTTGCCCACTCTCACCACTCTTACTCAACATAGTTTTGGAAATTTTAGCCACAGCAATCAGAGAAGAAAAGGAAATAAAAGCAATCCAAATTGGAAAAGAAGAAGTAAAGCTGTCACTGTTTGCAGATGACATGATACTATACATAGAGAACCCTAAAGATGCTACCAGAGAACTACTAGAGCTAATCAATGAATTTGGTAAAGTAGCAGGATACAAAATTAATGCACAGAAATATCTGGCATTTCTCTACACTAATGATGAAAAGTCTGAAAGTGAAATCAAGAAAACACTCCCATTTACCATTGCAACAAAAAGAATAAAATAACTAGGAATAAACCTACCTAAGGAGACAAAAGACCTGTATGCAAAAAATTATAAGACACTGATGAAAGAAATTAAAGATGATACAAATAGGTGGAGAGATACACTGTGTTCTTGGATTGGAAGAATCAACAGTGTGAAAATGACTCTACTACCCAAAGCAATATACAGATTCAATGCAATCCCTATCAAACTACCACTGGCATTTTTCACAGAACTAGAACGAAAAACTTCACAGTTTATATGGAAACACAAAAGACCCTGAATAACCAAAGCAGTCTTGAGAACAAAAAATGGAGCTGGTGGAATCAGGCTCCCTAACTTCAGACTATACTACAAAGCGACAGTAATCAAGACAGTATGATACTGGCACAAAAACAGAAATATAGATAAATGGAAAAGGATAGAAAGCCCAGAGATAAACCCACGCACATATGGTCAATTTATCTTTGATAAAGGAGGCAGGAATGTACAATGGAGAAAAGACAGCCTCTTCAATAAGTGGTGCTGGGAAAACTGGAGAGGTACATGTAAAAGTATGAGATTAGAACACTCCCTCACACCATACACAAAAATAAACTCAAAATGTATTAAAGACCTAAATGTGTGGCCAGAAAGTATCAAACTCTTAGAGGAAAACTTAAGCAGAACACTCTATGACATAAATCACAGCAAGATCCTTTTTGACCCACCTCCTAGAGAAATGGAAATAAAAACAGAAATAATCAAATGGGACATAATGAAACTTAAAAGCTTTTGCACAGCAAAGAAAATCATAAACAAGACCAAAAGACAACCCTCAGAATGGGAGAATATATTTGCAAATGAAGCAACTGACAAAGGATTAAACTCCAAAATTTACAAGCAGCTCATGCAGCTCAATAACAAAAGAACAAACAACCCAATCCAAAAATGGGCAGAAGACCTAAATAGACATTTTTCCAAAGAAGATATACAGATTTCCAACAAACACATGAAAGAATGCTCAACATCATTAATCATTAGAGAAATGCAAATCAAAACTACAGTGAGATATCATCTCACACCAGTCAGAATGGCCATCATCAAAAATCTAGAAACAATAAATGCTGGAGAGGGTGTGGAGAACAGGGAACACTCTTGCACTGCTGGTGGGAATGTGAATTGGTACAGCCACTATGGAGAACAGTATGGAGGTTCCTTAAAAAACTACAAATAGAACTACCATATGACCTAGCAATCCCACTACTGGGCATATACCCTGAGTAAACCATAATTCAAAAAGAGTCATGTACCAAAATGTTCATTGCAGCTCTATTTACAATAGCTGGGAGATGGAGACAACCTAAGTGTCCATCATCGGATGAATGGATAAAGAAGGTGTGGCACATATATACAATGGAATATTACTCAGCCATAAAAAGAAACAAAATTGAGTTATTTGTAGTGAGGTGGATGCACCTAGAGTCTGTCATACAGAGTGAAGTAAGTCAGAAAGAGAAAGACAAATACCATATGCTAACACATATATATGGAATCTAAGAAAAAAAATGTCATGAATAACCTAGGGGTAAGATGGGAATAAAGACACAGACCTACTAGAGCATGGACTTGAGGATATGGGGAGGGGGAAGGGTAAGCTGTGACAAAGTGAGAGAGTGGTTGGACATATATATACTACAAAACGTAAAATAGCTAGTGGGAAGTAGCTGCATAGCATAGGGAGATCAGCTTGGTGCTTTGTGACCACCTGGATAGGTGGGGTAGGGAGGGTGGGAGGGAGGGAGATGCAAGACGGAGGAGATATGGGAACACATGTATATGTATAACTGATTCACTTTGTTATAAAGCAGAAACTAACACACCATTATAAAGCAATTATACTCCAATAAAGATGTAAAAAAGAACCTACAACTTTGTCACCAAATGATAGATATTTTTATATCACATTAGATTATGTAGGTATCTTAAAATATTGTTTATATGCATTACTACTTTGAGATTATGGTACCTTATTCACTGTTTTAATTTAAAATCCCACATATTTCTATACGATAACATTTGCAGATATTTTAATAACTGAACTGTTTTCCATTATAATCCAATATATCTTATTTTTTGCACAGAAACATGGTTATAACAGAATGCACATTCTTCTCAAGTGCACATGAAGCATTCTCCAGGATAGAGCCAGAAAACAACTCTCAATAAATTTAAAAGGTTGCAATCATACAAATTATCTTTTCTAAAAGCGATAGAATGAAGTCAATAACAGAAAGAAAACTGGAAAATTCATAAGTATGCAGAAATTAAAAAGGACACTCAAATAATTAATAGGTCAAAGAAGTAATCACAAGAAAAATCAGAAAATAGAGACAAAGGAAAACAAAAATACATGACCAAAATTTATGGAATGCTGCAAAAGCAGTGATCAGAAAGAAATGTATAGCTGTAAATGCCTACATTAACAAAAAGAAACATTCTCAAATCAATAATCTAACTTTATACCTTAAGGAATTAGAAAAAGAAGGGCAAACTAAAGTCAAAGCTGGCAGAAGGAAGTAAATGATAAAGGTAAGAGTAGAGATCAATGGAGTAAAGAATAGCAAAATAATAGAATCAATGAAACCAAAAATTGATTCTTTAAAAAGATCAACAATTGATAAACTTTAGCTAGACTTACTTCTAAAAATAGAAGAGAGATGCACAAAAATAAAATCAGAAATGAAAGTGGGAATATTACTACTGACCTTACAGAAATAAAAGGGATTATAAGAGAATACTATAAACAATTGTACACAAATTAGATTACCTAGAGAAATAAAATTTTTCTAGAAATACACAAATTATCAAAACTGATTTGAGAAGAATAGAAAATCTGAATACATCTACATCAAGAGATTTTTATCAGTAATCAACCATCCAACAGGGAAAAGTCCAGGACTGAGCTTCACTAGTGATTCTTTTCAAACATATAAAGAAGAATTAACATCCATCTTTCTCAAACTATTCCAAAATAATAGAGCAGGAAGGAATACATCCTAACTTATTCTGTGAGGCCTATATTACCCTGATACCAAAGCCAGACAAAAATATCACAAGAAAACTATGAGCCAATATCCTTATGAATAATAAACAAATTCGAAAAGTTGCAGGATACAAGATCAACACAAAATATCAGGTGTGTTTTATACACCAGCAATGTATAATCCAAAAAGGAAATTAAGAAAATAATTCTATTTACAGTAGTATTCAAAAGAATAAAAGACCTAGGAATAAACCTAGCCAAAGACGTGAAACACTTTTACACTGAAAACTGTAAGAAAGTTGAAGGAAATTTTCTTTTTTAAAAATCTAAGCAAATGGAAAGATAACCTATATTCATGAATTTGAAGAGTTAATATTGTTAAGATGGCAATATTACCCAAAGTGATCTACAGATTCAAAGCAATTCTCTCAAAATTCCGTCAGCCTTTTTCACAGAAATAGAAAAGCTAATTCTTAAATTCATATGAAATTTCAAGTTAATCTTGAAACTGGTTAAATAGTCAAAACAATCTTAAAAAAGAACAAATTTGGAGGATTCACTCCTTATTTCAAGACTTATTACAAAGCTAAAGTAATCAAAACAGTGTGGTTCTATAATAAGCATAAATATATAAACCAATGAAACAGAACTGAGAGTCTAGAAATAAATCCTTACTCTTTGGCCAAGTGATTTTCAACAAGGGTACCAAGATCATTTAATGGGAACAGGGACAGTCTTTTCAACAAATGGTAATAGGATAACTGTATAGTAATATCTACATGTAAAAGGAAGAAGTTGGACCCCTTCCCCATACTATATATAAAAATTAACTAAAAATGAATCAGTGACCTAAATTAACAACTAAAGTCATATAACCCTTAGAAAAAATTTTTTTTCTTTTTCTTTTTTTTTTGGCCGCACGGCATGTGGGATCTTAGTTCCCTGACCAGGGATCAAACCCATGCCCCCTGTATTGGAAGCATGGAGTCTTAACCACTGGCTTGCCAGGGACGTCCCTAGGAGTAAGTCTTTATGACCTTGGTTTGGCAATAGATTCTTAGATTGACACCAAAACACAAACAAAAGAAAAAAATAGATAAACTGGACTTCATCAATTTAATTGTTTTGTGCATCAAAGGACATTATCAAGAAAGTGAAAAAACAAACTACAGATTGGGTGAAAATATTTACAAATCACATATCTGACAAGGGTTTAGTCTTCAAAATACAAAAAAAATGTACAATTCAATAACAAAAAGAAAAAAAGGCAACTAAAAAAATGAACAAAGACTTGAATAGAAATTTCTCCAAAGTAGATATACAAATGGCTGACAAGCACATGAAAAGATACTCAACATCATTAGTCATAAGGGAAATGCAAATCAAAACCATAATGAGATACCGCCTTACACCCACAAGGGTGGTTATCAAATAAACAAGCAAACAGATATAAGAAGTGTTGGCAAGGATGTGAAGAAATTAGAAAACTCATACATTACTGGTGGAAATGTAAAATGGTTCACTCACTGTGGAAATCATTTGGTGAATCCTCAAAAAATTAAACAAAGAATTGTTACATGAACCAACAATTCTCCTAGGTATATACTCCAAATATTTGTTAACAGGTATCCAAACAAATAATATTTACATGCTCACAGTTGCCATATTTTAATAACTAAAAGGTGGAAACAACCCATATGTCCATCAATAGGTGAACAGATAAATAAATTGTGGTATAGACACAGAACAGAATATTATTCAGCCATTAAAAAGAAATAGTGATACATGGTACAACTTGGCTAAACTTCAAAAATATTATGCTAAGTAAAAGAAGCCAGACTCGATAGGTCACATATTGTATAATATCATTTGTATAAAATATCCAGAATATGTAAATCTAGAGACAGAAAGCAACTTGGTGCTTGCCATAAGTGATGGAAGAGAGGAATAGAGAGCAAAGCCTCTTAGGTTGGCTTTTATCCTCTATTCTCTTGACCCTTAGTATTCTCTAGGATTCTGTCTGTGGGCATCTTCTGAATATTCTTGGAGTAACTGTCCCCACTCAAATCTTAGAGTACCACGGATTGACTGATGATTCTGAGGTCACCTTCTTATGGGAGCACCGGTTAACATATAACACTAGACAAGTGATACAACATTTTGGAACTTTTTCCCTTTACTTTGGAAAAGAAAGACAAGAATAATATCTAGCTCAAAGCCAGCAACTGTTGGATGTATTTTCAACTGCTAATAGACATCTCTGACATTCTGAAGTCATTTCAAAAAATTTCATATTTTCTAAATCTGTTCTTCTGAATGACTTCCCATATTAGTAAAAGGCAATTTCATCTACTCAACTTGCCCAAGCACTTCAAACTCATTATCATCCTTATCCCACTCTTCTTTTTCATCCTCCATTGTCAAATTGTTGTTCTAGTCTTCTTTGTCAACTAAAATCTCTGAAACAACATTCCTCCCCTCAAATTCCCCTCACCACTGCTGTTGTTCAGTAGTCTATTATCTAGACCACTGAACTAAAATGTTACTGTTCTTTCATTGAGTCTCTGCCCACACTAAAATGTTAGTGCTCCTCAGAATTTCGTACCCGTTTTTTTAAATCAGTCTTCATATCTTCTCAAGATGATCTAATTCTTTTTCTTAGTTTTAACTTCTACTTATTCTCTGATGACTCCTAAATTAGTATACTTATTCTTGAAATTCAGATTTCAAAAAATTCAGACTATTATATTGGCATACTTTCAAACATTTCTAACTGCTTCTGATGTCTACATGGGGATGACCAAAACCCATTCACTGTCTTCCTCTTTAACTGTACCCTTTCCCTATGAATGTTAGCAGAGTTGATGGCACAAGATCTACCCTGACATTCAAGCATAAAATCTGCCAGTGGAGATGAATTTATCATGGAGTCAAATTGGAGGGGGATTTTTATTTTATAATTTTGCATTGTTTTCCCTAAAGAGGATCCCTTAAATTGTTTATGCTTCAGGCCCTTAAAAACTGGGATCCATCTCTGCCTGCAAAGAATCCCTTACATCTCTCTTCCTCTTAAATTTTACCTCAAGGAGAACACTGAGATGTTATTTTACATACACAAGAGTATTTAGATCCATTTCAGCTCTTTCCATCTTTACCTCCAGTGTAGTAGTTTAAGCCTTTATCATTTGTTATCTGGAAGACTAGAACACTTCCTAATGATCTCCTTTCCCTCAATTTATGTCCACAAAAAATTCATCATTCACATGACCTACAGCTGTTGATTAAAAATAATTTTAAAAATCCCATAAATGTCATCTTGTGAATTCACTACTTAAATCTCATCTGCTTTTTAGGACAAAATCCAGGTTCCTTAGTATGGAATTTAAGGACTTGCATGAAATGATCTAATTTATTTATTATAATTTATTCATTATTGCCATTCTTCCTCATTTATCACAGTCTTGTTTCAATGTTCTAGCAATGCTAATCCACTTGCACATACCCTCACAGACTACCCTTGTCCTTTCTTCCATGCATTTGTTCAGATTTTCTCTCCTAATTGGAATTATCTATAACTTCTACCCAACTGTGTGAGTCTGCTCAGGCTGCCATAACAACAACAACAACAAAAAGTCTTGGGTGGCTTAAACAACAGAAATTTATTTTTCCCACAGTTCTGGAAGCTAAAAGTCCCAGATCAAGGTGCTGGCCAGTTCAGGTCCTGGTGAGGGCTCTCTGCCTGGCTTGTAGACAACTTCCTTCTCACTATGTCTTCACATGGGCTTTCATAGTGCATGTACATGTAGATAAGACACCACTCTCTTGTGTCTTATAAAGATACTAATCCTATTGAATCAGAGCCCCTACCATTATGATCTCATTTAACCTTAATTACGTCCATATGTAATTTCTAGCATTTCCATCTGGTTATGTCTTATAATTCCCATCTCTGGTGAAACGACTCATCTGATTATGGATGTTGTCTACCTTTTCAGCTAGCGTTTTTAACACATTTATTTGCTTCTAACTAAATAAGTTATTTAAAGTTACCAGGCTTCAACGTTCTTACCATCAGAAGACGAGGAAAGCCCTACTTACTACAAATTATATCCTTTGTTTTAGACGCCAAAATGAGATCATTTCTTTTGAACAGCAAAACTTCCAAGTGCCAAGTATCTAATTGATTAAATGTAACTTTATTAACAAAAGCTAACAATAAAGAAATTTGAAGAGAATATTTTAGAATATAATAATTTGACATAAAATTGTAAATTAAAACCAGAAATTTTTCTGTTATCTAGAAAGATCTAGAATTGTGGTGCTCAGGTTACTCTAATTGTCTAAGGAAGTTAAATATTTTGGTCTGTTTTAGACATTGATAAAGAAAAGGAGTTTTACATAACTAACAGCAAAAGAGTTGGATGGAAAAGTTTTGTAATAAATATTTGGAATGATCTCACATAAGTCATGATATCTAGCAATAGAAAATAAAGGAAAAGGAGTTTTAAACCTATGTGTTAAAAGTTTACATGTGGACATGGTAATAGTCAACATTTATTGAGCATTTACTACTTAAATGCCATGCATTGCTCTAATTGTTTTACATATATTAATTCATTTACTTCTCATAGTAACTCAATTAGGTAGGTACTATTATTATCCCACTTAAGTGATTAGAAAAATGAAATATAGAGAGAATAAATTACTTGACCCAGATTACATAACTAATAAGTCAGAACTCAGGTAGTGTGGCTTCAGTGCCCATGCTCTTAACAGTCTTCAAAGGCCTGTGGAAACCATAAGTTTGAAAGCAATATACAGGGAAATACCAACTTATCTCTTATAATGCAAGTTAGTGCTGAACATGGAAAATGTCACTTCTCTGCCCACTGCTGGTATAACTGTCCAAAGTGTGGGGGTGAAGTTCATCCATAAATCCATGCAGTGAATACACTGTCTCACAATGGGGCATGCCTACCTATTTTCATCCAATACACCCAGCAATGCTTCAAACTATAGTGATGAAGGCAACAGGACTGCAAATGGAGACTTCATCAGTCGCCAGTACTCAACTGTCTAGATCTTTCAATATGAGTGACCAATGAAAAATCATCAGACATGATGGAAACTCACAATGTAAAAGGAGAATAATGAGTTGCCACCAGGAGAAACATCTTGTACTGAAATAGACTGGTACTAGAAATGAGTTTTTAAAAGAAATCTAATTATTATACACACACACAAACACACACATAAGCATACACAGAGGCTTCCACTTGTGATAATGGCAGACTAGGTCATCTGCACTACCACTTTGTTGAAGACCACTAAACCATTTGGTGAAAAAGCCAGAAAAGATTTTAATTAACGTCAAAGACCCAACAAGATATTACAGAATTTCTTGTTGAGAGGATAACACAAAAAGAGATTGACTAGAGACCTTCTTTCCAGGGACACTCACCTATATAGGTGAAGCATCTGAGAGGTGGAGTTCCTGAAATTGAGAAGGGAGCAAGGTTTAGGGTGCTGAAGGCGTCAGGAGTAAACACCCTGAAGAATATTCCCTCTTCCCTGGCTGTCACTTTTATACCAATTTGTGTATTCTGGGGTTAAGGGCTTAAAGGCAAGTAGATCTTTCATGGAAATTTCAGGAGCTGAAAGGATGAGTCTGAATTTAGTACCCACCAAAGGTAGAAACCTAATGTAGCATATACTCTATTTATGGTAGGGACACTTAGGGGTTATACTCAAGTTAGGGCCCTCTGGCAGGTCAACGAGGTAGTGCAGAAAATCCCTAAGCCTTGATCCAAGACTGCTCTCACTCTTAGGTACCTGTCATTTAAAAGCAAATTCTCCTCTGGTTGAAGATATATTCTGTCTCAAATTATTTCCCCCAAATAATTTTTCAAATAAAAATTTCAGCAAACAATAAAAGACTATACAACACAAAGAAAGATGGTGATAGTTAAAATCAACACAAACCATAAACAGAAACAAAATCCCTATTTATGAATTACCAGATGTATAAAGTAATGTAGTTATAGTTACTATGATCAATAAGATATAAGCTGAATTTAAGTATTATAACAAGCAATTGGAAAAAGTAAAATATGACACTACAGATTTGAAAATTAACTGGAAGTTGTAGAACTGAACAACACAATAATAAAATTAAGAACTCAGTAGATGGGTTTAACACCACTAAAGAGAAAATTAATAAACTAGAATATAGATTAGAAGAAACCAGCTGGAATGAAGTGTAGGGAGACAAAAATATGAGACATATTGGCCAGGATAAGAGACATTAAAAGACATAGTCTAACATACATTAATTTGAGTTCTAGAAGAATAGGAAAGAAGCATTGTATAAAGTGAACTGATATTTGAATTCAGACTGATGAAAGAAAACAGTATTTATTCAATAAACTTAAAAAAACACTTATAGGATGAGTAAAAGCAAATCCATAACTAGATACATCAGAGTGAAGCTGCAGAAAATAAAGACAAACAAGAAAATCTTGAATGCAAAGAGTAATAGATTAAATTCATAGAAGCAACACAGGCTGATATTGGAAGTATGAAGTAAGCATAAATATTTATTCACTAAAATGTAATTAGAAATTAAATTGAATCCATTTATTAAGTCCAATAAAACTTTCCCACAAAGAAACCTATGGGTTCACATGGCTTCTCCAGCAAGTTCTATCAAAGGTATTTTAAAAAATCTAATCTTACACAAAGTCTTTTAGAGAATAGGAAAAAGAAGATATGCCTCTCCTGGGCTCCTTCTTCTTTTATAAGACTAACATAAACCTTGTTACCAAAACTCAACAAAAGTAGTATAAAAGGAACAAAAATCCAGGCTAGCTTCAGTCATGACCGTAGATGCAAATATCTCACAAAGTTGATATAATAGCCATAAGGTTTTACGCTTCAGTTAACACAGCATAAGAATGTATAAATCAAAAATTGGTAGAAATAAGAGGACAATCAATATGGTTGTTCTAATAATTTAAAGTACCATCAAAAATTAAAGAGGACATAGATAGCACAATTATCTGGCTTGATTATAAATATAAATAAAACTTGTGTTCTATACACTCTCTGGAACATTTATAAAATGAAAGTTTACAAGAGAGCTTGATCTATTGTGTGGGAATCTCAATACATTCTGAAGCATAGACTTCTAGAGCTTTTTATTTTTTGCTATAATTCAACTAAAGTAAAAACAAATTTCCCTCATAGGGGAATTGATTAGACCATGAGAAAGGAGAAAAAATGTATTAGAACCAAGTCTCTTTACCATCAAAAGAAATAAATAGTTGCATTAAAATAAATAAAACCAAGTAATAGAGACTGATACAAAATATAAACTCTGGCATATTTACCAAAGGACCAAAATTTGATAAATATTGAAAAACATAGACATATAAACATTTGGATTGGTAAACATACTATAAAAGCACATACACAAAGGGTTTAAAAATATGAGAATATTAAATAAAAATTATGGCACCTAAACTAGATAATCCATATTAAGTCAGTGAATCTCCAGAAAAAAATATGTAAATTGAATAAGTTATGAAGAGGTATAAAATTGTAATGGGTCTTAGAAAAACACAGAAGACTGTCAAAATTATAACCCTGAGTATTGATATCAGATCCAGATACATTAAATTTCTCTCAAGACTTCAAGGAAATAATTAATGATCTTATTTCAATTTTAGCTGTTTCAGATCATAAGTATAAGCTTAAAATTTCCACTTAATTTTAAAGCTGGAAGGACTCTTATCCCAAAATCTGATGAGGATATGATATCATAAAAACAGAGAAAGAGTGAGAACAACATAGTGGGGTTCCCAAGCCTAGGTTCAACAGAGCAATATTCTATAAGCTCTTACTAGCAATATATTGGGAAACAGCTTATCACGTTCAAACATTATGTAAAACAGGAAGGCCTTAAACAAGGTTAAACAGAATTTTCAGACTTCTCAGAGTCTTTAAAATGCCAAGGTAAATGTCATTTTCCATGAGGGGCATTTGGGAAGTATTGTAACCATTGATTGATCCATCCTAAAATTAGCATGCATTGAGTAACTACTATGTCCAAGGCACTATAATCATGGAGGATTAAAGCAACAAGCAAAATATAGACAGACTTCCAAACTGCCTATATCCTTACAGCAGAAACAATAATAAACAAATAAGGTATTGTGTAATACAACGTGAGGTGTTTTTAATTGTTAGGAAGACAATTAAAACCTGAGTAAAAGGACAAAGAGGACAATTAATGAGATGCTACTGCAGATAAGGTGCTCAGAAAAATATTTCTCTAAGGAGTATTAGAGCATGGATCTATACAAAGTGAGGAAGGAGGTACAGGAATATCAGGGTATCGAATATTCCATAAGGAGGGAAATATCAAGTATAAGGGACTGGAGGCAGAAAGGCTGGTTGGTGTGTTTGAGGAACAACAGAAAGGCCAGTTTAGCAAGACTGAGAACAGAATGGGGACAGATAAGAGTTTTAGGAAATAAGCCTGGAGAGGTTGTCAGGGGTCAGATCATGTAGAAACCTTGCAGAAATTTGGAATTTATTCTAAAGATTACAATGCCTAGAAAGTTTTAACCATAGCATTGACAACATTAGCTTTACATTTTCAAAAGATCATTCTGACTGTTTAGGGACAATAGATTGTAAAGAAGGAAAGACAGATACCGACAGACCTCTTACCAGGCTACTGCAGTGCCGGGCAAAAAGTCATAGTGACTTGGTCTAGGGAGTAGTAGTAGAGATATTTTAAAGTAACTGGAGTATAATTTTGAGGGTATTTCCAATTGGATTTGCTAATAGATTGAATGTAAATTATGAAAGAAAGAGAGAAACCAAAATGATTCTAAGGTTTTAGCAAACAAACTTAGCATTTAAATGAATGGAGCCTTCCTAGTAAAGTCAAGAGTGTAATAAGGAAGATAGCATTTATAATTATTCAACATGTAATGGCAATTTTGGCCAATGCAGTAAGAAAAAGGAATGAAAAGTATTAGAAAAGATCAGACATAATTCTATTTTTTGCTCTTGATATAATATCTATCTAGAGAATCCAAAGAATAAACTGAATAAAACTAAGAAAACGAACAGGAAAATCCACTAAGGGAACCTGATATAAGACAAAAATACCAATATTAATAGCTTTTCTTCATAGCAGCAATAAAATTTTAGGATACAAATGAATCTTTAAATTATAGGAAAAATGTGCAAAACATTTATGAAGAGAATATTTACTCATATTAACATGCAAAGGTTTCTGGCATTTATCAAGTGAAAAATTCAAGATTTTATAGAACAGAACATTTAGTATGATCTCTTTAAAAATTATCTATATAAATTATGTGGATTTGCATATATACATGTATGCATATATAATTGTAATTATAGCTATAGCAAAAATTTAACACTATAAACTATTGATGGTAGATAGAGGATGGGAGAAAGCAACTATTTAGAGGAAGGTATTTTCTCTTCCTAATTTGCACATGTAAGTATTGTTTATAATAAGCATTAAAAAAACTTATGATCAGAAAAAACAAAAGCTTTTATTCAAAAGTACCACAAACATTCCCAGTAGTAGTTGGCATAATAGTTATTTATTAAATACCAGATACTGCACTAAGAACTTCACATGTATTTATTCATGCACTCCCTATTAGGATAATTGTTCCCCCTTATGACATTGGTATGACAACTATCCCCATTTTATAGGATATAAAGTTGAGACAAAGGGGAGATGCAACTTGCTCAAGTTCACACAGCGTCGAAGTGCCAAGGCCAATTATGGGAAAACTGGTGACTTGGAAGTCCAAACTGCTATCCAATATGCTATACTGATTTTAAGTAATAATGGTCTTACACATCATATATATAATCCAGAAAGTAGTCCATATTTTTTAAAAAACATGAATTAGAAAAGGATGATCACATTCCAATGAAAAGGATAAAGCATAAGACAACATGATAGATGACTGAAGATTAAAAATTCCTGCTATCATGATAGAGGTTAAACTTCCCTATGGGGAGAAACCACTCTCATTATATATAGACCCTGAGGATAGGATTATTGGTACTTTTAATTTCCTTCCTTGTGGTTTTCTGTATTTTTAAGTTTTTACACTGTCTATGCAATTTATTTAATAGTAAACCTGTTACAAAGTGTTCTGAGTACAGGCTTATCAGATCTAGCAAACATAAATTGCCAACTTTCAAATACTGAGAGTAAAACATGACACATATACAACATTTGTGAATATAACTGAATGATTCCCATTGTGCTTCAGCTTCATACACATAAACTGTTTTTGTATTAGTGGCTTCAAATGTATTAATAAGACCAGAGAATGCTGAGGCCAAATAAATCAGTTTTTATAATATGTTATCATATTCTTGTCTTGAAGACTAAAATTTGATGTAAACATAAGGGTTATTATCCATATTTTCAACATGTTATACAGCTAAAGCAAACTGCTCTGCACAGGCTGATTTGCTTGAAGTTATGAGACAACAGAAGTACCTTACAATTTGAATAAGAGCTCATGTGATTATTATGACCCTTCACGTAGCCGACAATTACTATAAACTGTTTCCTGTCTCAATAGAAATAAAAAGTAAGTTGCAGGGTAAAATTGTTTGGATCAGACACTTTTAAAATAGCAGAAACACTCAAAATATTAAGGCCAAAGAAGAGCCATTTAATTCCTGGTCGATTAACATGTTTCTTATGAACAGCCTAGAGTTACGCAGTGGGGAAAGTGAATCAAAATTAACCAGAAAAATAACTTCTACATATGCCATTATGGAAAAGTCTAATACTGAACCTCAGTTTTATTCTTTTCCTTCTTTATTTAAATTAATATGTGGATATTCCTATCCAGACTGATTAAATAATAAGAATTATTACTTTCACTGTTGCTAAAATAAGATCTGAAGCAATCAAATTATTTTCCACTATGAAAATTATCCCTTTATATTTTACCATATGTTGGGCAGATTTTCATTTTCACTGAGAGGTAAGACTTTCTAACAGTCACCAGATCCTAGCCCTGGGGTTCATGGATGGACCTGGGGTTCATGGATAGAGATCATAGAGTCATAATAACCTGCAAGTATGAATTTGTTTGCATGTGTAGTTATACGAGGAGTGGGTGTATAACATTCAGCAGATCTAGAGTGGGTCTGTGACCCGCATAAAAAAAAGAGTTAAGAACCACTGGGAGAAAACTTTTGACTTCATCAATCAGCTAGCAAGTAAAAAAGTCTGAGCTAAGAACTGGAGAGAAAGTGTGTCCCCTTCAGCAAAGTCCATGTGTGAAGCTGATAGAGTTGGTTTGGAGGTTAGGAAAGGAGACTAGAAAAATTAATTGAAACTTACATCATGCTAAATGCCTTTAGAGAACCTTATGTGGTTAAGTGTAGGCCATAACTTTCTGTCATATAGTCACAGACAGTACAAAATAATCAGAAAACATGAGCAGAAAACTGAGCATTTGAGATCCAGTTTGTGTATGTGTAGAATATGCCTTCCAATTCCTTGGAGAAACCTGAATGACAAGAAGAGACATATTAAGGAAAAGAGAGTATTCTGTACATGCAGTTATATCTTACAAAAAAGAGCTTGTTGGGGCTTCCCTGGTGGCGCAGTGGTTGGGAGTCTGCCTGTCGATTCAGGGGATGCGGGTTCGTGCCCCTGTCTGGGAAGATCCCACATGCCGCGGAGCGGCTGGGCCCGTGAGCCATGGCCACTGAGCCTGCGCGTCCGGGGCCTGTGCTCCGCAATGGGAGAGGCCACAGCAGTGAGAGGCCCGCGTACCGCAAAAAAAAAAAAAAAAAAAAAAAAAAGAGCTTGTAAGAGAAGCCCATAAAGTTTTCACAGCTTTATGGATGGGCTTGTGACACGAGGGCAAACCTTGTCAATTGGAGGATCCCGTGTGCCTCCAGTGTCTGGGGATCCGTAGAGAACCCCACAGACGTTTGGAAGACTGAGAGAGGATGACTTGCCTCTCCTTTCTATTCTGCACCTTCTGCCCAGCCAATGGGAACAGCCCTTCTGTGCTGCATTCATGTCCTTGAGTTGAATTCCTCACCTTGAGCTCTGAGATAGTAAAACTAAAATAAGCCAGCGTCGTCTGGTTTGGCAGCACCATCAACAAGAGCTGCTTGGCAGGGACTAGGTCAACTGATTCTATCTGGCAGAGGAATGACCCCTGAGACCTGGTCTTAGAACCTCATGCTAGATTCTGCAGAGTGGTTCTGGTCTTTTAAGTCCCCAGCTCCCCAGGAGGCACCACTGATCATGACCCACTGCCTCTGCTCTTTTGGTTCAAGCATCACGTACACAAGCCCTGACCCCTCCTGTGGAAAAGTAAAAGGAGTCAAGTTTGTTCTTTGCACAAAGGTGGTTTCATATGAACCTATGGAGCCCAAATTGTAGAAATAAAAGGCTGGTAAGGGAGAAGTCGAGAGATGCTATCACATTTAGCTTTGCAGCTCTATGGTCCATTTTTCTTGTTTTTTGTATAAGACATTGGATAATTTTAGGAAAGGAGAATTGGAATCCAATTCTAGAAATTCTACATAGAAAGGATAATAACCATAAAGATGTACATGAATAATAAAAGCTGGTGACAGAAATTAGAAAAATGAAGAAAGGCAAGCGAATGCACAAAAAATGAATTGGACTGGACATTTTTCTCTATTCATCAGTTCTTTGCATTTTCCTGTGATTTGGCTTAGGCGGTTTGGCAAGATACATGAGTTTTGGTGAGTGCCAGCGTACACAACGTGCAACTCAGGGAGCAAACGAGGTGATCTGGGAAGCATGAAGTAGGAAGTATTGAGGGTGGGGTCAGAGGGAAGTGGTATTTCAGGTATTCTGGCACAGCCTGGGAGAGAGCTCCTTGTAAAGGATGTAACATTCTCCCACAAAGAAACAATGGTCATAAAACCTTCTGAAGAGAGAAAAAGAAACACTGGTTTCCCACATCAAGAAAAAATAACTATAAATTGACTCAAAACCTTGCATCTAGATCCAAGTGCCCAAATTAGCTACAATTTATATAACTTAGTCTGACTTTAATAATATTAATAACAATTGACTTTATAATATTAACAGGATATGAAATTCCTTTTTCTCCTCAAGGGGAAAACTGTTTAATCACTACTTAGGGAATCCTGTTTTCTCAGGAAAAATAAAATAATTTTTATCTAAGAGGACAAAGGGGATTTAAAAAAACCAAACTTATTCTCTGCTTTATTAATCAATATTATGTTCTAAGAAAATCACCACTATAGAACAATGAGCACTGGGTTCTAAATCTATTCTATCTCAAAATTCAGGGTCAGCTACTACTTTTGGGGGGTCCTGGTTTCTTGAGAGTTGAGGTGATTTTTCCCTTGATATGTAATATCAGTGACATCGTCCACCCTCAAACTGATACACACACAAAAATACCATCACCGGGCTTCCCTGGTGGCGCAGTGGTTGAGAGTCCACCTGCCGATGCAGGGGACACGGGTTCATGCCCCGGTCTGGGGAGATCCCACATGCTGCAGAGCGGCTGGGCCCGTGAGCCATGACCGCTGAGCCTGCGCATCCGGGGCCTGTGCTCCGCGGCAGGAGGGGCCGCGGTGGTGAGAGGCCCACGTACCGCAAAAAAAAAAAAAAAAAAAAAAAAAAAAATACCATCACCAAGGGCAGATCCATGAGCTGGAAAAGACTCAGCCTGTAAAGAATGGGGGTGGGTGGCAAATAGACACAGAGAAGCCTTCACATGAAAGTATGCCTGGGAAAGTCTCATTAAGAAAGAAAGAGGGAAGAGTGCTTGGGTAGCATCTTGAAAGCAGTAACCCAAACGGGACAAGGAGAGAGGTGGACCAGAAATGGAATTCTCATATTACCTTAAAGGTATGATGTGGGGATGTATAAGGCATCCTCAGGGGAAACTACAGATCTTTACTTAAAGGGGGGCTGCTGGTGGGAAGTGTAAGTGCGAGGAATGCATATTATGTACATTTGATGGGAATCAGTTAGCAAAATCTTATGATACTAGAGTATTCTCACCCTTGGTTGTTTTGCAGTATAAGAAACTCATGGAAAATGTGATTTGGCTTATTCTTTTCTACACCAGTCTATACTCTCCCAGGCCCAAGGAGTTCCTCATTTGGCATGGGACAGTAAATGTGACTTGGGAGGGAAGTGACATGAGTAATGCAGAATAAGAAGAAATATCTAGGAGCAGGTTAGCCAAGAACCAGTCTATTCTGGTTCAGAAAAAGTAGATAACCTTGTAACCATGTAGTTCTGACAGTTTGTGGATCTAGAGTAACTGGTGATGATCCAGGTCTGATTTTCCTAGACAGTTTTGTCCTGAGAAATATCATTTAGACCTCCCTTGTGTTATAGCAAATCCTCCAAACAGGTTCTTTCCCCAAACTCTCAGTTACTTGGTTCTCAGACCATAACACAGTGTGATAAGATATATGAGACAGAGCATTCACAGCAGACACTGTGGATGCACTGCCTGTTCAGCAGCCCTAGTCTTATGTGGCTACAGAGCACATAATTGAGCACACTGAATTGAGATATGTTGTGGCTGCAAAATACACACTGTTCAAAACTCAGTCCAAAAAATAGAGTGTAAAATATCTCAATAATTTTCATGTTGATTACATATAATAATAACATTTTGGAATCCTGGGTAAAATAAAATATAGTTTTAAAATTTATCTTTTTGGGCTTCCCTGGTGGTACAGTGGTTAAGAATCCACCTGCCAATGCAGGCGACACGGGTTCGAGCCCTGATCCGGGAAGATCCCACATGCCGCAGAGCAACTAAACCCGCACGCCACAACTACTGAAGCCCACGTGCCTAGAACCCGTGCTCCGCAACAAAAGAAGCCCTGCAATGAGAAGCCTGCACACTGCAACAGAGTAGCCCTGGCTCGCCACAACTAGAGAAAGCCTGCACACAGCAACAAAGACCCAACACAGACAAAAATAAATAAATAAATAAATTAAAAAGAAATTTACCTTTTTAACATGTAGCTGCTAGAAAATCTAAAATGATACTCATGGCTCGTGTTTGTGGCTCACCCTCTAATTTTAATGGACGGCACGTCTCTAGAGGCCCAAAGACCATTTTATGGTGAGATCAGCCCTGTTTTCTCCAATTCCTCCAGGGTAGATACATTGTGCTTTGCTCTGCTTCAGTCTTTCCCAGTGGCAGGGAGCTGAGCACAGCGTAGGTAGTCAACAAACACCAGTGCCGACTGCCAAAGAACCGTATACCACAGGTGTGACTGTTAATGTTATGTGTCAACTTGACTGGCCATGGAACGTTCAGACATTTGGTCAAATATTATTCTGGATGTGTCTGTGGATGAAATTAACATTTGAATTGGTAGACTGAGTAAAGCAGATTGTTCTCCCTAATGTGGGCGGGACTCATCCAGTCAGTTGAAAGCATGCATAGAACAAAAATACTGAGTAAGATGGAACTCCTCTTGCCTGACTGCCTAGAGCTAGGACTCTGGTCTTAAGATTTACACTGAAACACTGGCTCTTCTTGGGTCTCAAGCCTGCTGGCTTTTGGAATAGAATGTATACTGCTGGCTCTCCCAGTTCTCAGGCTTTCAGACACAAACAGGAACTACATGTCTGCTCTGCTCTCTGCCACTGCCAACTGCAGGTCTTGGGACTTCTGAGCCTCTATAATGGTGAAAGCCAATTCCTTATAATAAATCTCTCTCTCTCTCTCTCTCTCTCTCTCTCTCTCTCTCCCTCTCTCCACACACACATACGCGCACATTGCATACACATACACATCCTATTGGTTCCGTTTCTCTGGAGAACCCTAATACAACATGTGTAACATTGGTTAATTTTGTAATAGAAGCTTCCACAAAAATCACAATTTTAAAATTTAGTGAATAAGAGGTTTGTTTTCTGAATATATTTTACAGATGGCTTGATGACTGACTAGTTTGAGAACACAGAAAAGTTACTTACTCTGAATTTCAATTTGCTCATTATAAAAATAGAACCTTCCTCACAGGGATAATGTGAAAGTTCAAGGAAACGATGCCTAAGAAAATGCTTGGTCCCTTGAAAGCTCTCTACAAGCTCTAGTTAAAAGTTACTTAGTCCCACCTTCTTTCAACAAAATGAAACTAAATATCAAATGGTGAATACAATGAGAAGATAAATTCTCATTAAATAACTCATGGGTGGAGTTACGTTTTCAAGCAATCAGTAGAATCCATCTGATGTGTTTATGTCCCTAAGGGTACTTGCCCCTTTCATCTTCAGCAGGGCAGTTCCTGAGTCTAGAGGGCAAGGGCATATGACCTACAGAGCAAAGAGGCATATGGGGTCCCCTGGGTGGAATGCTGCTGTTAATGGTGCCATTTGTGTGGTACGATTCATGCATGGTATGGTAATGCTACCAGCAACATGCTAGCTTCCTCCCAATCCAGACCTACAGTGCTCTTTACACTTTACTTATGAGGCCAACTCTTTGCAGTCTATAGCTCTTTAAATTGTTAATATTCCAAAATAATCATCTGGAGTATTTTTTCCATGTTTGACAAGAGGACTAGAACCAAGATGGACAAAGATACACTGACACCAAGAGAGGGGCTTCCCCTGTGCTGTCAATAGGGAAGAAGTAATCCCATTTTCTTTCAACAGCAGCATCAAAAGATGAATTATTTCCAACTATAAAGGTAGAGCTGATCATTAAGGCATATTTAGGAGGGAGCTTAAAATAATTACCTAATTGGAAGGATGTTTTCTAATGCTAAGTCAAGTTCACATATACTTCCTCATTAAACAGCAACAAAAAACTGTTGCTGTTATTCAATAGTTCAGTTTCTGACAAAAGCATCACAACATTTAAATTTATATTTTATGAAATTTAGCTTTATATAAAGAGATCAGTTGACTTCTGTCATTTACCTCACGTTTTATACGTGTACAAACTAAGTGCTATGAAAAGGAAAGCTCAGAAGTACTGGGGTTATGGATCATGAAAGATGATAATGAAAAGCACATATTACAATTTATATACAGAAAAAGTCAGAGAATGAGTATTGTTAAGGACGTTTTAAGTAAGAAAAAATGCACAGGGTTATAGAGATGATGAAAAGATGGAGACTTCCAGCTCTTGGAGGAAAGATGAACTGTTTCCAACTATAAATAGGTCATTAAGGCCTAGTTAGCTGGGAGCTTGAAATAATCACCTAATTGGAAGGATGTTTTCTGTCCATTACTCAGGTTCACAGACAGTGTCTCATTTTTCTCATTAAATTACACTACACAGCTGTGGGGTGGGGAACATTCTCGTCATGCCCCTGAGAAAGTAGAAGCTCAGAGAACCCTGCTTGCCTTTGGGTCAAGCTCAGGATGAATGCGGGGATCTGACTGAGCAGCCCCTCCTGGAGCTCATGCACAGTTTGGACAACGGTCCCTTTGCTGAGAAGAATCTCTCTAGAGTTTCCAACTCCTCTGCGAGAGGAAGGGGTAAATGCACAGTCTGTAAGGTGCTGATCAAATTGGCCATTCTATTATTTTATCACTTAGTATTTTAGCAAATAGAATCACTTTTCAGAAAAGGGAGGATTTCCCCATATGAGATAAAACTTAAAAATGGAATAGTTTGTACTTTATAAGCAAAGATTAAAAAAATTTTATTAACTTTATTTAAACTGAAAATAAAAACAGTTCACCTATTTCTCCTACCCCTCCCTACCTCCTATAACCATCAATCTGTTCTTTGAATCTATGAACTTAGTTTGTTTTATTGTTGTTGTTTAGATTCTACATATAAGAGAGATCATAGAGTGTTTATATTTCTGTCTATTTCACATAGCATAATGCCTAAGGGGTCAATCCATGTTGTCACAAATGGCAAGATTTCATTATTTTTTATAGCTCAATAATATCCCATTGCACATATATATATATATATATATATATATATATGCACAATTCCTTTATCCATTCATCTGTCCAACAAACACTTAGCTTGTTTCCATATGTCGGCTATTGTAAATAACACTGCAATGAACATGGGAGTGCAGGTATCTTTTTGAATTAGTGTTTTAACCTCCTTTGATAAATACCCAGAAGCAGAATTGCTGGATCTATGGTAGTTGTATTTAATTTTTTGAGGTTTAAATTTTTTTGAGGTTTCTCTGCTCAAAAAAATTTTTTTTGAGGTTTAAAATTTTTAAATTTTTGAGGTTTCTCTGCTTTATATAGAGGTTGCACAAATTTACCTTCCCATCAGCAGTACACAAGGGATCCCTTTTCTCCATATCCTTGCCAAAACTCCCTATTTCTTGTCTTTTTGTAAACAGTCACTCTAACAGGTGTGAGGTAATATCTTGTGGTTCTGATTTGCGTTTCCCCAGTGATTAATGATGTTGAACATCTTTTTATACACCTGTTGGTCATGTCTTCTTTGGAAAAATGTCTGTTCAGATCTATTGCCCATGTTTTAAGTGGACTGTAAGAATCAGAAATAGAGTTGTCTTGCTGGGACAGGAAGGAGCCTGGTTTTAGATAGCACTGGCCACTGAGGCAGAGATGAGTTGGAAAGGCTGCAAGACAAGAACTCAGGTGAAGAGGGCAACCCAATCCATAGGTTCATCATAGGGTGAAAGAGAACTCTTTGTTATACCGGAATAACTCTTGTCTACCATGTGTTACATATTTTTAACACAACAAGAAAATAAATAACAGCTTTCTCATTCCCAATCTCATGAGGTACAGGAGCTGGTCCCTTTCTAATAAGACCACTGGCCTGACTTCATGTATTTACTTTCTCTGGACATGGATTTTTCTCTCTGGCTTCTCGGGATAAGATGTCTGCCTACACATACCCATCTCCACCACCCTGACCCCCACCCACATCAAACCCACCTGCAAACTGTTTATCCTCAATCAAAGCTTTTCTTTTTATTCTTTTCATATTACTACCAACATGCTTGTCAAAAGCCAGATCAGACCAAAAAGAAAACTAAAAAGCAAGAGGTGGGGTGGATTAGAAAGGACAACTAAGTGGCCAGGCCTGGACCCAGTTGTTCTCACTCCAAGTGAAAAGACATTTAAACACAATCTCTCCTTTCCATTTATACTTTTATTACTTCTTTTTGAGACTCTCCTTTAAAGCATTTTCTTTAAACTTCAGAATGGAGAAGGATGTCATAGAATCATAACATTTTAGTATTACAGGAAAACTTGGAAATTATCTGGGTCAATCCCTTTCTTTATAAATAAGAGGACTGAGCCTAGAAAGGTCAAATCACTTTTCAAGGTCACAGAGCTGGTGGGTGGATATGCTGCAAATAGGATCCTTTCAATCTTTCCACTACAACAAAGTTCCTGTTTATCGAAGTTATCATTGAGGATGGCCTTGATAATACAGATAATAGTTAATTTTTTAAAAAACAAGTTTTGGCCAGTATTTTAAGCACTTCTCAGGCCTTACCAAATTTAATTAAGCCAACCCCATTAAGAAATTATAACTATTTTTGCAATTGTACAGCTAAGGAAACTGCAGCACAGCAAAGTAAATTTCCCAAGATCATTCAGCTAGTCAGTTTCAGAGCCAGGATTCACTCCCAGACAGTCGTTCTTATCCACTCTGCTAAATTGACTCTCTTAAAAAATGTTGGTAAGGCTTATAATATAAACTTGAGAGGTCATATGACATTTTTGTATTTTAACTGTAATTTGCTTTAATGAACCAAAACATGAATTTGCTAAGTGGCTGGTCTTTAGATATAATTCTCCCTTTCTACAGTCTGAGGATACTAAAAATTTGTACTTTCTCAGGATCAACTAAGAAGAAAACTAGTTGAGCTATTAATAGAAGGAGGCTGCTTTCCTGAACAGAGAAGTTTGAGAAATGGTGCAATGAGAGAATTCTGGTTCAGGAAAACTGAACGAGCATAGAAATGAAGTCAAACTGGAAAGCAGAGATCAACATTAGCAAGTTGGTGACACCAGGAAATTACAAACTGAGACACAAATCTCCTTAAGTTTGGTGTATGTATTGCTGAAGCCCCACATTGAGATTTCTTGTAATAAAAGCCATGTCACCATGAGGATTTAAATGTGTAACACTGTGGTACACAGCACTGTGCTTGTTTTGAACCAGCCTCCCCTAGTTTTCACAGGCAAGGTTTCTAAATGTGAAGTTAATCAGTGACCAGGCAAGGCAATAGGCACCATAGGCCCAGTTCTCCCCGGGCCCTCTCTTGAATGGCAGCTGCCCTGCTCAGTCAAGCCTGTGGACCACTGGTCTCTGGGTAATGTGAGAGAGCCGGGCACGTCCTCTGAAGCAACCTATGTCAATTTGCCATTCACAAGGAACAGACTGTTTAGTAAATGTAGACAGCTTCTGACAATGCACAAGTTATCTGCCCGCTTCCCCACAACCTCATGACTAAATTGCATTAGAAATGATTCTCAGAGAAAACCCTACCACCAGCACAAACATTTCTTAGGAAGCCGGTGCAAACACGTTATGCATCCTGCCCGCGGAAGTTCAGTGATGCTTGGGTTCTCTGCCTTTTGGTTGCTCTCATTAGTACTTTATATGAGAAAGCTTCACTCTGAGGCCAGCACACAATATTCTGATTGTGAAATCAGCCTGCTTTCTCCCTGAATCACATGCCCAGGATCTGCATTAAGGGACAGTGGACGCCAGGACTAGGAAAAACTGAGGTCTGCATCTGGCATGCTATGCTGGGCTGCTGGGCTTGCTGGATGCATCGTTCATGGTGAGGCAGGTACTTCAGGTCAATGCTTTCATCATGAAAAGGCATGCTTGTGTCATGTTTCTAGCCAACTGAAAGTTTTGAACACTATTACTCATTTCACCAATAAAAAGCAATACTATTATCACTGCTGTTAATCCATGAATCATCAGATATATAGTTCTAAATAATGATGTTAGAATCATTTTTCTAGATATCTTTGGAGAGTTGGATCCCTGGATGGGGCACTTCCAGTGTTAACAAAACACCTGAGATTGTGTTATTAATTTACACACACTACGTTGACCACACGTCTATACTGAACTATTTAAAACTAAATCACAGGGCTTCCTTGGTGGCACAGTGGTTGAGAATCTGCCTGCTAATTCAGGGGACACGGGTTCGAGCCCTGGTCCGGGAAGATCCCACATGCCGCGGAGCAGCTGGGCCTGTGAGCCACAACTACTGAGCCTGTGCGTCAGGAGCCTGTGGTCCGCAACGAGAGGCTGCAACAGTGAGAGGTCCGTGCACCGCAATGAAGAGTGGCCCCCGCTCACCGCAACTGGAGAAAGCCCTCGCACAGAAACGAAGACCCAACACAGCCATAAATAAATAAATAAATAAATAAATAAATTTAAGAAAACAAAAACAAAGAAAACTAAATCACAGTTAGCATGACCACGTTGGGAAAATCAACAGTTCAGGGTTGTGGTGTTGTCACGGTTGTAGACTTAAGCCACATGGTCTTGAAGGAAAACAATCTCCCTCTCTTACCCCCCTCCTTCTGCTCTGGGCTTAGAGCAGATCTGTGGCCTGCCTCGCTCCATGCAAACACTGTAAACACAGAAAGGTGGGAGGACTGCCAGTTTTCCATTTGCAAACAAAAGCCACCTGCGTCTCCTGGAACACTCAGCTGTAAGAGGAGACTTCAGGCTGGAAGAAGAAGGCAAACCAGACAAAGAAGGGAGAGGGATTCCCCTAAATTGCTCTCAGGAAGAAGGGAGCTAAAGGCATCAAGAAAGGCTCTTTTCTTTCATTTATTCATTCATTCTCAAAAATGTTTACTCACATTCTACTATGTTCCAGGCACTGTGTTGAGTACTCGATAAGATACTCAAGATTCTTGCTTTTAAAGATCTTACATGACAATGAGAAATGACATTTAATATCTGCACATATAAATTTATACACACCCAAAGAATTATAGATACTCAGGAGTAGCAGTGTTTAAGTTAAGACCTGATTGACAAGAAGAGGTAAAACTATGAAAAGATCTGGGAAAAGAACAATGCAGACAAAGGAAATGGGAAAAGCTGACGAGGCTGACTTGCAGATATTTTGAGATTAGGGCAGAGAAGGAGGCAAAGACTCTGCATCTCAGACCAGGGAAAGGCTCTAGGATTTAATGCTAAATGTGAAGTAAAATTGTTAGTAGGGGAGTGACATGGTCTGATCTACTTTTCAGAAGGACTCTCCAGCTGCTGTGTGGAGAATGGACCACTGGGGGACTAGAATGGAAAGAAGGTGACAATTAGGAACTACTGCAGTTAAGACAAAAGGTACCTATTTTGGTGACATCCTGGAGTAGGGTGGTAGGAGTAAAGATAACGTAAAGGGAGAGATTTAGGATAACTTCTGAGGTAGAACTGAAAAGACATGCTGAAGAACTGGATGTGGGCTGGGAGAGAAAAAAAGGAAGCAAGGATGACATGTAGATTTTATTTTCTTTTGCTAAAACATTGAACAACTTCTGAATCACAGAGTTGGAAGCCAACCTAAACCCTGGTTTTATTACCTGCTAAATTTCTTCTATGTGTGCCCATGTCCTCCAAATGATTCTATTTATGCCTCTACCATCTCTGATCTGTTAAAATAACTCCAAACTGCCTCCGATCCCAGCCTTCTGCAACTATTCCCCTACTGCTCTGGTCATCTTTCCAGAATGAAAATCTGATCATTGTATGATGGCTCCTCTCTGTCTACCAGATAAAATCCAAACTCCTTCCAGAAACATTACAAGGCCTTTCCTGATCTGGCTCCTACCTACCTCTCACTGTCTTATCTCTCATCATGTGTTTCTCTTCCCTCCACCTCTGCATATCCTTCATTAAGACCATAGTAAGCTCTTTACACTTTCCAGAACATACCATGCTCTCTTTATATTGCCATCTTACTTAGAAAGCTTTCTTAACACCTAATCTATTGGGAAAATTCCTCTTTTTCTTTCAAGAGTCAGATGAGTTTCCCTATACCCTGTCTCTTTCAGTCCAGTTTTAGTTGGCATTGCACCGTGTGTATGGCTCTAGTACCACATTGCATTGCACCTGTAAGGTCTTGTTTACATATCTTCCTCCTCTCTGGACTGTAAACTCCTGGAGGGCAGGCACAGGCAGTCACTGATGTTCTCCTCTTTGTATAACCATGTGCCTTTCACAGTGACTGATATATAACAAATGATCAATAAATATTAGTTGAACAATTAAATAAAAACCCTGTACATTATTTCCATCAATCAGTCATCTAGCGTTTGGATAATCTTTACTGACTGTGAACTCAAAATGCTATACCTGTTCCATTCCTAGGGACTCCTTGCTTTTTTTTTTTTTCCACATATTTATTAAATGCCACCATTAAAGGAGTCAAGCAACTAGACAGGATCTCTATTTTCATTATATTATATTCTAATGTAGAGGAGGGACACAGTGACAACAAATAAGCAAGAAAATTAAGTGTGGTAAGTCCTATAAAAAATCATACATGCTGAATTGATAAAGATAACAGATCTACTGAAATTGGGTGATTCAGGAATACCTTTTTGAGGACATGATAGTTTTTTTACACTGACATTTGAATAATTTTTTAAAAAAGGATCCAGTCTTGAGAAAATTGGGACAAGATGATTCCACACAGAAGGGATAGCTACTTCAAGGGATCTAAGGTACGATCGTGCTCCAGGTGTTCAGGGAATGGAGGTGCTATGTGGTTAGATAATCATAAGCCACAAAGAGAGTGGCAGAGGTGGGTTTAGAAGAATGGGCAGGAGCTGGGACATGGAGAATCCTGGAGGCATGGGATGGAGTTTGGATTCTAACCTAAGCATAACGGAATGCAACTGGAGGACTGTAATCAGGGTAGTGGCATGACCTGAATTACATGTTTAAAAGGGCACTTTAAAAAGCTAGGAGTGGGCTTCCCTGGTGGCACAGTGGTCGAGAGTCTGCCTGCCAATGCAGCGGACACGGGTTCATGCCCTGGTCTGGGAAAATCCCACATGCTGCGGAGTGGCTGGGCCCATGAGCCACGGCCACTGAGCCTGCGCGTCCGGAGCCTGTGCTCCGCAACGGGAGAGGCCACAGCAGTGAGAGGCCCGCGTGCCGCAAAAACAAACAAACAAACAAAAAAAACCCAGGAGTTTGGGATTAACATATATATACACACTACTATCAGCAAGGACATACTGTAGCGCTCAGGGAACTACTCAGCATCTTTCCTTTTTTTAACAACTTTATTGACGTATAATTGCTTTACAATGGTGTGTTAGCTTCTGTTTTATAACAAAGTGAATCAGCTATACATATACATATATCCTCTTATGTCCTCCCTCTTGCACCTCCCTCCCACCCTCCCTATCTCACCTCTCTAGGTGGTCACAAAGCACGGAGGTGATCTCCCAGTGCTATGCAGCTGCTTCCCACTAGCTATCTATTTTACATTTGGTAGTGTATATATGTCCATGTCACTCTCTCACTTTGTCCCACCTTACCCTTCCCCTCTCTATGTCCTCAAGTCCATTCTCTACGTCTGCATCTTTATTCCTGTCCTGCCCCTAGGTTCTTCAGAACCATTTTTTTTTTTAGATTCCATATATATGTATTAGCATATGGTATTTGTTTATCTCTTTCTGACTTACTTCACTCTGTAAGACAGACTCTAGGTCCATCCACCTCATTACAAATAACCCAATTTTGTTTCTTTTTATGGCTGAGTAATACTCCATTGTATATATGTGCCATATCTTCTTTATCCATTCATCTATCGATGGACAATTAGACTGCTTCCATGTACTGGCTATGTAAATAGAGCTGCAATGAACATTGTGGTACGTGACTCCTATTGAATTATGGTTTTCTCAGGGTTTATGCCCTATAGTGGGATTGCTGGGTCGTATGGTAGTTCTATTTTTAGTTTTTTAAGGAACCTCCATACTGTTCTCCATAGTGGCTGTACCAATTTACATTCCCAGCAGCAGGGCAAGAGTGTTCTCTTTTCTCCACACCCTCTCCAGCATTTATTGTTTGTAGATATTTTGATGATGGCCATTCTGACGGGTGTGAGGTGATACCTCATTGTAGCTTTGATTTGCATTTCTCTAATGATTAGTGACGTTGAGCATCCTTTCATGTGTTTGTTGGCCATCTGTATGTCTTCTTTGGAGAAATGTCTATTTAGGTCTTCTGCCCATTTTAGGATTGGGTTGCTTGTTTTTCTGATATTGAGCTGCGTGGGCTGCTTGTAAATTTTGGAGATTAATCCTTTGTCAGTTGCTTCATCTGAAAATATTTTCTCCCATTCTGAGTGTTGTCTTTTCATCTTGTTTATGGTTTCTTTTGCTGTGCCAAAGTTTTTAAGTTTCATTAGGTCCCATTTGTTTATTTTTGTTTTTATTTCCATTTCTCTAGGAGGTGGGTCAGAAAGGATCTTGCTGTGATTTATGGCATAGAGTGTCCTGCCTATGTTTTCCTCTAAGAGTTTTATAGTGTCTGGCCTTACATTTAGGTCTTTAATCCATTTTGAGTTTATTTTTGTGTATGGTATTAGGGAGTCTTCTAATTTAATTCTTTTACATGTAGCTGTCCAGTTTTCCCAGCACCACTTATTGAAGAGGTTATCTTCTCTCCATTGTATATTCTTGCCTCCTTTATCAAAGATAAGGTGACCAGTGCTGTGCATGGTGGTGTGTGGCAATGGGAAGCCTGGGAGCATCAGAGTCAGTTTGGGGCCATCTGACTGGTTAGGAGAAACCCTAGAAGTCACCCCTTGCTCCTGGGAGACCCTGGTGGGGTCCAAATGCTGCGTGAGCCCAGCATGTCCAGTAGTTTCCCTAGGACAGAGACCCAGGCCTCGAGATAACATGCAAGATGCCGCCTGCAGCATTGCCATCTGGGAGAATGAGAGGGGAGAGAAACCTGTAAAAATCTGCCACTACCCCAAAGAGGCCTCGCTTAGCCAGAAGTTACTATTCTACCCTGGAACTGTGTGTTACAACTGGAAGAAAAGGAGTAACGTTAATGGACCGGTTTACTTCCCAATTCTACTGAGAGTGCAAACTTGAGCAACACATTACGTCAATTATATGGACAAGAAAGGAGCCACATTTTCACAAAACATGTCTTAATAGCATTTTGTCCTCATAAAAATGTGGAGAACTTCACCAGACTCAATCCACCGTAGTGCTGAAAAAAAGATGGGTTAATGTTTTTTTCATTAAAAAATTGGGCTGCACCAGAAAGAAAAGGTCCAGCCTCATCCACCAGACCACAGGCACTAGTCCCCTCCACCAGCAAGTGTACACAACACAGTGAAACAACCTTAGCCACTGGAGAAAGACACCAAAAGCAACAGGAACTACAAACCTGCAGCCTGTAAAAGGAGACCCCCAAACACAATAAGGTAAGCAAAATGAGAAGACACAGCAGATGAAGGAGCAACGTAAAAACCCACCAGACCAAACAAATGAAGAAGAAATAGGCAGTTTACGTGAAAAAGAATTCAGAGTAATGATAGTAAAGATGATCCAAAATCTTGGAAACAGAATGGAGAAAACACAAGAAACGTTTAACAAGAACCTAGAAGAACTAAACAGCAAACAAACAATGATGAAAACACAATAAATGAAATTAAAAATTATCTAGAAGGAATCAATGGCAGAATAACTGAGGCAGAAGAATGGATAAGTGACCTGGAATATAAAATAGGGGAAACAACTACTTCAGAGCAGAATAAAGAAAAAAGAATGAAAAGAATTGAGGACAGTCTCAGAGACCTCTGGGGCAACATTAAATGCACCAACATTCGAATTATAGGGGTCCCAGAAGAAGAAGAGAGAAAGAAAGGGTCTGAGAAAATATTTGAAGAGATTATAGTGGAAAACTTCCCTAATATGGGAAAGGAAATAGTTAATCAAGTCCAGGAGCACAGAGAGTCACATACAGGAAAATCCAAGGAGAAACATGCTAAGACAAATATTAATCAAACTATCAAAAATTAAATACAAAGAAAAAATATTAAAAGCAGCAAGGGAAAAGCACCAAATAACATACAAGGGAATCCCCATAAGGTTAACAGCTGATCTTTCAGCAGAAAGTCTGCAAGCCAGAAGGGAGTGACAGGACATAATTAAAGTGATGAAAGGGGAAAACCTAAAACCAAGATTACTTTACCCAGCAAGGATCTCATTCGGATTCTATGGAGAAATGAAAACCTTTACAGACAAGCAAAAGCTAAGAGAATTCAGCACCCCCAAATCAGCTTTACAGCAAATGCTAAAGGAAGTTCTCTAGGCAGGAAACACAAGAGAAGGAAAAGACCTACAAAAACTAACCCAAAACAATTAAGAAAATGGTAATAGGAACATACATATCAATAATTACCTTAAATCTAAATGGTTTAAATGTTCCAACCAAAAGACATAGACTGGTTGAATGGATACAAAAACAAGACCCATATATATGCTATCTACAAGAGACCCACTTCAGACCTAGGGACACATACAGACTGAAAGTGACGGGATGGAAAAAGATATTCCATGCAAATGGAAATCCAAAGAAAGCTGGAATAGCAATTCTCATATCAGACAAAATACACTTTAAAATAAAGACTATTACAAAAGACAATGAAGGACACAATATAATGATCAAGGGATCAATCCAAGAAGAAGATATAACAACTGTAAATATTTATGCACCCAACATAGGAGCATCTCAGTACATAAGGCAAATGCTAACAGCTATAAAAGGGGAAATTAACCGTAACACAATCATAGTAGGGGACTTTAACATCCCACTTTCACCAATGGACAGACCAACCAAAATGAAAATAAATAAGGAGATGCAATCTTTAAATGATACATTAAACAAGATGGACTTAAGTGATATTTATAGGACATTCCATCCAAAAACAACAGAATACACTTTCTTAGCAAGTACTGATGGAACATTCTCCAGGATAGGTCATATCTTGGGTCACAAATCAAGCCTTAGTAAATTTAAGAACATTGAAATACTATCAAGTATCTTTTCTGATCACAAGGCTATGAGACTAGATATCAATTACAGGAAAAAATCTCTAAAAAATACAAACACATGGAGGCTAAACAGTACACTACTTAATAACCAAAGATCACTGAAGAAACCAAAGAGGAAATTTAAAATACCTAGAAACAAATGACAATGAAAAGACGACAACCCACAACCTATGGGATTCAGCAAAAGCAGTTATAAGAGGGAAGTATATAGCAATAGAATTCTACCTCAAGAAACAAGAAACATCTCAACTAAACAAACTAACCTTACACCTAAAGCAATTACAGAAAGAAGAACCCAAAAAAAAATCCCCAAAGTTAGCAGAAGGAAAGAAATCATAACGATTAGAACAGAAAAAATTGAAAAAGAAATGAAGGAAACAATAGCAAAGACCAATAAAACTAAAAACTGGTTCTTTGAGAAGATAAACAAAATTGATAAACCATTAGCCAGGCTCATCAAGAAAAAAAGGGAAAGACTCAAATCAATAGAATTAGAAACAAAAAAGGAGAAGTAACAACTGACACTGCAGAAATACAAAGGATCATGAGAGATTACTACAAGCAACTATATGCCAATAAAATGGACAACCTGGAAGAAACGATCAAATTCTTAGAGAAGCACAACTTTCTGAGACTGAACCAGGAAGAAATAGAAAATATAAACAGACTAATCACAAGCACTGAAATTAAGACTGTGATGAAAAATCTTCCAAAAATTAAAAACCCAGGCCCAGATGGCTTCACAGGCAAATTCTATCAAACATTTAGAGCAGAGCTAACATCTATCCTTCTCAAAGTCTTCCAAAATATAGCAGAGGGAGGAACACTCCCAAATTCATTCTATGAGACCACCATCACCCTGATACTGAAACCAGCCAAAGATGTCACAAAAAAAGAAAACTGCAGGCCAATATCACTGATAAACATAGATGCAAAAATCCTCAACAAAATACTAGCACATAGAATCCAACAACACATTAAAAGGATCATACACCATGATAAGTAGGGTTTATCCCAGGAATGCAAGGATGGTTCACTATATGCAAATCAATCAGTGTGATATACCATATTAACAAACTGAAGGAGAAAAACCATATGATCATCTCAATAGATGCAGAAAAAGCTTTCAACAAAATTCAACACCCATTTATGATAAAAACCCTCCAGAAAGTAGGCATAGAGGGAACTTACCTCAACATAATAAATACCATATATGATAAGCCCACAGCCAATATCATTCTCAAATGTGAAAAACTGAAAGCCTTTCCACTAAGGTCAGGAACAAGATAATGTTGTCCACTCTCACCACTATTATTCAACATAGTTTTGGAAGCTTTACCCACAGCAATCAGAGAAAAAAAAGAAATAAAAGGAATCCAAATTGAAAAGAAGAAGTAAAGCTGTCACTGTTTGCAGATGACATGATAATATATAGAGAGAATCCTAAAGATGCCACCAGAAAACTACTAGAGCTAATGAATGAATTTGGTAAAGTAGCAGGATACAAAATTAATGCACAGAAATCTCTTGCATTCCTATATGCTAATGATGAAATATCTGAAAGAGAAATTACGGAAACACTCCCATCTACCACTGGAACAAAAAGAATAAAATATCTAGGAATAAACCTACCTAAGGAGTCAAAAGACCTGTATGCAGAAAGCTATAAGACAATGATGAAAGAATTTAATGATGATACAAACAGATGGAGAGATATACCATGTTCTTGGATTGGAAGAATCAACACTGTGAAAATGACTATACTACCCAAAGCAACCTACAGATTCAATGCAATCTCTATCAAACTATCATTGGCATTTTTCACAGAACTAGAACAAAAAATTTCACAATTCGTATGGAAACACAAAAGACCCCGAATAGCCAAAGCAATCTTGAGGAACAGATATGGAAGAATCAGACTCCCAGACTTCAGACTATACTACAAAGGTACAATAATCAAGACAGTATGATACTGGCACAAAAAAACAGAAATATAGATCAATGGAACAGGATAGAAAGCCCAGAAATATACCCATGCACATATGGTAAGCTTATCTTTGATAAAGGAGGCAAGAATATACAATGGAGAAAAGACAGCCTCTTCAGCAAGTGGTGCTGGGAAAACTGGAGAGCTACATGTAAAAGAATTAAATTAGAACACTCCCTAACACCATACACAAAAATAAACTCAAAATGGATTAAAGACCTAAATGTAAGCTAGACACTATAAAACTCTTAGAGGAAAACTTAGGCAGCACACTCTATGACGTAAATCACAGCAAGATCCTTTTTGACCCACCTCCTAGAGAAATGGAGATAAAAACAAAAATAAACAAATGGGACCTAATGAAACTTAAAACATTTTGCACAGCAAAGGAAACTATAAACAAGATGAAAGGACAACCCTTAGAATGCGAGAAAACATTTGCAAATGAAGCAACGGACAAAGCACTGATCTCCAAAGTATACACTCAGCTCATGCAGTTCAATACCAAAAAAACAAACAACCCAATCCAAAAATGGGCCGAAGACCTAAACAGACATTTCTCCAAAGAAGATATACAGATTGCCAACAAACACATGAAAGGATGCTCAACATCACTAATCATTAGAGAAATGCAAATCAAAGCTACAATGAGGTATCACCTCACACCCGTCAGAATGGCCATCATCAAAATATGTACAAACAATAAATGCTGGAGAGGGTGTGGAGAAAGGGGAACCCTCTTGAAGTGTTTGTGGGAATATAAATTGATACAGCCACTATGGAGAAGAGTATGGAGTTTCCTTAAAAAACTAAAAATAGAACTACTATATGACCCAGCAATCGCACTCTTGGGCATATACCCCGATACAACCATAATTCAAAAAGATTCATGTACTACAATGTTCATTGCAGTAGTATTTACAATAGCCAGGACATGGAAGCAACCTAAGTGTACATTGACAGATGAATGGATAAGATGTGGCACATATATACAGTGGAATATTACTCAACCATAAAAAGAAATGAAATTGAGTTATTTGTAGTAATTTGGATGAACCTAGAGTATGTCATGTAGAGTGAAGTAAGTCAGAAAGAGAAAAACAAATACTGTATGCTAACACATATATATGGAATCAAAAAAAAGAAAAAAAAGTTCTGAAGAACCTAGGGGCAAGACCAGAATAAAGGCACAGACGTAGAGAATGGACTTGAGGACGTGGGGAGGGGGAAGGGCAAGCCGGGATGGCGTAAGAGAGTGGCATTGATATATATACACTACCAAATGTAAAATAGCTAGCTAGTGGGAAGCAGCTGCATTGTACAGGGAGATCAGCTCAGTGCTTTGTGACCACATAGAGGGGTGGGATAGGGCGGGTGGGAGGGAGACACAAGAGGAAGGGGATATGGGGATGTATGCGTATGTATAACTGATTCACTTTGTTATACAGAAGCAACTAACACAACAATGCAAAGCAAATCTACTCCAATAAAGATGTTAAAAAAACCCTTTATAATTAAGTAAAATCTCTGTGTGCTGTCAAGTTTCTCTTGCTGAGCCTTCCTCAATGACAATGTTGATAAAGTACATGTCTATGCATTTGTTTATTAAATAATAAGATCCTTAAAGCAGAGTGCCAAGACTCACAGATTAATTGCATAATAAGGACTCACTAAAGATGTAATAAGCAACTAACTATCTACTAAAACCATGAAACTCTTTCTGAAAAATAATTATAAAAGATTCATAAGCTGTAAAAGCCCATGGTACAAATAGGATAGAGATGAAATTGTTATAATGATAAGAGACGAGAGTGAAAATAGAGATCTCTTCTTCCTCTTAAAGTATCATTTATAAAATCTTTCCCACAACTGAAAAAGACTGCATCATCAGTGTTTATATCTGTAAGTTTCATGTGAGCAATCCAGATAAAAGTTCTCCGATTTACCCATGGCACCGCTTTTCTCTGCTTCTGCTCTGCTCAGGTAGGAAGCTAGTTCCAGTCTCACTGGGAACTTTACCAGGTGCTTTGCTCCTCCCAATGAATACACATTCCATAAAGCAGCCTCATCTCCCTTCTAATTATTAATTCCAGACACTCCTTATTTTTTAGGGGTTAAAGGCACTACCAAAAATATCTAGGTCTATTGCCCCAGCATCCCAGATGGAATGGAAGGCAGTCATTGAAGTTTGGCTAAGGAAAAAAACAGAAAGTATAAAACCTCTAGTTTCTTCTTTGAGCAAATATTGAAACGATCCTATTGACTACTGGAGGTGTACAGAAAATACTACCTCCCAAAGAGAAGCAGGGCTCTTTGGGATGAAAGTCATTTTTAACAAGCCAGGGGAAAGGCTCTGCTTATAAAAGAGATGCATGTGACAGCAAAGTTGCTTGTTGAAGTGGTGGGATGGGTCAGGGGGCATCAGCAAGACTGACAGCCCTGGCTGCTCACTTCTCTCTTCAATCCTAGCCTCCTCTTACATGGCCATCCACATACATCATCACATCATCTTGTCATCTCACCATTTCTCTTTCTCTCCCCACCCCATCCATCCATCCATCTCTCCCTTTCTCTCTCTCTCTCTCTCTCTCTCATACACACATACACACACACACACACACACACACACACACACACACAACACAATGAAAACACACCAACCTATTTCAGGATGAACTTGATCTGGCAGTCAAGCTTAATAAAAACAGAGAATAATAATTTAGGAGGCATTTCCTGGGATGCTTACTTCCACAAACTACGAATTCTTATTGTTCAGTTGTTTTACTCTGTTAGTTAAGGAGAAAATAATTCCTCAAATGGGATCAAACTAAAGCCCTCATTGCCCTTTTCTCCTCCATTGTGGGCTCCTTCGTGTATAATAACTGATGCTTGTATAAGAAAACAAAAAGGAATCTATCCACACAAATACAGAGCCACCTATCCTAGTATCTGCAACATGGTAGCTATTCCCTCTCCCGATGAAGTTCCCTTATTGCCTCAGCTGTGAGAAAATGCAGAAGGAAAGTCTCTGTCACTTCAACCTTCCATCTCATCTGAGGGGGTCCCTTCATATTGATTTCCCTCCATTCTATTATATTACTCTTTTTTTTCTTGTCTTGATTTTTGTTGCATTTGTTTTACAACCCAACTCAGAGTATAAAGAAATACATGTTAAAGACAAATATTTTTAAGTATTATAAGAAACAGAAAAATCATATAATCCACAAATAAACTATATTATTATATTATTCTACTTCTCCTGTTAAATATAAAAAAATGCTGAGTCAAGAAAAAGTAAAGGAATCTATATTTTCTGAGAAAAAAAACCTAAAATAACCAATAAGCACAATGTAGTTTTTGTGAGAAGATGCAAAATATAACAGCAAAAGGTAGAATGCACATGTTACCATATCTACTGCACAGCGATTTTATTTTTGAGTGTTTTGAACGTTATCAAAGACTTAATGGATTTGTTTTATTAAACAGCAGTGTAGAAAGAAACAAATAATAACAACAACTAGTTTTTATTTGCTATTGCTTTGTGCCAGGCACTACACTATATCTATACATTTTAATTATCTTAAAAATTATTTTTTACTGTATATTTTCTTGACTCCTCAAAAAAACCTTTCACGGTAGGCATTAATACTCCCATTTTGCAAATATATAAACTGAGACTCAGAAGTTATTTGTTCAAAATTATCCACCTAATAAATGTTACAGAAAGATTCAAATTGAGATCTCGCTGTGTTTGTGAGCCTTTGAGCCTTCCATTAAGCCATGGTGACTTCCCATTAGTCTTGATCAGGGTTACAAAATAAAACGTTTAAAAAGGTTAAGCAGGCAATAAAAATGGGAGAAGAAGGCAGGTTGTAAAGGCAACTAGCACAACAGCTGTGTTGAAGAAAGGCATCCAGAGAGTACTTGCCCCACTTCTACAAGGAGTCTAGTTGATCATTACCAGGATGCAATGTGGAACTGGTATTATAGGAGCTTTCAATTATTCAGATAATTCAGAAGTCTATATATTTTTGTTTTAAATCACTCTATTTTTAAATATCGGTGCTAATGTGGCTTGCCGATCAAACCACAACAGCATCTTAGGCAGCATCTGGCTGGATACGTCCTTAAAACCTTAAAGCCAGAGTTAACCTGCTTAGTTTTTGTGGTCAGGGAATCATAATCTATTCTGCCCTGTGGGTGGGCAAGGAATGGTCTCTGGAGAGCTAGAGAGAAGTATTCAGCACCTTTCAATTAGTACCAGGCTGAGACTCAGGCAGTAGCAGCAACTCGGTCACACCCACGTGGCTCTAAGTGTGGCCCAAAGTGTGGCCCAAAATAGACCATGGCCTGGCTCACTCTAAATCCTGCTTGTGCATTTCACAGACTTTTGCCTGCATTCCTTCAGGGGGCACAGACTTCATTATAACATTTATAGGATCCAATTACCAGCCATCTCCTGGATGCCATTTTTATCAGACTTACCAAGATATGCCCTGTGCACTCTACCTTTTCATATTATCAGCTGACATTTCCATCCAAGTACTGGAAATGTCTCTAATTTTGTTCTGACACATCAAAGCAGATATAGCAGGCTTTCATTTCTAAACCTCTGGTCTCAGAGAACCTTTGAAAATGAGTGCAACACTAAGCCAGCTCTCTCTCTGCTCCTCAAGAAAAGAGACTCTTCCAATTCTCCAGAGGCTCTGTGTGGGCGGAGAAACCCAACAATACGCCAGTGGTGATGAAGCAGCTCTAGCAAGTTCCCCAGTCCTAAATCCAAACCTGCTAAGATAACAGAGAACTATGCTGCCTTTGGGGAAAGGCATCCGTTAAAACAACAGTGGAGCTTGTTTATAATATAATATCCCTTTGACTAAAGGTTCACCCAAAATGCTCATACTAGACTTGGTATTTCTATTCTCTTTACAAAACTAAAGAAAATGAAGATACAGATTCACACTGTCACTAAAAGATTGCTCCCAATTTTCCTAGACTCTTACCAGGATCTTACTAGAAATGTACATCTTTAACTTTGCTTATACAGCACAATGAAAAGCACAAGGAACCAGGGGATCCAGGCAACTCTATTTGAGTTATCAGAAAAGCTCACGTAAGGCGAACCTTACATGTATTCTAAGTCACCAAGACACTAAGCTATACCTATGTCATGAAACGTGGGGTACTAACTTCCAGCATTTGCAATCTTACCTGCAGTTCTTCTCTTTGAAGTCAGATCCATTACATTTTTGCAGAGAATCAGCTTTGCACACCTCTTGCTGAAAAACAAAATAAAATGCCTCCCATTCATTTTTTTTGGAAGCTAGGAAATGTTTTAAAAATCCTTAACTGTTTAGGTTTTTATTCATTCAGCCTAACTCCAACTTATGCCTATTTTAATAGCTCGATTGATTTCTGTAAATCTGAATCTATTATAATATTGTCAGTGAAAAATTTCTTTTGGGAATCTGCAAAGAATTTTCAGGTTACCATGTTTGTGTCCTCCACAAACGTTGTCCATAGCTCTTCAAGCTTCAGACTTAAAATAAATGTCTAGGTTTCATTAAGAATCATCAGCAGGACTCACATAATGTCCTGCTATTCTGATTGTCTACACTTTCCTCATGCTTTTTTTCATGCAACAACTTTGTCTCTGTTGCCTTGTACTCTTAAAATTTTCCTACCAACTTAGATCTTAAAGAGATGGCATGGAAACCCTCTACTGGGGTGACCACACATTTCAGTTTTTGCCAGGACAGTCCTGGTTTTCATCTGCTTTCCTGGAATAATTATCAACAGCGCCCCTTTTACTCCCAAAAGTATTCCAGTTTGAATGATTCATTTAAATAGTCACTACATGCTGTGACTCTTTTCAGAGTGCCTTCTGTAACTTATAGGTTAATGGGAGCAACTTAAATGTATTCGTTAATAATATATTTATTTTCATAGAGCCAGTAAAATTATTGGAAACAGTTTCTTTAGGTAATGTACAGTATATCCCTCCATGATCAGAAATCAACCTGATACTTGCTTGACTTTACTTTCCAGGATGATGTTTTCTTTTCTGTAAATAAATTCAGTATCATTCTCTGTTTGGTAACAGACTACAAAATTATGTACACTTATTTTTGTGCTTTAGCTGCCAGGAAATAAAGCCTAACGGATTGCATAAGCAACACAATTTTTCACAGAAGTGCCTAGAAACATCTATTCCCTCTGCTTCCTTCGGATAGGCTCTGAGCTCCTGGATCCGTAAGTGCCTTACCTTTTATCATCATCTACCTCACATATTCTTTTGGAAGTTGGTCAAGTATCCATTTATATTAAATGTAATATTGCAAAAATAACTAAATCTTGCATTAGCCTTGCCAGTTCTAAGTGAGATAAATTAAAAGAGGTACTATAGGGCTTCCCTGGTGGCGCAGTGGTTGAGAGTCTGCCTGCCGATGCAGGGGACACGGGTTCGTGCCCCGGTCCGGGAAGATCCCACATGGCATGGAGTGGCTGGGCCCATGAGCCATGGCCTCTGAGCCTGCGCTTCCGGAGTCTGTGCTCTGCAACGGGAGAGGCCACAACAGTGAGAGGCCCGTGTACCGAAAAAAAAAAAGAGGTCCTATAGGTACCATTTCGTGGTGGAACTACTTTTGGTCAGCATTCTACTGAGGATGGGGAGGAGTTTTCTTAATATCATTATTAGGATAACATCCATTCTCAAGCTGAAACCATGTGTATCTGACTTACTTTGAGCCTGTTATGTTCATTTCCCTTTCCTGTCCATGTAAGAATATGGACGAAACAAAGAGTGGTATTATACAATAAGGTCTAACACTAAGACCCTCAAGTAAAACAACTACAACCCAACCCAAATAATGAAGAAAGCATGGTGAACCTTCCACAGCAGTAATCCAACTGGTGAAGAGCCTAAAGACCTGCTCTAAATCAAGAAGGAAAGCAAAAGGAAAGGGAAAGTCCAGAGTCTCAAGTGGAAAACATAAAGACAATTAATACTGAATTCTGAAAATAATTATACTGAGAGAAGCACACCAGGGCTTCCAATTAAGCTTGGAAGAGGTAAATATTACCAAATCCAGGTACCCACTAGAAACGTAATCCTCTCCTGAAAAATCTCAATTACATCAATAGTAACTACCCTTTTGAGTGCTCGTTATGTGTCAACACTGTTGTTAGCAATTTCCATGGAGGAGATAATTTACCATACTTGATTAAATCTAAGCTACTGTTAATTGTAAGAAGAATCATGTTGTGTGCCACTAAGAAAGGAAGAATAATGCCATGGGTTATATTATGACACGCCATTGATTATATAGTGTACTCTAATTTCAGAGATAGTAAAATATTGTTTAAACATGCTTTTTTAAATTTGATACATGGTCATTCTTACAATTATATGATGAACATAGATACTATTTACTATCTCTGACTTACAGATGAGGGAACTGAATCACTGTCACCTGTCCAAGGTTAAGGAACTAATAAGTGGAAAAGTTAGCATTCAAACCTATGCACTCTGGCTCCAGAGATTGTGCTCTTAACCACCAAGCTATAGACCCATTCATATCTCAGTTTCCATGACAGTGATAGTAGCACCTTCAATGGCAACCCATTCTATTTTTGGCTAATTCTTAGGGTTGGAATATTGTTTTTCTTTACTGAACTGAATAATGATAAAAACAACAGTAGCATCAATAGCTACCATTTATATGCCAGGTAGGATGCCAGGTACCTTATGAAATTCTAGTAGTCCCTGAGTGCTGGCCAAGCAACCCACTCTGAGCCAAACATACCAAAGTCTCACCCATCCCCTGTTAAAAATAGAGTCTGTGGGGCCTTTACCACCCACGAGCTTCTGATTTTGCAGGTCTATGGCAGGCCCAGAAGTCAGATATTTTTGGAAAGACTTATAAAAAAAACCCATCATTTTACCATTTCAACACCCCACAAAGTAGGTATCATTGTACCAACTCTGTGGGCACATCTCCCCACTGGCTCACAGTCTCCTGAGTCACCTGAGCTTACAAAACACTTATATTTTCTACGATATGCAAATTAGCATTATGTGCCCAGTAGGAAGCTTACAGCTGTCCTAGCATCAAACCTAACTGAGAAAAAGATCACTCTTTGAGGATCTGGACCTGATCCTTTTACTGCCATGGGGGTGGGGGAGGAGGGTGTGGCCCTTTGGCAGCACCTCTGCTGTGTTCACACTGGAGGGATGAACCATGACTGCCCTATGATGGAATTTGGAAGTGAAGAAATTCAGAACATGCCACCTCAAACTACACCCCTTTGGCATATTGATCATTCTGAGCTGAAAGCACTTGAGAAAGAGCAGATGCAGGAAGAACTCTCTGCTCTCCCCAATCCCACCTCAAAGCAGGTTATAAAGTTTCCCATGAGAAAGGTGCCCTCCCTGTACCAGGGAGAAAAGCACATTCTTATCAGCAGAGCCTGGAAGTCAATGGCAAAATGACCTTTACAAACAAACCTACTAAAATAAGCCTTATCTTCTGTTAGTTTCCCTCATATATTTCCTAAACACTGTCCCACAATTTACTGCCCCTAGCCCAAGTTCATTTGTCTTGTTGCATCCCCACAATTTGCCATTTTTTGTATAAAATGGTATATAAGTTTATGGGCCTAAGAGTTTCTCTGCGTCTTCATTTGCCTCTGAAGACCCCCATGTACAAGTATAAATATGATAAAATTTGTATGTTTTTCTCCTGTTAATTTGTCATATATCAGTTTAATTTTTAGGCCCAACTGAAGACCCTAAGAAGGTAGAAGGAGGTTCTTCCTCCTCTTCAGAACCTAAGCTTGGCCTGGGAGTTAGATGGAAAGGAGGGTGAGGTGGTAATACTAAAGTATGTTGCCATAGAGAATCTACCCGAGTGCATGTTTGTGTTGGAATTTTCCACTCCTGAGATGAGTTACTGCCACTAGGTAATGAGGCAATGAAACTCTCCATCCCAAGCTTTCTTGGGAATGGCTTGCACAAAAGCACTGAACAAAGCCACGTTGGCTCCTGGCACCAGCATTTTGTTCTCTTTTGAATCCTGGCATCTTGAACCTTACACAGGAGTCTCCTGCTTAACTCATCCATCACCATCCCAGGAAGTGCATCTGGCCTCATCTACCCACCTCTTCCTGACTCTCCCAGCCCCTGCTGCTTCGGAAGGAAGCCCAGAATGTTACCTTTGGCCCACTCCAGCATAACATAGCAGCAATCCAACCTAGCCAGTGCCTGTTCTTGGTTGAGAGGAAGAAACCCATCTCGGACAGATATTTATAAAGGTATGAACTGGTACAGAAGGTTTAGGGAATGCAGTTTGGAGCCACTGAAATTCACCAGAGCTGTACAAGCTCTCTTTAGATAGTTAAGTGGTAAGTACTTCCTGCCCTCACCCCTTAGATAAGAGCGAACATTCTACTCACACTTTGTGGTCCAGTTCATAAGGCAAAACTGCCATAATAGTGAGTGTCCATAGTAACAGACACTGCAGCAATTGCTGCACATAGAGCCCGTAAGATTTTATACAAAACTGGCAATTTTTGTGAACATCACAGATGAGCAATACTTAAACTATTAGGTGAAGTTCAAAGGTACTTCTTCCTGCTTAATCTTTATACGTCTGAGAGGTTAATGAATAGAAATATGGTTCTCTAGAGGCAGCTGAGAGGTGGTTTCTCAAAATACCTTTTCCAGAAAGTTCCCTACACACCCTTGCTACTTTTTCTAGAATTGTCTCCTTATTTATGGCCTGGGACAGCCACTTGATTCTTCAACAGGTAACTAAAAATTTCTCTTTTCCAATTGAAAAAATCTCATTTAGGAGTCAAAAGACCCTTAGAGGCTCTCCAAAGACACCCTCCAAGATACCTCAAGTGTATTCTTTTAAGATTAGTCTTTCTCTATGGCTCTTAAGCACTCCCAAAGCAAGACATCAGGAATCAAATTGCTCTCACTATACCAATAGATGTGGACAACTGGGTCACAATGCCAGAAACTAGTTTTCTCTGACTCTACCCCCAGCTGCCACTGCAGGATCTTTGAGATCCACCTTCAAAAGAGACCTCCACACACTTGATTTAGGATGTTCCAAAGGATCATCTCACCTGTGCTTACAAACACTGCCCTCTCAGGTATTGATTAGGGTCTGCAATTTTCTTCACATCCTCTCTCTTTCTTCCTTTGGTGATGTCTATGCTGGGACAATGTCCAGCTGATTTCTACCAAGAAAGATGCCCCCTCCCAGCTTCTTCTGCAGGACAGATAGGGACTAGTCTGTGTGCTACTCAAGCAATTGTTTCTCTCCAGGGCTCCAATGTGCCCCAGTGTGCTCCCTGCCATGATGGTTATTCTTTGTTGTAATGGGTCATTCTCAATCCCAATATATTTTATGAACATTACAGGGTAATGCAAGAGGTCTTCACTTTGCATGGTTCAGACATGCATGCATTTCCGTTACCATGCTTTAGTTAAATAACACCAGCCTCCAAAACAACAGGGTTTAAATTTCAGTTACCACCATATATTAACTAGGAGAAAGTACACAGATACAAACTTTTTTTTTTTTTTTTTTTTTTTTTTTTTGCGTTATGCGGGCCTCTCACTGTTGTGGCCTCTCCCATTGCGGAGCACAGGCTCCAGACGCGCAGGCTCAGCGGCCATGGCTCACGGGCCCAGCCGCTCTGTGGCATGTGGGATCCTCCTGGACCGGGGCACGAACCCGTGTCTCCTGCATCAGCAGGTGGGCTCTCAACCACTGCGCCACCAGGGAAGCCCCCACAGATACAAACTTTGATGCTAGCTCTTCTGTCCACAAACAGAATTCTTTGCCCAAATCCTAACCCTGATTGGTTACTGCCTATCTGTTATTCAGTTCACAAACAGACAGCAAAGCATGTAGTTGCACTGCTTATTTGTCCCCCCAATGATAAACCCACATGACATTTTACAAAAATGGTAATCAACAGAGGGAAACAAATGATCAACAAAGATGAAATCACAGCAAAGAAACAAAAAGTGGTTAACTCTGGAAGTGAATTTGGCATAGAAAATAAATGGGGTCATAGAAGAAATAGCTGATCGTAGGAATGGTGGCAGTGCCAACATTCAAGAGACTCTGATACGCAGCCAGAGAAACTGGGTGAAGATGAATTTATAGCCGAAAGAATGAAGATGTTTTAGAAGAAGTGATACGAGCAAAAACCTTCACATTAAAGGAAGCCTTGGGACAATCCCGTGACACTTGCAAAGAATAAAATATTGGAAGCTAATCCATGATTAGAAAGGAGTGTGACAAGACATAGAATACATGCTGTTCCATATATTAATGTATTTGATGAGAACAAGGTGGCAAGTACTGTTCAAATTATTCTTAAGAAATTTTATACAGGGAATTGAAACACTTTAATTCTCAATGTTTCTAATGTTTTAAATTACAGTGTACTAAATATTAGTTTTTCTTTTTTTTTTTTCATTTTTCTCCAACAGTAAGAAATGTTTTAATGTTTTGACGATAATTTTTAAAGGTCGTGGGACAGTCTAATTTTTCCCATTGATTATTAAGATCATTTTGTATATTTTCAGATTACACAGTCATTATTATAGTCCTGCACTACTGTGCAAAGTGAGTACTGTTTGTATAGTTTGCTGTTTTAATTTATAGGCTCTTTTTCCTTAGTCTAGAGCAGAGGTCCCCAAACCCCGGGCCATGCACCGGTACCGGTCCGTGGCCTGTTAGGAACCAGGCTGCACAGCAGGAGGTGAGTGGCGGGTGAGTGTGCAAAGCTTCATCTGTATTTAAGGCCGCTCCCCATCACTTGCATTACCGCCTGAGCTCTGCCTCCTATCAGATCGACGGCCTCATTAGATTCTCAAAGGAGCATGAACCCTACTGTGAACTGCACATGCAAGGGATCCAGGTTACACGCTTCTTATGAGAATCTAATGCCTGATGATCTGAGGTGGAGCTGAGCCAGTTATGCTAAAACTGGGGAGCGGCTGCAAATACAGATTATCATTAGCAGAGAGGCTTGACTGCACAGAGACCCTAATAAATCAATTGCTTGCAGACTCATATCAAAACCCTATCAGTGAGTGGCAAGTGAAGACAAGCTCAGGGCTCCCAGTTATTCTGCATTATGGTGAGTTGTATAATTATTTCATTATATATTACAATGTAATAACAATAGAAATAAAGTGCACAAAAATGTAATGCGCTTGAATCATCCTGAAACTAGCCCCAAGCCCCCAGTTCATGGAAAAACTGTCTTCCACGAAACTGGTTTATGGTGCCAAAATGGTTGGGGACCACTGGTCACGAGGATATCTATATGACAAATACTTTATTGGCCCTCTTTTTTTTTCTTTTTCCTTTTGCCCCTCTTTTCCAGACCAGGACACTGTGTTTTGATCAAGCTTATGTTACCAGTCCCTTATGAAAACTGGAGTGGGTACAGTGTACAAATGAGCTGAGATGTCCTATACCTACTCCCATGGCCACCAAGTCACTATCCTTTCTATACACCTGCGCCACAGCTGGAGACATTGCTCCAGACATTCTTGCTGGAGCACAGTGGAGAAGAATTACCTCTACACTCCTATAAGAACTCAAAATAGCCTGCCAAATCCCATCATGGAAAGGCCTGTGTTAGCATGTTCTTAGCAAGTTCAATGTACTGAAAAAGATCAGATGAGTTAATGATGTTTTGCAGTTGATCTAAGTATTCAATCATTTACTTGAAAGAGAATACTAAATCTCTTTGCAATCTTGGTCCTTTATTAAAAAGTCTTCAGAAGTTATACAGGAGGACAATTTGGGCCTTATTTTCAGCATTCTGCTAGCTTTTTGGTGCTTGCCAATAACAGAGCCAGAGTTTGAATGTAAATAAACTTTATAGTGCCTTGTTGATGTCTTTTAGTCTAAATGGACCTTTGGGAATGTTGATAGGCAGACGATGACCGAGATTCATCCCTCAAGTGAGTCACAAGAGAATCAGGCAGGTGTAGGGAACTGTCCCTTGCAGGCAGGGCCAGCACTGGCTCTTTCTTACTCCTTTAGTCCCCATCAGTGATACTACTCATTAGCCAGTGATGTAATCTTAGCATTTCCAGATAACATAACTTTTGTTTGATTTTTTGTTCTCAGAATGATGAGGCAGATAAGAGAAAGTATATTCCAACAAAAGTGTTATTTTCTTCTTTATCAATTAAAAGCATTCCAATAATTTATCAATTTAGATTTTAGAAATTCCTATTAAATTATTTAGACGATAAAGTAGTTATTCAATGAGGCTTATAAATGAAGTAAAAGTAACATTGTGTTCTTCGTTTGAAAGCTAAAAACCAACTGGCTTTGGAAATAGCTTTGGATTATGATGATCACAAATGCTCTCCTGTTTAATCAGCCTTAAAATATACAAGACTCAGTCATATAGTACAAAATGTTAGATTTTTTTAGTTTCATATGATGATAATGTTGATTTAACTTGGCATAATTATTGATCACTGTACAGCCTTTCTGGTTTCTCAGTGACTTATTCTATTCTATAAACAATTCAGTTCAGAGCCCAAAATACATCATTACAATAGGTAGAAGTTCATAGACATGAAAATGACCCTGACATTGTTTCTATTCTAAAATTTCAAAAACACATTTTATCTCTACCTTAAAGTTGAGACCACTCTTGCTGCCTAAAGCAATCACAATAATTTTATCAAACAGGATATATAACCACCCCAAATTACATTTAGTAAGTGTTTTTTATGAGTGTAAATTTTAAAAAGACAGCATTTCTTGGCCTCTTTAGTATTAGATACACTTTTATGTCAAAATACATGAGGATTTACTGAAACAATTTTACAGAGGAGCTACTCACGTTCATGAAGGCAGGAATTCAAATCAGGGACAATTCAACCAACAGATCAGAGGAAACCAGAAATCAAAATCATGGTGCTGCACCGAAGCCCGAAGCCCACCCTCATACAGCAAGAAGTCACTTCTATTTTAGGAAATCTGTTTGTATGCCTCAATATCCCTGAGGGATGTGAGGCCACAATAACTTACTTGACCTTCAGAGTGAGTTCTCCATGAGTTTTAGCGGAGGTTGCATGAGCAAGAGGGGAGATGAGCAAGGTGGAGGCATCCCAGGAGAGCAGAAAAAACACTCCCTGGCTTTGTATGTAAGGCATGTTGGTTCATTCCCAATTCTTCAACTCTTCTCCAACATGATCAATGGCCAATTGCTTAGCCATTCTGGACCTTGCTTTCCTCATCTGTGAAATGAACGGCTTGAACTACATCATCTCAGGCAGCTCTGTGGGGTTTTTTTTCTTTCATTTTTTTGAGAAAGAATATTGAAATTTGTCAAGAAAATTGCTTATATTGTTATTTTGCAGTCATATAAATTGCACTAGAGCAAACAGGCAAGGAGCTCATCAGAGCTGCCTTAACCAAAAAGACAGCTATACTGTGGCTGAAAGCATGCTGTGCGAGAAATTAGAAAATTGACTTTTGATATAGTCTCCATGTAAACTTGGGCAATTCATCTTTCCTCTCTGAACTTCTTCTTAGCAACAAGTCTTGAGAAGATTAAGTGAAATAATATATGTGAAAGTATTTGGTGAAGTACAAAATGCTGAACAAATATAAGGTGTTTTATTATGAGCCTACAGAGATATCACATCCATCAATAATCCTGCTAACATTCGGGCTACTTTAAGTCTGACCAGACACCCAAATTCCTCTCTATTTCTCTCACCTGCATACCAAATGCACCTACAGTGACTGTAGGATCAGAGTTTTTGATTAAGAAAGATAATGACCCTGCTTTTACCATGGGATAATTATTTTCATCAACGTTGACACCTTAATCTTCCTTTATTATTTTAAGGATTTAAATATTTTATCAGTACCTGCTTTTGTCTGATGAATTTGTTTGCAGCTGGCTGAGCATTTTAATTGACAATTCTTTTGAAGCAGCTAATGCATTATTTCTTGGCTTTTATGCTGAGTAATTTGACAGCCATTAACACTTTTGGCTTTATTTTATTTAAGGGTTTCACCTGCATAGTTATCATTAAGTTACAGAATAATCTAGCAGTTTTAGGAGCTCCAAAGTGAAAGCACCATTTTAAGTGATAAGCAATCCCACTATATGAATTTGAATTTACAACTTTAGGGACCCATAACCTGAGGTATTAGACTCAATGAGCAAAGCTGAAGATAGCATAGCTAATCAAAGACATAAATATAAAACCAAGAAACTGCTGCTGTCGTCCAGAACTTGAGCAAGAAAATATGTCTGAACTAGTGTCTGGAGAAATCCACACACTTCCTTTTCTCTCTCTCTCTCTATGTTAAAGAAACAAGCAAAAAATCTTTCTCGCTATTAGGTCCAATTATTTTACTGATGGTACTGTATGGACTCTGTTTATTACCTGCTCCAAAAGAAAAATGGTGCAGTCACTTTGACTTCCCCTTCAGATTTTCAGGAAATTCTGGAATTTGGGGACAGCCCTAAGTAGATATGAATGAAGCTTCTTAAGAAGCTGTCTTTTCATGCTGGATTTGCATGACCACATCACTCAGCACTCAGGAGCATCCACACGTGCGCTTATATATCAGTGGACCAACCACTGAGGTTAGGTTTGTCAGGTGTCATTGAAATTCAACATTAACTACATTCATCTTGTAGTTATTTTTAGTGAATCCTTCCTTTTGGGATCCTGTACTTGTAAGCTGCAGTGGTTGAAGACTGGGATTTAAAGGTGTTTTTATACCAATAAAGGACTCTGGGTATAAGCTTGCTCATCTCCTGTTTACTTCTGTCCAAAGTGAAACCTCCTTTGGTCCTCTGCAACCTAAGTAGACATATTTGTGAATTGTTGTTATGTGGTTGACACTACATGTCACTGTAGGCTTTTGTTTCTTTTCCTTTCCATGAAGAATTTACAACACCTTTCTTCCAAGCCACAATCCAAACATTTGAAAAATGTTCAGTCAGAATTCAGCTATAAATTTATCTCAGTCTAATGTGCCAAAAAGTTGAGATTTCTAATTATCTTTCTAAATCTCCGATGGCCATTGTCTGTTTGGTGTTTACAGCTGATGATTCAAAGGCTTTAACACCTGGGACATTAAGTGAAGATCTCAAAAGGTTTTCTCAAGAAAACTGGTAAAGGACATTGTTGGGAAGAGCAAAATCCTACCAGAAAACCACTGGGGAGTTGCTTCATTAGCTCACACTGCAAAGAACCACCTTTCCTACTTGGATTCGAGTAAACACAGGAAGCAACAGGACAAACAACCAAATGATCCAAATTGTTGAACCCAAACAAGCAGCTTTATTTGCTCCTTTGTCGAGTGCTCCTTCAACTGACAGGAAGAAAAACAAGGTCCTATCCCATTTTCTTTGTCCCCAGATCTGCTTTGCCCCAGTTAGGCAACATTTTAAAATAAGGTTAGGAAACAAAGTGGTCATTTCCTTTGCAGGACTAATTGTTTAAGCTCTTAAAGATATTTCTCTAAATATTTCAATAAGCATCTCCTCTCTGGCCTCTCTCCCTCACACCAGTTCATTTCCCCCCTCTTCCTTCTCATAGTCTTCAGTGCTTTGTTTTGTTATTTTCTTTTTAATCAGGCAGCTGAAGCATGTCCCCTAATGTCAGCCATTTCCTACATCACTCTGTTTATAATTTTATCTTTGCTTCTCTAAGTGAACTATTTTCCCAATCCTCCTGTCAGCTATACCTTCACACCAGGCATAGGCTTCTTTTCATTGTGCTCAACTGTTGCTTAGAGTCACCAGAATCACCCTCCAAAGAGCACAGTAACTCAGCAGTGGTTCTTTCCTGAAATAATTTAAACACTTCTGATGCAATCTTTGCACCTCTCCTGATCATCAGCAACATCAAAGTTAACTCTGTTGTTTGAGAAAGTGATCCATATCAAGCATGCTGTACCACTGAGAGATAAGATGCAGAACAGCATGATAAAGGCAATATCGTCAAGCTCAAAAATAAAATAAAGTCACAACACCATGGTCAGAAAGACAGTTTGTACTCTGTGTTCTCCTTCATCTCAGAGCAACACAGAAAAAAACAGGCACATGCTTCACGAGGAAAGGGCCATGCATTTTGATCTGCATAGAAGGAAACAGATTGCTTGGGCTGATGTACTGCTGTACCTACTCCCTCTGGTAGAGCCCAGAAATTGCTTTTTTTTTTTTAATTGAATTTTAGTACAATAAAGACCAATAACCCAAGTTTTGTATTTTATCTTTCAACCCTAAAAGCAAGAAAATTATGGGCTCTCAGAGGAACACTGTATACTTTCCAGAAAACAGGAGACCACATTGGAAATCTTTTGAAAAGAATATCTTATTTGAGGATAACAAAGTACCTTACTGAGAAAATCTCCACTATTTAAATGTATGTCACCCTGACTCTGATCACCTGCCATTTTGCATCTGAATTATGCTTCTTGCACTTGGTACGTGAGCTAGAGTTACTGTGTACCAAATATCCCATGTGTTCCCCCACATGTTCCAGGCCGTTTTGGGGGTAAAGTTGGGGCCATGTGACTTGGTTTAGCCAATGGGCTGTGAACTCAAGTGTCACTTCTGAGCAGAGTCAGTTAAAGTTGGGTGTGCTTCCTCCATTCTTCTCTTCCTATGCTGCTATAACCTAAGAGGCCACAGCGTGAGAGCACAGCATCACAAGACTGAGAGAGTGTCCCTCAGTCACCTGATGAAGGAAAGCCTCTGCCAACCCATAGCATGCTATGTGTGAGTTAAAAATAAATCTGTGTTGACTAAGCCATTGAGATTTGGGGCTTTATCAGTTGTAGCAGCTAGCATCATTTGTCCTAAATAATACAATGCATAACCACAGGACATTAGGGCAGAATGGGACTTAAGAGATCACCTATTTCAGCATGTTTCAAACTTTTGATTTATCTTATCAACAGAAAAACTTCATCACATAAAATACAAAAAACTTAGAGATGAAAGTGAATCTGCTTTGTTAGCAGTGCTGATGGATCTCCTAGAGTCCCAGCCTTATCTCTTCTTCCCCTCCCCTACCTCCACCTTCAGCTACCAAAAAATCTCCAACATCCACACTTTCATAGACATACAGAGCAAGGTCGTCACGGGACACAGTTTGAAAGGTACTAATCTAGCCCAGCTCCCTCAATTTGCAGAAGTTCTAGGAGCTTATATGTCTTGCCCATGTTCTTTCTTACACATAGCCAAAACAGGGCTATTTCTCTGTGTGTGTGTGTGTGTGTGTGTGTGTGTGTGTGTGTGTGTGTGTGATTTTTTCAACACACATCATAAAATGAAGGTTGAATTTTACCAGATGGTAAAATTTTTGAGAAGAGGGGTTGTAATGATGATTTACTGGTTTGCCTCAAGGGTGAAGTCCAGCCCACTAACTACCTGTTGATGCGCCATGAATATTCACTGGTTGCATATTTATCAAAAGACCCATCAATGTTTGTATATATCCAAGGTACCAATAAAAATTTTTAAATGTAAATGGGAAGTGCTGCAGGCATATGGAAATGAGTTTGATGTTATATCTTAGAGACGAGCCACATAATTCCTGGGACCCAGACATTTCAATTCTATGAATATATTCCCAAGAGAAATACATGCATATTTACAACAGAATTCCCATTCAAGAATATTTTAGCAGCACTGTTCACTATTGAAAGAACCTATTTTGAATAGTAATCTTCCATTGGAGAGTTGATGACTATGATGTGGTACATTTCAAAGAAGTTAAAATGAACAAACTATAGTATCATAGAAAATACAGATGAATCTTGGCAATGTAATATTTTAAAAAATTAATTCCCCCAAAAAACTACATATAGTATGATATTCTTTCTCATAAGTTTAAACAACAAATAAGTGTGTTTGTGTGTATTCTGTATGTGTGTGTAAATGACTATGTGTAATATACATGGAAGCAATAGATACAGCTTTCACATATAGAAAGGAAGGATAATATTTAGCCTGGATTAACAGAGACAAAGGAATGGAGGGAATATGGTTAGATGCCAGTCATTATTTCCAAGGTCTTAGCTTTGGCTTATGTTTTGTGTTCACATGTGCTTATTATTTTTAGATAGTTAGACAGATAGATGTAGACCAACAATGAGCATGTGATTTGAACCAAGACTGTGATTTGAATTCAACTCTGGGACTTAGGTCTAAAGGAAAAAAATAATGTTAAAGGGCTCCAGTGGGTTTTAGGACAAAAAAGGAAGCAAAACTTGCTTCCCTATCCCTCCATAAGGATACCAAACATACGTTTAGCTACTCTTGTTTTAAATATTGAAGGGAAAATTAGCAATTATCTGATAATATCAGTAGCTTTTGGAAAGACAGATAAAGAACTATTCTAGGTGACCTAAAGAGTACAAATGGTAAATGATAGCCAATTTAAGAATAACAATGGGGCTTCCCTGGTGGCGCAGTGGTTGAGAGTCCGCCTGCCGATGCAGGGGACACGGGTTCGTGCCCCAGTCCGGGAAGATCCCACATGCCGTGGAGCAGCTGGGCCCGTGAGCCATGGCCGCTGAGCCTGCGCGTCTGGAGCCTGTCTCCGCAACGGGACAGGCCACAACAGTGAGAGGCCCGCATACCGCAGAAAAAAAAGAAAAAGAATAACAGTGGACATTCATGCCTCAAGGAGGAGAAAAATATATATGATCCATTCAATTATGGATGTTAACATACAAACATTCACATACACTTCACCTAAGGAGGATAAAATGGCACCAGAATAGTTTAAACAGTCTTTGAATGCACTCCACACTTCTCATTTCACATCCTGAACACTAGCATAGTGTACTTCCACTCTTCCTAGGTTTCCCCTCTGACCAGGTGGGTAATCTTGAGCACACTGACTAACCAGTTTTCATACCCCAGTTTCCCCATTGGTTGTTGTGAGTGCAGGGGAGAAAAATTTTCCACCCCAAAATGTGTCTCTTTGGCATGAGGATTAATTCAAGCTGATAATTTTTAAGAAACAGAAGACTCAGAAAGTTTTTCTTTTTACCTCCCCCTTAACTGCCTAAAGAATTTAGATAGATTCCAGGCCTGTTTCCGGAATAGAGTTATCACCAGAGGTATCTGCAAAGAATATGGGCTAAAGTGGTGGGGGAAACTCAGCAGGGCCTAGAGATCAGAGTCCATTCTGTGTCTTACTGTCTCTGCATGGCCCAGTAGACATTTATTTACCAAGAATTTGTTTTTCTATCTTCATGTGAATTGCCTTCCACCTCTTTGAAGTCCCAAACCACTATCTGCAACATTTTCTTTTGCCTTTAGCTGAAGATGGTATTTAAGGTGAGGGCTTTGGCCATCTTGGCAACTTACTTAGTTTCCCTGGGTCTCTCCTATGTATACATGTTATTAAACTTTTGTTTGATTTTTCTCCTGTTAATATGTCTCATGTCAATTTAATTTTTATACCTGCTAGAAGAACATAGAAGGGTAGAGGAAAATTTCTTCCTCGCTGACATGAGCATTAGGAAATGAATAAAATTATTAGTATAGGGTCTGATACTTAAACATTTTCAAGAAAATGTTGGTTAAATTTTAATCTCAAAGTAGACCAAAAGGAAAAGAAAATTGAGATGCATAGTCAGTGATGTTTCAGGCATGCTATAATCTGATAATACAGATGTAAGTCCTTTAAAAAGAACTAGCTAAGCCTCATTCCTCCCACTTTCCTTAAACTGTCCATCCAGAAACATAGAAAAAGAAAATGTGCATATGTTGGTAATCTATAGGTATAGTGTAGTGGCTGTCTATTAAATAATCAATGTTCATTTATAGCATATTTTGAGTTTCAGAATAATTATTTTGTTCTATTTGGTGCTGTGATAATAAAGGTAATGAATTTTATCTTCATTTTTGTGCTAGAGTTCCATTAAAATAGTTATTAAAATTAGGAAATTTTTAAACCATGGAAACTTAATTGCATTAATTATCCTTTCTTACCCTCAAATGTTTTATAGTGAAACTAAATAATGAATGCAATAATGAAGCAAAGGACAAGTTGGATTTGCATATTTTATAAACATGCTCAGGAAAGTAACTGTGCTATTTTGTTTGGAATTGTAGTTAGGTTAATCATGTGTTGATGAAAGACAGAGCTCAATTTCCTTGGGGGAGGGAAGGGTGAAGAAAGGTGACTTTGAAATGATGTCCTGGGTGTCCTCCTTTGCTCTCATATGGGAGAAGATTAGAAAATAAAGTGTTCAAAAAATATTGATATTTACATAGAAGTTAATGAAATGAAACTTGAAGCAGTTTTTCCATTGTCCCCATGTGTGACATAAATATGTTTAATTGATTGAGTGAAAATCTAGATTGAGAAAATCCTTTCAAGGCTTTAGCTCATGAAATGTTCTGAACTGCTTCATGATATAAAAATTATCATAAAAAAGAGTGGAAGAGGCTGATGCGCTTGACCATCTTTGCTCACTAGTTCCAGGAAGGCCCATTATTCACTAGGTTGGCAGCTGTCCTGCTCCAATACCTAGCTACCACCCCTCTGGGTAGGTAGAATGCTTCCTTGGCCACTCTTCCTCCCTCCCCTCTCACACACATACAACTGAGACTGCAGATCCCTGACAACAGTGAAGTAAGTAGCACAGTGCTTTTTTGGTCAGTGTTTCTCAGAACAATGTCTTATTGGGTGAAGAATCTCTGAATAAAGAAATGCTGTAATTCTTCTGGAAACTGTTCTGTTTGATATACTGCGTTCATTCAATATCGTAGCAATATCAAGGCCTTGGGGAAGAAACAAAAGGGGCACCTGGGCAAAAGAGAGTATACTATATGAAAATCTGACAGAATCTTACAATTTAAGTAGACACTACTTTGTCTGCTCCTCAACCCAATTTGTTTATCTGAGAATAGAAACTTTCTATCACACCTGTGGACAAAGCGCAAGACCAAGGTCAGTCTTCTGTTTGTTGAAAATTCTGATCTTACATTATTTGAGTATGAGAGTGAGAAAAAAATGACATGACCTATGAAATATATTGTCAAATAAGGTAATGATTCAGAAGATAAATGACACTTCTGAAAATAATTTAGAGTAGAAATCAGAAGAAAAATTCCAGGAACTGTTTGACATATTCAGTAAAATTCAAGAGACATGGCTGCTATTAAATAAAAGGAGGCTATTATAAATAACTGGTTGAGGCAAAAAGTCAAATGAATGAAATAGGATGAATTGTTTAAAAATAATGCTATAGACAAGTTAAAATTCGTGTTGTAGCAAGAAGTGTCAATTCTAAAAAGGTGTATATCAGGTAACTGTATAAAAAACTCAAGAGCCTTCTCAGAACTCAGAAGAATGGGACAAAATTAAATACAAAAGAAGATGACTGAGGTAGAGGATGGGAAACAGAGCAAAGCAGGCAAACAAGTAATTTTCTTAAAGGAGAGAACAGAAGGATCAGAACAAAAGCAATCAGAGAAAAGCACAATCAATATTTTCTGAGCAAACTGAAAAGTCTCACTGTGTTCTAATAAGACTGATTAAAATATACCTATTGATAAATTGTTGAACTATAAGAAAAAAAAGGGAATTCTGATACTTTTAAAGCTATAAGAATGAAGAAATAAATTCTGCATATGTTAGTTCAGAAAAAAGAAAGTGGTTTTCCACAAAGGACTCAAACCAGGTTGACTCCAAATATTTTAACCATTGTATAGACTATGAGTCAAGGAAATAAACAAGCAAATAATGATAAAATAAGACTGTGGCCTAATTTTAAAAAATCTATGAAATCTGTTTTACATGAACGAAGGCAGAAATCTATTCTCAGACATGTGAGTGATCATAATACCTAGTATTTGTATGTTAAGGTACATGAAGAGGTACTCCAATCGACCCAGAAACAGAGCATAATCAGGAATTCAAAATTGCCCAGCACCATAAAAACAGGACTATTTTAAACAGTAAAACCAGGTTTAAAAGGCAAAAAGCTAAATTATTTTTGTATTTGTTAAGAATATTATATAAAAAATCATCTCTAAAAATAAGTAATAAATACTTTCTCCTTCAAAACACCCTCCTGTCTCTGTGAACATCACTGCTAATCAATCACCTGCTGAGATTTTATGAAGACTCAGAATCCTTCTCAGAACAGTGTTCTGAGCCCTATCAGTTTATTAGAATTGGCCTTAAGATAAAACTATGTGACATCACAGGGTTAAAGACCAGGACTTTTTAACCTAGAGAAAATAATTCAACAGGAATTCTTTATTAAAAACTTCAACAAATATATGCTGTCTACAAGAGACTCACTTCAGACTGAGAGACACATACAGACTGAAAGTAAGGAAATGGAAAAAGATTCCATGGAAATGGAAACTAAAAAAAAGCTGGTGGGCTTCCCTGGTGGCGCAGTGGTTGAGAGTCCGCCTGCCGATGCAGGGGACAGGGGTTCGTGCCCCGGTCCGGGAAGATCCCACATGCCGTGGAGCGGCTGGGCCCGTGAGCCATGGCCGCTGGGCCTGCGCGTCCGGACCCTGTGCTCTGCAATGGAAGAGGCCACAACAGTGAGAGGCCCGCGTACCGCAAAAAAAAAAAAAAAAAAAAAGCTGGAGTAGCAATTCTCATATCAGACAAAATAGATGTTAAAATAAAGACTATTACAAGAGATGAAGGAGGACATTACATAATGATCAAGGGATCAATCCACAAAGAAGATATAACAATTGAAAATATTTATGCACCCAACATAGGAACACCTCAATACATAAGGCAAATACTAACAGCCATAAAAGGGGAAATTGACAGTAAAACATTCATAGTAGGGGACATTAACACCCCACTTTCACCAATGGACACATCATCCAAAAAGAAAATAAATAAAGAAACACAAGCGTTAAATGATACATTAAATAAGTTGGACTTAATTGATATTTATAGGACATTCCATCCAAAAAAAACAGAATACACATTTTTCTCAAGTGCTCATGGAACGTTCTCCAGGATAAATCACATCTTGGGTCACAAATCAAGCCTTGGTAAATTTAATAAAATTGAAATTGTATTAAGTATCTTTTCTGACAACAATGCTATGAGACTAGATATCAATTACAGGAAAAGATCTGTAAAAAATACAAACACATGGAGGCTAAACAATACACTACTTAATAACGAAGTGATCACTGAAGAAATCAAGAGGAAATCAAAAAATACCTAGAAACAAATGACAATGGAGACATGACAACGCAAAACCTATGGGATGCAGCGAAAGCAGTTCTAAGAGGGAAGTTTATAGCAATACAATCCCACCTTAAGAAACAGGAAACAACTCAAATAAACAACCTAACCTTGCACCTAAAGCAATTAGAGAAAGAAGAACAAAAAAAACCCAAAGTTAGCAGAAGGAAAGAAATAATAAAGATCAGATCAGAAATAAATGAAAAAGAAATGAAGGAAACGATAGCAAAGATCAATGAAATGAAAAGCTGGTTCTTTAAAAAGATCAACAAATTGATAAACCATTAGCCAGACTCATCAAGAAAAAGAAGGAGAAGACTCAAATCAATAGAATTAGAAATGAAAAAGGAGAAGTAACAACTGACACTGCAGAAATACAAAAGATCATGAGAGATTACTATAAGCAACTCTATGCCAATAAAATGGACAACCTGGAATAAATGGACAAATTCTTAGAAATGCACAACCTGCCAAGACTTATCAGGAAGAAATAGGGAATATGAACAGACCAATCACAAGCACTGAGATTGAAACTGTGATTAAAAATCTTTGAACAAACAAAAGCCCAGGACCAGATGGCTTCACAGGTGAATTCTATCAAACATTTAGAGAAGAGCTAACACCTATACTTCTCAAACTCTTCCAAAATATAGCAGAGGGAGGAACACTCCCAAACTCATTTTACGAGGCCACCATCACCCTGATACCAAAACCAGACAAGGATGTCACAAAGAAAGAAAACTACAGGCCGATATCACTGATGAACATAGATGCAAAAATCCTCAACAAAATACTAGCAAACAGAAGCCAACAGCACATTAAAAGGAGCATACACCATGATCAAGTGGAGTGTATTCCAGGAATGCAAGGATTCTTCACTATATGCAAATCAATCAACGTGATACACCATATTAACAAATTGAAGGAGAAAAACCATATGATCATCTCAATAGATGCAGAGAAAGCTTTTGACAAAATTCAACATCGATTTATGATAAAAACCCTCCAGAATGTAGGCATAGAGGGAACTTTCCTCAACATAATAAAGGCCATATATGACAAACCCACAGCCAACATCATCCTCAATGGTGAAAAACTGAAAGCATTTCCACTAAGATCAGGAACAAGACAAGGTTGCCCACTCTCACCACTCTTATTCAACATAGTTTTGGAAGTTTTAGCCACAGCAATCAGAGAAGAAAAGGAAATAAAAGGAATCCAAATCGGAAAAGAAGAAGTAAAGCTGTCACTGTTTGCAGATGACATGATACTATACATAGAGAATCCTAAAGATGCTACCAGAAAACTACTAGAGCTAATCAATGAATTTGGTAAAGTAGCAGGATACAAAATTAATGCACAGAAATCTCTGGCATTCCTATACACAAATGATGAAAAATCTGAAAGTGAAATGAAGAAAATACTCCCATTTACCATTGCAACAAAAAGAATAAAATATCTAGGAATAAACCTACCTAAGGAGACAAATGACCTCTATGTAGAAAATTATAAGACACTGATGAAAGAAATTAAAGAGGATACAAATAGATGGAGAGATATACCATGTTCTTAGATTGGAAGAGTCAATTGTGAAAATGACTCTACTACCCAAAGCAATCTACAGTTTCAATGCAATTCCTATCAAACTACCACTGGCATTTTTCACAGAACTAGAACAAAAAATTTCACAATTTGTATGGAAACACAAAAGACCCCGAATAACCAAAGCAATCTTGAGAATGAAAAACGGAGCTGGAGGAATCAGGCTCCCTGACTTCAGACTATACTACAATGCTACAGTAACCAAGACAGTACGGTACTGGCACAAAAATAGAAATATAGATCAATGGAACAGGATAGAAAGCCCAGAGATAAACTCACGCACATATGGTCACCTTATCTTTGATAAAGGAGGCAGGAATGTACAGTTGAGAAAGGACAGCCTCTTCAATAAGTGGTGCTGGGAAAACTGGACAGGTACATGTAAAAGTATGAGATTAGATCACTCCCTAACACCATACACAAAAAATAAGCTCAAAATGGATTAAAGACCTAAATGTAAGGCCAGAAACTATCAAACTCTTAGAGGAAAACATAGGCAGAACACTCTATGACATAAATCATAGCAAGATCCTTTTTGACCCACCTCCTAGAGAAATGGAAATAAAAACAAAAATAAACAAATGGAACCTAATGAAAGTTCAAAGCATTTGTACAGCAAAGGAAACCATAAACAAGATGAAAAGACAACCCTCAGAATGGGAGAAAATATTTGCAAATGAAGCAACTGACAGAGAATTATTCTCCAAAATTTATAAGCAGCTCATGTAGCTCAATAACAAAAAAATCAAAAAGCCCAATCCAAAAATGGGCAGAAGACCTAAATAGACATTTCTCCAAAGAAGATATACAGACTGCCAACAAACACATGAAAGAATGCTCAACATCATTAATCATTAGAGAAATGCAAATCAAAACTACAATGAGATATCTTCTCACATCAGTCAGAATGGCCATCATCAAAAAATCTAGAAACAGTAAATGCTGGAGAGGGTGTGGAGAAAAGGGAATACTCTTGCACTGCTGGTGGGAATGTGAATTGGTACAGCCACTATGGAGAACAGTATGGAGGTTCCTTAAAAAACTACAAATAGAACTACCATATGACTCAGCAATCCCACTACTGGGCATATACCCTGAGAAAACCATAATTCAAAAAGAGTCATGTACCAAAATGGTCATTGCAGCTCTATTTACAGTAGCCCGGAGATGGAAACAACCTAAGTGTTCATCATCGGATGAATGGATAAAGAAGATATGGCACATATATACAATGGAATATTTTTCAGCCATAAAAAGAAACGAAATTGAGCTATTTGTAATGAGGTCGATGGACCTAGAGTCTGTCATACAGAGTGAAGTAAGTCAGAAAGAGAAGGGCAAATACCATATGCTAACACATATATATGGAATTTAAGAAAAAAAAATGTCATGAAGAACCTAGGGGTAAGACAGTAATAAAGACACAGACCTACTAGAGAATGGACTTGAGGAAATGGGGAGGGGGAAGGATAAGCTGTGACAAATCGAAAGAGTGGCGTGGACATATATACACTACCAAATGTAAAATAGATAGCTAGTGGGAAGCAGCCACACAGCACAGTGAGATCAGCTCGGTGTTTTGTGATCACCTAGAGGGGTGGGATAGGGAGGGTGTGAGGGAGGGAGACGCAAGAGGGAAGAGGTATGGGAACATATTGGAAGGCAATATGCAAATTTGGAAAGATTATTGATGGTTACCAGTGACTATTTAGTTTTCTTTTTTTAATGAAATTTTTAATAATTTATAAAGGAAGAGAAGGAAATGCTGCATGATTTAAGATGGACCATTAATTTTATACATTTTTATAACACTAATTTAGAATGAAATTAATTTTATAACTACAGAATAAATAGGATTGATGACGTGTGTTCTATTTCCAATCCAGGCAAGACCATCAGTTCTCTATTCCATGGAGGCTCTTACCTTAAAAATTTACTGCAATGTGCCATGTTCTATTTCTACTCAAAACAATGAAAAGTGTGGCCAAATCACAGATATTCTCAGTGGCAATATAAAGTTAGTGGAGCTCTCACAATTTTTGCAACATTACTTATCATCGGGATATCAGTACAAGTCTTAAAAGTAAAAAAAAATGAAATCAGTGGAATAGAATTATGTGTTTTAACTGAATTCAACACTTTTTTTTTTCATGGTACGTGGGCCTCTCATTGTTGTGGCCTCTCCCGCTGCGGAGCACATGCTCCGGACACGCAGGCTCAGCAGCCATGGCTCACGGGCCCAGCCGCTCCACAGCATGTGGGATCTTCCCGGACTGGGGCACGAACCCGTGTCCCCTACATTGGCAGGCGGACTCTCAACCACTGCTCAACCAGGGAAGCCCTGAATTCAATACTTTGAATTCATTTAAACATATTTTTGCCAATTCAGATGCTAGTAGTCTTGAATCCAATTATACTACGGATCTGTGTACCTGTAACAGACTAATGCCAAGTAGAAGAGTTTAACAGAAAAATAAGGAGTTTCATGGGAAGGTAGAAATCGGAAAATAGGATAAGTGATTAAGCCATCCAGTGATGAACAGGGTTCTGGAGGATTCACCTTTCCTATTTACACAAAATTCAGCCAACCAACTCAACCTAAGTTTTCTCTTAATTAGCTGTCACAGTTTTTAAACATAACTGGCAAACTTAATTTACACTTGGAGTAGAAAAACACTAGAATTAGAAGGCTAATAAATGTGACCCTGGGGGTCACTGTCAGCAGAATTGATCATAATGTCATCTATCAAGTATGTAATAAGAGACTGAAAATCAACGAATAAACCAGTTTCTCCAGGTAAATTTAAAATAAGGACACTACCAATCCTTGGGTCTACCTTTACTAATATCCCTTGGACATGAAGAATCCTACTTTAGTGTTAAATTTACCTTTCATAATTCTGTTTGTAAATACATTTAAAGGACAAAATTAACTGCCAATCAATCTCAAAAGAAACACAATATCTTAACTTTTAACTTCTATCGTGTTTGAGATATTTTTCACTTTTAAGTCTATTTGTTTTAACAGATAGACTCTAACAGAAGTCTACGTGGTATCTATCTAAAATACCTGGTATTCAACGCAAGTAAAAAGAGAAAAATTTTGTAAGGTGTGCTCCAGCTGTGAGGATGTACTCAGTGCAAGCTCAAGTTCATTTCCGGGACTCAGTCCTCTTTCAGCTTTTACTCTCCCCCTTTGTCTCTGGCTTTAAAATGGAGCCTTATTTCTCTCTGTCCCATCTTCCCCAGAACGCCAAATGTTTTCAACGATCCAGTAGCACCACAATAATAATATGTATTTCCAGTGAGTAAACTTAAACAAGGTTATCTTTGCTTTGTTTAATAAAAACTCTGTGTGTGTGTGTGTGTGTGTGTGTGTGTGTGTGTGTGTGTGTGTGTGTGGAGAGAGAGATTTAACTGTCACTTCCATTTCTTCATCTGCTACATCAAATAATCACAAATAGAATTTTTAAGGAAAAGCCATTTATGAATTTATAACATTTAAAAGAATTTCAGAAATTTACATGTGAAATGCATGAGTACACTAGGAAATTAACATAAAGATAAAAAGCAAGGGCCTTTTAGGGAAAAGGAGGAAGTAACTATGTCAGTGAGAATATAATTGCTGTGTTTGAATAGTAAGTTCAGTGGAGAGCTCCTAGACAACAAAAGCTAAAAAGGAAATGCAAAAAGTGATGGCAGAAATCTTAGCAGATGAGAGAAGAAAACAAGCAAGTAGTTCACATTTTCCAGGAATCAAAATTCTAAAAAGAAATCATCATTATTGTTATGAATCCTTGTGAAAATGAACACTGAGTAATATAAAGGAAAATAGGTTTATCTGAAGTACTGAAAAGGGATCAGTGAATTTTTTCTTTTACTTCTAGGCAATCTTATATTTTTGAAGATTTACTTTTTCTCTTATTTAATTAAACTAATTAAATACTTATTTAATTAAACTAATTAAATAATAATTGTAATAATTGAAATAATTAAGGAAATCAAATTAATTTCTCTTTGAGCTATTTTAATTGTTATCTTCAGAAATAATCTATTCTAATGTTTTTTAAATATTAGGGGCATTAGGCAGTATGCCATGAATATTTATTATGATATAAATGATAATGATTTTTTGCTGTTATTGTCTTTTATTTTTTAAAGTAAAAAAAATCATAATACTTATAAAGAGAAAATATAAATGACAGATTTTATGTGTCAAAAGAGAAAGTTATAATATAAAGCTTAAATTACATAAACCCCAAAATCACTTTTTTCTTCTATATGATTGACAACATTCTGAAATTTCTGAGCCCCTAATTAAATAATGAAGAAGACACAGTGTGAAAAATCATGACTATACACTTTCCAAGTAAGGAGCTGAGTAAGAAGAAAGTTCATTTTACATAACAGAAATGGAGCAACATAAAGTAAATTAACAAAACTTAAATTTCAGACATTATACTGCTATTTGGTCTATGTTTTGTTAAAAGAAAACATTCTACCTAAGAAGCAGAATACAAAGCCATGATTTTATTTCAAGTAATTAGATAGACAGTTAAAGTTTATACATTTTAAGCTGACTGCTTTTTAAATGAGTTTGGTTGACAACATTTTTAAAATCTGAAATGCAGTCATAAAATGTAGTTTTATTATACTGTTTTGGTAAATGCAATATTCAAGATTTTCTCTTGTACTCCACATGCTAATAAACTTTATATAAATAGATTTTGCTTACTTCACCTAACAAGACCTCAAAAGTAATTCATATATTCTTCAATTTATTTTGAGGCTTATATCAAGAGGAGACTCTATGTTTAATAATTTTTTAATGAAATAGAATTTGATCTCAAATAAATTAAAAAGACATCTTAAGACTGGAGATGTCTTTTACTCCAACATAGTGTGTACCTGAGCTTCAAACCTCTTAATCACTTAAAGGAAAATGCTTATTTTTTATCCTTGTTTTTATCCTTCCCCAAATTACAAACATGTATCAGTGAAAATTCTAAGGCTTGGGACTTTTTCATCATAATAATCGTCATAATCGTCTGGCACAGAGCAAGCACTCAATGTTTACTGAGATAATGAAAAATCAACAAATACCCATCTACTGTGTTCCAAGAACTATGCTTCATATATACCCCTCATGTGTACCTCACATTTACATGTTTTATATTTACTCTTCACATGTAACCTTGCAAGTTAGGGATTATAATACTCATTTACAAAAAGGAAAGAGGTAGGCGGAGTTTAATCCAAACAGAGTATTATACAGCTAAGAGTGAAAGAACTAAGTTTCATACTCTTTATTTTCTGGTTCCAAATTTGAATATTTTTCTATTAAGCCTATTAAAGCATTAAGGTACTTACGGTAATACTTTCAAAGAAACAGAAGGATATCCCATGCTTTTAGACTGGAAGAATTAATATTGTTAAAATGGCCATATTACCAAAGCAATCTACGTATTTAATGCAATCATTATCAAATTACCCATGACATTTTTCACAGAACTAGAACAAATTATCCTAGCATTTATATACAACCACCAAAGACCAAGAATTGGCAAAGCAATCCTGAGGGAAAAGAACAAAGCTGGAGGCATGACCCTTGCAGACTTCAGACAATACTACAAAGCTACAGGAATCAAAACAGCATCGTGCTGGCACAAAAGCCCAGAAATAAACCCACATACCTACATTCAATTCATCTATGTCAAAGGAGGCAAGACTATACAATGGAGAAAAGACAGCCCCTTCAACAAGTGGTGTTGGGAAAGCTCGACAGCTACATGTAAATCAATGAAACTAGAACACTCCCTCACACTATATACAAAAATAAACTCAAAATGATTTAAATATCTAAATATAAGACATGACACCATAAAAATCCTAGAAGAGAACATAGGCAAAACATTCTTGGACATAAATCATAGCAATATCTTCTTAGATCTATCTCCCAAGGTAAAAGAAATAAAATCAAAAATAAACAAATAGGACCTAATCAAACTTAAAAGCTTTTGCACAGCAAAGGAAACCATCAGAAAAACAAAAAAATAACCTATGGAATGGAAGAAAATATTTGCAAAAGATGCAACCAACAAGGGGTCAATATGCAAAATATACAAACAGCTCTTACAACTCAATATCAAAAAAACAAACAACTCAGTCAAAAAATGGGCAGAAGACCTGAATAGACATTTCTCCAAAGAAGATGTACAGATGGCCAACAGCCACATGAAAAGATGCTCAGCAGCACTCATTATTAGAGAAATGTAAATCAAAACCACAATGAGGTATCACCTCACACTAGTCAGAATGGTTATGATCAAAAAGTCTACAAATAATAAATGCTGGAGAGGGTGTGGAGAAAAGGGAACCCTCCTATACTGTTGATGGGAACGTAAATTGCTACAGCCACCATGGAAAACAGTTACGGAGGTTTCTTAAATGGAGGGGAAAAAAACTAGTGTTACTATATGATCCTGTAATTCCACTCCTGGGCATATATCTGGAAAAAAAGAAAACTCTAATTTATGTAATGATACAAGCACCCCAATATTAATTCATTCTTTAGCTGTGTCTATTCTGCCTTTAAGCTAACTAATGAGATCTTAAAATTTCTACCAAAAGGGCTTCCCTGGTGGCGCAGTGGTTGAGAGTCCGCCTGCCGATGCAGGGGACGCGGGTTCGTGCCCCGGTCTGGGAGGATCCCACATGCCGCGGAGCGGCTGGGCCCGTGAGCCATGGCCGCTGAGCCTGCGCGTCCGGAGCCTGTCCTCCGCAACGGGAGAGGTCACAACAGTGAGAGGCCCGCGTAACGCATAAAAAAAAAAAAAGAAAAAAAAAATTTCTACCAAGATATTTATATTGGTATAAATACTGTTGATTCATGTTGTTCTGTATGAATTAAATTTATCTGCTTCCTTTTCCCCCACCTGCTTTCTGTCATGAATTACTGTTTTACAAAACAATTAAGATTATTTTAAAATTACCAATGATTTATAATTACCAAGATAATCATTTTTCTTCTGATAATGGCTTTTTACAAATAGATGTTATAACAGACTGTCATTTTCAAGATTTTAATATCACACATATATTAATGGGCAGTCAGAGTTCAAATGCAGGTGCATCTGCTTGTAACCCAAAGTCTTTTTACAATTCTTCCTGGAATGGATGAGTCGATATACATATGCTTATACTTTGTTCATATTTTGGAATATCTATAGTAAATGTTTCAAATTAAAAAATAGATGTTATATCATCTCTTCAATAACGATTATAGTTTAACTTTTGTTTATTCAAATAATTAAAGTTTCAGGTCTAAAGTCATCTATTTGGTGAATTTGGTGACTCTTCCATAGTGACAGATTTCCTCATGCAATTCTTGGCTGTCTGTTCATCTTTGTATTCCAGAGTCACTGTTTGACCTGTTCCTTTCTTAGATAGTTACCTCAGGTGTTTGTGGGAAAAGGGCAGGGCACATTTTGTAGGTGAGTTTGTAGCTGGTCTTCTACTCTCTGATTCTATGCCCCTTCCAGGGGTCACTAGCCATGCAAGGGACTCCCTCACTGGCCTCACAGCCTACACACATCACTTTATCTTGACAGCAAACTCCTTTTGCTTACTGCTCAGCACCTTTGGAGATAAAAGGCGGGGACTGACTGGTTTTCCTCCTCATAAAGAAATTACCCTATTACTCATCCCAATGTCCCAGAAACCTTATCTGCTTCTCATATTCATTGATTTTTGGGTTGCAGCTCCCTGGGAACCACTCCCACATCTGCAGTGACATTATCCTGCTTTCTTTGTTGATGTGCCTTTTCAAATTCATCAGCTTTCTTTTTTCCCCCCTCTGCTTTCTTTCTGTCATGAATTATTATTATTTTTAATATAATTAAGATTATTTTAAAAAATACCTCTTCAGCTATTTTAAGAAATGTGGGAAAGCACATGCATATGTTGAGCCAACCATCTTTATCCAACTAATTTCTTTGCAGACTCCATTAAGTTAATTGAGCAAGAAAAATACTTCCTCAAAAATGATTATTTTTACCTAAAATATGAAAGGTAAAAGTATTAAACTTATTTTTCATGAAATAATCATAGAGATGGCAAGCAAGACAAGTCAGTTTTATTTTATTTTCTCCTGTTCTCATTATTAAACTATCATTTCTTAGCTTCAAATCCACTCTTCTATTCTTCACTTTTTGCGATTCCGGGCCTGGGACTCTGCAAACCATTTCTCTTTGGCTAGCAGGATTGCCATTAGGCTCTGACAATAGGGGGCACTAGAGAGAGAGTAGACAACAGAAGAGAAAAAGGATACTGTCCTTCTAGGTTACTTCCTCTTCCTGTTTTGATTCCTGCTACGTTCATCACCATCCAACAAAGATACACCTGTCAGTGGTTGGTTATTCCAGTAAGTGCAGCTGATTCCAGTTGCATTTTTTCCAACACTGGCAGAACCAACATCACTGTGGCTTCTCACTGGCCCCATCTGCAGAAGCCAGTTGGTATCTCCTCCTTAAAAGTCTGGTTCCCAGTCCCGTGCAGCATCTCTGTGGCATTCCTGAGGCACTAACTTGGCTCAGCCACACCCTCTCCTCAGAAGTCTGAGCCCAAGCTCTGTGAGTCCCTCAGCCAAGATTCTAAATTTTTGATAATCCTAATCTCTTCCCTTAATTTTCTCAGTTCTAGGGACGGTCTGTGAAACCTTAGTGTTCCCTTTATCAGATGTCCAATTCCCAGATGACCATTCTTTATATTAAATTTTCTTGTTAAAATTACTCTGGTTTCTATCAACTACATGGACTCTGAATAATATACTTCCCTACTTATCATGGCTGTTTTCAAATGCTCAGTGAGCCTTCTGTCTTACTGTCAAAATAACCATTAATTTTATTATATGTGAAAAATATATACTATATGCTTTATTGAAACATTGAAAAATACAGTTAAAGGAAAATGGACATGGTCCCCTCTCTCTAATAATTTCAAAGAAATGAGTTTGAAAATGTAAATAAAAGCATTTCCATAAAAAATTTTCTCTAAACAAGTTTTTCTGAAGCCCCAAAGCACCAAACTCCTCACTATGTGTCTTTGGAAATCTTTTTATTCCAATAAATCAGGGTACTTTTCTATCCAAGACTGGGAAAGTGTTAATATCAAATGGATGCTCTCAGTTGAATTGTATTTATATTTCTTTAACTCTTGATCTAAATTATAAATTTTCTTTTAAATAGGTAGCAAAAGAGAGCAAAAACTGATTAGATATTTATTAGGTTTATGTTTTATTTTTGTAAAAATCAATGGATGCTAACTAGTTGTTAGTAGTCTGAAAGACAGAAGGCATGAAAGCAGAAGGGACTTCAATGTGGATTATGAGCTGTGGCTTTCATCCTGATGCCCTAAGTAGTTAAATAGTTGAGTCCAAATACATGCTCTCTGTGGCAGCTCAATCTCAGCAGGTAGCCACATCACCAGTTTTAAGAATCAAAAACTCCAGATGAAACAACAACACAACATATACAAGACCCGGACTTTTTCATAGCTCACTCATCAAGAAATACCAAAACATGCATATTTTGGGACTTGAACCAGCTGCTTCATGAAAAGTCTGGCTTTTAACATAAATGCCTCACATAGCTTGGCGGCCAAGAGAATATGGACAAAAGCCATTTATTTCTAAGGTAATCAGAAAATTAGGAGAGGAACCTTGACTATTAGTGCTGGTACTTTAAAGGTACCCAACTACTGACTGGCAAGCTGAGTATGGAGCAAAAGTGTAAGGAAATTACCAGTAATCTGCCAAGGTGATGATTTTACCACCAGGTTGGAGCTGCCAGGCCATCTTTGAGATTGCCCTAAATGAATACTAGGGCAGCAACACAGCCTGGACACAGAAATTGCTTCCGGGATGACGGTGAGAAGCTTGTCTGCCTGTTCCATATAAAAATAACTGGGTGGCATATCATGAAAGAATACTTTGTGAAGAACTTTAAAAACATGTATCTCCTTTCCAACCAAGAACCAATCTTCCTTGTTGCTCAAATGGGGTGTTGGTGGTGGGATGAATTGGGAGATTGGGATTGACATACATATACTAACATGTATAAAACAGATAACTAATAAGAACCTGCTGTATAAAATAAATAAATTACATTTTAAAAACAACTATTTTTTAACCTAAGATTAATCTATTCAAGACCTAAAAGAGAACATCCAGAAAACGATCTCCACCAAAATTATTCTTTGAAGCTTGCCATTAGTTCTTAAAAATGTAGACTTTGTAACATGTTTTAAATCACAGTGATTTTTATCACTGTCTTTTGAGAAAAACAAACCAAGGATATGAATCTCTGTGCCAATAACTAATCTTACTAAGTGCTGGAAACTATTCTTAAAATATAAGAGAGAATACTTTTATTCATTCAATCAATATTTTTGAGTACCTTTTACATGATAGGCACTTTTATAAGCACTAGGGGAGCTTACTCAGGGGTTACAAAGAAAAATACTTTGTTTTTTTCCCTTGTATTATTGAAATATCAACTGTTTACCTTTTCTTAGTGTAGTGGTAGTCAGTTAGCAGGAGAAATGGACACTTAATTGTTGAAAATGAGTGAGTCACTATATTGAAAATAGTTGAAACCATAGGCAGAGAGCAGTATCCAACTGAAGTAAATTCAGCTGACCTAAGTTTAACATTCTTTTTTCAATAAAATCACTGTGTGTTACATTACAATTAAATGCACACATTTTACTACTATTTTGTACTCACCACTATTACTTATATCCCACTCCATTCCTTAGATTCACTTTTTTTCTTGCTGGAATCCATCCTTTTGTAGTTCTCTCAGCAAGAATCTGTAAGAGGTAAATTCTATTAGATTTTGTCCCAAACTATTTCATCCTTAATTTTTTTTTTTTTTTCCACAGTACGCGGGCCTCTCACTGTTGTGGCCTCTCCCGTTGTGGAGCACAGGCTCTGGACGCGCAGGCTCAGCAGCCATGGCTCACGGGCCTAGCTGCTCCGCGGCATGTGGGATCCTCCCAGACCAGGGCACGAACCCATGTCCCCTGCATCGGCAGGCGGACTCTCAACCACTGCACCACCAGGGAGGCCCCATCCTTACTCTTGAAGGATAATTTAGTGCTGTATAGTGCCTCAGGGTGTGAATCCTTTTTCCTCCGCATTTAAAGAGTTTATTCTATTGTCTTCTAGCATGCATTATCACACACATATGGAGAAAAACACTACAGTCAGCATGTGTTGCTACTTTGTAGGAAATCTATAAAACAACTTTTAATTAGATTCTTTTATTTTTCACCTACTGTCATACCATGTACAGTTCTATAATTCTTGCCCTGCACAGAGGAATGTGGCTAAGGGAGCAAGTGGAGGCAAAAACTAGGCCATGAGCTACTCAGCCAAATCACGAAATTAATGGACAGCACCTGCCAGAAGGTACTGCTTCCTATTTCATGCGAAAGTGTCATACAGGGTGGTGGTATCACTATAGTGTATATAGGACTGAATTTTTATTTCTCATATTTACCACTTAGGTCACTATCTATTTGAGGATCTATGTCTTTCTTCAACTCAGAATACACTCTCATTTCTTCAAATCTAGACTCTTTCCCATGGCTATATTTCTTATTTTTGGAACACAGGTTAGAATTTCTCAAATCTATTTTCTGATCTGAGTCTTTAATTTATTTTCACTTCTTGTCCCCAAATTTTGGTGTTTTGTTCTAGGTCTTCCAATTTATTATCTCTTTAGTTATGTTCACCTATTAATTAAAACATGACAATAATTTTCAATTCCAGAATCTCTAATTGGTTCTTTTTAGTTTTCCCTATTCTTGAGTCACATCTGTCTGTATTTCATGATTCCTTTATCTTATTTTGTAAATATTACTTATTCCTGTATTCCTTTTAGTATTTCAAAGATACTTGTTTTTAAAATCTGTTTTGGAAGATTGCCTTAGTAATTTTATTTCTTTGGATGACAATTCACCTGCTTACTGAGTTTTTCAGCCATCTTTCATGAAGTTTTGTTTTCCTCTTCTTGGGTAAGACTCCTCTCTCCTTTTGCTCAGTGTCATAGTGATGTAGTATCTAGATACTTTAAATACATATTTAAAATATTTTGTCTAGCATTGCTATGTTGGGGGTGTTCAGGGAGGTGGACAATGCATCCCTTAACAATACCATTTTAATTAGAATATACATTTCTAATGTATTATTTGTTAAACCAGGAGGTACTCAAAAATATTTTATCTATTTGCAAAGTTAGCATTCAGAACGTTTTCTGAAAGACCAATGTTTCTAATTACACAGTTCAGAGACCAGCAAGCTATGACCTAATCCAAACTGCCAACTGATTTTTAAGGCAATCAGCTGGTGATTGTTTTTACATTTTTAGGGAATTGTCAAAAAACAAAGAATAATGTGCAATAAAGACCATACTTGGCCCTTTACAGAAAACGTTTGCTGACCCCGGCCATAGTCTTTCTTTGACTACCATCCCAATGACTTTGTTCCTTAATTGTTTTAAAAAGAGACTTAATTTTTTAGAGTTTTAGGTTCACATCAAAATTGAGTGGAAGGTATAGAGATTTTCCATAAACTCCCTGCCCCAGCACATGCATAGCCTCCCTCATTATCAACATCCCCACCAGAGTGGTACTTTTGTCACATTTGATGAACCTACATTGACACATCATTATTAGCTAATGTCCATAGTTTACACTAGGGTTCATTCTTGGTGTTGTACATTCTCTGAGTTTGGACAAATGTATAATGATATGTATTCACTATCATAGGATCATACAGAGTAGTTTCACTGCCCTAAAAATTGTCTGTGCTCCATCTATTTATCCCTCCCTCCTCACTATCCCCTGGCAAAGACTACTCTTTTCCCTGTCTCCATAGTTTTGCCTTTTCCAGGATGTCATATAGCTGGAAGCCTACATTACATAGCCTTTTCAGACTTGCTTATTTCATTCAAAAATATGCCTTTAAGGTTCCTCCTATTTTTTCATGGCTTGATAGCTAATTTTTCACAGCACTAAATAATATTCCATTGTATGCACCATAGTTTATTTATCCATTCACTTTGTAAGGACATCTAGATTGCTTCAAAGTTTTGGCAATTATAAAACTGCTATGAACACCTGTGTGCAGGATACTGTGTGGACATGTTTTCAACTCTTTGGGTAAATACCAAGGAGTGTAATTGCCAAATCACATGGTAAGAGTATATTTGGTTTTCTGTAAGAGACCACCAAACTGTATTCCAAAGTGGCCGCTCTATTTTGCATTCCCTCCAGCAGTGCATGAAAATTTCTGCTGTTCTCTGTCCTCTTCAGCTTTAGGTGTTGTCAGTGGTTCTGGATTTTGGCCATTTTAACAGGTATGAAATGGTATCTCATTGCTTTAATTAGTGACATATGATGTTGAATATCTTTTCACATGCTTATTTGTCATCTGTATACCTTCTTTGGTGAGGTATCAAAGTTTTTGGCCTATTTTAAAATCAGGTTGATGGCTTTTATTGTTGAGTTTTAAGGATACTTTGTATATTTTGGATAACAGTTGCTTATCAGACATGTCTTTTGCATATATTTTCTCCCAGTCTTTGGTTTATCTTTTCATTCTCTTCACAGTGTCTTTCACAGAGCAGAAAAAAATTTAATTTCAATGACACCCAATTTATCAATTCTTATTTTATGGATCATCTTTTGGTGTTATACCTAAAACTCAAGGTCATCTAGATTTTCTCCTATGTTATCTCTAGGATTTTTATAGATTTGCATTTTACATTTAGATATATGATCCATTTTGAGTTAATTTTGTGAGGGATGTAAGAATTTGTCTAGATTCATTTTTTTTTTTTTTTTGCATGTGGATGGTCCAGTTGTTCCAGTACAATTTGTTGAAAAGACTATCTTTTCTCCATTTTATTACCTTTGCTCTTTTGTAAAAGATCAGTTGCCTGTATTTGTGTGGGGGCTATTTCTGGGCTTTATATTATGTTCAATTGATCTATTTGTCCATTCTTTCACCAATAGCACACTTTCTCAATCACTGCATCTTATAGGAATTCTTGAAGCCAGGTAATGTTAGTCCTCCAACTTTGTTCTTTTCCTTTAATACTGTGTTGGCTATGCTGGGTCTTTTACCATTCTATATAAACTTTAGGGTCAGTTTGTCAATATCCACAAAATAACTTGCTGGGATTTGATTAGAATTGCATTGAGGGACTTCCCTGGTGGCTCAGTGGTTAAGAATCCTCCTGTCAATGCAGGGGACATGCATTCGAGCTCTGGTCCAGGAAGATCCCACATGCCATGGAGCAATTAAGCCCATGTGCCACAGCTACTGAGCCCATGTGCCACAATGACTGAAGCCCATGAACCTAGAGCACGTGCTCTGCAACAAGAGAAGCCACCGCAATGAGAAGCCCACATACCACAATGAAGAGTAGCTCCTGCTTGCTGCAACTAGAGAAAGCCCATGAGAAGCAACGAAGAACCAAAGCAGCCAAAAAACTAAATAAAAAAAAAAAGAATTGCATTGAATCCATAGATCAAGGTAGGAAGAACTGATATCTTCACAATATTGAGTTTTCCTATCCATAAACATTGACTCGTTCTACATTTATTCTTTGATTTCTTTTATCAGAGTTTTGTAGTTTTCTTCTTACAGACTATACATATTTTATTAGATTTCTTCCTAGGTATTTACTTTTGGGGGATGGTAATGTATATGGTATTATGTTTTTAATTTCAAATTCCAGTTGTTCACTGCTGGGATATAGGAAAGCAATTTACTTTGGTATATTAACCTTGTTTCCTGCAACTTTGCTATAACTGCTTATTAGTTCCAGAAACTTTTTGGCAATTCTTTTCAATTTTCAACATAGAAAATCATGTCATCTGTGAACAGTCTCATTTCTTCCTTACCAATCTAGAAATACCTATTAAATACTTTTCTTATTGCATTAGTTTGGACTTTAAGTGTGTAGTTGAAAAGTAGTTGTGAAAGGTAACATCCTTGCCTTGTTCCTGATCTCAATGGGAAAACTGCAAGGATCACAGCATTAAATATGATGTTAGTGGTAGACTTTTTTTTCTGCTTCAGTCTCTTTTATTAATTAATTTAATTATGTATTTTTATCTTCTTCATTGGACTATAATTGCTTTGCATTGTTGTGTTAGTTTCTGTTGTATAACAAAGTGAATCAACTATACGTATACATATATATCCCCATATCTCCTCCATCTTGAGTCTCCCTCCCACCCTCCCTTACCCCACCACTCTAGGTGGTCACAAAGCATAAAGCTGATCTCCCTATGCTATGCGTCTGTGTCCCACTAGCTATCTATTTTACATTTGGTAGTGTATATATATGTAAATGACACTCTCTCACTTCGTCTCAGCTCACCCTTCCCCCTCCCTGTGTCCTCAAGTCCATTCTCTAAGTCTGCATCTTTATTCCTGTCCTACCCCTAGGTTCTTCAGAACCTTTTTATTTCTTTTAGATTCCATATATATGTGTTAGCATACAGTATTTTTCTCTTTCTGACTTACTTCACTCTGTATGACAGACTCTAGGTCCATCCATCTCACTACAAATAACTCAATTTATTTTCTTTTTATGGCTGAGTAATATTCCATTGTGTATATGAGCCACATCTTCTTTATCCATTCATCTGTCAATGGACACTTAGGTTGCTTCCACGTCTTGGCCATTGTAAAGAGTACTGCAATGAACATTGTGGTACATGACTCTTTTTGAATTATGATTTTCTCAGGGTATATGCCCAGTAGTGGGATTGCTGGGTCATATGGTAGCTCTGTTTTTAGTTTCCTAAGGAACCTCCATACTGTCCTCAATAGTGGCTGTACCAATTCACATTCCCACCAGCAGGGCAAGAGGGATCCCTTTTCTCCACACCCTCTCCAGCATTTATTATTTGTAGTTTTTTGATGATGGACATTCTGACCAGTGTGAGGTGATACTTCATTGTAGTTTTGATTTGCAATTCTCTAATGATTAGTGATGTTGAGCATCCTTTCATGTGTTTGTTGGCAATCTGTATATCTTTGTTGGAGAAATGTCTATTTAGGTCTTCTTACCATTTCTCGATTGGTTTGTTTGCTTATTTGATATTGAGCTGCATGAGTGGCCTGTACATTTTGGAGATTAATCCATTGTCAGTGGCTTCATTTGCAAATATATTCTCCCATTCTGAGGGCTGTCTTTTTATCTTGTTTCTGGTTTCCTTTGCTGTGCAAAAGGTTTTAAGTTTCATTAGGTCCCATATGCTTCTTTCTGTTTTTATTTCCATTTCTGTAGGAGGTGGGTCAAAAAGGATCTTGCTGTGATTTATGTCATAGAGTATCCTGCCTATGTTTTCCTCAAAGAGTTTTATAGTGTCTGGCCTTATATTTAGGTCTTTAATCTATTTTGAGTTTACTTTTGTGTATGGTGTCAGGTTGTGTACTAATTTCATTCTTTTACATGTAGCGGTCCAGTTTTCCAAGGACCACTTAAGAAGAGGCTGTCATTTCTCTATTGTATATTCTTGCCTCCTTTATAAAAAATATGGTGACCATATGTGCATGGGTTTACCTCTGGGCTTTCTATCCTGTTCCATTGATCTGTATTTATGTTTTTGTACCAGTACCATACTGTCTCGATTACTGTAGCTTTGTAGTATAGCCTAAGTCTTGGAGCCTGTTTCCCCCAGCTCCGCTTTTCTTTTCAAGATTGCTTTGGCTATTCGAGGTCTTTTGTGTTTCCATACAACTGCTGAAATTTTTTGTTCTAGTTCTGCGAAAAATGCCAGCAGTAGTTTGATAGGAATTGCATGGAATCTGTAGATTGCTTTTGGTACTAGAGTCATTTTCACAATGTTGATTCTTCCAATCCAAGAACATGGTATATCACTCCATCTGTTTGTATCATCTTTATTTTGTTTCATCAGTGTCTTATAGTTATCTGCATAGAGGTCTTTTGTCTCCTTAGGTAGGTTTAATCCTAGGTATTTTACTCTTTTTGTTGCAATGGTAAATTGGAGTGTTTCCTTAATTTCTCTTTCAGATTTTTCATCATTAATGTAATACATCATTGTGCATTAATTTTGTATCCTGCTACTTTAAAAAATTCATTGATTAGCTCTAGTAGTTTTCTGGTAGCATCCTTAGGGTTCTGTATGTATAGTATCATGTCATCTGCCAAAAGGGACAGTTTTACTTCTTCTTTTCTGATTTGGATTCCTTTTCTTTTTCTTCTCTGATTGCTGTGGATAAAACTTCCAAAATTATGGTGAATAATAGTGGTGAGAGTGGGCAACCTTGCCTTGCTCCTGATCTTAGTGGAAAGGCTTTCAGTTTTTCACCATTGAGAACAATGTTGGCTGTGGGTTTGTCATATATGGCCTTATCATGTTGAGCTAAGTTCCCTCTATGCCTACATTCTGGAGGGTTTTTATCATAAATGGGAGTTGAATCTTGCCTAAAGCTTTTTCTGCATCTACTGAGATGATCCTGTGGTTTTTATCTTTCAATTTGTTAATACGGTGTATCACATTGATTCATTTGCGTATATTGAAGAATCCTTGCATTCCTGGAATAAACCCCACTTGATAATGGTGTATGATCCTTTTAATGTGCTGTTGGATTCTGTTTGCTAGTATTTTGTTGAGGGTTTTGCATCTATGTTCATCAGTGATATTGGCCTGCAGTTTTCTTTTTTTGTGACATCTTTGTCTGGTTTTGGCACCAGGGTGATGGTGGCCTCGAAGAATGAGTTTGGGAGTGTTCCTCCCTCTGCTATATTTTGGAAGATTTTGAGAAGGATAGGTGTTAGCTCTTCTCTAAATGTTTGACAGAATTTGCCTGTGAAGCCATCTGGGCCTGAGCTCTTGTTTGTTGGAAGATTTTTCTTCACAGTCTCAATTCCAGTGCTTGTGGTTGGTCTGTTTATATTTTCTATTTCTTCCTGGTTCAGTCTCAGAAGGTTGTGCTTTTCTAAGAATTTGTCCATTTCTTCCAGGTTGTCCATTTTATTGGCATATAGTTGTTTGTAGTAATCTCTCATGATCCTCTGTATTTCTGTAGTGTCAGTTGTTACTTACCCTTTTTCATTTCTAATTCTATTGATTAGAGTGTTCTCCCTTTTTCTCCTGATGTCTCTGGCTAATGGTTTATCAATTTTGTTTATCTCCTCAAAGAACCAACTTTCACTTTTATCGATATTTGCTCTTGTTTCCTTCATTTCTTTTTCATTTATTTCTGATCTGTTCTTTACGATTTCTTCCCTTCTGCTAACTTCGTGGATTTTTTGTTCTTCTTACTCTAATTGAATTAGGTGTAAGGTTAGGTTGTTTGAGATTTTTCTTGTTTCTTGAGGTAGGATTATATTACTATAAACTTCCCCCTTAGAACTGCTTTTGCTGCATCCCAGAGGTTTTGGGTTGTCGTGTTTTCATTTTCATTTGTTACTAGGTATTTTTTGATATCCTCTTTGATTTCTTCAGTGATCTCTTGGTTATTTAGTAGTGTATTGTTTAGCCTCCATGTGTTTGTATTTTTTACATATTTTTTCCTGTAATTGATATCTAGTCTCATAGTGTTGTGGTCAGAAAAGATACTTGATATGATTTCAATTTTCTTAATTTTACCAAGGCTTGACTTCTGACCCAAGATATGATCTATCCTGGGGAATGTTCCATGAGCACTTGAGAAGAAACTGTATTCTGTTGTTTTTGGATGGAACGTCCTTAAAATATCAGTTAAGTCCATCTTGTTTAATGTATCATTTAAAGCTTGTGTTTCCTTATTTATTTTCATGTTGGATGATCAGTCCATTGGTGAAAGGGGGGTGTTAAAATCCCCTACTATGATTGTGTTACTGTCAATTTCCCCTTTTTGGGCTGTTAGCATTTGCCTTATATATTGAAGTGCTCCTATGTTGGGTGCACAAATATTTACAATTGTTATATTTTCTTCGTGGATTGATCCCTTGATCAATATGTAGTGTCCTTCTTTGTCTCCTGTAATAGTCTTTATTTTAAAGTCTATTTTATCTGATATAAGAATTGCTATTCCAGCTTTCTTTTGATTTCCATTTGAGTGGAATATCTTTTCCCATCCTGTCACTTTCAGTCTCTATGTGCCCCTAGGTCTGAAGTGGGTCCCTTGTAGACAGCATGTATATGGGTCTTGTTTTTGTATCCATTCAGCCAGTCTATGTCTTTTGGTTGGAGTATTTAATCCATTTAGATTTAATGTAATTATCGATATGTATGTTCCTATTACCATTTTCTTAATTGTTTTGGGTTTGTTACTGTAGGTCTTTTCCTTCTCTTGTGTTTTGTGCCTAGAGAAGCTCCTTTGGTATTTGCTGTAAAGCTGGTTTGTGGTGCTGAATTCTCTTAACTTTTGCGTGTCTCTAAAGGTTTTAATTTCTCCCTCGAATGTGAATGAGATCCTTGCTGGGTAGAGTAATCTTGGTTGCAGGTTTTCCCTTTCATCATTTTAAATATGTCCTGCCACTCCCTTCTGGCTTGCAGAGCTTCTGCTGAAAGATCAGCTGTTAACCTTATGGGGATTCCCTTGTATGTTATATGTTGTTTTTCCCTTGCTGCTTTTAATTTTTTTTCTTTGTATTTAAATATTGATAGTTTGATTAATATGTGTCTTGGCGTGTTTCTCCTTGGATTTATCCTGTATGGGACTTTCTGTGCTTCCTGGACTTGATTGACTATTTCCTTTCCCATATTAGGGAAGTTTTCAACTATAATCTTTTCAAATATTTTCTCAATTCCTTTCTTTTTCTCTTCTTCTCCTGGGACCCCTATAATTTGAATGTTGGTGCATTTAATGATGTTCCAGAGGTCTCTAAGACTGTCCTCAATTGTGTTCATTCTTTTTTCTTTATTCTGCTCTGTGGTAGTTATTTCCACTATTTTATCTTCCAGGTCACTTTGTTCTTCTGCCTCAGTTATTCTGCTATTGATCCCTTCTAGAGAATTTTAATTTCATTTATTGTGTTGCTCATCATTGTTTGTTTGCTCTTTAGTTCTTCTAGGTCTTTGTTAAAAGTTTCTTGTATTTTCTCCATTCTATTTCCAAGATTTTGGATCATCTTTACTATCATTACTCTGAATTTTTTCAGGTAGACTGCCTATTTCCTTTTGATTTGTTTGATGTGGTGGGTTTTTATCTTTCTCCTTCATCTGCTCCATATTTCTCTGTCGTCTCATATTGCTTAACTTAATGCGTTTGGTGTCTCCTTTTCGTAGGGTGCAGGTTCATAGTTCCCATTGTTTTTGGTGTCTGCCCCCAGTGGGTAAGGTTGGTTTAGTGGGTTGTGTAAGCTTCTTGGTGGAAGGGGCTGGTGCCTGCGTTCTGGTGCATGAGGCTGAATCTTGTCTCTCTCGTGGGCAGGACTGTGTCCTGTGGTGTGTTTTGGGGTGTCTGCGAACTTATTATGATTTCAGGAAGCCTCTCTGCTAATGGGTTAGGTTGTGTTCCTGTCTTGCTAAGTTGTTGGGCATGGGGTGTCCAATACCGGAGTTTGCTTGTTATAGAATGGAATTGGGTCCTAGCATTGAGGCAGCGATCTCTGGGAGAGCTCTCACTAATTGATATTTCATGGGGCCAGGAGGTCTCTGGTGGTCCAATGTCCTAAACTCGGCTCTCCCACCTCAGAGGCTCAGGTCTGACACTAGGCCAAAGCACCAAGACCTTGTCAGCCACACAGCTCAGAAGGAAAGGGAGAAAAAATAAATAAATAAAATAAAATAAAGTTATTAAAGTAAAAATTTTTTTAAATATATTATTAAAAATATAAAAAAGTAAAAATAAGAAGAGAGCAATAAAAAAAAATCCACCAATGATAACAAGTGCTAAAAACTAAACTAAGATAAACCTATAAATCAGAAAGTTGTCAGTAGTATACAGCAAACTCAAGTCTACAGTTGCTCCCAACGTCTACCACCGCAATTTTGGGATGATTCTTTGTCCATTCAGGTATTCCACAGATGCAGGGTACATCAAGTTGATTGTGGAGATTTAACCCACTGCTCCTGAGGCTTCAGGGAGAGATTTCCCTTTCTCTTCTTTGTTCACACAGCTCCTGGCTTTCAGCTTTGGATTTGGCCCTGCCTATGAATGTAGGTGGCCTGACGGTGTCTGTTCCTGTCCAGATAGGATGGGGTTAAAGGAGCAGCTGATTCGGGGGCTCTGGCTCATTCAAGCCAGTGGGCGGGGGGGGGGGGGGGGGTGCGGGGGAGGGGGAGGATTACCGAATGCGGGGTGAGGCTGCAGCAGCAGAGGCCAGAGTGACATTGCACCAGCCTGAGGTGCACCTTGTTTTCTCCCAGGGACTTTGTCCCTGGATCACAGGACCCTGGCAGTGGCGGGCTGCACAGGCTCCCGGGAGGGGAGGTGTGGATAGTGACCTGTGCTCGCACATAGGCTTCTTGGTGGCTGCAGCAGCAGCCCTAGCATCTCATGCCCGTCTCTGGGGTCCGTGCTGATAGCCACACCTCATGCCCGTCTCTGGAGCTCGTTTCGGTGGTTCTCTGAATCCCCTTTCCTCACGCACCCTGAAACAATGGTCTCTCGACTCTTAGGCAGTTCCAGAGTTTTGCCCGGACTCCTTTCTGGCTAGCCATGGTGCAGTAGCCCCTCCAAGCTGTGTTCACGCCACCAACCCCAGTCCTCTCCCTGCGCTGCTCCGACCGAAGCCCAAGCCTCAGCTCCCAGCCCCTGCCCGCCCCGGCGGTTGAGCAGACAAGACTCTCGGGCTGGTGAGTGCTGGTCGGCACCGATCCTCTGTGCGGGAATCTCTCCACTTTGCCCCCCGCACCCCTGTTGCTGTGTTCTCCTCCGCGGCTCCGAAGCTTCCCCCTCCGCCACCCACAGTCTCCGCTTGCGAAGGGGCTTCCTAGTGTGTGGAAACCTTTCCTCCTTCACAGCTCCCTCCCACTGGTGCAGGTCCCATCCCTATCATTTTGTCTCTATTTATTCTTTTTTCTTTTGCCCTACCCAGGTACGTGGGGAGTTTCTTGCCTTTTCTGCCAGCGTTCAGTAGGTGTTCTATAGGAGTTGTTCCACGTGTAGATGTATTTCTGATGTATTTGTGGGGAGGAAGGTGATCTCCACATCTTACTCCTCTGCCATCTTGAAGGTCCTCTCTGTAGATTTTCTTTAGCAAGTTGAGGTTTCCCTCTTTTTCTAGTTTAATGAGAAATTTATTATGAGTGCATGTTGTATTTTGTCAATGATTTGTCTGAATCTATTGATACCATCTCAATGATTTTACTTAAAAAATTTTGGAGTGAAGCTCAGAAATTTATCTTTTACATTAGAACCTCAGATCATTCTGATTCCTCTGAGATACCCTGTCCTTGGGATTTTATACATCATACTGGTTTTAGGGATACTTTGAGATCCACCAAACTAAGTTTTCCCGAAATGTTTATAACCGAGTCTAATCAGTTGAGTGTCCTGTCACTGATTACAGAGTCATGTGCTAATAGTCAATTATTTCCTAGATTAGCCCAAACCAAATACCATATCTAAGTGTACTCTCCTTTCTGAGATCAAAACTGAGGAAATAAGTTCCTTTCTGTTTTTCATTTCTTTCTCACATTATTGAAATTTCAAACTATTTTCTTTTCTTGGTATAGTAATGGCAGACTGAAGAGAGAAAGGGGAAGTTACTGGCTGAAAAAATGAGTCACTAAATCAAGAATGTTTGAAAATCATAGCCAGAGAGGAGAATCCCAGTTGAAGTAATAAATTCATCAGACCAAACTTAACATTATTTTCAAAGTAACTGAGTTCTATTTTAGAACTAAAAAGAACCAAATGCTACATTTGCCCCTGAGTATAGTTTGGATAGCAGGCCAGTGAATAAAAATGCTTCCAATTCTAGATGGTGGAGCCCTAAAACTTTATTTCTTAGTCTAATTCTAGGTATTAAAATCTGCTGAAAAATTTTGGCTAAGACAAATGTTGCAAGGCAAATTTACATCCCTTTTCTAACATAGAGGGGCAAGAAGAGCTTCTAAAATTGCTTACAGAGCTAGTTTTCAAACATGTGAAGGCCATGGGTAAATTTCAGTTTGTATTGAGAAAATAGTCCTTACTTGCCATCTTTCTCTTCTCAGAGGCAGGCAGTCCAGGAACTAATCGACTGCAGAAACACTGGATGAAGTTTTGATGTGTAGAGAGAGTGGCTCAAGGAGGAAATGTAAAGGGAGGTCTGACTTGTAACATAGTTTTGTGGCTTGGGTTCTAATCTGATTTGTTGATTTAAACATAGTGACTACACTTGACTATTTTTCAAAGCCTGGACACAGCACGATCCCTTCCCATCTTAGACTCTTAGTCCATAATCATGCTGAAAGTGTTTTGTGTTACAGAGCGTAAGGAATATGTTTCACAGTGAAGAAAGAAAAGTAACCCTCCTTTGCTATTCTTTATCTAGCTACCGGTTTCTTTCTTCCAACTGAATATAAAGTACATTTTTCACTTTAAAAATCACCCTTTAGAAATTTTGTTCTTATTCCCTGTGGCAAAGAAGATAAAAAGTGATTATAGTTTCTATCCTGAGCCTCAGATCCTGGTTACAGCTGACAAGTCTATACTCTAGTTGGAATAAAATCTTAAGTGATTGCTATCTTGCTGGCTTCCTATACAATACAAAACTGTGACCCCAGTTCTTTTGAAAAACTGAAATATTTCATTAAGTCTATCCAAGTTATACTGTTGGCAAAGCAAAATTGTTCTGTCCCCAAACCAGAACATTTCTTAAGCCCTGGGTTATATGGTGGCGATAAGTAAACCCTTCCTCTGATCTTGATTCCAAATGAAAAATATGAGCAATAATGTCTGGTATTATTCATTTGGAACTGATGATACCATCTGTTTCTTGTTACCAAAACCATGTGGCTGTAGCCTAAAAGTTAATTGTTGATGACTTTACTGAATTACTCCTTTTGATTAACTTTGAGGTTGCTTTTAATTTTTCCTGATAAAGTTTTTTTGCGTGCTTGTTTTTAAGGTGTTAGAGGACTGAAAGGCACTCAGGTGGAGCTTCCTCTTGTCCAAATGACAACTGCTGATTTTGGTGCCATTAGTCCATTTTCATTATTAATTCTTTGAAAGCAAGCATCTGACCCATATGGGGAGCCACGGACCCCCAAAGGAACAGAGCAGTGAGCACAGGAAGAACCTGCCCAAGTTGTGGTGAATCCTCCATCTCTTCTTCAAGCACTGTTGCTACTAGTATTGGCCCTTACCTCCGTCAACTCCCTCCTCCTTTTAGTCAAGTTCTAAAATCTGACAACCTCATTTGAGGCTCTGAAATGCCCATGCATTTTTTTTAACTCTCTGCCTAATAGCAAGAGTGTAATAATCTTTCTGGCTGGAGCAGAACTTAGCTTCATTACCAGGTGTTCATTATTTCTACTTTTAAAAATTATCTAAGGCAAGGATGCACAAACTACTGCCCACAGGCTAAATTCATGTCACCATCTTATTTTTGTAAACAGTTTTACTGAAACACAACCATGTTCATTCTTTACACATTTTCCTATGGTTGTTTTCTTGCTACAATAGCAAAGTTGAATAATTGCAACAGAAACCATACAGGAAACAAAGCTTAAAATATTAACTATCCCTTTACAAGAAATGTTCGCACACCTCTGGTCTAGGGTCCTGATACAATTTATTTAGGATTTTCTCTTACTTCTGTGTGACCATTCTACAGCTCAGTTTTCTCATCTGTAAACTGAGGATAGAAATCGACCTCTCTCATAGGTTTCTTGTGAGGATGAAACTAGATAATGCATGGGAAGCACTCAGCACAGGGTCTGCAGAAGCACTCAATAAATGTATTGTTTGACTTGATGTCTTGTTTGAAGCTATCAATTTGAACTATTTCTTGTGAAGCAGTTAGTACAGAGAACAAGACCTTCAAATCTGGGTTCAATCCCTATAGTACAGGTTATTACTTATACTACTTTAAGCAAGTTATTTTACCTTTATCATTTTATCTATATCATGGAAATAATGAAAGCTACCATGGAGGGTAGTTGTACACATGACAGATTAAATGCATATCTCCTTCCAATGTCTCACAATGTCTAATTAAAAAGACAGAAAAGAAGTAAAAAGCCCCAACTCTACAAAATCAAAGAGCACTGGTGAAAAGATGAAGCAGGTAGGAAATGCCAACAAGTATTTACAAGCCAGAAAGCAGAACCTTAAGAAGGAACTGGTGGGCTTCCCTGGTGGTGCAGTGGTTGGGAGTCCGATGCAGGGGACACGGGTTCGTGCCCTGGTCCGGGAGGATCCCACATGCTGCGGAGCAGCTGGGCCCGTGAGCAATGGCCAGTGGGCCTGCGCGTTCAGAGCCTGTGCTCCGCAATGGGAGAGGCCACAGTGGTGAGAGGCCCGTGTACCGCAAAGGGGAGGGGAAAAAAAAAAAAGAAGGAACTGGTTAGAGAAAGCTGCAAGCTAAATGTGGACAATGGGGGAAGATAAAAAGCAAGCCAAGCCACACAAGTCTAGACGAAAGGACTGAGAAAAGGGAGGAACAAAGAATCTCAGGAGGTAGATGGGTATTTGTTTAAGAAGCAGTTAGGGCACTACTTCACCTCTCCTGTTCTGTCATAAGACTGGAAGACTGAAACCAGAGGGACTCTGAATTCAGCATAAAGCAGTGATGTTCACAAGTAGATGTTGTCATGCTGAAAGCAGGGAGATTAAGTGGAAGTATACATGTATATGGTGAGATTCCCACCCTCCTTTTCTACTTGCCTCTGAAAAGCCTGGCAGTCTTAGTTCCCTAGCAGGAGAGCAAAGGATTTCTCTGTAGAGAAACTTCCTGAGTCATGAAACAGCTCTTGAATATTGGGACCATAGGAGGGTGTTATTACACATCCACATGCTGCTGTGCGGCTCAGCAATCAACAAACCTTCCAGTGAGCTTCCTAGTGCCTTATGCTTAAACAAGAACAAACATCAAAGGCCTAAAGACATTGAAATAAAACACCTCATACCAATGACACCAAGACAGACAAATGTTAAAAACATGGTAGAAACAAAATTTCAAAGCAGCTTAAATGTCCATTGACAGAGGAATGGATAAAGAAGATGTGGTACATATATACAGTGGAATATTACTCAGCCATAAAAAAGAATGAAATAATGCCATTTGCAGCAACATGGATGGACCTAGAGATTGTCAGATGGAGGGAAGTCAGACAAAAAAGAGAAATATCATATGATATCCCTTATAGGTAGAATCGAAAAAGAAATGATACAAATGAAATTATTTACAAAACAGAAACAGACTCACAGACTTAGAGAATGAATTTATGGTTACCGGGGGAAGCATGGGGGGAAGGGATAGTTAGGGAGTTTGGGATCAACATGTACACATGGCTATATTTAAAATGGATAACCAACAAGGACCTACTGTATAGCACCGGGAACTCTACTCAGTGTTATGTTGCAGCCTGGATGGGAGGGGAGTTTGGGGGAGAATGGATACATGTATATGCATGGCTGAGTCCCTTTGCTGTGCACCTGAAACTATCACAACATTGTTAATCGGCTATACTCCAATATAAAATAAAAAGTTTAAAAAAAAAAGAAAAAAAAAAACCCCAAAGCTACCAGAGAAGACTTCAAAAATACTCAATTAATATCCTTGGCAGGAAAAGAAATATACTTACATTTATCAAAGATCCAGAGATAGCAAAATTCAAGCCACCAAAACAATGAACAGTATTAAAGAGCTTATTGTGCATATAAAAACAGTTCATGAACTTGGAGCTTTCAGATTAAAAACTGAGGGCTTCCCTGGTGGTGCAGTGGTTGAGAGTCCGCCTGCCGATGCAGGGGACATGGGTTCGTGCCCCGGTCTGGGAAGGTCCCACATGCTGTGGAGCGGCTAGGCCTGTGAGCCATGGCCCCTGAGCCTGCACATCCGGAGCCTGTGCTCCGCAATGGGAGAGGCCACAGCAGTGAGAGCCCACGTACCGAAAAAAAAACAAAACAAACAACAAAAAAACCCAAAACTGATATGAAGCTCAGGGGGATGCTGTCATGGGATGACTTATAAAGTGAAAAAGAGGACATTGTTTAATGTTTTTAATGATTGGTTATTACAATGGGTGTCTCTAGACAGCAGAGAATTGGTTAAAAGTGATAATCCCACACCAATTTTAGGAAGATGACTTAAGTTTCTTTTATGACTATCAGAGGCATTTACAAGAAGTAACCTAAGTTTCACTTAAGTTCGTGAAATTAGCTAGATTTAGTTTTGCTTACTTTGCCACTTTAGTGGCTTAAATGGTTTTATCCGGTCAGGGAATACTCAAGTCCCATCTCCATTTTGTATTTAATTTTAATATACCCATTAAGCTAAAATGGTATGCTATAAGAAAAAGGACATAGGAATGAAAAATAGTTCTTAGAAATTAAATATATGATGGGAGGACAACAAAAAAATCAAAAGAATATCAACTATAATAAAAAATAATTTCTTTAAAAAATCAAAAGAAATATTAGAAGATAAGATAATGTTTTATAGGACAGGAAAAACACAAGAGTTATGAAAAATAAGGGAAAAATCAGAATTAGAAGAGACACCACCTGACTAGGTATCTGAGGAAGAAGTAAGAAAGATTATTGAAAGGAGAAAAATTTGAAGGAAATAATATGAGGACATTTCCCAGAATGAAATGGAGGACCTATCAAGTCCCCAGCACGATGAAAGAAGAAAATATTATGCTGAGATATAACACAGTGAAATTTCAGAACACCAGAGATAAATAGAAATCCTTAAAATTCTCAGAGAACAGCAAGACCCTCAGTAATAGTGAGACAGGTGACCTATGATGGATGGAAGACTTAACGACAATGGACTTCTCAACAACAATGCTGGGGGGCTAAGAAGAAATGAAGACATGCTTTCAACATCTTGAAGGAAATGGACTTTTAATCAGAATTCTCTCCTTAGGCAAACTATCATCTAAATGCAAGGATAAAATAAGAACATTTCAGGAATTCAAATTTAAAAACACAAAACCAAAACCAAACCAAACTTCCCCTAAGCTCCTTCTCGGCAATTTATTGGAGGATATGCCACAGAAGAAAAAAAAAGAAGTTAAAAAAAGAGGGAGATGTGGTTTCTGGAGCACTCTGGGAAGAAGGTGAGGCTTGCAGTGCAGATTTTAAATCTCCCTGAATTACCCCCAAAGAAAAAGCCAATAGAATAAATTAAACAAAAACTAATGGAATGGACAACACCTACAACAAACCCCTACAATGCCTCTTCCAACATCATGAAATATAAGTGAGTGGGGAAGGACCACTGAAGTAGTAAGACCTGAATTTTATCAACAGTAGTGTGGGATGAAACATATTGGAAAGTTGGGGTTGGAGGGTAGGTGGGAAAGATAAAGGAATTTCTAATGGCCTTGAGAGCTGGAAGAACCAAACGCTCAAATTTTCCATTGGTTTCCTAGTCTAAAATTAGTTAATAACCTCCTCTTCCTCTGCATCTAATTTAAAGGAATGCCCTTTTACTCTCAGCAACACTTCAAAGGCAATTATTAGGCTTATGCTACTTTTTGTAAACGTACCCACTTTTCCCCCTATTGTTAATAAGTTATAGTATATCTGCATTGTTAAAGAATATAGCCTTTACACAATCAACTATGCTCCCATAACTTGAGGACATTCATATGATCTACGAAATCAGAAAAGTTTTGAGAGTGAAGGGGGTCACTCCTGATTAGACCAAGACAAGAGGTAAAAACTGGACTGTATTGGCAAACTAGACATACGATCATCCTATTTGTAACAACCATTTAGTCTTACTACTACAGGTAAATATATACTTAATACTTATTACCTGTTCTTACACTGATATCTCTCCAGTCATTTTGGTCTCCTGAAGGCCATCATCTAGTAAATTCTGCAGGAAGAGCTCATGATAGCAATATGCCGTGAGTCTACATGTTCATAGGAGTTCTATTCAGCCTTTACACTTAAAGTTCAGGTAGACTGAAGATGAAATGTGATTCATGTTCCCTTTCTGTTAATAAATTTTTATGACAGATTTATTGAGATATAATTCATGTATAATATAATTTACCCACTTGAAGTTTACAATTCATTGGTTTTTAGTATATTCCCAAGGTTGTTCAACCAGTACCACAATCAATTTTAGAAACTTTTCATCACTACAAAAAGGAACCTTTCACCATTATCAGTCACCACTCATTTCCCTGCAACTCCAGCCCTAGGCAACCACTATCTTCTGTCTGTACAGATTTGCATGTTATGGACATTTCATAGAAATGGAATAATGCACTATATAGTCTTCTGTAACTGGTTTCTTTCATTTAGCACAATGATTTTGAGGTTAAGCAATGTTATAGCAGGTATCAGTACTTCATTTCCTTTTATGGCTGAATAATATTCCACTGTATATGTAGAATCAAGTAAGTAGAATTAACATTTGAATGGAAATAAGAGTTGACAAAAAGTTTTAAGAAATGGTTTGACTGAGTATTTTTCTCTTATCACCATTATACTTGATATGGTTATCATATTAAATATGATGTTTAATATATACTTAACAAGTAGAGAATATATTTAATATAACAAGAAAATATGTTTAATACTGTAAGAGTAGAAAGTATTTCATACTTTAATATAAAATACTTTATTTTAATACTTATTTCAATAAAACTCCAATACTTAATTGAAGTAAAATGTTGAGTACTTCATGAAACCGACCACAAATATGGGTATCAATATGGAGAAGTAATGAGCCCTGTTAGAGGTCCAGGCAGATACACAAGGGGGAAGGAAAGAAAGAAGTTTCATGGATCTTTTTCTGTCTACAGAGGAAATAACATTCTCAGTAAAGTTATCTTTTAGTGGACCAATCACTATACCACCTTAAACATTAGTTTTTTCAGAGCAAAGGACCCTAGCATTCAGTGAACAAAGCAGTGAGTGGTTAGTTTTCTTAGTGAGAACTGGTTAAAATTTCTAAGGTCAAGTATATACTTGAGAAATAGTGCACATATCAATTCTAGTAATCAAGGCACAAACTATTCACCTCCCTGTGCTTCTCACTATCACTAGTAACTACACTTTTGTTTCATGGGTATTTGGACCCTTCTATAGAGTTTAAATTTTAAAATTACTGTAGCATTATACTTTTTTTTTACTTTGGTTGAATGAAGAGTAAAATTCACTGAAGTCAGATATAGTAATAAGGGTATGGATGTGAAGAAAAACATTATACCATGATTATTACTGGATGGAGATGTGCTCTGCATAGTGTTGAATAGATCTGTTTCAGCACACAAAGATGCCTGCCCTTGCAGAGGTTTTAGGCTAAGGACCAATTTGTAAGCCTGGCTGTTAATGGGACTCACGCAGGGAACTTTTAAAAAGTACTGATACATAAGTTTCACTCTCAGAGACTCTGACTTCATTGGCCAGAGGTGGAGCCTGAGCATCAGTTTTATAAAAGGATGCCAGTTCATTCTCAAGTGCAGCTAGGGTTGAGATCTACTGTTCTAGAAAGATGGATGGGTTGATCAATACACTTCACAGCTATGTACTAGATCTGGCCTTGGACATCGTCCTCATGCATTTAAACAGGAGTGAAAGAAGTCAGCATAAGATGGATGAAAAGGGATGGAATTTAAGGGAATTATCACTTCATGGCTTTTATCCTCTCCAGGAAGTTAAAGGTAAAATCTTCTACTGAGAGTGAGGCCAGAAGGAGATTTAAGAAAGGGACAAGAGTCTAGATTATTTACCCCAACAACTGGGAGACACAGTTTACACAGAGATATTTTCTGGAAGATCTGAGGACCCAGATGAAGTAAGAAACCTTGAATTTGTAGCAGCACTGATTTGTATCTATGTTTGATTTTCTGTCATAGATGGAGAGAAGTGTGTATGTCTTATTATACCAACAAAATGTGAATTATTCTTATTTCTGTTTGAATCTCTGAGCCTATGATGTGATGTTGGTAATGCTAATCTGTACAGAGTCAGTAAGTGGCATAAAAAGGCCTAGAATCCAGTGCTAGTCCCAGCTTACTACCTAAATTCCCACTGTGGAATTTAGCTCTGACACGCATTGCCTCTTTTGGGCTTCATACATCTTTAAATCACTTATGACTGAGATGGGGCTTTTAGTTAAACAACTGAATTTGCTATCACTTTGATTCCTTGTGATAAGACATCCCCATTCTAACACACCTTTCACCATGTAAATGTCAGGGCTGGGCAACTGGTGTGTTGAGTATCACTGGAGAGATGAAAATCATTTAGGAAAAGAGTCTAATGTTTTCTTTCCTAAACTGTCCTCAAGAGGTAAAAATAAGCAGATTTAATGTTCCTGAAAGTCATCCTGAGACAGACACAGCTTGCTAGGATTGTTCCTATTTGCCTTTCTTTCAAGGACAAGGAAAAACTCCCACAGTGATTTTAAGAAGGGTTGGGGGGTGGGGAGGGCCGACAAGATCTAAATTAAAAGGCTTAAGATGCTGAAAATCAAGCAACAAACATCAACTGAGAATTTACAGATCTTTCTGCAAAGACAACACAATACAATAGGTATGGGTATAGAAAGTTGGCCAACAATTCATGGTCATAGAAAATACATGTGCAATGACCAGAATCATGGAATTACATCAATAATACACTATTTTCAATTCTTCCTTCCACATGTGAGGAGACCGAGTCCTCGGAAAGGAAGACCTTGTCCAAGGTAGTTTATTCATCAACAAAAAATACACTGGGTACCAATTTTATCTACTGACACCATGAGGTAGTGAGAAAGTGAATGACATGAGGGTCTATATAAGTTCAGAGAGCAGTTATTATGAGAGGCCTCTGCACAGTTCAGTGTTCTTTCTGCTACAGTGCAAAGCGGGGACTAGTCACAAGAAAGCGAGGCACAAAGACACTTACCTCAGCTCCCATCAAGAACAGCTATGGAGATAGGATCCATTGTAGATGTTCACTAAATACATGGTGAGTAAAGAAAAAAGTCTACAAAAGGAAAGGAGTGTGGTAAATACACACTAAGATGGATCTGGGTGGGCACGGGTGTGAAATTCTAAGCGAGGAATAAGGACAAAATGACGCAGAATCAGAAAGAGGAACGATGATTTTGCTGGCTAGACAACAGATTGGCTCAGCTGGAGTAGAGAGACTTTGGGTTAAGAAATGACACAAAGTGAGAGGGAAAAACAGAATGTGGCCAGACCTATGTAAATCCTTGAGGCTGTGATCTTTTCAGTCTACTCCACAAGCAAAAGAAATGCATGAGGGTGTTAACACAGGTGAAAGCCACGATGAAAGAAGGACTTGAGGAGGGCTGCTATGGTCATGTGGAGGACAGACTGGGTTCAGGACAGGGAGGTGAGGGACCAACCAGCAAGGGAGCCCCTGAGCCAGTGCTGGTAAGCTGAGGAGATTCTGCAAGGGCTGAGGAGGGTGAGGGAAAGAAGGAGCTACTTGAGAGAAATTCACAAGGAAGAAGATGTGATGCTTAAAAAAAGAGGGGGAGAGGGAGGGAGGAAGTAAAGGAAAGAGAGGTAGAAAGGTCTTTTGGAAAATCCAGGCCTGGGGCAGTGAAGAAAGATGGTGTCGCTGACAGAAATGATACTACGGAAGGAAAAATTCTGAAGTTGGTTTTAGACACATTGAATTTAGGTGTATCCTAAGATCCAAATGGAAGTACTCAGAGAGGGGCTAGAGATTAGAACTAATCCTAGAAAACGGGGGAAAGTATTAAGGGCTCTAGATGTGGGAGTTCATACATTTGGAGCTGATAGCTGAAGTCACAAAAACAAGCATCTTGGTTAGGCCAGTTAGCAAATACATCAAGTTTTTTCTTGTTTTAGATTGAATTTAAGTAGTCTTTTAGAGTTGCCTACTTTGTAAAAATAAAAACAAGGCAAACAAACAAAAACTACAGTCAAAGAAGGAGGAAACAAACCCAACTAATCAGCAATTTTTATGAACTTCGGGCTTGAGGTCTTTCCTTGAATGAACTAAAGAACACTCACAGTGGGAAATTACTATTTAGCACTATCTAGCACATTGACAATCTTACTTTTGAAAAATAACAAAATAAATCTGTCTTTTTCATACCCTCTCCTATCTAATTATAGTAGGAAGCAGATGCCTTTGGAATGGAATGACTTAGGTAATTTTTTTTTAAAGCCTGTAAGTATCATCACTTATGTTTTCTAATATACTGCTGAGAGCAGTTAGGATCTGGACATTTTAAATTGAGTAAAATATTGAGAAAGAAATACTGTTTGTAAAATAGAGACTATCCTTAAGTGAGTTATATTTATTCTTCATTTCATTAAGATTTAAATAAGTCACGATTAGTGTGTTTTGGGGGGTTTCTTTCCCCAAAAAATCTTCTGAAAGATCTTTAGTCTAGTGCTATGTTCTGCTTAATATTCCATTTACATTTGTGATGGTTCTACCATTTTGCTCTCCTATCCCACCTACAGTGACCAAGTCTCATTCCTTTTAATTCTCAGTTCTACTCATTTTTTATAGATTATTTAATACTGCATAATAAGGCAGTTAGGCCACAAACCAGCGCACTCTAAACAGCATGGGAATGATCCAAAAAATATGAAATGAAGTTAATGCAACATAAAAATGACTGTGCAGCATACAAAGAAATCAGATTACTGGTAAATACTTCAGTGTCATGAGGAATCCCTGCAAAGTCATTCAGCAAACTTAATATCCTCAGTGTCTCCCACACTGCGTGATTTTAACCAGACTATTCTCAAATATGTTTAAAAATATTTTTTTAAAAAGAAAGAACCTCAAGTTTAAGTGCATGTCCTATGAGCTCTTTGTGTTACACAACAACTAAACCTTGGTCAAATTTACCTATACACCAGGATGGATAGTGTTTCACTAAAACATAGGAATTCTGAATTAGAAGAATTAGAAGAAAAACCTGAAGAATCTTCCCATGCTTTTGCCTTCATTTTGGCTTACTTCCTCCTGCTATGCCTCAGTTGGCTGGCCTGATGATGTGTCCTTCTCAGTTCTCCTCATTTTCAAAGAACTAAGCATACTGTTTTCAAACGGAGTGTTTTATGCAACAGTGGCATGAAGTGATCTCCTACTAATTTTTGGAACTTGTACTAATAAGGATATAGCAGGTTATGCTATGGTAACAGATTGACCCCCAAATCTCAGAGGATTAACACAACAAAATGTATGTCTTTCTCATTCTTTACGTCTAGAATTGGTAAGCCCAGAGTCTGCTCCACGAAATCACTCAGGGTTTTGGAGGCTACCTTATAAGGTGAAACTGCCATTTCAAAAAAAAGTGGCTCCAGCATACACTGTGGAAAGGAAGATAGAACATGAAGAACTCTCACCCTCATGTTCACTTCTACTCACCTGGCAAAGTTGTCTAGGAAATCCAGGAGGAGAAAAAGACATGCTGAACTCTAAGAACTGTCTTTACATCCTGAAAAGTTACCTCTCCTTGAGGCAGCACGGTGAGCTCAGAGGATCACTAGACTTGTTGGCAAGAAACTGTCTAATTTTGGACAAGACACTTGGCTTTCCTGGGCCTTAAGCTGCAAAATGAGGTATTTAGATGAGATTGTGGGAAGAGGAACATTAGGATGTTAGAAACTTGTCCTGTCACACAAGGCTCAAGGCTTTAGATGGTGAGTTTTGCCATGCTGTAAGAATTTTCTTACAATAATAAACAAAAGAGGTCTAAAACTAAAACAGAATTACACATTAAATCCAAAAGGGCCAAAAAACTTAAAACTCTCCTCTCTCCCTCCTTCACTGTCAGGAGCAACTTCCACTCAGCAAAATTGCCTTATATGGTGGGACAAACATATAACAGCTTTCCTCTCCTGTTAAGTTGGAATTCCTCTGTTAAACAAGGATACTTCCAGAGTTTGGACCCAGTTGGAGTCCTCAGAAATTTTTTTTAAAAAGGTAAATAATGTCTTTTCCTCATTCTATATATTATATACTACCCGATATTTATGATTTTTAATCATAAATTTTAATATTAAACAAGATATCTAATAAAACCAGGATTCTTTAATGTTTTGGGATGGAAATAGAGTATCATAAAATACCAGGAACTCACAACAAGATGATTTTCTAGAACTCTCAGAATAAAAAGAAAGGGACTCCATTATACTATTTCCCTTGGTAAGGTTTCTACTCTCCCCACTATGTCTGCTGCCATTATACAGATATGAGTAAAGTATTGTATTAGAAAATTATTGGAATTGATAGGAAAGACCTAGAAAATTATTTTAATTGGGGGTTTTATAAAATATTTGAGAATACATCTTTCTCTGAGGCATAATTAGCTAGGTCTGTGCTTGATTCTCATGATATGGGGAAAGCCTTGTATCCAATGAAATCAATTTTGTCATGCAAATGATTTCTGCCTTAATTTGAATTATACCAGGACCACAGGAGCCATGGGTACTAGGGGAAAATATAATTGGTAAGCTATTAAAATTATAAAGATGTACATTATGTCTGGATTGGGGGTAATACCGTAGCTCCAATCTTAAATCCACGTAAGAATCAGAGACCAATTTCAGGTCTGGCCTGAAATTTAATGCCATGTAACAAGACATTGCACAAGCAAACTGAAGGATGTGATGATTTGCCTGGATAAAGTTCTAAGATTCGGTCCCCACAGTGCTCCATGAAGAAGCTCACTGACTGTAGTACATCTGTGTTTTATAGGAAACAGAACAGATTCAATGTTATATTATCTATGATTTCTATCAGACTCAAACTCGTAAATCTCAATAAAGCCATCTGTGTTCATGAATTAGCTAAGAAATAGCAGATACAGATCCCACAGAGAAGAAACTATTTATTGAATAAACCTTCTAAAATTTCGTTTCATGTTATTAATACTGAAATTATCTCCTTACAAAATAAACCAAAAGTGGGGGAGGAAATATAAGGAAGGAAAAAATCATTATATTTTAGAATCTTCAAAAAGAGGGGAGTGAACTTTGGGAATGAAGGAGTAAGGACCAGGGCAGACTCTTTCCCAAGAAAAACAACAATTTAACAGGATCAAATTATTTTTTTAAAAATCACTAATCATTCATATTCTCTGAAAATTTCCCTAAATGCATATAACAAATGGAGAAACATTCATTCAAGAAAATACACTAAATCTCAGTAAGAAGACTGAGAGTTTGGCATTTGATCCGTAACCCAGTCCATTACATCCATTCCCCAGCTCCCAGAAAACTATCCCAGGCTTGTGCAGCCAAGAAGACAAGAGCTCCCTCTCCCTACAGCTCTCAGTTTGAAATCACAACTTCACAACAGGAAAAGTAGGCTTCTGCATTGCTCGTCTCGCTCTCCTGCAAGCCCCACATTGCAGGTGAGACCAAAAGGACTAGGTCTGTATTTCCCCACCCAGCTACAACTTGTAGTGTAGAAGCCTTATCCCCAGTGCTATAGGCTGAGAATACTGGGCCCTGATCACCTCCGTTCCCACTCACTCTCATAGGATGGAAGTTCCGCACTGAGAGAGGCAATGTGAAAAGAGGCAAAACTGACAGAATTGTAGGGAAAAATAGGCAATTCAACAATAATAGTTGAAGACTTTAATAGCTCAATAATGGGTAGAACAACCTGGCAGAAGATCAACAGGAAGTAAAAGACTTAGATAATTCTATAAACCAACCAGAACTAACAAAACTCTCTAGAAAACTCCACTAAACAATACACATTTTTTCTCAAGCACATACAACATTCTTCAGAGTAGACAAAGTACTAAGCCATAAAACAAACCTTTAGATTGATTAATCTAAAATAATTGAAATAATAGAATATACGTTTTCAGACCACATGGGAATTAAATCAGAAATCAGTAACTGAAAGAAATTTGAGAAGTTGACAAATATCTAGAAGTTAAACATACTAACAGCCAATTGGCAAAAAAAGAAATCATAAGGGATATTAGAAAATATGAATGAATAAGTGAAAATGAAACAAAACAAAACTTATGGGACGCAACTAAATCAATGCTCAGAGTTAAACTTATACTGGTAAATGCCTACATTAACAAAGAAGAAAGATCTCAATGAATCCTAAGAAACTAGAAAAATAAGAGTAAACCAAATACAAACCAAACAGAAGGAAAGAAATAATGACTAGAGCAGAAATAAATGAAATAGAGATTAAAAACACATTGTACTAGAGGTGCTAGTCATAGTAGTTAGCCAGCAGAAAGAAATAAAAGACATCTAGATCGAAAAGGAAGAGATGAAACTATCTCTATTCATATATGACATGATCTTGTACATAGAAAATACTCAGGACTCAACTGAAATATTATTAGAATAAACAAGTTCAGCAAAGTTCTGAGGTAAATGATAAATTACAAAAATCTGGTGAATTTTTATACACCAGCAATAAAAGATCCAAAAATAAGATTAAGAAACCAATTTCATTTATAATGGCATCAAAGAGGAAAAAAAAATCTTAGATATGCATTCTACAAATGAAGGGCAAAACATACCTTAAAACTATAAAACATCATTAAAAGAAATTGAAGAAGTTCTAAATAAATGAAAAGACAGCTCATGTTCATGGATCAGAAAACAAAATACGGCTGTCGATACTTCTCAAATTGATTTAAAGGTTCAATGCAATCATATTAAAATTCCAGCTGGCTTTTTTTTTTTTTTTGCAGAAATTGATAGACTGATCTTAAAATTCATATGTAAATACAAGAAACCCAAAAGAGCTAAAACAATCTTGGAAAAATAAGAACACAGTTGAAGCACTCACACTTTTTTATTTCAAAACTTAACTAGAGTTCCAGTATTAACACAAACGTGTCACTCCCAGGAAGACAGACATATAGATCCATGAAGCAGCACTGAGAGTACAAAAATAAACCTTTACGTTATGGTCAACTGATTTTGCACAAGGATGCCAAGATAACTGAATGGAGAAAGAATAGTCTTCTCGGTAAGTGGTGCTGGAAGGACAGGATAGCCACATGCAAAAGAATGTAATCAGGCTCCTTCCTCACATTATATACAAAAGTTAACTAAAAATGGATCACAGATCTAAATGTAAGACCTAAAATTATAAATTCTTAGAAGAAAATAAGGAATTACTACTTTGGGCTAGGTAATGTATTCTTAGATATGACATCGAAAACACAAGTGCCAAAAAGAAATAAAAAAGATATTATATCAAAATTTAAAACTTTTAAGCTGCAAATAATAACAAGAAAGTTCAATGAGAACCCAATGAATAGGAGAAAACATTCACAAAGAATATATCTGATAAAAGATTTATATTCAGAATATATAAAATGCAATTTAATACTAAAAAGACAACTCAATTTAAAAATGGGGGGCTTCCCTGGTGGCGTACTGGTTGAGAGTCCGCCTGCCGATGCAGGGGACACGGGTTCGTGCCCTGGTCTGGGAGGATCCCACATGCCGCAGAGCGGCTGGGCCCATGAGCCATGGCCGCTGAGCCTGCGCTTCCGGAGCCTGCGCGTCTGGAGCCGTGCTCTGCATTGGGAGAGGCCACAACAGTGAGACGCCCGCGTGCCGCAAAAAAAAAAAAAAAAAAAAAAAAAAATGGGGAAAGGATCTGAATGGACATTTCGCTAAAAAAGCTATACAAATAGCCAATAAACTTATGAAAAAATGTTCAACATCAGTCACCATCAGAGAAATGTAAATCAAAACCACAATGAGATACCACTTCACTTTACTAGGATGGCTATAATAAAAAAGAAAGACAATATTAAGCGTTGGTAAATATGTAGAGAAATTGGCAACCTCATATGTTGGTAGGAATGTAAAATGATGCAGTCACATTGGTAAACAATTCAGCAGTTCTTTAAATGGTTAAACACAGAATTACCATTCCACTCCCAGGTATCAACGCAAGACAAATGAAAACATATGGCATATGTTCCTACAAAAACTTGTACATGAATGTTCATAGCAGTATCACTCACAACAAACCAAAAAGTGTCCATCAACAAAGGAATGGATAAAAATGAGTTACATTCATACAATGGAGTATTATTCAGCCGTAAAAGAAGATAAAATAACTGACACATGCTACAACATAAATGAAACTTGAAAACATGTTAAGGGAAAGAAGCCAGTTACAGAAGGCCTCATATTGTATGATTCCATTTATATGAAATATCCAGAATAGACAAATCTATAGAGACTGAACCTAAATTAGTGGTTGCCTAGAGTAGGGGAAGTGGGAAAAGGGGAGAAATGGGGAGTGATTGGTAACGGATAAGGGTTCCTTTTGGGGGGATGAAAGTGTTCTAAAATCATATTGTGTGATGGATGCATAACCCTGTGGATATACTAAAAAACATTGAATTTTACACTTTAAATGGATGAATGGTATAGCATGTGAATTATATCTCAATAAAGCTGTTTAAAAAATTTAAGTATAAAATCACACACATTTACAGGCTGCACTCATTCTGAAAACAAATATCTTTTCTCATTTCTGTGTTTCCAGAGCTTGAATCCTGGGACAGGGACAGTCCTGAAGCAGAGAGACTGGTTGCAAAAGAGGATATTATTCAACATTTAGGAACTGATTCACAACATTTAGGAACTGATTCACAAAACTTCAAAGGAATAAGTTTTTTTTACCATCACTGTGGACAAAAGAAACAACCCCCCCCATACACAAACACACACACACACACACACAAACCAACAGAGCAAAACACATGTTTCTAAAGAAATTTCCCTGGTTACAGTTTTATTGTGGAAGAATCTCAGTCTGTTTTATATAGCTGTTTTTCAGCAGCCAAGGAGATATTAAGAGTGGGATCTGAACAGCACTAACTCAAAGGATTGCCTTGTTGTGCTGGAACACAATTACCTGATGAAGGCTTGGGTTCTCCCTATGGGGAGTGGGATGAGTTGAAGAATTTGGGGCAAGAGAAAACAGATAAGGAGTGTCAGTACTAAGTAAGTGTCTCAGTACTCGTGATGTATTCTTAGCATAACCTGTTTCAATTTGCCCAGAGACAATTCTCTAGCAATGTGAGAGTAAAATACGAGGGCATAGTTGAGCAAAACAAATCCAGCTTCTTCTTCTGAGGACTCAAAGGCCCAGAGACTGAGCTGAGCTCAAGGTAGAATCTCAGAAAATGTAGTTGGTCATGGAGTTGAGGCATTTGAGGAGCTGGATGACAGGGGAAGGATCTGAAGTAGGGCTGCCAGATTAAAAACAAAAACAGGACACCCAGTTAAATCTGAATTTCAGATAAACAACAAACATTCTTTTTTAGTTTAAGGATGCCCCAGATTTTGCATGGACATATTTTTATTTGCTAATTTGGTATCTTTATTTGTATTTATGTTTGCTAAATATGGCAACTCTAATCCAAGGGACCAAGTTGATTAGTGAAATATCTGGACAATCAGTTGGCAATTGCAAAGGCTGGGAAGAGAGGGAGAAGCTCCAAGAGATGAAGATTGGGATAGTAGGCAAGAAAGGCTTGGGGCAAATGTTGGAAGAGCCTACAGCAGCAGGTTTTTTTTAGAGGACTTTGTAGCTCAAATTTGTAGCCTCGATTAAAGAAATCATTAAAAATACATAGCCACTGTGGGCATAATATAGGGTGATTTGAGTTCTTTATATTTCATTTCTCAAGATGTAAACATTTAAGAACTTCCCTGAGCCATGTGAAGATTATCTCCAGGCTAACATATGACCCTGGGTAATGGCTTCAAGAACCTGTTCCCTTCAGGGACTCCCAAATGATGCCACTTTCTGACTGGACCTCTCAAAAACATAAGGTCATAGATTCTCACCCCTGATGACCCTGAGACATCTCTAATGGAGCCACCCTGTGAAATCTTCCTCAAAGAAACAGAAGAGAAATGGTACTTCCATGATAACTGAAGGTCTCAGAAACACAAGGGAATGAGAAAAGGCAAAGCTAATGTCCACACATACATGGAAAGCAAGTAGTCTCCGAAAACTCAGAAACAAGGGTGGGTGTCCTCAGAGTTAAACTAGCAAAACCTACCCTAAAGAGCGTGATTTGTCACTTGGGGGGTAAACCAAGTGATGACTTATAATGTGTAACTAAAGCATTAGACAGTAACCAAAAAATTCAATCAACATGATGTGCGGGTGACCTCAAGGAGGTAGACATGGAATGTGAGGGTGATTTAGTTATGTGACTATAACAGAATTCATCAAATGTGGAAGCCTGGGTAAATAAATTCAGAAGGAAAAGCTGATAGTGTCTGTCAAAGCAATGTCCTAAAAGTACAGATCTTGGCTAAGCAGGACAGAAGCATTACCATTTGTTTGGCTAGTAAACTCTCCATGAACCTTTCCAATAAGGTGAAATTGTGCTGGTCAGGCCAACCTGAGCACTCAGGTCACTGTAAATCAATAGCTCTACATTCTGGCTTGTGTACCTTAGTCTCTGTGAGTTTAGTTAAAGGTGAGTCCACCCCTGAGAGGCAGATCCACTCTCATCACATTAATAAGCCAATCAGGTTTCACAGTCTAAAACACTGAAGACCAGCTTCTGAGCTGTGGTGAATGGCCCAAGGAAAGCCTTTGGTGACCTGTCCAGACAGCCAGCCTTCTGGGGCAATGCCTCAGAGTTCATTGCTTACCTCCTTCAAACAGAAATGCACAGTGTTCCTAGGTTAAAAGAAATCCTTTAAACTCACATAATATGGTCTTCCCATCACATTGCTTAATTCTCCTCCATTCCTGGCCAGCAACCAGGTAATGTACATGGTAGATTACCTTGTAGTTCTGAATCTATTAATAGAGTTAGCATTCCTGTGCTCTGACTACTGTATTAGCCCAGCTGAAACGGACATTATCAATTATCCATAGCCTCATCTCTGTTTCATTTGTAAATGCTCAGGACCCAAACTGTAATTTTTTTGGATTAAGTGAACCACTTCTTCCCACATACCTTACACTACATAAAAGTTTCTGTTAGGTTGAGGCAGATCTCTTAACTATGAATGACTCTTGTCAGAAACTATAGAATTGCAACAGCAGGGCAATGGGGAGCAGTTAGAGAAGTATCTGATTTTAGAGGCTTAAGTTCCTTAGTTCTTGCAGGCAGACACTGAGCCGTAAAAAAGGTATGGGGATGCTTTAAGTGAAAGAACAAATTCCTATTAAGTAATAGATTGTTGCTGGCAGCGAGGTAACACATCTCTAACAGTCATTTCCAAACTCTTCTAACTCTTGATCTTCACACTTAGCCCAACCTCCGAAGACTTACAGAGGCTTTATACCTTACATACACACTGAAAAATAAAGTTCAAGTTTACCAATAACTCAAGTCACATAGTAGTAGTAGGAGTAATAATAATAATTACTAACATTTTCTAAACATTTATAATGTGGCAAGTTTATAATGTGCTAAGTTCTTTACATCTATGTCCTGACATGTTCATACCTAAAATAATCAAGGACTGCCACCATGTATCTGTTTGGAACTCTTCAGCTCCAATCTGTAATCTCTGTCAGAACTGTTTTTTTAGCTTTATAATTTCATCCTAAAATAGTCTGATCATCTACTCTGAGAGCCAATAACCTTAGGCTCCATGGATGTAGAAGGGGAGTATGAAGGATGACAGCTTTCTCCTTCTTTTAACCTATCATCCTTCTCTAGTCAATATCTAATCAAAATCACTGCAAGCATATAAAAATACCATGACTACTCCACTCCATCTCTTTGGTAAAATTTTTTATCTCTTATTTGATTTCAATTAGTATTACATATTTCAAAACTATAAATAAGTAAAGATGGTAATATTTTTTAAATCTATATACTCATCACGCAGAATTAATAAACGTTAACATTTGATATTCTCATTTTTTAAAAAAATATTAAAGATACAGTAGAAGCTCACTATATATTGTTTAAATTTTCTTTATGTACTTCTATACTTTAAAAATTTTACATATTACCAAACAATATGCAAAATAGTGTTTGTTTATAAAAGTAGATAATGATATCATACCTATGTACGGCTCCACAACTTTTCTTTCCACTCAACATTATTTTGTGGGCTGTATCTATGCTGAGTTATATAAAGTTCATTAATCTGAAAATGTTCAATTATATGAATATGCCACTATCATATATCTATTTGTCAGTTTGATTCCTGATGGTATATTTAGGTTGCTTTCAATTTTGGGTGATTACAAGCAGAACAGCGGTGAAGATATGCAAGAATTTCTCTAATGTATCTTCCTACAAGCAGAATTGCTAGGTCATTGGTATGTACACCTTCAGCTTGTTTTGTGAAGCTTAACTGAGTTAATATATTAAAGTGATTAGCAATGCTTGGCAGGGGAGAAGCAGCTGTTAAACATTTAGGGTATAGTGGCTATAGATGTTTTATATTTTGATTCAAACTAACAATGTTTTTTTAGCACCTTGTTTCAGAGAATTCCTTCCCTACTATGTTGTAAAGATATTTTTCCACATTTTTGGTTAAGTCTTTGAACTTTTGTTTTCACTTTGAGATTTTTAACTCATATGGAATTTGTTGTGTGTGTGCTGTGACCCCAAATAGTGAATTTTCATTAAGGATAAGCAATCGTCTCAACACCATCTTATCCTCAACTGATTGGCAGTGCTACCTTCAACTTACTCCAAGATTCCACATACCTGTGGGTGTCTTTCTGAGCTGTCTATTCTATACCACTAGAATAAATGTTAGGTTTTTAATCACAGTGAGCCTGTTTCATTAATAAAATGGAGATAAAATTGTACCTATTTCATATATTGCTGTGAGAATTAAATTAAATTAGCATACCCAGAGTGCTTAGAATAGTGTCCGGTATATAGTAAGTAAAATATACAACTAGCTATTGTAATGGTTAATTTTATGTATCAATTTAACTAAGCCGTGCAGGGCATGCAGACAACTGGTCACATATTGTTGTAGACGTATATAAGAGAGTGTTTTCACACAAGATTAACATATAAACTGGTAAATTGGGTTAAGTGGATTGCCCTTCCTAATGTGGGTGGCCCTCCCCCAATCAACTGAAGACCTGAATAGGCTGAAAAGGCTGCCTATAAAAAGGAGCTTCTTCTGCCTGACTGCATGAGCTGGGTATCCATCTTCTCCTGTGCCGAGACTGGAACTTACACCATCAGCTCTCTTGTTTCTCAGGCCTTTGGATGCTGAATGGAACTACACCACTGCCTCCCTTAGGTTTCCAGCTTGCTAACTGCAAATCTTGGGACGTCTCAGCCTCCATAATTGCGTAAGCCCATTCACTGTAATGATCCTCTTCTCCTTCACCTTTACCTTCACCACCTTCTTCTCCTTCTTCTTTTTCTTCTTCCTGCTCCCAACCCTAAGTTTATTTACTTTTTGATTTTTGATAGAAGAAACTTTCTTTCTTGTTCAAAATTTTCCTCACTTCCTTAGACCTTCACTTTTTCATATGACTTTTGGAATCAGCTTTTCAAATTCCTCAAAAGGTCCCTGAGGATTTGAATTAGAAATGCAGTGAGGTCATAGAATTGGGAGAATTGAGATCTCACAAGACTGAGTCTGACCTTCATGAGCCTTTTATATCTGTCCCCCCTCTTTTTTTGTCTTCTTTTTTCCAATTAAATATTTTTATTTTCCACATGATGAACTTAGATAGTTTTCATAAGGTTAATTCCTAGTTACTATTTTTTTTTTTACTATAACAATTTTATTGTAAAAGTTCAGTTTCAATCTGTTACAGCACTGGGATTCTGTCAAGTTTTATATATGGATCTTGCATTCAAACTTGCTCTATTTTTTATTAGTATTAATAATTTCTTTGTATGGTACCTTGAATGTTCTGTATACACACTGTTTAGACTGCAATCTATAACCAGGATTGTCTTTTTTTTAATCCTTGTATATTTTTATTATTCTTATCTTTTGTATTGCTTAAGACTTATAGTAAAACTTTTATACTGGCTTATTATTAATGTCCTAGTGTTCTGAGACACAGGAATATATGATGGTATCAAGATAACGTTTACCTTCACTGTCTGTAGGAACATGCTATAAGAAATACGTCTGCGGCCATTTGCCTAGTTAATTGCTCTGATCTAAAAGAATCAAGAGGGCCAAATGGTTATAGGCTGGTCTAGGTCCCTAAGGTGCCAGGAAGACTGAAGCCCTACTTCCCTAAGTATTTACATTTCAAATAATATAAACGCTAGACCTTGAACACATCTCCAGGTCTTAAAAGCCAGAGACACCAGCCATTTATCAGGCCCTTAGAAAAATACATTTACATTTCAAAAGGTTAGACTGAGAACCCAGGATCATTTCTATCCCCTCTCAAATAAGTAAAAACACTTGTGTTTCTTCTCTTTCACGAGGCAAGGAGGTGGCTGTCTCTTTCCTCTATATAAAAAAGATTAAATTCTTTGTTCTCCAACCCTCACCTATGGAGTGTCAGGCTACTCATGTAGGTTTGTCCACCTGGCTTTCATTGTGTTAAAACAAGGGTAAGGCCTGGAATGAAGGGGGTAGGAGAAGTGATGTGCCTATTATTTACTAAAGACAACTAATAATAAATCTATCTCTCATTCAGAATGTCTCATAGGCCATTCAGTATAAAATTAATGAACATGAATATTAAAAACTCACATTAGATTTTTCTAATGTTAAACATTTCTGCCTTCCTGAGACAAACCCTAATTAATGATAATATATCTAATTTTAAACATTTTTAATGATGGATGTACCAACATTATATTTTGAACTTCTGCACCAATGTTCTTATGGAGACTCTTATGCTTTTATTACCTTTTTCTATCAAGTTTGGTATTATAGTTATATGAGCTTAATAACTGGGTGGGTAGTTCTAGCTTCTTTCTCTGTGACAGCTTGCACAAAATAAAAATCATCTGTCCCCCTCTTCAATAAGTGGTGCTGGGAAAACTGGACAGCTACATGTAAAAGTATGAGATTAGATCACTCCCTAACGCCATACACACAAAAAAAACTCAAAGTGGATTAAAGACCTAAATGTAAGGCCAGAAACTATCAAACTCTTAGAGGAAAACATAGGCAGAACACTCTATGACATAAATCACAGCAAGATCCTTTTTGACCCACCTCCTAGAGAAATGGAAATAAAAACAAAAATAAACAAATGGGACCTAATGAAACTTCAAAGCTTTTGCACAGCAAACCGTAAACAAGACGAAAAGACAACACTCAGAATGGGAGAAAATACTTGCAAATGAAGCAACTGACAAAGGATTAATCTCCAAAATTTACAAGCAGCTCATGCAGCTCAATAACAAAAAAAAAACAAACAACCCCATCCAAAAATGGGCAGAAGACCTAAACAGACATTTCTCCAAAGAAGATATACAGAATGCCAACAAACACATGAAAGAATGCTCAACATCATTAATCATTAGAGAAATGCAAATCAAAACTACAATGAGATATCATCTCACACCAGTCAGAATGGCCATCATCAAAAAATCTAGAAACAATAAGTGCTGGAGAGGGTGTGGAGAAAAGGGAACACTCTTGCACTGCTGGTGCGAATGTGAATTGGTTCAACCACTATGGAGAACAGTATGGAGGTTCCTTAAAAAACTACAAATAGAACTACCATATGACCCAGCAATCCCACTACTGGGCATATACCCTGAGAAAACCATAATTCAAAAAGAGTCATGTACCAAAATGTTCATTGCAGCTCTATTTACCATAGCCCGGAGATGGAAACAACCTAAATGCCCATCATCGGATGAATGGATAAAGAAGATGTGGCACATATATACAATGGAATATTACTCAGCCATAAAAAGAAACAAAATTGAGCTATTTGTAATGAGGTGGATAGACCTAGAGTCTGTCATACAGAGTGAAGTAAGTCAGAAAGAGAAGGACAAGTACCGTATGCTAACACATATATATGGAATTTAAGAAAAAGAAATGTCATGAAGAACCTAGGGGTAAGACAGGAATAAAGACACAGACCTACTAGAGAACAGACTTGACGATATGGGGAGGGGGAAGGGAGAGCTGTGACAAAGCAAGAGAGAGGCATGGACATATAAACACTACCAAACATAAGGTAGGTAGCTAGTGGGAAGCAGCCGCATAGCACAGGGAGATCAGCTCAGTGCTGTGTGACCGCCTGGAGGGGTGGGATATGGAGGGTGGGAGGGAGGGAGAGGCAAGAGGGAAGAGACATGGGAAGATATGTATATGTATAACTGATTCACTTTGTTATAAAGCAGAAACTAGCACACCATTGTAAAGCAATTATACCCCAACAAAGACGTTAAAAAAAAAAGTCATCTGTCCCTTGAAGGATTATTTAATATATTCTGTAATACCATCTGGGTCTGGTTTCTTGACGTGGGAGGGGAAAGGGCAACTGGTTCAAAATCTTTAGTGCTTTATAGTTTATTTCTTCTCAAGTCAATTTTTATCATTTATAATTTCCAAGTGAATTGTATCCTTCATTTATGCTTTGAAAATTAAGTTATATAGTAGGTCCTAAGACTGATATTAATTATCCTTTGTAGACTTTCAACTTTAGTACACAAGCGTCTTCCTGGCTTTGCATTAATTTTTGTATCTGGGGCCTTCCCCTTTTTGCTTTTAAGCTCAGACTTACTGACTGATTGATAATATTTTATCCAGTATGAATGATATTTCTTATATTAGCTCACTCTTTCATATTGACCAGAAAACTGCACTTCATTTTTCTCTCTCAGTGATTGTTTTTACCCTTTTCTAAGCTCTTTATTCCAATTTTTGATGCATTAATGAGAGGATATACTTTTGTAAGTACTATCAAATACAATCCAGCACTTTTTCATCTGTATTTTTGGGGGTTGTCATACTGTAGCCAAATTATCAGGACTATCTGATGACATCAAATTGTGAGGCAGAAAACGTTTATAAACATGTATTTATTTAGTGTATTTTGTCATAAAACTAGACTGTAATTTTCCACTAACAGATGGCGTCTAAGATTGCAGACATTCCACAATTCCTTAGTCAAAGGAAAGAGGAAGGAAACTGACATTTACATTTGCTAGAAATTAAATAATTAATCAGCCACATGAAAAATACAGAGAAATGAACAATATGCATCAGGCTGCTCTCATTCTGCTCTAAAAACTTAGGTCTCAGCTACAGAGTTCATCTGAACTTTTACTGTACAAAGCAAAATTAAAAATTTCCAGTTGTCTCCTTAAGGCAGTCACCATTATATTTCAGCCTGCTTCCAACACGACAGTCTTCAACCAAGTCAAACAAAATGTTTTACCCAGACCAGCTGATGAGCACATTTTAACATGGTCCTTCTGCTTTGGCCCCTCTTTGCCAGTAGTCAAATTCCTTGAATTTTGAGCAAGCATCCAAATTTTGTTGATAGATAAAATGCGAGTCTTATTTCGCTACTGAATTAATTACTATCTTATTTTTCAAGACTGCCATATGGTCTATAATAATATTCATATATAAGGATGAATAGAATCTTACATCTAATAATTACTCAAGATTTTTTTTGGAAGAGGATATTTAGGCCAAGAAAGGCTACATAACTTGCACTAGGAAACATACATGTAGATAATATTAGAGCAGGCCTTGAGCTTAATTCTACTTACTCCTAGTCCTGCACTTTTTCCACTGTTTCATGTTTTCCCTTCTTTCCTTTTTCCCTTTTTTAACTTCAGCATCCTGAATCACCTAGAAAATAGTACAAGATGCTCATGAGAATTAAGAGCCATACTTATTTGTCATAAGCCACCAATCTTTCTAAAAAACTGAAATAGGGCTTCCCTGGTGGCACAGTGGTTGAGAGTCCGCCTGCTGATGCAGGGGACACGGGTTCGTGCCCCGGTCCGCGAGGATCCCACATGCCGCGGAGGGGCTGGGCCCGAGAGCCGTGGCCGCTGAGCCTGCGCGTCCGGAGCCTGTGCTCCACAACGGGAGAGGCCACAACAGTGAGAGGCCCGCGTAACGCAAAAAAAAAAAAACTGAAATAAAGGCTTATATTGCAGCATTCAACTAAAGTAGTGCAAACGGCCTGGCTAGACTAGTAGATTTATGGTTCCTTATAATTTTCTGTTGTAAACAAGTGAGTTAAAATGATTGCTGCTAAATAATGCACAGACATGTTACAAAAACAAAACCCCCTTAAATTCAATACAATTACACCTATTACAAAATCAATTCCAAAAGGAGTCATTTTAAGGATAATCTGAAATCTCAGAAATTATGGTTAGTATGTTAAGGAGAAGGGGGTCAGATACCTAACATTATTTTAGTGCCTATCTTGAATGGTAATGGAGATGGAGATAGGAGAATGGTAAGCAATGTCCATCATTTATCTCAATGAACCTTTAAACAAAAGGGAATTGCTAGGACTTCACTAGCTAGTTACTTTGACTTAATTTTTAAAACATCAGCACATATTCTTAAATATAAGCAAGCATTCTTAACCTTGTAGCCAAGGCAAATTTGATAAAAATGTCACAGCATAGGGCCATACTATAATAAGATTCTAAAGAATAACTCATACTGGGCATTACAAACTTTTCTCAATAATTCTGAAAAAATGGCATATAGTTCGTTCGTGATTGTAGAATTTGAAATTTAAAAAATCTTGCAGTTCCACTTTTGTTTCTATAGATATTTTTATGATATTTTGATCTGGCGCAGTTGCTTTATTTGCACTTGAAGAATTTATCAACATTGTTACCGATCTGATAACATTTGGGGGTTTTGCCAGTTATGTCATCACTTCTGAATTCCTCACCAATTAAAGCATTTCCAAAGGCTCTGGGGCAGTGCTGATCATTTACAGCATTTATTTATCAGCTAGGCATTGTTTTTAGAAAACTATGCTACTCTGAGTCTTTTGTAGTAAACATGAGCTCTGCACCTTTCACAATCCACAGGAACAAACTGAAACATCAAAGTAACTTAGAATGCTATAGATATAAGAACAGAGAAGAGGAACTGAGCAATGTGATCTGGTGGAAGAACACTGGGCTGAAATCTATTAGACCATGTCTAAGACCTAACTATCATTGAAAACCAAATGAAATAGAGATTAAAAAAATAATAGAAAAGATCAATGAAACTAAAAGCCAGTTTTGAAAAGATAAATAAAATTGGTAAACCTTTAGCCAGACTCACCAAGAAAAAAAGAGAGAGGGCCCAAATCAGTAAAATCAGAAATGAAAACAGAGAAGTTACAACCAACACAACAGAAATACAAAGGATTGTAAGAGACTACTATGAGCAGCTATATGCCAACAAAATGGACAACCTAGAGGAAATGGACAAACTCTTATAAAGACTGTGCCTTCTGTCTTGGATACAGTCTTTTTTCCTCCTCCCTCTCGCTCATATCACTTTGGGAAAAGCAAGTTTCCAGGTTGTGATCAACCCTGTGGAGACGCACACATGAAACCAAAGCCTCCAGCCAACAGCCAGCAAGGAAGTGAGGCATGCCAATATCCACTGCAGTGATCAGGCACACAGACTCACCAGCTCCAGTTGAGTGATGAGAACCACAGCCCCAGTCAACAGCTTCCCTAAAACTTTGTGAGAGAACCTGAGCCAGAACCATCTGGTTCAGCCATGGCCAGGTTTCTGCCCCTCAGAAACTGTGAGATAATAAATGTCTGTTGTTTTAAATTGCTAAATTTGGGGGTCAATTTGTTACACAGCAATGGATAACTAAAACAGTTCCTTAAGTCTTTGTTCTTTCAGATGAATTGTCTCGGAGGAATCTCAACAAACCTATAGAAGCTACTGTTTTTGCTTTCAGTCTCCAAGGGCCAAACCACTTCCATACTCCCTCTTAAACTACTACCAGAATTAGAGAAGATGGAAGGTCATAGAAAAAAAGAAAGCAGGAAAGATAAGTTGTTTGCGAAGTAATTCTGGTCCTAACTCAGAAAATACATCAACCCAGAACATCAAAGTACAACCAAAGTTTAATACAACCACATGATGTGACCTTCTTAACAAAATGACAAATGAAACCCTAACTCCATGACTAACCTAAATTTTAGAGTGAGATAAAATGCAATGAGAAATTAACTGCTGTACTCTTGGAACTGTTAAAAGGAAGCACTTAAATTTTTCAAAAGAATAGTGCTCCATAAAACCAACAGGACCCTCCTAAAACACTAAATGAATTGAAGTGAAAAGGTTAGACATTTAAGAGGTTCTTATTGCATGGAAATAAACAGAGATCAGGCTTTGGAGAGGGAAAAGGTGATTGTATCTGGAATTTTTCATGTATAGTTTCTGATAATCTTCTAAAAGCTTTGAAAGTTATTGTGCTTCCATAGAAACTATCTTCAACGTGTTTGACCACATATATCTCAGGAGAAACTGTAACATGATTATATAGCTGTGCTATATGTTAATTCATCTATCTTCAGTTGGACACATTCTACCATCAAATGAAGCAAATCAGACCAAAGTGGAAGGCAACTGTTAGCATATAGTTTATGGAACTATCATCTGACCACCTTCCACCTATATTACAATTTTTAAGTTATGGAAAAATATGAGCCTCTGTAGAAGTCATAAGACACACACATCAAAAAGTCTGTGTATTTCTTATTTAAAGGCTGACAAAAATGTAAAGAACATTTTACTGATTTACTTTAGCATGATTATTATCTTCATTTTCTTTCTTGGTGGTGGGGGATGGGTAGTGAATAGGAAGGATGCAAAAGGAGTGACATTTAAGGTAAGGTTTATTGTATTTCAGGGCTGAATGAGAAACAATGTCACACATTAAAAGTGCAAAGGCGGGCTTCCCTGGTGGTGCAGTGGTTGAGAGTCCGCCTGCCGATGCAGGGGACACGGATTCATGCCCCGGTCTGGGAAGATCCCACATGCCGCGGAGCAGCCGGGCCCGTGAGCCGTGGCCGCTGAGCCTGCGCGTCCGGAGCCCGTGCAACTGCAAAGGCATCTAAGTTTAAGACAGGCTTATCTAAAATGGGCAGGATTCTGAAGATGGGTCATAACATATGCTGCTTTACAAAGACCTCAGGTCTATTTTTCAAAAGGCCTTTATTTTGGAGGAAGAAGAAAGAAAATGGAGAAGATTGCCCATGGGGGAGAGAGAGATTCTGGACCTGGAGGGATTTACCTTGAAAAAGGGTAAATATCTCTGTGTATGAATAGGAGCTGTTTAAACACTATTAAGAATATTGATTAAAGGTCCACACCTTAGTGAAGTTCTATGTTAACTTGCAGAATTTTATCTTGTACAGATACATATCATTTCTGTTTGATGGAAAAGAAATCCCCAAAAGTTATTCTTTACTACCCTCAGACAACATTAACCAGTTCTGTGTCTAAGATGCGTTTATTAAATTGCCTATGAATACCTGCTTCTCAAATGCTCTTTGGACCAGTTTAACATCTTACTGATTCCCTTATTAATTAATGTGTTAAATGAAAGAAATGTTTAACATGTGTTAATTTGTATTTAAATGAAAGTCATGACTAATGGCTAATAGCTTCTAGTAATAATACCATTGCCTTATTATAAATGTATCATCACAAGCAATTCCTTTCTTCTCAGTCATTCACATGATGCTTTCTTCATATTTAGAATGTAAAGTATTTGAGGAGCTCTGCCCATGAGTAAAATGTTTTGTAAACTAAACTTACATGTTCAACCTTACAAAGCTTTTCAAGCCCTGGGAAAAGTAGGCTCGCTGTTCATAATTTATTTTGACATGAATAAATGACAAATTGTTTCCAAGTGAACCAGTAGTTAAGGGACCAAAAAATTAGACATGGTCTATTGCTTTGTCTGCAGCAAGGGGCAATTTGACTCTCCAGGGGATATTTGGCATCACCTGATGACATGTTTGGTTTCCAAAACTAGGGGGAAGGTGCTACTGGCATCTTGTGATCAGAGGCCAGGGATGCTGCTGAAGAGCCTACATTGCACAAGACAGGTCCAACAACAAAGAACTAGCCAGCTCAAAATATTAGTAGTACTAAGCTTAAGAAACACCGTCTACAGTAGGAAAATTAGTAGAGGAATTATCAGGCAAAAACAAAGGGGAAGACAATGACAGAAGAAATGTAATTTTCTCCAATAAAAAATATGTATGAGAATATATTAGCTTAAGAAATAATAGTATAGAAATTACCTCTGAAACTCACTCTGTTTCAGGTAATATAACTTGTGATTCATTTCAGAATAAGTGTAGAACATTAAGAATAGCAAATTCTTTTCACTTTTCACAATAACTTTGGCCAAATGGCAAACTATACAGCAATTCAACTAAAGTAAAACTGCTCTTCGGTTTATGGGCTACGTTAACTCTCAAAAGAAATGAAATATTTCATAGATTTAATTTCATCTTTGGTCATTAACCACAAGAATTTTGGGACAAAGTGTCTATTTTTCCCCTGGAAAGTATGTGTCCATGAGTATACATGTACACTGTACATTATATTTCCTTTCAACATTCACTACTGGAATTGAGTAATTATTTCATTTACAGAATTATTTTTTTTTTTTACCAGGGTTTTCACTGTAAAAAGAATCCTACCAGGCTCTTCTCTTTGGACAAACCAACAAAATCCTCACCCTTTCAAAAGCTATGCAGATCCCACCATATCCAACTGTAAATCTTACCTTTGATACATACACCCGAATTTATAGGAATATGTTCAGAGATTCATGAGCATGTCATTTTTAAGAAAGGAAACAAAAATCTCTATGCCTAGTACAACTTAATGGAACAGAGACTCAAAATCTGTAGAAGTACAATTATAGGCAGAAACAGACCTCCAATCCTTAGGGAGAAACTTTGTGATACATATAAGTGGCAGGATATATTTTCCTTATGTGTCAGAAGAATATTAAAAAAGAATTCCCCATAATTCTAGCCTAAGGGGAGAAGAGTTGTTAACATGATAAAATTAATCATTCTAGCCTTTTGAGAAACATACTACTAAAACCCCAGCTTATAAACTACCTCTCGAGAGAGCTTCAAGATGGCGGAGGGGTAAGATGTGGAGATCACCTTCCTCCCCACAAATACATCAAAAATACATCTACATGTGGAACAACTCCTACAGAACACCAACTGAACACTGGCAGAAGACCTCAGACTTCTCAAAAGGCAAGAACTCCCCACGTACCTGGGTAGGGCAAAAGAAAAAACAGACAAAAGATTACGGACAGGACCTGCACCTCTGGGAGGGAGCTGTGAAGGAGGAAATGTTTCCATACACTAGGAAGCACCTTCACTGCTGGGGACAATGGTGGGGAAAGCTTCGGAATCATGGAGGAGAACACAGCAACAGGGGTGCAGAGGGCAAAGCGGAGAGATTCCCGCACGGAGGATTGGTGCCGACCAGCACTCACCAGCCAGAGAGGCTTGTCTGCTCACCCGCCGGGGCGGGCGGGGCTGGGAGCTGAGGCTCGGGTTTCGGAGGTCAGATACCCTGCAGGGGTCTAGTGCGCCACAGCTAGCTGGTAGGGAGTCCAGGAAAAAGTCTGAGCTTGCCTAAGAGGCAAGAGACCATTGTTTAGGGGTGCGTGAGGAGAGGAGATTCAGAGCACCGCCTATACGAGACGGGCTCAGGCTGGCTATCAGTGCGGACACCAGAGATGGGCATGAAATGCTAACGCTGCTGCTGCTGCAGCCACCAAGAGACCTGCGTGCAAGCACAGGTCACTATCCATACCTCACCTCCTAGGGGGCATGTGCAGCCCATCACTGCCAAAGTCCCATGATCCAAGGACAACTTCCCCAGGAGAACACACTGCGCACACCAGGCTGTGGCAATGTCACACTGGCCTCTGCTGCCCTAGGCTCCCCCGGCCTGAGTGAGCCAGAGCCCCTAATCAGCTGCTCCTTTAACCCCTTCCTGTCTGGGTGAAGAACATATGCCAGAGGGTGACCTACAGGCAGAGGCGGGGCCAAATCCAAAGCTGAACCCCAGGAGCTGTGCGAAAAAAGAAGAGAAAGGGAAATTTCTCTGTGCAGCCTCAGGAGCAGCAGATTAAATCTCCACAATCAACTTGATGTACCCTGCATCTGTGGAATACCTGAACAGACAACAAATCTTATCCAAATTGAGACGGTGGACTTTGGGAGCAATTCTAGACTTGGGGTTTGCTGTATGTAACTGACAAGTTTCTGATTTTTATATTTATCTTATTATAGTTTTCAGTGCTTGTTATCATTGGTGGATTTGTTTATTCATTTGGTTGCTCCAATTTTTTTAATTACTTTCAAATTTTTTTTAATTTTAATAATTTTTTTTAATTTTAATAACTTTTATTTTATTTCTTTACTGTTTTCTTTCTTTCATTTTCTTTTCTCCCTTTTCTTCTGAGCTGTGTGGTTGAAAGGGTCTTGGTGCTCAGGCCAGGTGTCAGGTCTGAGCCTCTGCATTGGGAGAGCCAAGTTCAGGACACTGGATCACCAGAGACTGCCCAGCACCACGTAATATCAATCAGTGAGAGCTCTCCCAAAGATTTCCATCTCAACACTAAGACCCAGTTCCACTCAATGACCAGCAATCTCCATTGCTATACACCCCATGAAAAACTACTAGCAAGACAGGAACACAACACCACCCATTAGCAGAGGGGCTGCATAAAATCATAATAAGTTCACAGACACCCTAACACACATCACCAGATGCAGTCATGACCACCAGAAAGACAAGATCCAGCCTCATCTACCAGAATACATGCACCAAGTCCCCTCTACCAGGAAGCCTACACAACCCATTGAACCAAACAATGCACTGGGCGGAAACACCAAAACCAATGGGAACTACGAACATGCAGCCTACAAAAAGGAGACCCCAAACACAGTAAGTTAAACAAAATGAGAAAATAAAGAAATACACAGGAGAAGAAGGAGCAAAGTAAAAACCCACCAGACCAAACAAATGAAGAGATAGGCAATCTATGTGAAAAACAATTCAGAGTAATGATAGTAAAGATGAGAGAAAATTTTGGAAATAGAATGGAGAAAAAACAAGCAATGTTTAACAAGGGCCTAGAAGAACTAAGAGCAAAAAACAACAAAGAACAACACAATAAATGAAATTAAAAATTCCCTAGAAGGAATCAATAGCAGAGTAACGCAGGCAGAAGAACGGAGAAGTGACCTGGAAGATAAAATAATGGAAATAACTACTGCAGAGCAGAATAAAGAAGAAAGAGTGAAAAGAATTAAGGACAGTCTCAGACACTTCTGGGACAATATTAAATGCACCAACATCCGAACTATAGGGGTCCCAGAAGAGGAAGAGATAAAGAAAAGGACTGAGAAAATATTTGAAGAGATTATAGTTGAAAAGTTCCCTAATATGGGAAAGGAAACAATTAATCAAGTCCAGGAAGCACAGAAAGTCCCATACAGGATAAATCCAAGGAGAAACACGCCAAGACACATATTAATCAAACTATCAATATTTAAATACAAAGAAAAAATATTAAAAGCAACAACAAATAACATAGAAGGGAATCCCATAAGGTTAACAGCTGATCTTTCAGCAGAAACTCTGCAAACCAGAAGGGAGTGGCAGGACATATTTAAAGTTATGAAGGAGAAACACTTACAACCAAGATTACTTTACCCAGCAAGGATCTCATTCAGATTTGACTGAGAAATGAAAACCTTTACAGAAAAAGCAAAAGCTAAGAGAATTCAGCACCACCAAACCAGCTTTACAACAAATGCTAAAGGAACTTCTCTAGGCACAAAACACAAGAGAAGGAAAAGACCTACAATAACAAACCCAAAACAATTAAGAAAATGGGAATAGGAACATACATATTGATACTTACCTTAAATGTAAATGGATTAAATGCTCCAACCAAAAGACATACACTGGCTGAATGGACACAAAAATAAGACCCATATATATGCAGTATACAAGACACCCACTCAGACCTAGGAACACATACAGAATGAAAGTGCAGGGATGGAAAAAGATATTCCATGCAAAAGGAAATCAAAAGAAAGCTGGAGTGGCAATTCTCATATCAGATAAAATGGACTTTAAAGACTATTACAAGAGCTAAAGAAGGACACAACATAATGATCAAGGGATCAATCCAAGAAGAAGATATTACAACTGTAAATATTTATGCATCCAACATAGGAGCTCCTCAGTACATAAGGCAAATGCTAACAGCCATAAAAGGGGAAATTGACAGTAACACAATCATAGTAGGGGACTTTAACACCCCACTTTTACCAATGGACAGATCATCCAAAGTGATTATAAATAAGGCAAGACAAGCTTTAAATGACACATAATCAAGATGGACTTAACTGATATTTAAAGGATATTCCATCCAAACACAACAGAATACACATTCTTCTCAAGTGCTCATGGAATATTCTCCAGGATAGATCATATTTTGGGTCACAAATCAAGCCTTGGTAAATTAAAGAACATTGAAATTGTATCAAGTATCATTTCCGACCACAATGCTATGAGACTAGATATCAATTACAGGAAAAGATCTGTAAAATATACAAACACATGGAGGCTAAACAATACACTACTAAATAACCAAGAGATCACTGAAGAAATTAAAGAGGAAATCAAAAAATACCTAGAAACAAATGACAGTGCAAACACGATGACGCAAAACCTATGGGATGCAGTAAAAGCAGTTCTAAGAGGGAATTTTATAGCAATAAAATCCTACCTCAAGAAAGAAGAAAAATCTCAAGTAAACAACCTAACCCTACACCTAAAGCAATCAGAGAAAGAACAAAAAAACCCCAACGTTAGCAAAGGAAAGGAATCATAAAAATCAGATCAGAAATAAATGAAAAAGAAATGAAGGAACAAGAGCAAAGATCAACAAAACTAAAAGCTGGTTCTTTGAGAAGATAAACAAAATTGATAAACCATTAGCCAGACTCATCGAGAAAAAAAGGGAGAAGACGCAAATCAACAGAATTAGAAATGAAAAAGAAGTAACATCTGACACTGCAGAATTACAAAGGATCATGAGAGATTACTACAAGCAACTATATGCCAATAAAATGGACAACCTGGAAGAAATGGGCAAATATAGAAAAGCACAAGCTTCTGAGAGTGAACCAGGAAGAAATAGAAAATATGAACAGACCAATCACAAGCACTGAAATTGAAACTGTGATTAAAAATCTTCTAACAAACAAAAGCCCAGGACCAGATGGCTTCACAGGTGAATTCTATCAAACATTTAGGGAAGAGCTAACACCTATCCTTCTCAAATTCTTCCAAAATATAGCAGAAGGAGGAATACTCCAACACTCATTCTACGAGGCCACCATCACCCTGATACAAAAACCAGAAAAGGATGTCACAAAATAAGAAAACTACAGGCCAATATCACTGATGAACATAGATGCAAAAATCCTCAACAAAATACTAGCAAACAGAATCCAACAGCACATTAAAAGGATTATACAACATGATCAAGTGGAGTTTATCCCAGGAATGTAAGGATTCTTCAATATAGGCAAATCAATCAATGTGATACACTATATTAACAAACTGAAGGATAAAAACCTATGATCATCTCAATAGATACAGAAAAAGCTTTTGACAAAATTCAATGCCCATTTATGATAAAAACCCTGCATAAAGTAGGCATAGAAGGAACTTACCTCAACATAATAAAGGCCATATATGACAAACCCACAGCCAACATCATTCTCAATGGTGAAAAACTGAAACCATTTCCACTAAGATCAGGAACAAGACAAGGTTGACCACTCTCACCACTATTATTCAACATAGTTTTGGAAGTTTTAGCCACAGCAATCAGAGATGAAAAAGAAATAAAAGAAATCCAAATCGGAAAAGAAGAAGTAAAGCTGTCACTGTTTGCAGATGACATGATACCATACATAGAGAATCCTAACGATACTACCAGAAAACTACTAGAGCTAATCAATGAATTTGGTAAAGTAGCAGGAAACAAAATTAATATACAGAAATCTCTTGCATTCCTATACACTAATAATGAAACATGAAAGAAAAATTAAGGAAACACTACCATTTACCATTGCAGCAAAAGAATAAATACCTAGGAATAAACCTACCTAAGGAGACAAAAGACCTGTATGCAGAAAACTATAAGACACTGATGAAAGAAATTAAAGATGATGCAAACAGATGGAGAGATATACCATGTACTTGATTTGGAAGAATCAACATTGTGAAAATGACTATACTATGCAAAGCAATCTACAGATTCAGTGCTGTTCCTATCAAACTACCAATGGCATTTTTCACAGAACTAGAGCCAAAAGCTTCATAATTTGTATGGAAACACAAAAGACCCCGAATAGCCAAAGCAATCTTGAGAAAGAAAAACGGAGCTGGGGGAATCAGGTTTCCTGACTTCAGACTATACTACAAAGCTACAGTAATCAAGAGAGTATGGTACTGGCACAAAAACAGAAAGATAGATCAATGGAACAGGATTACAAAGCCCAGAGATAAACCCACACATATATGGTCACCTTAACTTTGATAAAGGAGGCAAGAATATACAATGGAGAAAAGACAGCCTCTTCAATAAATGGTGCTGGGAAAATTGGACAGCTACATAAAAAAGAATGAAGTTAGAACACTCCCTAACACCATACACAAAAATAAACTCAAAATGGATTAAAGCCCTAAATGTAAGGCCAGACAGTATAAAACTCTTAGAGGAAAACAGAGGCAGAACACTCTATGACATAAATCATAGCAAGATCCTTTTTGACCCACCTCCTAGAGAAAGAGAAATAAAAACAAAAATAAACAAATGGGACCTAATGAAACTTACAAGTTTGCAAACTTACAAACTTTCCTTTGCACAGCAAAGGAAGCCATAAACAAGACCAAAAGACAACCCTCAGAATGGGAGAAAATACTCGCAAATGAAGCAACTGACAAAGGATTAATCTCCAAAATTTACAAGAAGCTCATGCACCTCCATATCAGAAAAACAAACAACCCAATCCAAAAATGGGCAGAAGACCTAAATAGACATTTCTCCAAAGAAGATATACAGATTGCCAACAAACACATGAAAGAATGCTCAACGTCACTAATCATTGGAGAAATACAAATCAAAACTACAATGAGGTATCACCTCACACCAGTCAGAATGGCCATCATCAAAATATCTACAAATAGACACACGTGGAACAACTCCTACAGAACTCCTACTGAAGGCTGGCAGAAGACCTCAGACCTCCCAAAAGGCAAGAAACTCCCCACGTAACTGGGTAGGGCAAAAGAAAAAACAGAGACAAAAGAATAAGGACGGCACCTGCACCAGTGGGAGGGAGCTGTGAAGGAGGAAAAGTTTCCACACACTAGGAAGCCCCTCCGCGGGTGGAGACTGCGGGAGGCAGAGGGGGGAGTTTCGGGACCGTGGAGTAGTGCACAGCGACGGGTGCGGAGGGCAAAGCGGGGAGATTCCTGCACAGACGATCGGTGCCGACCAGCACTCACCAACCCGAGAGGCTTGCTGCTCACCCACCGGGGCGGGCGGGGCTGCGAGCTGAGGCTCGGGTTTTGGTTTTGGACGGAGCTCAGGGAGAGGACTGGGGTAGGCGGCTTGAACATAGCCTGAAGGGGTTAGTGCACCACGACTAGCCGGGAGGGAGTTCGGGGAAAATCCTGCACCGGCCGAAGAGGCAAGAGACTTTTTCTTCCCTCTTTGTTTCCTGGTGCGCGAGGAGAGGAGTTTAAGAGCGCTGCTTAAAGGATCTCCAGAGACGGGCGCGAGCCGCGGCTAAAAGCGCGAACCCCAGAGACGGGCGCGAGCCGCGGCTGAAAGCGCGAACCCCAGAGACAGGCGCGAGCCGCGGCTGAAAGCGCAAACCCCAGAGACGGGCGCGAGCCGCGGCTAAAACCGCGGACCCCAGAGACGGGCGGGAGACGCTAAGGCTGCTGCTGCCGCCACCAAGGGGCCTGTGTGCGAGCACAGGTCACTCTCCACACCCCTCTTCCACGGAGCCTGTGCAGCCCGCCACTGCCAGGTTCCCGGGATCCAGGGACAACTTCCCCGGGACAGCGCACGGCGGGCCTCAGGCTGGTGCAACGTCACGCTGCCTCTGCAGCCGCAGGCCGGCCCCGCACGCAGTGCCCCTCCTTCCCCCATCCCCCAACCCCCGGCCTGAGTGAGCCGGAGGCCCCGAATCAGCGGCTCCTTTAACCCCGTCCTGTCTGAGCGAAAAAACAGACGCCCTCCAGCGACCTACACGCAGAGGCAGGGCCAAATCCAAAGCTGAGCTCCTGTGAGCTGTGAAAACAAAGAAGAGAAAGGGAAATCTCTCCCAGCAGCCACAGAAGCAGCGGATTAAAGCTCCACAATCAACTTGATATACCCTGCATCTGTGGAATACCTGAATAGACAAGGAATGATCCCAAATTGAAGAGGTGGAATTTAGGAGCGAGATCTATGATTTTTTTCCCTTTTCCTCTTTGTGAATGTGTACGTGTATGCTTCTGTGTGAGATCTTGTCTGTATACTCTAGCTTCCACCATTTGTCCTAGGGCTCTATCCGTCCATGACTTTTTTTTAAAAATTCTTTTTCTTAATAATTAAGTTTAATTGTAATAACTTTATTATACTTTACCTTCGTTCTTTCTTTCTTTCCTTCCTTCCTTCCCTCCTTTAGACAACGAATCACCCCAAATTGAGGAGGTGGTCTCAGGGAGCAGGATTTATGATTTTTCCCCCTTTACCTCTTTTTGTGAAGGTGTATGTGTATGCTTCTGTGTAAGATTTTCTCTGTATAGCTTTGCTTCCAACATTTGTCCTAAGGTTCTATCCGTCCCTTTTTTTTTTTTCTAAATATTTTTTAATTCAATAACTATATTATACTTTATTTTATTTTTACTGTATCATCTTTCTTTCTGTCTTTTTTCCTTCTTTCCCTCCTTCCTTCCTTCCTCCCTCCCTCCCTCCCTCCTTTCTTTCCTTCTTTGCTTCTTTCTTCCTTCCTTCCTTTCCTCCTTTCCTTCTTTCTTTACTCATACTTCTACTAATTCTCCCTACTTTTTCTCCCTTTTATTCTGAGCTGTGTGGATGAAAGGCTCTTGGTGCTCCAGCCAGGAGTCAGGGCTCTGCCTCTGAGGTAGGAGAGCCAACTTCAGGACACTGGTCAACAAGAGACCTCCCAGCTCCACATAATATTAAACGGTGGAAATATCCCAGAGACCTCCATCTTAACACCAGCACCCAGCTTCACTCAACGACCAGCAAGCCACAGTGCTGGACAACCTATGCCAAACAACTAGCAAAACAGGAACACAACCCCACCCATTAGCAGAGAGGCTGCCTAAAATCATAATAAGGCCACAGACACCCCAAAACACACCACCAGACGTGAACCTGCCCACTAGAGAGACAAGATCCAGCCTCATCCAGCACAACACAGGCACTAGTCCCCTCCACCAGGAAGCCTGCACAACCCACTGAAACAACCTTAGCCACTGGAGACAGACATCAAAAACAACGGGAACTACGAAAGTGCAGCCTGCAAAAAGGAGACCCCAAACACAGTAAGATAAGCAAAATGAGAAGACAGAAAAACACACAGCAGATGAAGGAGCAAGATAAAAACCCACCAGACCTAACAAATGAAGAGGAAATAGGCAATCTACCTGAAAAAGAATTCAGAATAATGATAGTAAGGATGATCCGAAATCTTGGAAGTAGAATGGACAAAATGTAAGAAACAGTTAACAAGGACCTACAAGAACTAAAGATGAAACAAGCAACGATGAACAATGCAATAAATGAAATTAAAATCACTCTAGATAGGATCAATAGCAGAATAACTGAGGCAGAAGAACGGATAAGTGACCTGGAAGATAAAGTAGTGGAAATAACTATTGCAGAGCAGAATAAAGAAAAAAGAATGAAAAGAACTGAGGACAGTCTCAGAGACCTCTGGGACAACATGAAACGCACCAACATTCGAATTATAGGGGTTCCAGAAGAAGAAGAAAGAAAGAAAGGGACTGAGAAAATATTTGAAGAGATTATAGTTGAAAACTTCCCTAATATGGGAAATGAAATAGTTAATCAAGTCCAGGAAGCACAGAGGGTCCCATACAGGATAAATACAAGGAGAAACACGCCAAGACACATATTAATCAAACTGTCAAAAATTAAATACAAAGAAAGCATATTAAAAGCAGCAAGGGAAAAACAACAAATAACACACAAGGGAATCCCCATAAGGTTAACAGCTGATCTCTCAGCAGAAACCCTACAAGCCAGAAGGGAGTGGCAGGACATACTGAAAGTGATGAAGGAGAATAGCCTGCAACCAAGACTACTCTACCCAGCAAGGATCTCATTCACATTTGATGGAGAAATTAAAACCTTTACAGACAAGCAAAAGCTGAGAGAGTTCAGCACCACCAAACCAGCTTTACAACAAATGCTAAAGGAACTTCTCTAGACACGAAACACAAGAGAAGGAAATGACCTATAGTAGCGAACCCAAAACAATATATAAAATGGAAATAGGAACATACATATCGATAATTACCTTAAATGTAAATGGACTAAATGCTCCCACCAAAAGACACAGATTGGCTGAATGGATACAAAAACAAGACCCTTATATATGCTGTCTACAAGAGACCCACTTCAGAACTAGAGACACATACAGACTGAAAGTAAGGGGATGGAAAAAGATATTCCATGCAAATGGAAACCAAAAGAAAGCTGGAGTAGCAATTCTCATATCAGACAAAATAGACTTTAAAATAAGGACTATTAAAAGGGACAAAGAAGGACACTACATAATGATCAAGGGATCGATCCAAGAAGAAGATATAACAATTGTAAATATTTATGCACCCAACATAGGAGCACCTCAATACATAAGGCAAATACTAACAACCATAAAAGGGGAGATCAACAGTAACACATTCATAGTAGGGGACTTTAACACCCCACTTTCACCCATGGACAGATCATCCAAAATGAAAATAAATAAGGAAACACAAGCTTTAAATGATACATTAAACAAGATGGGCTTAATTGATATTTATAGGACACTCCATCCAAAAACAACAGAATACACATTTTTCTCAAGTGCTCATGGAACATTCTCCAGGATAGATCATATCTTGGGTCACAAATCAAGCCTTGGTAAATTTAAGAAAACTGAAATTGTTTCAAGTATCTTTTCCGACCACAACGCCATGAGACTAGATATCAATTACAGGAAAAGATCTGTAAAATATACAAACACATGGAGGCTAAACAATACACTACTTAATAATGAAGTGATCACTGAAGAAATCAAAGAGGAAATAAAAAAATACCTAGAAACAAATGACAATGGAGACACAATGACCCAAAACCTATGGGATGCAGCAAAAGCAGTTCTAAGGGGGAAGTTTATAGCAACACAAGCCCACCTTAAGAAGCAGGAAACATCTCGAATAAACAACCTAACCTTGCACCTCAAGCAATTAGAGAAAGAAGAACAAAAAAACCCCAAAGCTAGCAGAAGGAAAGAAATGATAAAAATCAGATCAGAAATAAATGAAAAAGAAATGAAGGAAACAATAGCAAAGATCAATAAAACTAAAAGCTGGTTCTTTGAGAAGATAAACAAAATAGATAAACCACTAGCCAGACTCATCAAGAAAAAAAGGGAGAAGACTCAAATCAATAGAATTAGAAATGAAAAAGGAGAAGTAACAACTGACACTGCAGAAATAAAAAAAATCATGAGAGATTACTACAAGCAACTCTATGCCAATAAAATGGACAATCTGGAAGAAATGGACAAATTCTTAGAAATGCACAACCTGCCAAGACTGAATCAGGAAGAAATAGAAAATATGAACAGACCAATCACAAGCACTGAAATTGAAACTGTGATTAAAAACCTTCCAACAAACAAAAGCCCAGGACCAGATGGCTTCACAGGTGAATTCTATCAAACGTTTAGAGAAGAGCTAACACCTATCCTTCTCAAACTCTTCCAAAATATAGCAGAGGGAGGAACACTCCCAAATTCCTTCTACGAAGCCACCATCACCTTGATACCAAAACCAGACAAGAATGTCACAAAGAAAGAAAACTACAGGCCAATATCACTGATGAACATAGATGCAAAAATCCTCAACAAAATACTAGCAAACAGAATCCAACAGCACATTAAAAGGATCATACACCATGATCAAGTGGGGTTTATTCCAGGAATGTAAGGATTCTTCAATATACGCAAATCTATCAATGTGATAAACCATATTAACAAATTGAAGGAGAAAAACCATATGATCATCTCAATAGATGCAGAGAAAGCTTTCGACAAAATTCAACACCCATTTATGATAAAAACCCTCCAGAAAGTAGGCATAGAGGGAACTTTCCTAAACATAATAAAAGCCATATATGACAAGCCCACAGCAAACATCATCCTCAATGGTGAAAAACTGAAAGCATTTCCACTAAGATCAGGAACAAGACAAGGTTGCCCACTCTCACCACTCTTATTCAACATAGTTTTGGAAGTTTTAGCCACAGCAATCAGAGAAGAAAAGGAAATAAAAGGAATCCAAATCGGAAAAGAAGAAGTAAAGCTGTCACTGTTTGCAGATGACATGATACTATACATAGAGAATCCTAAAGATGCTACCAGAAAACTACTAGAGCTAATCAATGAATTTGGTAAAGTAGCAGGATACAAAATTAATGCACAGAAATCTCTGGCATTCCTATATACTAATGATGAAAAATCTGAAAGTGAAATCAAGAAAACACTCCCATTTACCATTGCAACAAAAAGAATAAAATATCTAGGAATAAACCTACCTAAGGATACGAAAGACCTGTATGCAGAAAATTATAAGACACTGATGAAAGAAATTAAAGATGATACAAATAGATGGAGAGATATACCATGTTCTTGGATGGGAAGAATCAACATTGTGAAAATGACTCTACTACCCAAAGCAATCTACAGATTCAATGCAATCCCTATCAAACTACCACTGGCATTTTTCACAGAACTAGAACAAAAAATTTCGCAATTTGTATGGAAACACAAAAGACCCCGAATAGCCAAAGCAATCTTGAGAACGAAAAAAGGAGCTGGAGGAATAAGGCTCCCTGACTTCAGACTATATTATAAAGCAACAGTAATCAAGACAGTATGGTACTGGCACAAAAACAGAAAGATAGATCAGTGGAACAGGATAGAAAGCCCAGAGATAAACCCACGCACATATGGACACCTTATCTTTGATAAAGGAGGCAGGAATGTACAGTGGAGAAAGGACAGCCTCTTCAATAAATGGTGCTGGGAAAACTGGACAGGTACATGTAAAAGTATGAGATTAGATCACTCCCTAACACCATACACAAAAATAAGCTCAAAATGGATTAAAGACCTAAATGTAAGGCCAGAAACTATCAAACTCTTAGAAGAAAACATAGGAAGAACACTCTATGACATAAATCACAGCAAGATCCTTTCTGACCCACCTCCTAGAGTAATGGAAATAAAAACAAAAATAAACAAATGGGACCTAATGAAACTTCAAAGCTTTTGCACAGCAAAGGAAACCATAACCAAGACCAAAAGACAACCCTCAGAATGGGAGAAAACATTTGCAAATGAAGCAACTGACAAAGGATTAATCTCCAAAATTTACAAGCAGCTCATGCAGCTCAATAACAAAAAAACAAACAACCCCATCCAAAAATGGGCAGAAGACCTAAATAGACATTTCTCCAAAGAAGATATACAGAATGCCAACAAACACATGAAAGAATGCTCAACATCATTAATCAGTAGAGAAATGCAAATCAAAACTACAATGAGATATCATCTCACACCAGTCAGAATAGCCATCATCAAAAAATCTAGAAACAATAAATGCTGGAGAGGGTGTGGAGAAAAGGGGACACTCTTGCACTGCTGGTGGGAATGTGAATTGGTTCAGCCACTGTGGAGAACAGTATGGAGGTTCCTTAAAAAACTACAAATAGAATTACCATATGACCCAGCAATCCCACTACTTGGCATATACCCTGAGAAAACCAAAATTCAAAAAGAGTCATGTACCAAAATGTTCATTGCAGCTCTATTTACAATAGCCAGGACATGGAAGCAACCTAAGTGTCCATCGACAGATGAATGGATAAAGAAGATGTGGCACATATACACAATGGAATATTACTCAGCCTTAAAAAGAAATGAAATTGAGCTATTTGTAATGAGATGGATAGACCTAGAGTCTGTCATACAGAGTGAAGTAAGTCAGAAAGAAAAAGACAAATACCGTATGCTAACACATATATATGGAATTTAAGGGAAAAAAATGTCATGAAGAACCTAGGGGTAAGATAGGAATAAAGACGCAGACCTACTGGAGAACGGACTTAAGGATATGGGGAGGGGGAAGGGTGAGTTTTGACAGGGCGAGAGAGAGTCATGGACATATACACACTAACAAACGTAGTAAGGTAGATAGCTGGGGGGAAGCAGCCGCAAGGCACAGGGATATTAGCTCGGTGCTTTGTGACAGCCTGGAAGGGTGGGATGGGGAGAGTGGGAGGGAGGGAGACGCAAGAGGGAAGACATATGGGAACATATGTATATGTATAGCTGATTCACTTTGTTGTAAAGCAGAAACTAACACACCATTGTAAAGCAATTATACCCCAATAAAGATGTTTAAAAAAAAAAAAAGAAATGGATCATAAATAGATAACTAATAAGAACCTGCTGTATAAAAGAATACATAAAATAAAATTTAAAAAAAAAATCTACAAATAATAAATGCTGGAGAGGGTGTGAAGAAAAGGAAACCCACTTGGCACTCTTGGTGGGAATGTGAATTGATACAGCCACTATAGAGAACAGTATGGAGGTTCCTTAAAAAACTAAAAATAAAACTATCATATGACCCAGCAATCCCACTACTGGGCATATACCCTGAGAAAACCATAATTCAAAACCATTCAAGTACCATATATTCATTGCAGCACTATTTACAACAGACAGGACATGGAAGCAACCTAAGTGTCCATCAACAGGTGAATGGATAAAGAAGATGTGCCCAATATACAATATTTCTCAGACATATAAGGAAACGAAATTGAGTTATTTGTAGTGAGGTGGATGCTCCTAGACTCTGTCATACAGAGTGAAGTTAAGAAGAGAAATACAAATACTGTATTCTAACACATATATATGGAACCTAAAAAAAAAAAAGGTTCTGACAAACTTCGGGGCAGGACAGGAATAAAGACGTAGATATACAGAATGGACTTGACACGGGGAGGGGGAAGGGTAAGCTGGATCGAAGTGAAAGAGTGGCATGGACATACATACACTACCAAATGTAAAATAGATAGCTAGTGGGAAGGAGCTGCATTGTACAGGGAGATCAGCTCGGTGCTTTGTGACCACCTAGAGGGGTGGGATAGGGAGCATGGGAGGGAGACGCAAGAGGGAGTGGATATGGGGATATATGTATACGTATAGGTGATTCACTTTGTTGTACAGCAGAAACTAACACAACATTGTAAAGCAATTATACTCCAATAAAGGTGTTAAAAAAATATAAAACTACTTCTCTCCAAACATGCTGAAGTTGATATTACATGCTGAGAAAAAAAGGGAAAGTCCCCAGCAATAAATAGTATTAGATGTTACAAGTTCAACAGTATTAGAGGAACCTGAGGAGTTTCACTATTTCCTGAAGGGAGGATACAGCAAGACTCACACAACCCATTGAGGAGACTTTGATTTCATATACTGAGGACTCAGAAGATAACTTCCTGCCCCCTGCTTTGTCCTAGACACAGAGCCCAGTTCATTTAATTGACGTTTGGCACTTTTTAGGGTTTCCAAAATTATCCCAGGCATGTAATATTTTAAATTATTCTGTGACCGGTGGAAGTATGCCTTTTGGAACTAATCAGAAATTAAATTCCCTGAAATGCTGTTTCATTGTGAAGGGAAATAGACAAATTCATCTGCAAGGGCATGCCAGACACAGAGGCTTTCCACTGCATCTGAGCAAACACAGCATGTCTGACTGTAGCAGAAATCTCTGAAATATACATCAAAGCACATGCAGTACAGAATAAATTCTTCCAGCCTTATGGGATAGATCTTCCATTTTAGGTGAGACGTATGCAATACTAGAAAACTTATGCTTTACAAAGTTAAAATGAGATGTTGCACAGGTCAATTCCTGCAATCTACTCTAAGTGCTCCTGCCTAGACTATTCTAAACTCTACAGGGAAGCCTTTACACATTTTTTTTTTTTTTTTTTTTTTTTTTTTGCGGTATGCGGGCTTCTCACTGTTGTGGCCTCTCCCGTTGCGGAGCACAGGCTCCGGACGATCAGGCTCAGCGGCCACAGCTCACGGGCCCAGCTGCTCCGCGGCATGTGGGACCTTCCCGGACCGGGTCACGAACCCATGTCCCCTGCATCGGCAGGCGGACTCTCAACCACTGCGCCACCAGGGAAGCCCTACACATCTTTGATGGGTCTCTTTGTGTCACTGCTTGGCTAGAAAGCAAACTTATCACAGGAAACAATTCTTCGGAATCATTTTCTGTGTTGTGTTCTAAGACAGCACATAGTCTCCCACAGGGTTCCTATACCCTGTGAAGCCGAGACAACCACCATTAGGTTATACTGGGGCATAAAATTTGCCAGCTGACCTTGGATTTTCTAAATTCATTTTCTCTTCAACACTTTTATTTCAACTGTCCTTAATTTAAGCCACTTGAACAGACTAAGAATCATACTGGCATTGTAAGAAACATTTGACTAAAAAGGCAATTTTGGGAAAACGTACCCATTTAGAACTTGTTTGTGAAACCTAGATATAAATGCTCCTTCCTTACTCCATTAATGGATGTATCATAGTTTGTTTCTTCATTCACCTATTGACGAACATCTTGGTTGCCTCTACTTATTGGAAATTATGAATAAAGCTTCTATAAAAAAATGCTCCTTCCTCATGATACTCTGTCATGGAGACATTTCAGAAGATTTTTTAAAAAGACCTTATTTCATAACTACATTCTTACTAAATTCGCCATTTTATTGCCAGTAACATTGATGATTTTCTTAGATATTTTTTGATTTGGTACTTTTAGGCATGATGGAAAATGAAGAATAATTCAATAAAAATATTCTATACATTTTGAGCACTCATCAATCCATATGAGGTGAACTGTTAATATCTGAAGATAATGCAAAGAAAATAAATTAAAAATCTCTCTTCTGGAAAGGAGACAGTGTTTCCATTGGAATTCTTCAAAGTCCTTCTTTTGAATTTGTGGCATGTTAAATACCAATCTTTAAAAATCAGTGTGCTACAGTTTCAGAGAAAAGTCAGTGCAAAATTTGAATAACTTCATACAAAATAGAGTATGTATAGGTAGGACTTGAATCTTCTGATTCTACCTATAGGTCCTAGAGTTGTTCTTGCATATGTTCACCAAGAGCATGTATAACTTGCTAACTGCAGTAGTGTTGACAATAGGAAAAGCTGGCAATGATTTAAATGATAATTAATAAGAGAATGTTTAAATAGGCGATATCATAAACAGGAACAGTCATTGAAACAGCCATGTAAAGCAAAGTTGCATGTGCTAACAGAGAAAAATTTTAATATATACTGAAGTGAAATAACTAAATGGAATTTTTCTTTTTTGTAACTCACACACACACCATATGTAACATGTAATGTATATTGGAACTGTATATCAGTCACCTCTGTTTTTCCCAGTTGAAAGTTTTCATGATGAAGTATAACTTTCCCACTCACTATATTTCTCCTAATCCCCAGAAGGCCAGGGTCATTCTCTAGTTGTTAAAAACCTGTGACTATCCCAGTGATAGATAAAAAAGAGGTAAAGGAGTTCAAGCCTATTCTTTCTGTTCTATAAAAATGTGTTCAACTTATGGATTTTGACGCATAAATATTGGTTACCGGGAGAATTCAGAGTTAAAATATGTTGGTGGTTGATAAGAAGGCTGGAATGATTGAAGACTTTGGCTTAATAGGTAAAATTATAAACCTTAGAATTTTTTAAAAACGATAAGCCGCTTGGAAATGGAAACATCTTTTCTACCTCATTTGTTAATATTTATTAAATGCTTTGTATGATGCCTTGCCCTTAAGAGGCATTAAATAAACATTTGTGGAATTAATGAACAGTGCTGGTACTTCACTTTAAGGTGTGAATTGTTATGTTAGGATGAAAGGGAGTATTTTACAGAGTTGAGAACTGACTGCAGAAGCCATTATGCTCATCTGCAAGGGCTTATCCATGAGTCTTTATAGAGTTCCCTTTCCTTGGTCAAGCCCGGAATGGGATGGCATCATAAGATCAATAAAATTTCCTAAGTTCCCAACACCCAGACCCGATTCCATGTGTTTTATTTTTACTGCATTACCACAACTACAGGTCCCAATGCTATAAACCCTATAAATTGGGGTGATAATACTGATACGTTTTTTTCCCTTATGATCTTCTATAGGCTAAAGATCGTATTTATAATCACCATGCAAAATCATTAGTGAACAGTCCCAACAACAATCAAGGTGTTGATTCATAATTAGAGTCAGGCATCAGGGGAAAAATATGAAGGGAAAGAGGGCATGAGTCCCAAAAGAAGCATTACAGAAGAGCCAGGCTCTGGAATTCCAGAATCTTGAGAGGGAATCCTAAAGAAGTAATAATATATCTCTATACATTCAATGAGGAAAGTAGACCTAGACCTAAATGTGGGGGGTTTGCGCTGTGCCTCCAAGGAATGGGAGAGGTGAAGGGGAAACTGTGTGGTGCTTTTGAAAATGTTAATAATTTGTAAACCTAACTGAACTTCTCCATTGAATTTCCAAAATCTCTTAGTCAAAGGAACAAAAACTGATAGTTTGCAAGGTCATGAGAAACAAATTGAAGTGTCAAGTATCTGAGTATTTCCGCCCCCACTCAGAGGGCATTTCTCAGTGGGGTATATGTCCCAGATAAAGGAACTGTGAAGAGGTTTTTTGTTGTTGCTGATGTTTTAACATCTGATATGATGTGGCCTCCTAGCTGAAGGCAAAGCTACTGGAGTGCCTACTTCCTTCCCCAAAATGGTCTTTGCTTTGCTACATAAATGTGGTCATTGATGAATAAAACAGAAGAATAGAAAAGGAAAAAATGAAAAATTAGGGACCAGTGGAGTATCAGAATGAAAAAGTAAATTTAGGATTAATACTTGAAAGCCAGACCACAAAGTCTCCAATTGTTAAAGCTGGGTGAAAATATGACTTTGAGCGTCCTAGTTGGCCAAAGCAAAAAGTGAAATACACTCACAGTACCACTATGATAAAAACAAATTAATTCTCAGCAAAAGCATGGCTTGAGGTCATGGAGAAATTTGCATGTGTGTGTATTTTCATAAAGGAGACACTTGATATAGTCCAAGTAAGCTGGTTTCTAAAGGTCTGATGGAATTTAAGAATATGATTTAGGATGTCAAAAGAAATGTATATAATCAGGGTTTTGGAAAAAAATTGGAGACAAATTTTGAGTTTGTATTCTCTGATATGACTCTAGATACAAATATTTTATGTTATTGACAGAAGAGTCATAAGTTTCAACTTTCAGCACAAGGAGAGTTGGATATGATTGGCATCTTCTTGCGAAAATGTGTCCAGACACGGGTGTAAAAATGTAGCCACCCCAACTTCTTAAGGAGATGTGACACATAGGCATCTATAGATAGGCTAAATATGTGCTTGAAAAAGTTCTGGTCTTTCCAGTATACATATGAAGGAGGCTCAGTACTCCACCCCAGAGAGCACGGCCAAAATGATTTGACCATGGAAAAATTTCAATATGGTTTTTAACATTATCCCACTATTGACTTAATATATTTTCAATAAAACCCATATAAGATCTCATTTTACGCAAAGTAGTTTCTTAGGGAATCCTTCAAGATCGATTACTTATAAAATGTACTGCCAGGTAACTGAATGGCTTGACTTGCTCTGTTAGTGTTGCATGGAAATTAATTAAGTGATAAAGAGTAACTGCCAAGGGCTTCCCTGGTGGCACAGTGGTTGAGAATCTGCCTGCTAATGCAGGGGACACGGGTTCGAGCCCTGGTCTGGGAGGATCCCACATGCCACGAAGCAACTAGGCCCGTGAGCCACGACTACTGAGCCTGCGCGTCTGGAGCCTGTGCTCCGCAACAAGAGAGGCCGCGATACTGAGAGGCCCATGCAATGCAATGAAGACTGGCTCCCCTTGCCACAACTAGAGGAAGTCCTCACACAGAAACGGGGACCCAACACAACAAAATTAAATTACTAAACTCCTACCCCCAACATCTTCTTTAAAAAAAAAAAAGAAGAACTGCCAAAAAATAATGCTTTTGGATTAGGATAGTTGATCTCAAGCCAAAGTTTTTTTGACAATTATTAAATGACATAGTCAAGTTTCTATTTAGGTTCCTCCTAGTAAGTGACAACGTAACATATTAAGTGGGGAAGAAGAAGAATCATCTTTCTATTTACAACAGCAGAACATGTGCATGTAACCAGTCTAGAAATAGTTCAGGTTATTAAGGTGGGCCTAATATGAAGGGGGCCTAAACTATATTCCTGTTTCACATTGAACAAAACTATTCCCTTATCTGAAACGATTTCATCAGTCCTATCCTCTTTGACATATTAAGTAGTGGGTTCTATTAGAACATTAGTAACTTGGGATCCATATTAACCTCTTATAACTTAGCCCAAGTGTCCCCAGAAGAGAGGAAAGGAGAACATCTACGTCCTTGTTCAACATCTCTTTCCATCTCACTTCTCACCAGGAGGGGTAAACATGAAACTGGTTCGTCAGATTCCAAGACCCTTACTGGGCCATATGGCAAGCAGGAGAGGTCGAAGTGCACTAGGAGATGAAGCATGGGATAACAGCTCTCTGGCATTCTTCTTATCTTGTTCTCAAGCTGCAGAGGAGATAAGAGATCCAGGATCTAATCTTCAGAGCGCATCCACTCATTTCTCCCATTTGTCTCTGCTTTCATCCTTTGTAGTCAGAAGTCTTTTGCCATATGAGGAATTCAGCATTCTTTTTCATATACCTTGTACTATTATACTTTCATACTCTGACTCTTACCTTTCCTTGTGAGCTTGCCATTTTGTTTGAGAGAGGTCAAGAGTCCCCACACAAAGCCTTTGAATTATTTTGTCAAGCGACGTGGGTCCCCAGTGAGAAAGTTCCCATTTGACATTGTTCCTTGTATGTACATATGTATATACATATAATTTACATATCCCTTGGGAATCTTATGGGGAGTGAGAGGGGACAGGTGTATAAGACCAGAATTCTTGGGTCTACTGGCCATTATGCTATTAAAACCTTACTCTAATTATTAACATTTGACATAATTTTAGCGAGTCTGAGAACAGTGACTAGTTTGGTGTTTTGTTTTTTTTTTTTGTTTTTATTTTTTGCTTTTAGGTTAGAATTTATATAAGATAAGAATTAAAAGATGCATTGACTCTGGAGTTAAATTGCTTGGCTTTGAATCACAGCTCTACAACACATTAGAAATGTAACATTGTTGATTTACTTAACCTTTCATGCTTCCATTTTCTTTTCTGTGAAATCAGAATATTAGCACTTCTTTTACCCAGTTGTGGCGAATACTAAAATATCTATTCTGTGTGAAGCACATAGAACAATACCTGGTATATAACTATTATTATAAAAGCAAAGACTTAAAATTAAGTCAGATGATGAACAATTTCTGCTGTTCTCACCTTTTTTACTTTTTTAATATCTTTTTTGGAGTATAATTGCTTTACAATGGTGTGTTAGTTTCTGCTTTATAACAAAGTGAATCAGCTATACGTATACATATATCCCCATATCCACTCCCTCTTGTGTCTCCCTCCCATGCTCCCTATCCCACCCCTCTAGGTGGTCACAAAGCACCGAGCTGATCTCCCTGTACAATGCAGCTGCTTCCCACTAGCTATCTATTTTACATTTGGTAGTGTATATATATGTCCATGCCACTCTTTCACTTCGATCCAGCTTACCCTTCCCCCTCCCCATGTCAAGTCCATTCTGTATGTCTGCGTCTTTATTCCTGTCCTGCCCCTAGGTTCTTCAGAACCATTTTTTTTTTTAGATTCCATATATATGTGTTAGCATATGGTATCTGTTTTTCTCTTTCTGACTTACTTCACTCTATGACAGACTCTAGGTCCATCTACCTCCCTACAAATAACTCAATTTCATTTCTTTTTATGGCTGAGTAATATTCCATTGTATATATGTGCCACATCTTCTTTATCCATTCATCTGTCAATACAGTGACTGTTTTTAGTTACACACTGTGATAGAATGACATCACATCATTGTGCCATCCACTGAAGCTGAAAACAGAGAGCTTAGCCAATAAAATGTTCCTATCCACAGAATAAAACACAAAGAACATATAAATTAAAATATATACACTACCAAACGTAAGGTAGATAGCTAGTGGGAAGCAGCCGCATAGCACAGGGAGATCAGCTTGGTGCTTTGTGACCACCTAGAGGGGTGGGATAGGGAGAGTGGGAGGGAGGGAGATGCAAATGGGAAGAGATATGGGGATACATGAATATGTATCGCTGATTCACTTTGTTATAAAGCAGAAACTAACACACCATTGTAAAGCAATTATACTCCCATAAAGATGTTAAAATAAATAAACATTTTGGGTTGCTGTTAACAAAGTTTACAGTAGCAAGCTGGCATAACCAATACCAATTTCTCATGAAAAATATTGCCTGAGAAACAGACTTGACTTGTCCAGGATGGTGCTGACTTAGTGACTAGAAGAAATGCTCAAATCAACTAGAAGTTTACATTTTGAGAGACTAAAGAAATGTATTTTAGATAAAAATAGTCTACACCTTTTTGAAGTAGACGATTAAGGACAGAGGACTTGTCCTCTTGTAAGTCTCTATTAAAGTAAAATTTGGTGTTGGCACAGAGGAAGAGAAATAGGCCATTGAAACTGAATGGAGAAATTATAATCAGACATATATATTTGGAAACTGTGTGTGTACAGCATTTACTATACTACTGAGGTTAGATATCGATACAGATGCCAAATCTAGAAACCTGAAACTCCATCAACACGAGAAAAGAAGCCAGGAAATCGCTATACAATGGCATAATATTCAGCCTTAAAAACATTATAAACAACTGATATTCGCAACAACAGAAATGAATCTCAAAAATCACTGTGCTAAACAAAAAAAAACAGGAGAAAGAGTACTTAAATACATGTATTCATTTGTACCAATTCCATTTATATAAAATTCTGTAACATGCCAACTAATCCAGTGATATAAGGAAGGTCACTGGTTGCTTGGGAATTGGGGTGGAGCATGTATGGACTGCAATGAGCCTGAGGAAATGTTTGGGGTTAAATGTCCATTGTCTTGCTTGTGGTGGTGGCTTCTCGGGTAAACACGTTAAGTTAAAACTAGTCAACTTGTACAGTTTCAGTATGTGAAGTTTATCACACTCCAATTATACCTCAATATATTTTTTAAAAAGAGTTGGGTCCAGTTCAAAGACAAGGGATTCAAAATGTAACAGAAGAGGAGGAGCTTCAAGATGGCTGAAGAGTAAGATGCGGAGATCACCTTCCTCCCCACAAATACATTAGAAATATGTCTACATATGGAACAACTCCTACAGAACACCTACTGAACACTGGCAGAAGACCTCAGACCTTCCAAAAGGCAAGAAACTCCCCACGTACCTAGTAGGTAGGGCAAAAGAAAAAAGAATAAACAGAGACAAAAGGATAGGGATGGGACCTGCACCAGTGGGAGGGAGCCGTGAAGGAAGAAAGGTTTCCACACACTAGGAAGCCCCTTCCCGGACGGAGACTGCAGGTGGCGGAGGGAGAAAGCTTTGGAGCCGCGGAGGAGAGCACAGCAACAGGGGTGCGGGGGGCAAAGCGGAGAGATTCCCGCACAGAGGATCAGTGCTGACCAGCACTCACCAGCCCAAGAGGCTTGTCTGCTCACCCGCCGGGGCAGGCGGGGCTGGGAGCTGAGGCTCGGGCTTCGGTCAGAGCGCAGGGAGAGGACTGGGGTTGGCTGCGTGAACACAGCCTGAAGGGGGCTAGTGCACCACAGCTAGCAGGGAGGGAGTCCGGGAAAATGTCTGGATGTGCCGAAGAGGCAAGAGACATTTTCTTGTCTCTTTTGTGGTGCACGAGGAGAGGGGATTCAGAGTACCGCTTAAAGGAGCTCCACAAATGGGCGCAAGCGGCGGCTATCAGCACGGACATCAGAGACGGGCAGGAGACGCTAAGGCTGCTTCTGCCACCACCAAGAAGCCTGTGTGTAAGCACAGGTCAATATCCACACCTCCCCTCCCAGGATCCTGTGCAGCCCACCACTGACAGGATTCCACGATCAAGGGACAACTTCCCTGGGAGAAACACATGGCGCGCCTCAGGCTGGTGCAATGTCACGCTGGCCCCTGCCGCCACAGGCTCACCCCGCATCCGTACCCCTCCCTCCCCCCCGGCCTGAGTGAGCCAGAGCCCCCTAATCAGCTGCTCCTTTAACCCCATCCTGTCTGAGAAAAGAACAGATGCCCTCAGGCGACCTACTTGCAGAGGTGGGGCCAAATCCAAAGCTGAACCCCGGGGAGCTGTGCGAACAAAGAAGAGAAAGGGAAATCTCTCCCAGCAGCCTCAGGAGCAGCAGATTAAATCTCCACAGTCAACTTGATGTACCCTGCATCTGTGGAATACCTGAAAAGACAACGAATCACCCCAAATTGAGGAGGTGGACTTTGGCAGCAATGATATATATATTTTCCCCCCTTTTTCTCCTTTTGTGTGTGTGTATGTGTATGCTTCTGTGTGTGATTTTGTCTGTATAGCTTTGCTTTTACCATTTGTCCTAGGGTTTTGTCTGTCCGATTTTTTTTTTCCTTTTTTTTTTTTTAGTATACTTTTTAGCATTTGTTATCATTGGTGGATTTGTTTTTGGGTTTGGATGCTCTCTTCTTTCTTTCTCTTTTTATTAAAAAATGTTTTTAATAATTATTTTTTATCTTAATAACTTTATTTTATTTTACTTTATTTTATTTTATTTTATCTTCTTCTTTCTTCCTTTTTCTTCTCCCTCGTATTCTGAGCCATGTGGATGACAGGCTCTTGGTGCTCCAGCCAGGTGTCAGGGCTGTGCCTCTGAGGTGGGAGAGCCAACTTCAGGACACTGGTCCACAAGAGACCTCCCAGCTCCACGTAATATCAAACGGCGAAATCTGCCAGAGATCTCCATCTCAATACCAAGACCCAGCTCCTCTCAACGACCAGCAATCTCCAGTGCTGGACACTATGCCAGAAAACCAGCAAGACAGGAACACAACCATATCCATTAGCACAGAGGCTGCCTAAAATCATAATAAGTTCACAGACACCCCAGAACACACCACCGGATGCAGTCCTGCCCACCAGAAAGACAAGATCCAGCCTCACCCAACAGAACACAGTCACTAGTCCCCTCCACCAGGAAGCCTACACAACCCACTGAACCAACCTTTGCCACTGGGCCAAGTACCAAAAATAACAGAACGGCACACCTGCAGCCTGTGAAAAGTAGACCCCAAAACCAGTAAGTTAAGCAAAATGAAAAAGAGAAATATGCAGCAGATGAAGGAGCAAGGTAAAAACCCACCATACCAAACTAATGAAGAGGAAAAAGGCAATCTACCTGAAAAAGAATTCAGAGTAATGATGGTAAAGATGATCCAAAATCTTGGAAGTAGAATGGAGAAAATACAAGAAAAGTTTAACACGGACCATAAAGAACTAAAGAGCAAACAAACAGTGATGAACAACAAAATAAATGAAATTTAAAATTCTCTAGAAGGGATCAATAGCAGAATAACAGAGGCAGAAGACCAGAGAAGTGACCTGGAAGATAAAATAGTGGAAATAACTACTGCAGAGGAGAATAAAGAAAAAAGAATGAAAAGAATTGAGGACAGTCTCAGAGACCTCTGGGACAACATTAAACACACCAACATTCAAATTTTAGGGGTCCCAGAAGAAGAAAAAGAAAGGGACTGAGAAAATATTTGAAGAGATTATAGTGGAAAACTTCCATAATATGGGAAAGGAAAGAGTTAATTGAGTCCAGGGAGCACAGATGTCCCATACAGGATACATCTAAGGGGAAACATGCCAAGATACATATGAATCGAACTATCTAAAATTAAATACAAAGAAAAAATATTAAAAGCAGCAAGGGAAAAACAACAAATAACACACAAGGGAATCACCATAAGGGTAACAGCTGATCTTTCAGCAGAAACTCTGCAAGCCAGAAGCGAGTGGCAGGACATATTTAAAGTGATGAAGGAGAAAAAGCTACAACCAAGATTACTCTACTCAGCAAGGATATCATTCAGATTTCGCGGAGAAATAAAAACCTTTACAGACAAGCAAAAGCTAAGAGAATTCAGCACCACAAATCCAGCTTTACAACAAATGGTACAGGAACTTCTCTAGGAAGGAAACCCAAGAAAAGGAAAAGACCTAAAATAAAAAACCCAAAACAATTAAGAAAATGATAATAGAAACATACATATCGATAATTACCTTAAATGTAAATGGATTAAATGTTCCAACCAAAAGACATACACTGGCTGAATGGATACAAAAACAAGACCTGTGTATATGCTGCCTACAAGAGACCACTTCTGACCTAGGGAAACATAAAGACTGAAAGTGAGGGAATGGAAAAAGATATTCCATGCAAATGGAAATCAAAAGAAATCTGGAGCAGCAATTCTCATACCAGACAAAAGAGACTTTAAAACAAAGACTATTACAAGAGACAAAGAAGGACATTACATAATGACCAAGTGATCAATCCACAAAGAAGATACAACAATTGAAAATATTTATGTACCCAACATAGGAGCACCTCTATACATAAGGCAAAGACATAAGGCAAATACTAACAGCCATAAAAAGGGAAATTGACAGTACCATAATCATAGTAGGGGACATTAACACCCCACTTTCACCAATGGACAGATCATCCAAAATGAAAATAAATAAGGAAACACAAGCTTTAAATGTTAAACAAGCTGGACTTCATTGATATTTATAGGACATTCCATCCAAAAATAACAGAATACACATTCTTCTCAAGTGCTCATGGAACATTCTCCAGGATACATCATATCTTGGGTCACTAATCAAGTCTTGGTAAATTTAAGAACATGAAATCGTATCAAGTATCTTTTCCGACCACAAGGCTATGAGACTAGATATCAATTGCAGAAAAAAATCTGTAAAAAATACAAACACATGGAGGCTGAGCTATACACTACTTAACAACCAAGAGATCACTGAAGAAATCAAAGAGCAAATCAAAAAATACCTAGAAACAAATGACAATGAAAACACGGGACCCAAAACCTATGGGATGCATCAGAAGCATTTCTAAGAGGGAAGTTTATAGCAATACAATCCTACCTTAAGAAACAAGAAACATCTCAAATAAACAACATAACCCTACAACTAAAGCAATTACAGAAAGAACAAAAAAAAAAACCCAGTTAGCAGAAGGAAAGAAATCATAAAGATCATACCAGAAATAAAGGAAAATGAAATGAAGAAAATGACAGCAAAGATCAATAAAACTAAAAGCTGGTTCTTTGAGAAGATAAACAAAATTGATAAACCATTAGCCAGACTCATCAAGAAAATAAGGGAGAAGACTCAAATCAACAGAATTAGAAATGAAAAAGGAGAAGTAACAACTGACACTGCAGAAATACAAAGGATCATGAGAGATTACTACCAGCAACTCTATGCCAATAAAATGGACAACCTGGAAGAAATGGACAAATTCTTAGAAATGCACAATCTTCTCAGACTGAACCAGGAAGAAATAGAAAATATGAACAAACTAATCACAAGGACTGAAATTGAAACTGTGATTAAAAATCTTCGAACAAACAAAAGCCCAGGACCAGATGGCTTCACAGGCGAATTCTATCAAACATTTAGAGAAGAGCTAACACCTATCCTTCTCAAACTCTTCCAAAATATAGCAGAGGGAGGAACACTCCTAAATTCCTTCTACGAGGTCACCATCACCCTGATACCAAAACCAGACAAAGATGTCACAAAGAAAGGAAACTATAGGCCAATATCACTGATGAACATAGATGCAAAAATCCTCCACAAAATACTAGCAAACAGAATCCAACAGCACATTAAAAGGATCATACACCATTATCAAGTGGGGTTTATCCCAGGAATGCAAGTATTCTTCAATATATGCAAATAAATCAATGTGATACACCATATTAACAAATTGAAGGAGAAAAATCATATGATCATCTCAATAGATGTAGAGAAAGCTTTCGACAAAATTCAACACCCATTTATGATGAAACCCTCCAGAAAGTAGTCATAAATGGATTTTCCTCAACATAATAAAGGCCACATATGACAAGCCCACAGCCAACATTGTCTTCAATGGTGAAAAACTGAAACCATTTCCACTAAGATCAGGAACAAGACAAGGTTGCCCACTCTCACCACTCTTATTCAACATAGTTTTGCAAGTTTTAGCCACAGCGATCAGAGAAGAAAAAGAAATAAAAGGAATCCAAATCAGAAAAGAAGAAGTAAAGCTGCCGCTGTTTGTAGTTGACATGATAGTATACATAGAGAATCCTAAAGATGCTATCAGAAAACTACTAGAGTTAATCAATGAATTTGGCAAACCAGCAGGATACAAAATTAATGCACAGAAATCTCTTGCATTCCTATACACTAATGATGAAGTATCTGAAAGTGAAATTAACAGTGCCATTTACCATTGCAACAAAAAGAATAAAGTATCTAGGAATAAACCTACCTAAGGAGACAAAAGACCTATATGCAGGAAATTATAGGACACTGATGAAAGAAATTAAAGATGATACAAATAGATGGAGAGATACACCATCTTCTTGGATGGAAGAATCAACATTGTGAAAATGACTCTACTACCCAAAGCAATCTACAGATTCAATGCAATCCCTATGAAATTACCACTGGCATTTTTCACAGAACTAGAACAAAAAATTTCACAATTTGTATGAAACACAAAAGACCCCGAATAGCCAAAGCAATCTTGAGGAAAAAAACGGAGCTGGAGGAATCAAGCTCCCTGACTTCAGACTATACTACAAAGCTACAGTAATCAAGACAGTATGGTACTGGCACAAAAACAGAAAGATCAATGGAACTGGATAGAGAGCCCAGAGATAAACCCATGCACATATGGTCACCTTATCTTTGATAAAGGAGGCAAGAATATACAGTGGAGAAAAGACAGCCTCTTCAATAAGTGGTGCTGGGAAAACTGGACAGCTACATGTAAAAGAATGAAATTAGAACACTCCCTAACACCATACACAAAAATAAACTCAAAATGGATTAAAGACCTAAATGTAAGAGCAGACACTATAGGCAGAACACTCTATGACATAAATCACAGCAAGATCCTTTTGACCCACCTCCTAGAGAAATGGAAATAAAACCAAAAATAAACAAATGGGACCTAATGAAACTTAAAAGCTTTTGCACAGCAAAGGAAACCATAAACAAGACCAAAAGACAACCCTCAGAATGGGAGAAAATATTTTCAGATGAAGCAACTGACAAAGGATTAATCTCCAAATTTACAAGCAGCTCATGCACCTCTATATCAGAAAAATAAACAACCCAATCCAAAAATGGGCAGAAGACCTAAATAGACATTTCTCCAAAGAAGATATACAGATTGCCAACAAACACATGAAAGAATGCTCAACATCATTAATCATTATAGAAATGCAAATCAGAACTACAATGATATATCATCTCACTTATCTCACTCATTCTCACAGAATGGCCATCATCAAAAAATCTACAAACAATAAATCCTGGAGAGGGTGTTGACAAAAGGGAACCCTCTTGCACTGTTGGTGGGAATGTAAACTGTAAAAGCCACTTTGGAGAATAGTATGGAGGTTCCTTAAAAATCTAAAGCTAGAGCTACCATATGACAGAGAAAGCCCAGTACTGGGCATATACCCTGAGAAAACCATAATTCAAAAAGAGTCATGTACCAAAATGTTCATTGCAGCTCTATTTACAGTAGTCAGGACATGGACACAAGCTATGTGTCCATCTACAGATGGATGGATAAAGAAGATGTGGCACATATATACAGTGGAATATTACTCAGCCATAAAAAGAAATGAAATTGAGTTATTTGTAGTGAGGTGGATGGACTTAGAGTCTGTCCAACAGAGTGAAGTAAGTCAGAAAGAGAAAAGCAAATACCAATATGCTAACACACATATATGGAAAAAAAAAAAAGTTCTGAGGAACCTAGGGGCAAGATTGGAATAAAGAAACAGACCTACTAGAGAATGGACTTCAGGATACGGGGAGGGGGAAGGGTAAGCTATGACAAAGTGAGAGAGTAGCATGGACATATATACACTACCAAACGTAAAATAGTTCGCTAGTGGGAAGCAGCTGCATAGCATAGGGAGATCAGCTCTGTGCTTTCTGACCACCTAGAGGGGATGGGATAGGGAGGGTGGGAGGGAGGGAGACGCAAGAGGGAAGAGATATGGGGACATATGTATATGTATAGCTGATTCACTTTGTTATAAAGCAGAAACTAACACCCCATCGTAAAGCAATTATACTCCAATAAAGATGTTTAAAATATATATATATAAACAGAAGCGATAATACTTATCATTAATTTACTGGCAAGTGGGAATGGTGCACAGAGGTTTAAAAAAGCCATGGAGAGAGTTAATTGCTCAGAGAAATACTACCGTGCAGCAATGTAAGACCCACCCAAAGTTGGTGTTGTGTAGTATATAGTAGAACTACCTGCTCTATTCTCTCCAGTAGTTTCCATGGCTGTCTCATTTTGTTAATTCTCCCAATATTTCAAACCTTTTCCTTATTATTATATTTGTTATGGTGGTTTGTGATCAGTGATCTTTGATGTTACTACTACGATTCACTGAAGGTTCTCAGATGATGAGTAGTACTTTTTAGCAATAAAGTATTTTTAATTAGGTTATATATGTTGTTTTTTATATTTAATGTTATTGCACACTTAATAGACTACAGTCTATTTTATATGCCCTGGGAAGCCAAAACATTCATGTGACTACTTTTATTGCATTGTTTGCTTTACTGGGGTGGCCTGGAGCCTAACCCATAATATCTTCAAGGTTTGTCTGTAGTTGGGCTCATCAGAGGTGAAGGTTTGTCAGGTGCAAAAAACACAGGGAAAAGAGAATTTGGGGCATTGGCAAGAGTGTGTGAATCATAGAATTAAGTTGGGTAAGAAGGAATTTTTTTAAAATTAAGTTGAATATTAAGGAATTTTTTAAATTGAGCAATAATAGATAGTGAGACAACACACAGACTGATACTTATCAAGTGGAAAAATAATAAGGAAAAAAAAATACATTGGCAAGAACCAGAGCAAGTATAGAACACTGAGTAAAAGCACAAAGCCAGACAATGTCGGTTTGACTTTTACCACTTACTTGCTTTGTAACTCTAAGCATGGTAAACTTTCTATGCCTCAGTTTTCTCATCTATATAATGAGATAATAGGCCATTCCTCATGGGATCATTTAGAACATTAAGTTGATTAGTATATATAAAGCACTTAACACAGTTCCTGGCATATAATAAGCACTAAGTAAGTGCTAACTATTATCCATGTTAGAAAAGGCCAAAATAATTCTTGGTATATAATGGCTTCATCAGATGTCTTACTTAATTACAGTTTTAAACTCGGCTATATAAATTTGTGCTTTATAAAAGACTTAGAGGCTACATTATTCTACAGTTTATAGGATCCTTGTATTATTAAATTTAAATATGTATATCTCTAACATGTACCCACAATTTCAGGAACTCAATTTCAGTCACAGAATTTCAGTTTTAATGGACATGTCCTGGCCCTTCCCAATGATTTGTTGTGCCTGATTTTTCTTAGAAGCAATAATACTATCTTTGGATAACTTGAATTCGATAAATATCCAAGGTTGCTACTTCCTAATTCCATTCTACTCACATGTCATCTCAACAGACTACCCAAAATAAGTTTAGTTTCCAATGATCCTGACCATACATATCAGCATCCATGTGGAAAGGATGTAGTCAGTTTAGTTTATCAATAATTTCTTGATGGGAATGACTGTAGCACATAGTTTTAATGTTAAAATGGAAAGATAAATCTAAACTGTTTATGACTAAGGTAAAAATAAATTCTTATTCAAGTTAAAGGATGCATTAGTTCTTAATGCCTCATGGTACAAGGACTCTTTACCTTAATTTTTGGTTCATCCTGGTCCTAATGACACTCATTAAAAAAACAGACTTCCTGACCTAGTGCTGATTCTTGGGCCACTAATTTGTTCTAAATATGTTGTATTTACAAATTGGATTGATTATGCTATATTTCTCAGGAGAGTAATGCCCAGGTATTTTTCTGAATACTTTTGTAATCTTTCCTATAAGACATAGTACAATTCACTGGAAATTAGTAAGTCACTCATTGTGAAAATGGGGAAATTACCGAAGAAATACTTTTAAGAATAGTGTGAAATGTAGATAAAATAAATAACTTTTAAATATTTTACTGAATTGAAAGTTTGTTATCCAAATATTTTTCCTGACTTTATTAACACTTTTTGAATTCAAAAATATCACTTTAAAAAATAGGTGACATTTCCCCCATAGCAATTTGAATCTAAATTAATGTAGCAGAAGCAAAATGGTGGTTAGAACTATAACTGAAATATTTTAATTCCTATTCCAAAGCATTTATTCTCATATATAACTTCTGAGCTTTGACTTTCTGGTTTTAATGCCTTTTTTTAATATGTAAAAGGAAATGCATAAACTGAAAAATAAGGATTACCTCCACATGAGTAAAAACAATATACTTTATCTGTCACTATCTTATCACTCTGAGAACAAGAGCAGTTTAATTTCCTCATTTTTACCTATGAAGGTACAGCATTAACACCGTATGAACACAAACATTAGGACTTTCATTTCCTATTTTAATTAAGAAATGTGATAAAGAGAAAGTATATTCCCTGTAGTACCAGACAGAGATTTTATTTTTCTAGACAGTCCCACCAATTCTAAAGCTAAACACCTGGATAAGGCATTGGAAATACATCTTTCCTCCTAATTTCAAACTCTGTAATCTGTGTCAGCAGCTGACACAGTGACTCTAGGACAACTCTGCTACCAGTTGAGAAATTTTAAAATGCCATTAAGCATTTTATCTCAATGTTCATATATCATTATATGTTCAGTTTGATTGGGCTGTTCATTGAACTGACTTTTTTTGTCCTCGGCATCTCTCTCTTTTACATATTCTTTGTTGCAGCTGAAACTGCTATGGGTAACAAGAGCAGATAAGCAAGTCCAAACCTACAACTGATTTTCTTAACACTTCTCATTACATGGCGGAAGAGGAACTAGAGTGACACAATGGTATAATGAAAACACATTAGATTAAGGTAGGGTTGTGGATGGTACCTGAGTTTTGTCCCTTACTTGTTGCCATTTCATCTTCCTTTAACTCAGTTTCCAAAATTTAAAAAATGACTGGCAGGATTAATTCTAAGATCCCTTAAGCTTTGTGATTTCTATTGCCAAAAAGAGACAAAAAAGTAATCATTTTTTTCTCAGCTCAAGCAGAACTTATATTTTACACCTGAAAGTTTCTCATTATTTCGTTTTAAAAAATAATGAGGATGACAATAACTTTTTGCAACAGATGAATATGTAGAAATCAATAAAAACATTTTTGATTTTATTTCTTAATAGCCATTGATAAGTACACATACAAAAAATTAAACAAATTCTAAATCTAAAATGCTCATAAGCCAATATCAATTTATGGAATTCGAGTTATCTGTGTAATTTTGCTCTTACTTGAGTCACTTTGCTTTTTATCAAATTAGAAAGTTACATTGTTATCAAAGTAGAAATTTCTATCTAAAATTTAGATGATAAAATGCTAACTAAATGTATATAGATGGTGCCAAATATTTGAATTTCATAGCACCTTTTAGGAGTTAATCATTCCATCTCTAGACACTACTTTTATACTGAAGCCTCTCTGAGGCAAACAGCTCAGAAAGCACACGTGGATATGGGGTGAGAAAGCAATGCACCAAAGCCCCTCACTCAGTAAGATCCACATAGGGTGTAAGGCAAGCATATACATCACTTAGCTAGCCACTAGGAGGTGGTCGTGTAGGCACAGGAATTCCAGTTCTAGCTCCAACCAAAGGGTTTAGTTGAGTGGCTGCAGTTTGGCTTCTTGAAAATAAATCTCTCCTATATGCCAACAAATCTACAAATTTTAGTCTCAGAATCTCTTTGCAATTTAAAAATTTTTTGAGGGTCTCTAGAAAGCCTTTGTCTATATGGGTTATATCTACCATTAATACTGTGTAGGAAATTAAAACCAAGAAATCTTTTAAATATGCATTTATTAATTTTAAAATAATAATGAGAAAACTATTTTATGTGAAGACAAATAACATTTATATGAAAAATAATTGCTTTGTAAACACAAAAAAAGTCAGCAAGGAGACTGGCATTGTTTTACATGTTTTGCAAATCTCAATGTCTGACTTAGGAAAAACAACTGGTTTTCCTGTATGTTTCTGTATTCAGTCTGTTGAAATACATTGTTTTGATTGAAGCATGTGAAAAAAAAAATCTGGTCTCATCTAAATATATAGTTGTAAGACAGGATTATTTTCATTTAATTGTGGATATTCTACATGAACAGCTAAATGAACTGATCTAAAACAAAGTAAATAACATTACTAGATATACAAAGCAACTAGATCAAAACGTAGAAAGACTTACGATTTAAAAAAAATAAATGTACAAATATATATATATAATGTGTAGATATGGCTGTATAAGCATAGGGAAAGTTCATGAAAAGTAAATACCATATTATTTAACTTCTATAATATGTATCATATATTATTATATAGTATATATAAAAAGGATTTACGTTATTGCTATAATATTTACTTAACCTCTACAATAAGCTCTGGAGGTGTGTGGTCCCCACAAAATGACACATGAAATGTGGGTGTGTTTCACTTTCTCGTGGTATGTGCATGTGTGTGCGTTCCTTTGTTTTTCAAATTTTAAAAGAGTTGGGGCTGGAGAGGAAGCCAGGCACATTTCAGACTTCCTTACAACATACAATGCCATAAGACATTGGAAAATTTACAGAGTCCTCAGTAAAAATAGTTTTACCAGAAATTTCCTATCAAATCATTTATTAATACATGAAAACAACATAAAATTCTCACATAAGCAAAGGATGAAGAAACATTGCATACATGTCCTCTTGAAAAGTAAGATATATTCCAGCCAAGTAAGAGAGAAAATTCCAAGTTAGGAGGTGAAGAATAAGGAGACTGCCACGTAAAAGGTTTAGTTATTAAATACACTGTGTCTGCCATAGGATAGTGTACGTTTCAAGTAATAATATAGCAGCCCAACTACTTGAGTTAAGCATATAAAATAGATACAAGGGCAGGCAGAACTTATGATGTAGAATCTACAGTATTTATTTCCTTTGCTTTGGGAACTCTCCTTTACCAGTGGTAAAACTGTAATAAAGTGTGTCCAGAAATCAAATAAAAACCCTTCAATAAATTAAAGTTCATAGAGGAAAATGTAGAAACAAAACTGAAAATTAGTAGTTTCTGATCTGTGTTTCTTCTCCTACTTCTGCTTTGGCTTCATCAATGGTACTCCGCTCCTCCCTCTCTTCCTTCCCCTCCCTTACAGATGCTTGGCTCCCATGCCCAGAGAATCTGTTCACCAGTTATAGAGAGGAACCCAGACATTGCATTTCTTAAAGTTTCTCATTCAGGGTTGAGAGAACCACTGCTCTACATGGAGGTAGAATGGAGGAATAGATCAAGTTAATAACAGCATTACTGGCTATTCATCTAAAAAATATAGATCCCAACTTTTAACTCCAAGGGGAAACAAAAATTTGGATTCCACATTTGGTTACTAAACCTATGACCTCCACCCAATTAGAAGAGAAGCATATACAACCTTAAGAAAACTTTATTTTCTGACTCGATAAAAATGAACAGATGGAATGTCCATTACAGACATATATATATATTCATTTACTCAAAATATTTATTGAATACTTTGAGGTACCAAGAACTGTGCTAGGTACTGGAGATATAATGGTAAATAAAATAGATACATGTCCTTCCCTCCTACTACTCAGATTCTTTGTCAGAATTTGTCATAGGTAAGTGACTAAAGACAACAAATATACTTAACAAAATATTCTCTTGAGATATAGAGTAGATTAACGACTTTATTTTAGAGAAAAAAACCAACAGAAGGTGTGCTGGATTCAAAGTCAATCTGTTTTCTAATAATAAGCTGCAAAGTTTAAATATCTGGTCTGAAATTTTTTCCATGTGTCTGAAAAACATTAAATATTTTGAAATAAATTTAGCCAAACATTAACATGGTAAAAAAATTAACTAAAGTAAACTGGGGGGTTATTGCCAATTTTGACCATCTATAGTAAACAACCAAGATGGAAGCAATTATATTTAACATAGTTCCGTTTAAAATATTCTTTAATGTTTCCACATACACTTTATAGCAATTGATTTAAAAACAGCAAAGTTAAATGTATTGTCATTATAATTACTCATCCTACTGTTTCTCCCCAATTATTTTCTAGTATTCTCATTTTCCAGATATGCAATATTATTACATTTCTTCATCACTATTCATCCAAGTTTTTCTTGTTTAATTATCTTAATCTTTTCTCATAAGTCATTTGGTCAACTCCTTATCATTCTTGTCCTTTTTTGATCCCTTCTAGATTTCTAGAGTTAATGAGGAGATGAGAACTTAATAGTACTTAGCATGCTGCATTTCTCCAAGAATTAGTGAAGAATTATTACCACCCTGTCCTATGTCATATTATTTCTATACATAAAACTATCATATTTTATTTAGGCTTCATGATGCTATACAAAGGATTATTTAATCTACTCTTAGGTCCTTCTTGACAACTTTCTCATCCAGGATAATATCTATGCAATTGGTTTATTTCAAGTCAACACAAAATTGTGTACCCAGTGTCTACTCTATGTTCCCCTCTGTGGTGTGTGTATGAAGGACTCTCGTGTGCCCAGGAAAGAAACTGGGGAATAAGGGCACGAATACTATGGAACCCTTCCTGAAGAAGAATTGCCAAAGAATTAAAAAAAAAAAATTTCTGACATATATTAACAAGCTTGGGATGGGTTGACTATTATTTATTTTTTTTAAAAAAGTGTATTGTAGTATACTTTGAAGATATTTTTATCTCTATTATGTAAATTAGAATGGGTTATCATCACGGCCTAATAACATTAATTCAAATATTAAGTGTCTATTATGAATCTGGCACTGTTTGGAATAAAGATAACAGAAGTAGTTTCTACCTACAAGGAAAAGTAGGAAAGAGAAGGCAGTGTGGTAGCAAAATGCGGGCTCAGAGCTCAGACTCTCTCAGGAAAATGTGGCTGTTATGTTTTTTAGCTGTGCGACTGGAAAAGTTATTGAATCTTGGTAACCCTAAGTTTCCTCCACAGAGGCTTAGAGGCTTATATAAATAGGAGTTTAATGCCTGCCATTTACTAAAGCTTACTTATGACTAGCACTTACTATAATTAACGCTTTATCTTTAAATTATCTCGTTTAGTCATGACTTTCCTTGTTGAAGAAAGGGGGCTCAGAGAGATTAAGTCACACAGTAAAAAAAAGAGACTTGTGATTGGACAATAATTTTAGTTCTAATCCCATGCTGTTTCTTTCTGTTTCTAATCAAGTTTGTTTTAATCAATGATAGACACAGTTTTAAGTATTGATATTACATTGTTCTAAAGGGCTTATTATGAAAATCATTAGTCTACTTTCCACCATTTCCAGCTGCCCATAGTTAACTGCGTATAAGTCTTTGAGCTGTTTCTTTTGGTATTTACCTCCACAACACTAAATACTCCTGTTTACAGTGTACCACTTGATTGCAGAAGGCAGGAGGGGCAGGCGAGGGGACAGATTGACATGAGAATCAACCACTCTTTTACTATTTCTGTATGTCCACCACTTCCATACTGCCCTCCTCTTCCATTCTTTTCAAATAGTAATATACTGTATTCAAGGTTGACATTATTATGTCTATTTAATATTTGTAGCTAAGTAGGAATTTGATTTCTTGCACTTTTCTTCAGATTTAATAACTTGTAGTGCCCCATGTGCTTAATGTTAATGTGTTTATAAACTCTTCTCCTATTCTCTAAATCTTTCAATGTATCTAAATACATCAGGCATTTTTTTTAATGTTTCCTTTATTGGAGACATTTCTCCCAAAACTCTCCAACCTGTTTCACTCTGAGATGCTCACCCTCTATGCTGGACACAGTCCTCATCCTATGCATTCTTTTCAAAATCAACTTGAATATTCTCTTCTTCTCTTTGTTGAGTTGAATTCCTTATTCCCTGAATCCCATTAATTCCTCTTTCTTCATGTATTCCCTTATTTTAGTGAAGAAACTCCTCTTGCAACTTCCCAAGGAAGAGTTTTTAGGAGTTAAGTTTTTGAGGCTTTGCATGTCCAAAGATATTTTAGACTTCCTTCATACATAACTGATGGTTCTGCTGAGTATACAACTTTAGGTTGAACTTTGTTTATCCTCAAAATTTGGAAGTCTTCACTCTACTGTCTTTCTACTTTCAGTGCTGCTACGAGAAACTCCAAGGATGCTCTGATTTCTGGTCTTTTATATGTTACAATCACCACCCCACCCCTCTTGATACTTCTAGGATCTCCTGTTTCTCTCCAGAGCTCTGTTTCATGATGCTATGCCTTAGTCTGGGTCTATTATTATCTATTGTTTTGGGAACTCTATCAGCCCTTTCAATCTGGAAACTCATTTCTTCAACTTCAGGGATTTTTCTGGAATTAATTCGCTAATATTTTCCTTCCTTCCATTTTCTTTGTTCTCTCTTTCTGGAAGTTTTATTATTCAGATACTGAATCTTCACTATTGAATTTCTAAACTTCTTTTTAAAATTTTCCATATGTATATATTAATTTCCAAGAGTTTGTCTCTGAATATTCCTTTAAAAATGGATCTTGTTCTTGTTTCACAGATACAATAGTTTTTCTGAGAAGATTAATTTTTTGAAGCTTTCATTTTCATGATAAGTCTCTGTTTTGTTTGCTTTAATCTCTTCCATGTTAGACACTTCATCGAATATGTGTTCATTGCTACCTATCCACTTATATCTAAAATACTGACTGAAAATTCTGTGGGCCACTCGACCATGGCCTTTTCATACAGGAATCTGGCTAGCCTTTTTCATTTAAGAAACCCTGTTCTCAGTATCTTTTTTTTAAATTTGTTTTTTATTGAAGAATAGTTGAATTACAATGTTGTGTTAATTACTGCTGTACAACAAAGTAACTCAGTTGTACATATACATTCTTTTTCATATTGTTTTCCATTATGGTGTATTACAGGATATTGAATATAGTTCTCTGTGCCATACAGTAGGACCTTGTTGTTTACAATTCTCTATGTAATAGTTTGCATTTGCTAATCCCAGACTCCCACTCCATCCCTCCCACTTGGCAACCACAAGTCTATTCTCTATGTCCCTGATTTTGTTTCTGTTTCATAGATAGGTTCATTTGTGTCATATTTTAGATTCCACATATAAGTGATATCATATGGTATTTGTCTTTCTCTTTCTGACTTACTTCACTTAGTATTATAATCTCTAGTTGCATTCATGCTGCTGCAAGTAGCATTATTTCATTCTTTTTTATGGCTGAGTGGCAGTATCTTTAAATATTTTCTCTTAGGCTTGCTGGAAGTCCCAGAAAATTGTCTTCTAATTACTCGAGTTTCGGAAGCACAGTGGGAAAAGAGGACAGGGGTGGGGAGGTCTTAATATTCAGGTGTAACCTTTCATTTAATACCCCTGTTTCAGTTTGGTTCTCTTTTCTTATATGTACCCAGTTCAGCAACACCTGGCTTATTATCTACTGAGAAAAATATGCTTTATTACCTACAGAGAAAAATCTCCAGTTTTCTGTTGGGGTGGAGTAGGGGCAGTGTTGGATGAAAGGGGGAAACTGCTTCTTTAAGGATCTTTCAGCCAACCTTCTTGATTTAGCCCCACCTTCATCCTCACTTGCTGAGGTATCTGGGGCTACCAGTTCTTTAGCATATTCGGGCTTTGCTGTGCAAATCAAGGTACATTAAGTGTTTCTCTATGATGGCTTAAGAGTCAGCTCTCTCAGATCTGCAAAATCTTTTTATTACTTCTAGTGGGATCTTCCCAGACCGGGGCACGAACCCGTGTCCCCTGCATCTGCAGATGGACTCTCAACCACTGCGCCACCAGGGAAGCCCCATGGCCTATCTTTAACCAGAAATCTTCAAATTCCATGCTTTTCCCACTATTCCAGGGTAGGGAAACATTGAATAGTGTACTTTACTTTTTCACATTTTCTTGCTTTTGGCTTTCTCTCTATTCAGCAAGAGACACTCACTGCTTTCAGGAAGATTAGGATTACCGTGGCTGGAGTGCAAAGGAAAACTATTGCAAAATAGGGTCTTGGAGCCCATTTCAGAAAAAACAGCTGAAAAGTCAAGCTTTCGATGACAAGAACCATATACTTAAGAGAGAAAAAATGTTCTCTAGATTAAAAAATTTCCTCATAAATATTAAGAAACAAAGCTAAGAGGACTGAGAATATGGTTTTACTGTAAACCCATAGGATATAAAATTTCTGCTGTATAAGATGGTAAGAAAAAATTCCGTCCCAGGGTAGGGTAACTAGCCTGGAGGAGCAAAGAGGAGGGCTCAGCCCTGAGCCTCTTCCAGCACTGGGTGGGAAGAGAGGCTTGTAAAAGAGTATCTCAAGAGGAATTTAGCAATCTGTGAGCAGCATACATATGGCTCCCTTGCCATATGGAAATATGAGCAAAGACCTCCTTATGGATTACATCCAGCCAATATGGGACAGGGGCAATAAAGTTGTATAATTAGGCAATTATAATCCTCAAATGGAGTCAAAATGAGCAGATTAGAGAAACTGTGTAATGACAAACTGGAAATATATTGGCTACCTCCTTGTGCAATGATAAAAACAAAATAGAATCAACATGCATTTTTAACCATCAATAAGATACCAATAGACTCCTCACAGGGTAAAGATGCATATAATGAGGGTAGGCGTTGATAACCTGAAGAAATATGGTATTAATATTAAACATTGTTTTTTTCCTATAACTGGTAAGATTTTCACTTATTTACAATCTAATTCCCCATATAAAGATCTGAGTTTCGTTTAGCTAAGCCTGTGGCAGATTTCAGAGATCACAAAGGGACACCAGAGAGGTCACCAAGAGGATGAAAACTCTAACAGCCCCTGTGGAAGCTGTGGGACTCGTGTCTCAATAACCAAGGCTCACAGAGAAGTGAGCAGTGTAGCACTTGCTTTCCTGGATTTCTCTGTGGTACAGGGGTTGTTAACAGTCCAGACAACATGTGGAGTTGAGTGCCCCCAACCTTTATTCTACAAACAAGTAATTACAGGGAACGTCAATAATTACAACCAAAATAGCAAATCAAATCTAGTCAGTGCCTGCGCAAAGTAAAATGCCTATTCCTATTACAATCATAATGTTCAAGAAGGTATTTGAAAAGTAAAATGGCAGATAAATCACATGGTACAAAAAGAATCATAAAAATAAAATACCTTGGGCTGTATTAGTCTACTGTCAAGGTTACGTTATACCTCTAGTGGCTCTAAAATAATGATAGAGGAATCTATCCCAGAAATTGTAAAAAGTCTAATTGGAATCGATTATAAATAAAAGACTGAGATAATTATCAGACTCCAAATAATGCACAAATGAGATAGAGGTTCATCAAATATTATTCTTAAATTTAGGTAAACGTAGTCAAACCACGAAGTGTTTTATTTTTATTTTTTTAGTTTTTCTGGTTTTGAAATATCCTAATCAGTACCAGGCATCAAGGGAATATGAATAAAAGAATCTTACTTTCCCACTTAGATCAGGGTGTGTAAAAGGTCCCTTTTTCAATAGATCATCAGTGTTTATGCATCTTTTAGAACTGTCTGATCATAATGAGCTAAGTATGACCTTCTACAATTATGGTCAATTCTTAGACTTTCTGTGATGCAAAATATGCCAGCTTGTGTGAATTTCTTTAGCAAGCCATTTCTCCTGTGTAATAAACTATAAATGAAGATATTAAACAAGAACTTATCGAAGACTAATTTTTATGGCACTGAATGTGATGCTTTGCTGTTTATCATTATGCTTTATTGATGGTCTTTTAGCCATTTCAATCTATGTTGCCAGGATCCATCAAGACAATTCGAAATAATAATGAAACATTAGAGTCTATGCTTCTTTAAAAATTAATATACTAGACATTAAGAATTTTGCATGTATTAGCCATACCTAGTTCACTAATTTTGTAAAAAGAAAAGTAAAGTACATTGGACAGGATTTAAATATGTCATGGTAAGAATCCTGCTTGGGAAACCATATACATTTTCCCATTTATTTCCAGATGTTCACAGTTTTATTTTTGACCCAGAAAATTAAAGTCACTCACTTGCCATAGTCTGAAGCTTATCCCAGCCTGAGGCCAAACTCACTGACCTATTCAAGGCAACTAGAGTAGTCAGATCAAAGCACTGAGATTTTTGTTGTTGCTTTTTAAAATAAATTAAAAAAATTTTTTTAAACATCTTTATTGGAGTATAATTGCTTTACAATGGTGTGTTAGTTTCTGCTGTATAACAAAGTGAATCAGCTATACATATACCTATATCCCCATATCTCCTCCCTCTTGTGTCTCCCTCCCACCCTCCCTATCCCACCTCTCTAGGTGGTCACAAAGCACCGAGCTGATCTCCCTGAAAGCACTGAGCTTTTTTGAATGACTGTTCTACATGGACTTATATGAAAACCTGTGTGTGTGTGTGTGTGTGTGTGTGTGTGTGTGTGTGTGTGTGTGTGTAGGTATATATATATACCTACACACACACACACGCACGGCATTTGTCTCTCACATGCAGAGAATTGAGGTTCTCTGCATTTATACTTGGTTATAAACGTATAACCAAATATACATTGGTTAATATACCTGCATGGATTGTGTTAGTTCTGGACTGTGAAAGGCAAATGCTGCAAAGTATACAGCTTTCTTACGTAGTGGGTAGAGATGAAGAGAAGCAAAGCTAGATAAGGGGATCCAGGTGGACCGTAGGCCCAGAAACAGACTAAATCTACATCCACCTCTGCAAGTCAGAAGTGACAGTAAATCTACAAAGCTGAGATGGCAAAACAGTGTGGTATACAGTCAAAGAAACAGAATTACAGGATGCTAATCCACTGGAACTGATCAGGAGACTCAAATTTTGGTAGACAAAAAAGAGAAAGCTGGATCCTATTTGAGTAGCTCCAACAGGCAGATATAAAGCCTCTATTTCCTCCCATGGTCCTCAATTTCCCGAATGAATTAAATAATTGCAAGAGCCCACATTTTCTCATCCTGCTTAAGTTCCACTAGCACCTAAGTAACCAGGAAAGAAAGCTAGGGAAAATATACCACTCTATTCTTAAAGAGACTATAGATCTGAGTAAATCTACACCAATCAAGGAAGAATAAACAGAAAAAAATTAGAGCTATTTACATAAATGTAAAACAAAAGAAAAAATATGTATAGCATGTAAAACAAATTTAAAGAACATATTTATTAAACTTGATATCAGAATAATAACAAAATTGTAAGCAGCAACAACCTTGCATTCTTAAATGATGGCAGGAGCTGGTATATTCAACAGCAAGGCCAGGGGGATGTCCTACATGATTTACGATGTATATGCCGTAAATCAACAGCTGATATTTAGTGCTGTCTCCCCTCCAACTCCTGCCAGAATGAATGGGGGCTGGGAACAAGAATGGAAGTGAGGGCTTCCCTGGTGGCGCAGTGGTTGAGAGTCTGCCTGCCGATGCAGGGGACACGGGTTCGTGCCCCGGTCCGGGAAGATCCCACATGCCGCGGAGCGGCTGGGCCCGTGAGCCATGGCTGCTGAGCCTGCGCGTCCGGAGCCTGTGCTCCGCAATAGGAGAGGCCACAGCAGTGAGAGGCCCACGTACTGCCAAAAAAAAAAAGAGAAAAGAGTGGAGGTGAGAATGACTCCTCTCACAATCATATCTATTAACCTTCTTGAAAAACTTTGGGCTTGATACATTTGGAGGTCCTAGGGTCCACAGAAGCAATGATTCTACCTGGGAACCAAGTTATGGAAAACAAAGTGGAAACAGAATGCCCCCCAAATCATTTTGGGTCCCTCATGCCACCAAGCCAACAGTCTGAGAAGCAGGTCTCCACACTGGTCATGATTATTGGGTTACTACCATACAGTGGAGGACTACGTGTAAAACCCAGAGAATTCACTGGGTTATCTCTGAGTTTCTCCTTGTCCAATAGTAGTGGTTAGTGAGAAACCACTGTGATCTAACATAAATAAGACCACTGAAAACTCAGATCCTACAGGAATAAAGAACTGGGTCACCAACTAGATATAGAACATCATCCAGCTGAGTTTGCAGCAGAGGTAAGAGGAACATGAAATGGATGGTAGAAAAACACAGCTATGATTAGTAAGGAAGAATTCTGTGTAACCAGCTACCAAATCAGGGAGTTTAGCAGCTATGTTTTACATCACTAAATTGTATCCCTAGCCCTCTTTCCCTTTTTCTTCTTGCTATCTTATATGAAGAGCATCAGTGGCATCTAATGTTTAGGTAAGAGAATGACCATTGCCATCATCCCTAATTAAGGTAGTTGAGGGAATTTCTTGCAACACCTATGTTAGGTTTCAACCAGAGGAAGGAGAAAGAGTGGATACTTGAGAGGCAGAAGGGTCTAGCTGTGCTAGACATCTTCTAATGCACTCATATCTGCTCTCCATCTTTCTCTAACCTCTGTGCTGACCTGACATGTATGGACTAGATCATAGGGCTCTCTTTTACTCTGGACTCCGGTTGGGTTTGGCTAATGGAGAGCCACAGCAGAGGTTAGGAAAGAACCTAAGAGAGTAAGGTTAGGGTACCTGTTTTCCTTGCTCCCTCCCAGGTCCCACAATCAAAGGTTATTGCTACTCTTTCCATTAACTTCTCACCTCCTTCCCTCAGATCTAGTGGTGGTAACTGATCTGCTATTGTTAGCCCAGGACACCAAACCCACACCATTGTAGATTATCCTCTATTAAATCTTCCTTGAATTATCTCACTTTGAATGTGCCAGCTGTTTTCAGCTAGGAGCCTGCCTAATACATGTAGCATAGCACAATCAAAGACACTTTTTAACTAGAAAACTTTACTGAGGGAGGGAAATTAAGTATTACTCTGTATCTGGAATAGACTTGGGGGAAATCAATGAACTTAAGAAAGTTCCAATAAAATTTAGATTTACTAGAATTGTCTTTGAGATTTTTTCATTTGATTTTCTATTTTTAAGTATTAGACAGAAAATAACCTTAGTAAGGAATCCAGATAGATTTAATGTTGAGCATCCCTTTGAGGGAAAGCAGGCAGACTCTAAACAAAGCACCAAGGCCTAAACTTAACATGAGTCCCAAAGGGAACATGAATCAATAGAATCACTGTTATAGGTTAAATTGTGTCTCTTAAAAAGAAATGTTGAAATTGTAACCCCCAGTGCCACAGGACCTTATTTGGAAATAGGATCTTTACACAAGTTAAAATAAGTAATTAGAATAGACCCTAATCCAATATGACTGCTATCCTTATAAGATTTGGGGAAATTTGTATACAGAGACAGACACACACAGGGGAGAATGATGTGATGAGATCCAGAGGGAAAAGCCAGAGGAAGATAGAGGACAGAAGTGATGCAGGTATAAGACAAGGAATTCCTGGGGCCACTAGAAGCTTGGAGAGACAAGGAAGGATTCTGCTACAGGTTTCAGAGAAAGTATGGCCCTGCCAGTACCTTGATCTTAGACCCCAAAACAGTGAGACAATAAACTGTTGTTTTAAGCCACTCAGTTTGTGATATCAATACTTTGTTATGGCAGCTTTAGGAAACTGATACAATCATTTTTCATTTGCTGTAGTGGGAACTCTATATTTTAAAAGTCCTGAATTTTAATTAGTAAGTCACCAAAAACTATATCTGGATTACTCAGTCCACATATCAAACAAACATTTCTAACTAGGTTTAAACACACTTGAATTGTTACTTTTAGCCCACCTCTCAAATCTCTAACAGACGTGGCCCTGATGTTCTGGGAAGTTATAAATATCTCCTCACGTCCACAGGCATAGATAGATGCAGAAGTAGGATTTGAACCAGATACTGTGGCTCATAATATGGTACCTTTTCCACTGCAGTTTGGAGTCTGCCCTGGCTCTGCTTAATGGATCTGTGACTTGAACAAGCGATTAAAACTCTCTGAACCTCAGAATCCTGTTTGATAGTATTTCGTAACTCACAGGATTCACGTATGACTTACTAGTCATTACGCATAAAGGGCTTAAAACCAGAGCCAGCACATGGTAATTGTTCACCAAAGGCAACTGCTATTAAGATGAGCCAAGCAGACTCTGGGTTGACTTCAAGACTCTTCAGCTGATTATGAGTTAAATTCAGAGAAACAGAGAAACCAACATACATGTGAGGCCTTCCCTTTCCAGGAAGCTATAGAGTAGAAGGCATAGGGAACAGAAACAAACATCTTTCCTATTTATTTCAAAATATATTTGGAAAGCAATAGTGTCTACAATTTCATTTTCACTGTTTCATTCAGTTTACAACTAGTAATGTTCATTAGAATGAATTTTAAAATACATTAATCCTAATGTAACAGTATATAAAAATGGAAATATCTACCTCGATTGCAGCTGAGATCCTGAGACAACATAATGGAAAGTGGTCCCATTCTCCCGAGAAAGGTGCCAGATCACTTAGCATGACTTTTAAAGAAGTAGCTAACAGCTGTTTGTTGTTCGTTTGCCTAATATCTATGATGAGGGTATAAAACGTTGATTTGGGGTTTTTTTTAAATAACAAATCCCTGAGGTTAACATATTCTATTAAGACACTATTTCTCCAGTATAAATAGATTACAGCAAAATTCTAGGTAACCAGTTGCCCCTTTTAGTTGAAGTCTCATTTATTCATTCAACAAATATCTATTGAGGGCCCATTACGTCCCAGAGACTATTCTAGTGCTGGGGATACAGCAGTAATCAAAAGAGAAAAAAAAATCTTCATTGTCCAAAGCTTACAGTTCATGAAGCAGAAAGGTAAATAACTAGATAGATGAAATATTTATGATAATAGATGTGATAATGCTGAGGAGAAAAATGAAGTAGAGAAAACAAATAGATATTGTGTGTGTGTTGGAGGTGTGTGCCATTTTTGGGAAGAAATGCCACCAGGGAAGAAAAGCCACATTGCACTGGAGAGACTGAAAGGAAGTAAGGAGTCCAGCTATGCAGGCTTCTGGGAGAAGGATATCCAGAATATGGGAAACAGTGATTGCAGCTTCCCTAAGCGAGAGTGTTTTCTAAGGATCAGGGAGGAGGCCACTGTGACTGGGGCAGAGAGAGCAAGGTGGAGAATAATAGGAGATGAGGTCCCACAGGTAACTGTGGGTGGGACAGGGGAGTTATTTGAGGTTATAGTTTCTCCTTGTAATATTCTATTGGGCTGGCCAAAAAGTTCGTTTGGGTTTTTCCATAACATCTTATGAAAAACCCAAATGAACATTTTGGCTAATCCAAGATATTCTCCAGTGGCACCCACAATGTCCCTTACTTCACTGTCCACAATAAATTTCAGGGGGTAGAGGATCATGTGTGTTTTTTTTAATTGACATATAGTTGATTTACAATGTTATATTAGTTTTAGATGTACAACACTGTGATTCAATATTTTTACAGGTTATACTCAATTTAAAGTTATTACAAAATATTGGCTGTGTCCCTGTGCTGTACATTACATCCTTGTGTCTTTTTATTTTATACCAGTAGTTTGTACCTCTTAATCCCCTTCCCCTAACTTGCCCCTCCCCCAACCCCTCTCTCCACTGGTAACCACTAGTTTGCTTTGTATATCTGAATCTGTGTCTGTTATATTCACGCATTTCATTTTTTAGATTCCACATACAAGTGAAAATATACATTATTTGTCATTCTCTGACTTATGTCACTAAGGATAATACCCTTCAGTTCCATCCATGTTGTCACAAATGGCAAAATTTCATTCTTTTCTTTATGGCTGAGTACTATTCCTGTGCGTGTGTGTGTGTGTGTATGTGTGTTTCTTCTTTATCCATTCATCAGCTGATGGGCACTTACATTGCTTCCATATTTTGGTTATTGTAAATAATGCTGTGGTGAACACTGGATTGTGTGTATCTTTTTGAATTAATGTTTTCATTTTCTTCAGACATAAACCCAGAATTGGAATTGCTGGATCATATGGTAGTTTTATTTTTATTTTTTTAAGGAACCTCCATACTGTTCTCCATAGTGGCTGCACCAATTTACATTCCCACCAACAGTGCAAGAGTGTTCCCTTTTCTCCACACCCTCCCCAGCATTTGTTTATCTCTTTGATGACAGCCATTCTGACAGGTGTGAGGTGATGTATCACCGTGGTTTTGATTTGCATTTCCCTGATGATTAGTGCTGTTCAGCATCATTTCATGTGCCTGTTTTTTGATCTGCATATCTTCTTTGGAAAAATGTCAATTTTTCAGTTGAGTTGGTTGTTTTGATATTGAGTTGTATGCACACTTTATATATTTTGGATATTAACTCCTTGTCAGACATATCATTTGCAAATGTGTTCTCTCATTCAGTAGGTTGTCTTTTCATTTTGTTGATGGTTTCCTTTGCTGTGCAAAAGCTTTTAAGTTTAATTAGGTCTCATTTGTTTATTTTTGTTTTTGTTATCCTTGCCTGAGGATACAGATCCAAAAAATATTGATAAGACTTATGTCAAACAGTATACTGCCTACATTTACTTCTACAAGTTTTATGGTTTCTGGTCTTACATTAAGGTCTTGAATCCACTTTGAGTTTATTTTTGTACATGGTGTGAGAAAATGTTCTAATTTCATCCTTTTACATGTAGCTGGCCAGTTTTCCCAACACCACTTATTAAGGTGACTGTCTTTTCCTCCTCATATATTTTGCCAGCTTTGTCATAGACTAAATGACTATATGTCTGTGGGTTTACTTCTGGGTTCTCTATCCTGTTTCATTAATCTATGTGTCCATTTTCATGCCAGTACCATGATGTTTTGATGACTATAGCTTTGTAGTATAGTCTGAAGTGAGGTATCACGATACCTCCAGCTTTGATCTTTTTTCTCAGGATTAGTTTGGCAATTTGGGGTCTTTGTGGTTTCACACAAATTTTAGGTATATTTATTCTAGTTCTGTAAAAAAAACCCCCAAAATCCATGGGCATTTTAATAGGTTGCACTAAATCTGTAGATTGCTTTGGGTAGTATGGACATTTTAACAATAATTCTTCCAATCCAGGAACATAGGGTATCTTTCCATTTCTTTGAATCATCTTCAATTTCCTGTATCAGTGTATTACAGTTTTCAGAGTATAGGTCTTTCATCTCCTTGGTTAAGATTATTCCTAGGTATTTTATTCTTTTTTATGCAATTTTAAACAGGATTATTTTCTTGCTCTTTCTGATAGTTCATGATTAGTGTATAGAAAAACAACAGATTTCTATATATTAATCTTATAGCCTGCAACTTTACTGAATTCTTTTATTACTTCTAATAGTTTATTGGTAGAGACTTTAGGATCTTATATATATAGTCTCATGATACCTGCAAATAGTGAGCTTTACTTCTTTCCTTCCAATTTGGATGCCTTTTCTTTCTTTTTATTGTCTGATTGCTGTGGCTAGGACGTCCAATACTATGTAAAATAGAAGTGGCGAGAGTGGACATCCTTGTCTTGTTCCTGATCTTAGAGGAAAAGTTTTCAGTTTTCACCATTCAGTTTGATGTTAGCTGTGAGTCTTTCATATGGCCTTTATTATGTTGCAATATGTACCCTCTATATCCACTTTGTTCAGAGTTTTTTATCATGAATGGATTTTGAATTTTGTCAAATGCTTTTTTCTGCATATATTGAGATGATCATGTGTTTTTACTTCCTTTTGTTAATTTAGTGTATCACATTGATTGATTTGCAGATATTGAACCATCCTTGCATTCCTGGAATAAATCCCACTTGATCCTGGTGTATGATCCTTTTTACATATTAAGTTCAGTTTGCTAATATTTTATTGAGGATTTTTGCATCCATATTCATCAGAGATATGGCCTTTTGTAGTGTCTTTACCTGGTTTTGTGATAAGGGTAATGGTGGCCTAATAGAATGAATTTGGGAGTGTTTCCTCCTCTTCAACTTTTAGGAATAGTTTGAGAAAAATAGGTATTAGCTCTTCTTTACATGTTTGGTAGTATGCCCCAGTGAAGCCTTCCAGTCCTCAACTTTTATTTGTTGAGAGTTTTCTGATTACTGATTCAACACTACTAATTGGTCTATTCAGATTATTTGCTTCCTCCTGGTTCAGTCTTGGAAGCTTGGGTATTTCTAGGAATTTATCCATTTCTTCTAGGTTGTCCAATTTGCTGGCATATAACTGTTCGTTGTATTCTTTTATTAGTGTATTTCTGTGATATCAGTTTTAATTTCTCCTTTCATTTCTTATTTTATTTATTAGGGTCCTCTCTCTTTTTTTCTTAATTAGCCTGGCTATAGTCTTATCAATTTTATCTTTTCATAAAAACAGCTCTTGGTTTCACTGATCTTTTCTACCATTTTTAGGTCTCTATTTTATTTATCTCTGTTCTGTCAGATGGTAGGTTAGGTTGTTTATTTGATTTTTGTTGTTGTTGTTTCTTGAGGTAGGCCTGTATCACTTAAAACTTCCCTCTTAGAACTGCTTTTCCTGTGTCTCATAAACTTTGGAGAGTTATGTTTTTATTTTCACTTATCTCAAGGCACGTTACAATTTCCTCTTTGGTATCTTCATTGACCCATTGATTTTTTTCAGTACTATGTTGTTTACTTTCCATGTTTTCGATTTTCCCATTTTTCTTCCTATAATTAACTTCTAGTTTCATACCATTATGGTTGGAAAAAATGCTTGATAGGATTTCAATTTTCTTAAATTTATTGAGACATGTTTTGCAGCCTAACCTGTGATCTATCCTGGAATATATACTCTGCTGCTTTTGGAAGGAATATCCTATAAATTAATATAAAGCCCAACTGGTTTAATGTGTCATTTAAGGGCACTGTTTCCTTATTGATTTTCCATCTGGATGATCTGTCCATTGATGTAAATGAGGGGTTAACGACCTCCACTATTAATGTATTATTGTCAATTTCTCCCTATATGTCTATTAATATTTGTTTTATATATTTAGCACTCCCATATTAGGTACATATCTTTATAAATGTTGTATCCTCTTCTTGTATTGGTGCCTTTACCATTATATAATGCCCTTCTTTATCTTTTATTATAGGCTTTGTTTTAAAGTCTACTTGGTCTCATATGAGTATTGCTACCCCAGCTTTCTTTTCATTTGTTTGCATGAAATATCTTTTTCCATCCTCTCACTTTCATTTTGTGTGTTTCTTTAGCCCCTAAGTGAGTCTCTTGTAGGTAGCATATAGATGGGTCTTGCTTTTGTTATCCAATCAGCCAGGCTATGTCTTTTTTGTTTGTTTTGTTTTGTTTTTGTTTCTTGAGGTATGCGGGCCTCTCACCATCGTGGCCTACTCCCGTTGTGGAGCACAGGCTCTGGATGCGCAGGCTCAGCGGCCATGGCTCACGGGCCCAGCTGCTCCGCGGCACGCGGGATCCTCCCGGACCGGGGCATGAACCCGTGTCCCCTGCATCAGCAGGCGGACTCCCAACCGCTGCGCCACCAGGGAAGCCCTAGGCTATGTCTTTTAATTGGAGTATTTAATCTATTGACATTTAAAGTGATTATTGATAGTTATGTGCTTGCTGTCATTTTGTTATTTATTTTCTGGTTGCTTGTATAGTTCTTCTTTTAGTCTCTTCTCTTGTGATTTGATAACTTTCCTTAGTGTTATGTTTGTGTTCCTTTCTCTCTAGTTTTTGTGTATCTATTGTAGGTTTTGAATTGTGATTATGATGGAGTTTATATATGTTGACCTATAACTGTACCTACTTGTTTTAAACTGATAGTCATTTAAGTTTGTTCTGTGATTTTTCTTTTCTGGGTTTCTGTAAAAAAGTTACCAGTATTCAAGAATTATTTGTGATCTTGGGGGAAAACTCCTTTTATGAAGAGTCATTTGAAGGTCATTATCTTTTACTTTTATTTGAATGTCCAACAACTTTATGAAGTTATCCCTTTGGTAATTTCAATCTACTTACCATCTTGCCTCAATATTGTCTTTTTTTATGACAAGCATCTTAGCTGATCAAACTAATAGGAAATGAGGGAATTCAATGAAATATATACCTACAGTATGTATTTTACAAACTACAATATGCATGTGGTGTTTGTGACACCTTGATTACAAACATACAGACTTTTCAACACATCTACTGCAAAAACTTGGGAAGGAAATAATGCAGTTAAGGATCAGACAATTTGAACAAGCAGATTTGTTACTGACAAGACCTGGTGTAGCCAAAATTCTAGTTAGTAAGAACACGTAAAAAATATCAAGAAACCAGTGTGGCTTCACAGGGAATCTCTGAGGGGGCAAAATTTTACATGTATTTATTAAAGGAAGTAGGAGCACATAGACTAGGAGAAACACAGCAGAGTGGCGTGAATCTATAAGTGTCTAGAAACCAAAGACAAAAAAGAAAAAGGCCTAAAACAACATGAGGGAACTTTTAATTTGAATTGACAAAAAGCAATAAGACAGTGTAACTCTAAGTATTGGCACTCATCTTATTATAGATGAGGCTATGCTAAGAATGCCATCTGCTTTCTTTGAATATATGCAGACCTCCAAGCATAGAGGAACAATGAACAAAATAACAAGAGCTTGAAAATGTGATTAAAGAATCTGTCAACCATTATTTTGAAAATTACAGTGAATTAGAGATATAACAGATCTCTGGACAAAGAAAACATGGCCTCAATTAATAAGAGTGCTGCCTAGTTCACTTATAACCTGAATTTATCTTTGTGCTGCATTGTCCATTTTAAGCAATCCTTAACCACATCTCTCAGTTGTTCTCTGTCACATAAGCCTGCCCTGCAATGAATGGACATGTCCTCAAAAGTTCTTAATTACTAGTTGCAGAAAATGGAGGAAATGCTGTCTCCAAATACATATGTATTTTAAAATACAGGAACTTCATCTTCCATTTAAAAGAGTTTACTTTCCTCCAACATTCTTAATATCTGTTGCCAGCAACTTCTCACCCCAGGGGCAATTTCTCTTTCTATGTCTGCAGCCCAATAGGTTTCTCTTCCATGTCCCCCACCTTTCTCACTTTTTACTTCCTCTCCCTGTCAAGAAGTAGGGTGCTTCTTCTTTCTCTCCTTTTTATTGGGGAGGGTGAATTCCAGCTTTGAGTCTAAGCTCAACACAAATCCTCCAATGGGCAGTGCAGAGGGCTTGTTTCCTGTGTATCACCAATAAATACCCTTCCCAAGGGGCCATCCCTAGAGTGTGAGGGGCCCTTGGCAAAAAAATTTTTGGTACCCTTCTCTAACAATAGAAATTTTATTTTTAAGATGTAAAACAGAATTATGGGCTCAGCTAAGGTATAATGATTTTTTGATGAAGAGATAGAATAATGAGTAGAGATGCATATTGGTTTATTTTCCAATCAGTTCATGTGAAGTTTCTTAGTGTCCAGGTACCAGCTTTTCTTGTTTGGGTCCAGGAATCATCAATTCATGTTCTTTATTGCCATATGCATCATTCTTGGCTAATATCATATCACCCACAGTGATAAAAAAGGTAGCAATGCTATTATTACTCACTGTGCCATGACTCTTCAGAACCTGTTTATATTGAAAAAATGTAGGTCTTCTTGCCTCTCCAGTTCCCTACTTTCATTTATTTAAGGCTGGATACATCATTACTCCTGACACTACATCATCCACCGTGCTGCCCATGAATACTGGCTTTTGATGACTCTTACAGTAATTTTTATTGTGCTTCACTCACAATATCCACAAATGCAAGTCTTACATATAAGACACAGGGAAATAAAATGACAATTTGTTTTCTGGTCATGTTAAATTTACTGTACAGAAGTGTATGACATAAATAAAGAACAAAACATCCTCCAATCCTGTTTCTTCTCTGAACTCTTTAAGACATAATCACAGCATTCCTAGAATGTGATTCTTCTCAGTGTTGACCTCACCCTTGTCTTTCACACACTGCCACAAGTAGCAAAGATAAAAGGAGCATCCACACTAGGGAAAGGAAGGCCTCTCCCTTGTCCAGCAACCTGGGAGAGCATGACACCACCATACTGATCAAAGGCAAGAGAGGACATCATATGGAAGGTTTCATTGGCACTACAGAGCAACAATCTCAAAATACCTGAGAGGATATAGGCACAGTTGCCCACCAGTGGCAACCCAATATGTGGTATAGAGCTTACGAAGGAGATGGGGCAACTTCACAGGTGTCAGCAGGAGGGGATAAGGGGTAAAGAATACCTGCCTCCAAACCTGCTGTACTCATGTGTAGGAGAATGGAGGTGACCCTTCAGCCATCACACGGACAAGCAAGAGCCAATCCATGGGTCCCTACACATAGCTCAAACCGAAGAGATACTGGTGGACTACAAGTATCCCAGGGCCCTAAACTTGTCCTATGTTCAACATGTGTGAAAGTTACTCAAAATGATGATGTGAGCTTCATTCTGACAGTCCAATCTTGTGTGAGCTCACAAAAAAATTCTGCACTGGCTAGGAGGAATGATCAGCTCACCAGGCTATGCTTCTGGAACCAGGGCCCACCTATATGAGCCCAGCCAGGGACCCCTGGTATGATACCATAAGTGCAAGTTCCACAGTGCCTCAGGATAGCTGGTCAACCCATCATATGAGGTGGAGGGCTACAGATACCCCACATGGGAGAAAATGAGACTGGGGCTCACTCATGTCCCAATCCAGGCTCCGGGTATTCTGGCTAGATAGCACTAAAAGCTCCCAGGACAGTACCAGGCATCTGACGGGAATTTAGAACATTTCAAGGAAAGTACAGTCAAGGCACAGGGCACCTAAGGCATGGATCCTGAGGCGGGGCTTCGCTTGCCCAAGTCTAAGGGTAGCATTGCTCCCAGACACAGCAACTCATAATTTTAAATATGCCATGTCCTGAATCATGTAATGTACACACACATATAACTTATATCTCCTAGTTTATGTTAAACTAAATTTAATTAATATGTCTATTTCTTGACACTCCACAAAATGGCAAGATGTCTCACAATCTGAATATGGAAAATAATTATCATTTAGCCTAATTTACTATTTACTTCATTTTTGATGAGACCAAAGCCAAGTGAGGTATCATTCACTTGCTATTGCACCTCCATCTCTGCACCCTAGCACTCACTTTCTACCACTAACTGGGTTCCCAAAGTATAAAGTGTCCTCCCCCAACTGCATCCAGTGCAGTGGCCTGATTTCCTTGGCACCATGTAAGATATCGCTCACCACCAGTGCTCAGTGAACACTTTCCAAATAAATGACCCAAATTCACATAACATGAATGACTCAGAGTTCACTTAGCTCGGTTCAACATTCCATGGGGGTGATGATACAGCAAGAGGTTATTACATTATGAATGTGACAAACTAGGTCTCAAAACCAAGAGAATCCTCAAATAAGAGCCTCGGCGCTGACCTCAGTGATGGGATAAACAAACAGGCAGCTGTGATCACGCCAATATAAACCTATTAATCACAACGGCCCCAGAATAAAAGAGGAAGAAACCAAGATGACTGCAGCAGCAATAAATTAACTTCCTCCACCATTGTCACACAGGAGGAAACAATTCATCATATTGAAGCCTGAAGCTTATTTTCCACATGAAAAATGAACTTAAGTTAATGAAACCTCAGAAAACAGGTCCATTTCTATAATGTTTGGGGATTTCTTTTAAAAATCTAGAATTCCCTGGCTAATGAATGGTGAAAGACTGCAGTACTACCTTAAATGAAGTTCATTTTAGAAGAGGAACTTTTGACCTTCCCTGCCATGGATTCCTTATACACTCTTTACTGAGTAAATAATTTTGCCTGTGTGTGTGTGTGTGTGTGTGTGTGTGTGCGCGCTCTTGGTGACTTTCCATCTCCTGATGGCATATGATGATTATCTCCAGCAGCTCAACTGTCCTCAAACCCTATACCAGACATGAGGAGACAGTAAACCTGTCCCCCTCTCTCCCTTAGCGTGACCACCTAAACAGGGCATTTGGGCTACAATCTTTTTGCTTCAGGTTGAAGCCTTTTGGGAGTTCTACAGACTTCAAAGACAATTTCTGCTCTTCTCAAAAACTGGAAAAAAAAAAAAGTATTGTATGTCATTCAAAAGGACTGGAGAGGGCAAGGGAGATGTCAGTGTGGACTAGAGGTCCACCCTGAGAGCTTTTTAGAACATGCAGATCTTCAGTTGAGCCTGGAAAAAAGGGAGATGTGACCAGGCATAGAGGAGGAGGAAGGGTGTTCCAAGAGGGGAGATTAGAATGCTCAAGGCATAGAGGCAGAAAACAGAAGGGGCCTGAGAGATGCACAGCCAGATGTTCCCAAGTGTGGGAAAGTGAGAAGGATGCCATCATCCAGAGCCTGGAAAACGTGGTTTGGATTTTGCTTTACAGACCAAGGTTATACAGTAGATATATATGGACAACTTTGCTTCACATATCAGTTTCCAGCATAAGAAGTGTGTGTGTGTACATTTGAGTGCTACTCTTGGTGTGCTGATGTGCTGTGATTGTTTGGGGAAGGTGGTGGGGAATGAATTCCAAGTAATTCACCAGAGCACTAGGGCTCCTGGAAATCATGAGTCAATGACTTTCCTTTTCACCTGAGTGGGGAAACTCTACAGAGTAAGCCCTTCTTTTTTAGCAGCTCTCTAGTTCCACAGCTGTACAGTTGTGCCAGCTAAAGCCTATGAGTGCAGGCCAGCGATATATGATACAATGCAGGACCGGCCTCTCATCCTCTTTGCACCACTTACTACCTTTGTGACTTCAGGCAGGCCAGTTCGCCTCCCTGAGCTTCCTTCCTTCTTTCCTTATAATAGTACCTATCTGTGGAGATGAAATGATGTAACACATGACAAACATGTGGCACAGTGCCTTGTACAATATGAGGGCTCAGGGAATATTAATAATGTTGCTATTCCCAGTTATGGTTCATATGGTTCTTCCCACCCAGAAAGCTTCCCCTCCTCTTCACAGTGACTTCTCTCAATGTTCCCACTCCTTTCAGGACAGGTGAAGTCTAATTTCATCTAGGCCCCCAAGTTTGTCTCTTTTCTGGATGCCTGGGTCCACACATACTCACAAACAGCCTCATGGGCTTAAGTGCGTCCCTGCTGTCCAGTCATCTCACAGGCAGGTTGTTGTCCCCCAAGAGCATTTTGCTGTTATAGAAGAAATAGTATCCCAGGCACTGGTGCTTGTTACTCCCAAGTGTCAGGGACTAAGCTGTCAGCCCTCACCATGTTTACTTTAAGAAGAAAGGCTGAGGCATTCAGAGGATTGCCAGAGCAGTCGGAGTGGGTTAGGTAGGAGAATGGATAAGATGCAGGATGCCCTGCTCAGGGCTTGTTCAAATGGCTCCTGAGGTTGTCAGAGTAGTCACAGCCAGTGCAGGTATAAAAGTGACCAGGTTAGAAAGCCTCCAGTTGAGTCCTAGGTGTGCAGCTCTGAGGCTATTTTTAAGCAAGCCTCCCCAATATGCTTAGTCATGTCCTGATCTCTCCTATACAAATCAAGAGAAATTAAATTCCTCTCTTGGCTCTATGTGCTCATTTTTTCTATTCCCCTTGTTTCTCAGGCTGAATGTCTACCATTGTGAAGGTCACAGAACCCTCCTAGCTTTCTTACAAGCAGAGAAGGCAACAAGAGACAATTATCAAACGAATTGTCTGCCCCTCTCCTTGTAGGACCTCTCATACTCATGGAAGCAGACAGCAATTTTATGATGAATCAAACCAACCATTTCCTGGTGAGTAATTGTCCAGGAAAGCAAAAGATGAGGACATGTCCTCATCTCTAAAATTCAAGAATAATTCTTGAAGCAGTACAGATAAACTGACAGTTGTTCAAACCAAAGTTGCCTGCTAAATCTGGGCAGGACACTTTTTCTTGTTTCCAGAATAAAAAAACAAACAAACAACAACAACAAAAATGGCTTCAGTCTCCTAGGCCTTTCCCAAGTTCCAAAGAGCAGACTCAAGCAGTTAATAATCAGGACAACAGAGTCACAGGACTCCTAGTTCCTCCTGAAGGGATATACATAACAATCTGATACATACCTTTGAGTTGTTCTGCAGAAATTAAGACCCCCACCGGGGTGGGGGATGGTAACTACATACTGACCACAATCACGTAGACCCCAGACTGGTTGGAACCAAAAAGTCGAGAGTCCAGAAACATCACACACCTTACGACCCTCCCCCCAACACAATCTTTAAAAACTCTTACCTGAAAGCCATCAGGGACTTAGGGTCTTTCAAGCACAAGCTGCCCATTCTCCTTGCTTGGCCCTTACAATAAACCTTCCTCTGATCCAAATTCCAATGTTTCAGTTTGTTTGGCCTCACTGTGCATCAGGCACATGAACTCAGGAAAGACCTAAGAGACTAAAGCCTTTTTTTTTTCTACAAACAAGAAATGGGGGACATGGGGGGTGGGCTTTTGTACCCAGGAGGGCCCTGTAAGGTTTCAAACCCCCCTTTTCCTTGATTCTCCTCAATCTTGAGGGGAATAGGTGCAGGACAAAACAAAGGAAGAATGTTTGGACAGAGAGGTTAATCATAACTTGGCAGAGGAACTTTGTTTTAGGAGGACTCAGTTTCACTAAAACTTTCCAAAGAATAAAATGATGGATGAAGCCCAAGTAGAAATTTACCAAATTCAAGTAACTGAGGTGATGCCACCTGTAAGTTTGAATTACTAAATGGTGTTTTAAGTTTCAGAGTGGGCCATAAAAGTACATTTATAATCATTAGCTATATTTTCATAAAGTAATAGATATCATTAAACTGTCTCCTAAAGCATTTGTGCAAGTAGGTAAATAGCAACACTCTTCTGATACCATTTCTCAGTGGACCCTTTCTTCATAAATTATGAGTCAAATTTCAACCTAACCCTGGTCAAATGATCATGAAATCAACACTAATGGAGATAAAGAAAATAATGATTTACCTATCCTTTACATTTAAAAATTGCTTTTAAAATCCAAATTTTACAATGACTCCTCTTGTAATTGTGGGTCACTTTCATCAGATCACGAGAAAACTTCCATTGTTGAAAAACTTTCCCTTTGCCTCTCTGACTACAGAGAAAATCCTTCCTTTTCTTTCCCTAATATTGATTCTCCCTTCCTCTGGCAATGACCCCACTGGTTGCCTGACTTGGGGAAAGATTGACTTTCTATCTTGGCTCTTAGTGATCATTTCACAGCCACTTCCCCTGGAAGGAAATGGAACCAATAAGACTGTCCCTTATCTATCTCCTCTGTTCTCTGCCTTCTGCTTCATTCCTCTCAATCTCCACAGATCTGCATTCTCCATTCCTTCATTCACATGGCAGAATATGGTACCCCATAGCTCCTAAGTTTTGTTGTTACAGTCCCATTCTCATGCAAACACTTACCCAGTTCCTAAAGACCAAGAAAAAGATTCCAACAAGTACATATTTTTCTATCACTGGATCAAGCAGCTACTGCCATGAGTGTAGGGGCTTAGATTAATACAAATTTGGGTGGCCCAGTCCTCAAAAAAATAGGATCAAAGACCAAAAGAGAGGGTGGGCTCATCAGTTGGGTGACACCCCACCAAAACGGTTGTCTACTATAATCTTCTTCACTTTTAGTCACACCTTTTTTTTTTTTTTCTCCTCGATGTACCAACATTTCCCAAATCACCCAGAATGGCTGTTTCTCAAGTGATAGCTTACCATGATTCAAACAAGGCAGCAAAACTTTGGAAGTCTGGTTACCAACACCAGTTACAAAGAGAATCTAACATTTCCATAGTAACATCAGCATCAGTGTCATCTTCCATAAGGGATGATGAAAGTTATCCAGGTGATTAGGTATGTTTTTCACAAGGGCTTTATCATCAGCCTTATATATTCAGACACCTTCATGCAAGGTTCCCAGTAGCTAACCCACAGCAAAAAAATGTTAATTTGTTGTCTTTATAATTTGCCCAATGCCAGCCATGGCCTGAGGAATAGTAAAAGCATTTTACTATTGACAAAAGGTTGGTTTGTTTAAAAGGAAAGTTAACAAAGAAGAGGATTATTTGCATAAATTAGAAAAGTTAGAGGTGTTCTGGAACATCTAGATTATTGTCCACATTTTGCTGCTTGGAAGCATACATTTAATAAGCTTAACCATATGGAATAATCACTAGGTTCAGTGAATTTAATGAAAGCCTGACATATTACTAAATTGATCCAGAGCAAAGAGATTCCCAGAATGAAGGAGAATTAGAACTTCACATCATGTTACCACAGAGATTCTATTAGTTGACAGGAATGCAGGCAGACATCAAATTATTTTTACATTATACATTGTGAAGGGAAAAAATACTTTATGACATAAGTTAGCAAATACCTCCTCAGAATCCTAATCACCCATTCCGCTGTTAATCCTGTGTTGTCTTGCAAAATCTCTTGGTTGCCTTAGGTTGTCATGTAACGATCTGTGTTTTGGCTTCTTCATCTCAGCTAAATTACAAGCTCCATGAGAGCCCAACGCCTAGCATGAGTGGACACTCAGTGAATGTTGTTTGAGCGATTGCTTATAAAACCAACAATAGTGATGGCTAACTGAAGATGAGATTAGCAAGGAATAATCCAGTTTCCAATTTCTAGAATCACCCCTACAATCATTCCATTTTATTCATGGTCCATGATGGAAAGCACGTTTCAATTGTGTTTTACTTTCTCAGCTGTATCCTTAGAACCTTTAACAGTGCCTGGCATAGACTAGGGGCTGGATAAGCATCTGTTAAGCAAATGAATTCCACCAATGTAGCCCAGGACAACAGGAAGGGTCTGCATCATTTTAACTTTTCATACACAGAACTGTTCTTCTACATATCTATTTCTAATCCAAAAAATTAATAGAAAACCCAGAAGACAAAACATATATACTAAAGGCTTGGAAAAGGGACTTCTTTTAAGGAAAGGGTTGCATGGCTGGAGTTGTTTCACCCTGTGAGTTTCAGTATTGCTTGTCTAGGTATCTATTATTTTTTCTCCCCCACATGAAGTATGTAATTGCATACTGTTCCTTTGAGTGGTGATTTTAACTCAGATGATGAGGCTAAGAGCTGACTTCATTAATCTCCTTAGTTATATGAAGAATTATTAAATGAAAGATTCTAGGCAGCTGCTGGTCATTCTGTGTAAGAAGAAATGCCTTTAAGGGCAGCAAGAAAGAGTTGGGCTAGACATGAAAAGGAACTTCAGACTGATTAGATATTGAGAATCTCCCAAATAAGCATAATAAAATGGTCCTATTTAGAGATCTTTAAAGCAGAGAAACCAAAACTTCTTTCAACTTTTACGAAATTCCCCAAGGAGACTGTCTTCAATGGTTTCATAAGGTTCCTGTCTGCTTGCTGAGTTCTGATTCCCTTTCCCTCCTTAGTAAGTGCATTCCCGTCTCAGAATTTGAGGTCAAAACATCAAGGAATTCAGACGTTGGCTAACTGATTAAGTTCTGCCTTCCAAGTTTCCAGGTATTAAAAAATTATCCAATAAGAGGCATTATTTTCTCTGAACTAAGGATGGAGAGGGATGGAGAGAGATGCCATTACCATGTACAGACATACACAGTGGGAAGTAATATGCCCTCGCTTCCAGGCACAAACCTGGTATTACTCATCTTTTCAGAAATTATTTTGATTAAGTCCGGAAAAAAACCCAATTTAGGGCTTCCCTGGTGGCGCAGTGGTTGAGAGTCCGCCTGCCAATGCAGGGGACACAGGTTCGTGCCCCGGTCTGGGAAGATTCCACATGCCGCGGAGCGGCTGGGCCTGTGAGCCATGGTCACTAAGCCTGCGCGTCCGGAGCCTGTGCTCCGTGATAAGCCACAACAGTGAGAGGCCCACGTACTGCGAATTATAAAAAAAAAAAAACAACCAATTTAATGTAGATACTTCCTCTTTCTCCATCCACATACTCATTTGCATTTTCAGCTTTTAATTATGTTTGTAATATTAAAAATGCTCTTTAAATTTACAGTCCTTTGAGATTAACTGCTTTATTCAGTTTGTACATTTACAGAGAAATGTTCCAGGCCCAAAGTCACTGTAAATAATTGGTGGAAAAAAATCAAATTAGATCAATGTGTTTTTGCCAAAGCCCATGTGGTCCAGAAGCTTTTTTAAAGTGTATATGTCATTCTGGTCCATTTATTTCTCTTTGTTTCTTTATATTTCTCATTCTACACCCTTCTCTGGGTAAAATCATCCATGCCCAGAAATTGACAAATATTATCAGAATTACCTATAGCCTTTACTCTGAGTTCTAGACCCATCTAGCAACTGCCACCTGACATTCCCTTTTGGACATTTCAAATGCCTCTCAAAATCCTCATAACTAAACCCTAACTCATGAACTGCTCCTAAATTCTCCTTCCCTAAAATACATGGGCCTCTTCTAGTGATGTCTGTCTCAGGGACTGGAACTACCATTCATCCAGTTGCACAAACCAGAAGGCACTATTCCAGTAAGTCCTGCTGATTTATACCTCCTAAAGTATCTTTCGCATTGGCTTTCTGTTTCCAGTAGCTCCACTCTAGCCCAGGCTACATTATCTTTTACTGCAATATCCATCCTACTGATCTCCCTGAACTCACTCTTGTCCCCTCTTCAGTCTATTCTTTTTTTAATTATTATTTTATTGAAGTATAGTTGATTTACAACATTGTGTTAATTTTTCAATCCATTCTAGACTGTACACAAAGTGATCTTTTGAAACTAAAATATGCCTCTTCCATCCTGATGTGTTAGGAAAAACAATAAAATCCTTAACCTGGCATAAAAGAATCTTCATGACCAAGCCCATTTTTCTACTATGACCCATGACTAGGACATCATGTGTCTCCTTTTCTGTGCCCTAACTAGTGTCCTAACTTTACTATGTGTGGGTGAATCACTGATAAGTCTGACACCTCACTAGACTAAATAATCTTGAAGGCAGGAATAATGTGCATTTTTCTCACATTTTATTCCAGCACTAACACAGTTCGTAGCACCAACAGGTGCTCCACAAATAACTGTTCAGTGCGTGAATGGACAGATGACTTTTCATTGAAGGGTCAGTAGCCCTCTATAGGTATGATTTCAGAAAGATATAGATTCAGGATATCACTTTCCTGTGGAACTCTTCTATCATTCCCAGAATAGTTGAAATTCTAACATTAAGGTACAAGGCCTTTTATTCCACTATTTGAAAGAATGCTTAAAATAGAAATGTCCTTGGGAGATGGAGGGAAATATATTTAGGCCCTGGAGATGGTAAATCAAAGAGAGAAATAGGAAGCTGTAAAAGGAGTCTGCTTATGTTGCAAGCTCCCTGAGGCCTCAGAGGAGTCACCTGACAACTGATCCCACAAGGCTTTCTGTTTCTAGAGCTCCTTCTCCTTGTAACTGCAGGTTTACTTCCGTGCCAATTTCCAGACTCAATCCTGCCCAAGGGCAGGAGAAATGGAAGGACTTAGGAATCTTAAGCACTCCAGAATTCAGCTGAGCTTGTCTTGACCTTGTAACTTAGGCATGAGATCTATGTTTCTTATCCCAAGCCCTCTACTGAAATTTCTGCCCCAGTTCTAACAATTTGTACACTATTGTTATTTCTTAGACCCTTGCCTTTATTTTGATATCTCGTCTAGTACTGGTTCCTTCCTCATGTTCCTACAAGTCCAGGAGCTGGGGTACTTCTAGAAATCCCACACCTTAACAGGACACGCTAGCTGCTGACAAGTCCCCAGATGGTGAGCATCTGCCTGGATTCTCTACCCCGTGCTCTGTCGGGGTATTAAGGAGGCCCAGTTTTGGACCCCTTCTTGGACTGTAATTGGACTGTTATCAGTTGGTTGTCTATTATTCAAATTCTTCTTCCTGAGAGTCTCTGCTCCACATGAATGGACAAGTCTAATTACAAACCCTGATTGCTCCCTATTTGTCCTTCCCCATTGCATTTATTTGGTCATATTCAGTTGTATCATTACTCTCTGGGGTGTTACGGCTAAGAAGATAAAAAAGATGTGCTTCACTGGAGAAGACATGTGATTATCTCTGAAACTAGTTGGGATGGACAGACTCTAAGATGGTCCCAGTTATCCCCACCTCCTGATATCCCGATGGTCCCAGTTATCCCCACCTCCTGATATCCCATGTCCTTGTGTAATCTCCTCCCCCTGAGTGTTGGCAGGACCTGTGAATTTTTTCTAAGCAGGAGAAAAAGGCAAAGTGGAAGAGAAGTCATTTCCTTGATTATGTTATATAAGACTGTAACTTCCTTCTTGGCAGATGACTTTCTCCATTGATTCTATCCCTTGCTGGCTTTGAGTGAGTAAACTGCCCTATGGGGTAGCCTACATGGCAAAGAACTCAGGGAAGCCTTCAGCTAACAGGCAGCAAGGAGCTGATATTCTTCAGTAGGGGAATGGATAAACAAGCTCTGATACATCCATCAATAGAATGCTATTCAGTGATTTTAAAAAAGGAATGAAATATCAACTCATTCAAAGACATGGGAGATTCTTAACTGCATATTGATAACTGAAGAAGTCAGTCTTAAAAGGCTACACTGTATAATTCCATCTGTAGAACATTATCACAAACATAAGACTGAGATGGTGAACAGATCAGTGATTGGTGGAGATTTGGAGTGAGGGGTGTATAAGTGAAGCATAAAGGATTTTTTAGTGCAATTCAACTATACCGTATTATACTGTAGTGGTGTGTATATGATAGTATACGTTTGTCAACACCCATAGAATTTTAGAGGAGAAAGTGAATTTTAATGTATGTAAATTTCAAAACATCATTTAGGAGTTCAGGGAATCCCAGAATGGAATGCAGATTGTGACAAAAGAATATGCTTTACAAATACATAAAACTGTGGGAGTTAGGGCAAGAAGGTACAGACCTAAGTAACTTTGGAAATGAGTAGACTCTGTAAGACTGAAGATAAAAGGAACTACACATAAGCACTGTCCTCTAGTTAAGGGTATAGGTGAACAATTCTGAAACCACTATTCATGTATACTGGAATCAAACACATAAGTAAATGGATAGCTGATGATGGGGTCCAAGTTTCTCACTGGTTAACTGGGAGATCGCAGAAAAGCAAGAAGAAAAGCCTAGAATGATCCATGTTAGAATTACAGTTAGATGCATCAGCATGAACTCATTTAGCATAATACAGATACAGCTGGTTATCTAGATATGTATATATTTATGGGTTCATATATATACACATATTATATTGCTTTGTCAGCTAACAAGACCTAAAAGCAATGACAATCTGATAGCAATAACATAACTAACACCAGCTATAGGTTTCTAATTACATTCTCCAATAAAAAGAACCAGGGCTCCCTGGAGACATGGAGATTCCAGGAGTGGAGCTGGAAACATACAAGGTGAGCCTAGAGCATCTTATGATGCCAGGAAGTAAGGAATTGCTAAACAACAAACCAATAACAATGAATACCACATAATGGGAGTATATTAAAGAGACACAGGAAGCAACTAAAGGAGTGTCCAATGTCCAAAGTTGGAATAATTTGAGCAAAACATAAATAAAGTAGCATTGGATTATAACCCAAAGGATACAATAAACATACAGGAGGCTATACTGATATAACTCAATCAATGAATAAATGACAATCGACAAACCACCTGTGCAGAGAATTCCAAATAATTTATGTAGATATTCTGCCCTTAAGGAGATGGAGCATAACTTTACATTCCTTGAAGTGTGATCTGACACAGTAACTTTCTTCCAATGAGTATGGTATGAAAAAGAGGAAAAAGAATAACTTTACCGTGGAGAAACCTGACAAACAGTAAGGTGATTAAGACTAACATCAACAATAAGTCATGTTAATAGAATGTACCTTTGATATAAGGTGCTAAAATGGGCACTTAACCTCTGGGGTCCTCCTCCCAAAAGCTCATAACCACAGTCTGAATCATAAAAAAGAAATTCCAACAGAGGAACAGCCTACTTGTGTATTGGACCAGTACTCCTCCAAACTATCAAAGGCATCAAAACATGAAAAATTCTGAGAAACTGTCACAGCCAAGAGAAGCCTACGGATACACAGCAACTAAATGTAATATGATATCTTGGATGAGATCTGGAGCAGAAAAAAAGATATTACGGAAAAACTAAGAAAATATGAGTAACATGTGGACTTTAGTTAATGATACCATATCAATATTGGTTCATTAATCATGACAAGTGTACCATACTAATGTAAGATATTAATAACAGGAAATTGAAGGTGGGGTATATGGAAACTGTACTATCTTTGCAATGTCTCTGTAAATCTAAATTTATTTTCAAATAAAAATCTTTATTTCAAAATAAGGCAAGCCAGACAGTGGGAGAAAATATTTACAGTGTATATGTGTAACAAAGAACTTATCCAGAATATATTAAGAACTCTACAAGTCAACAATGAAATGATAAACTCAGTTTTTAAAATGCTCAAAAACCTTGAACAGACACTACAAAAAAGAAAATAAGTAGCCAGAAAGCACAGGAAATGGAGCTTAATATCACCAGCATGAGGGAAATACAAATTAAAACTATAAGGAGATAGCACTTTACAACCCTGGAATAGTTCAAAGTGAAAAAACCAAATATTGATGAGGATGTGAAGCAACTGCAACTCCCATCCACCGCTGATGACAGTGTAAGATAAATAACCACTTTGGAAAACTCTTTGACAATTTCTTATAACTTTAAATGTACACCTACCTTGTGATCCAGCAGTTCCACTCCCATTGACCCAAGAGAATGAACACAAATGTCCACAAAATATTTTGTAAGATTTCTAAGATATTTAGAAGATTGCTGGTTGCAGATTTAACTACAAAAGCCCCAAAGTGAAAATAACCCGTCAATTGATAGAATTGATAAATAAATGTTGGCCTCTTCATTCAATGGCATATTGCTCAACAGTAAAAAATAATAAACTACTGATACATGCAACAACATGGACGAATCTCACAAACATTATGTTGAGACACAGAAACCAGAATGCCCCTCCAAAAAATATAATTATTCCTTTCATGTCAAGTTCAAGAAAAGGAAAAACTAATCTTTTAAAGAAGTAAAAAAATGTGCTGGAAATTGATTGCAAGAGGGCACAAGGGAATTTTTTGGTGTAATGAAAATATTCTAAATCTTGATAATGTTTTTGAATACATGGGCAAAACTTGCCAAATTATAAACTTAAGTTCCTTACAGTTCACTGTGCCCACATTTTGCCTTAATTAAAAAGACAAGGGACACTGTGAACAATTTTATGGAGATAAATTCAACAATATAGATGAAATTAACAATCTCTTCCATCTGGAAAAGAGCTCTTAGCAAACTAGGAATAGAGGCAAACCACAAATCTAACGAAGTGTTGCTAACAAACAAATAGAAAATATCTTACTGATGGAATATAAAAATCTTTCCCTTTGAGTTTTCCCTTACTACCATATTCACAACAAGAAGGTCTGCTAAAACCAGGTCTATTCAATACTGCCCTGGAGAGCCTACCTAGAAAAAGAAATAAAACGTATAAAGATTGGAAACCAAGATATAAAATTATCAATATTTGTAAATGATAAGATACAAATTAACCTTGAGTAAGGCTACTGGATAGTCTATATACCAAATTAGAAAATAAAATTTCAAAACAATACCATGTCTAATAGCTTTAAATATCATTAAATACTTTGTAATGAATCTAATGAAAGAAATGGAACCAATAATACTGCAAAACATCACCAAGAGAAGTGAAAGACCTAGATAAATGGAGTTTTATGTTCTATTATATTCAAGGATGGGAAGACTCAATATTGTTGTTTTTAACTGACCCCAACTTGATATATACATTGAATGCAATCCCAATCAAAATTCTGGCAGTTTTATATTGGGTGGAAATTGGCAAGCTCATTCTAAAATGCAAATAACACAAAATATGAACACTAGGAAAGGAGATCTTAAAGGAGAACAAACTTGAAACACTGTGTCATTGGCATAAGAATAGACAAATACACCATTAGAACAAAACAGAGTTCTGAAGCCTCCACATGTATGGTTACCTACTTTATAACAAAGATGCCATTGCAGTGCAGTGGGAAATAATGGTTTTCCCAATAAATGGTGCTAGATAATTTCGATACATACATGAGAGGAAAAAATATCTTGGTCCTTAGACTTTATACATAAAAATCAGTTCTGGATGGACTGAAGATTTAAATGTGAAAGGTAAAACTTCAAAGCTTGTAAAAAATTACACAGAAGGGTATCACCATGACCTTGCAATTGCCAAAGATTTATTAAACAAGACAGAAATAACATCAAGCATAAATAAAAAGGTTGATAAGTTGGACTTCATTAAAATATAAAACTTCTGTTCATGAAAAGTTACTATTAAAAGAATAGGAAGATAAACCATGGAGTGGAAGGTGCTTTCAATACATATATCTGAATGAAGACTCACAGAACATATAAAGATATATTGTACGTCAGTAAGAGAAAGCAGGCAAGCTATTTTTTTAATGAGTAAAAGTATGGAACAGGAATTTCACCCCCCAAAAGATATTCAAATGACCAATAAACAAATATAAAGATACTTAATTTCATTAGTCATCAGGGTAATTTAAAATAACAATATGATGTGTTATGTATCTGCCAAAATGGTTTAAAATAAACACAACAATACCAAGTGTTTGTAAGGATGTGGAGCACCAACAACTTTCATATATTGCTGTTATGATTTTAAATTAATGTAACAATTTTGAAATTCATATAACCACTTTGGAAAACTTTTTGGAAAATTCAGTATAGACTAAAGCTGTATATATGTAAATCCTCTGATCCAGCAATTCTACTCCCAGATATATACTCTATATCAATGAATGTATATGTACAAAAATACACTTGTAGGAAAATGCTTATTACAGCACTCTTTCTAATAAAGAAAAACTAAAAACAACCTAAATGTTCATGAACTGTAGAATGGGAAAATTGTAAAATTCAAACAATGGAATATTACATGGTGATAAAAGAGAACAAAGTATTGCAACATGAAACAACAGGTATAAATCTCACAGAATTAACCTTGAGCTAAAAGGGCAAATATAATAGAGTCCACTTTTTATCATTCCATTTATATTAAGTTCTAAAACAGATAAACTAATCCATGCTGACAGAAGTTCTCAGAATAGTGATTCCTTTTACAGGGGTTGCTGACTGGAGGGAACAAGGAGAAGCCCCCTGCAGCTGTAAATATTCCCTTTCTTCATATGAGTGGTGGTTACACTGATTCTACATATATAAAACCTAATTTTTGTGCAGTATCATATTATACTTCAATTAAAACACACACCAAAACAGAAGTATAAATCATCCCATAGGCCAGATACATATTACTGATGTGTTGTCAAATACCTAGAATGTTAGCAGAATCAATCTTCCATTTTCAAACCAACATATGAATCTCAATATTTCCCAGGAGAATGAATGATCAAACAACTACTTTGGAGAAAAGAATTGTCATTAAAGCAATTTCTACCATCCCTACCTTGTCTCAGGGAGTTTGTGGCAAGTTACTCCATGAATGGAATAACTAAATACCAAATGGCACAAACAGAAGGCTACTCCTGTATTTCACAACTGTGCTATTAAGCTTAGAAATGATTAAATTAATTTTCACAAAATTATGGCTGAGTCAACTTATTTTATTTTTCTTACTATTGGTTATTTTGTGTTGACGTAGCTCCAATTTTGAATTTTGACCATCAGACCACTGATGTTTTAAAGGAAAGGCCTAAAACACCATGGTTTTAAAGATTCATTGTACTGAAAGGAACTAAGTTAAATATTTATTTTCAACTCAAACTTTTGAAATATTTGCTTGATAAAATAAAAGGAAGTCTCAACATTGGCTTTGCAGTCCTCGGAGATGGATTCTATTTCTTATTTTTATATTGATTCTCTACATCTATGTCCACATATATACACAGAAATGGTGATTTATTTTTCTTCTATTTTGTTTCTTCTACCTGCCCATACCTTCTAAGTTGTATTTTCTCTACAAATTTGATCTTGCAAGGCAAGCCATATAAATTTGATGTTTTCTAGGACACTGTGGTTTTAATTCTGGCAAGTCTACCAGCTGTACAGTGATGTTTTGGGACAGGAATATAGAAAATAATTAGCTAGGCTTTACCAAGTGAGGATAGCAGAGAGTAACATTCACTTCAAATCTTCCTTTTCTTAATAAAATTGCTATTCTTTATTCATATATCATCATCATCAGTCTTTAAGTGCTACTGACATTAGGGGTTAATAATGTTTAGAGCAAGATGTTAAGAAATAGCAACCTCTAAATATGTCAGCAATGTAGTTTTTAATTAAACCATGGTCCCTGGACCACTGCATCAAAACATCTATGATGCTAACTATGAGTTCAAAAGCTTGGGCTCCTCCCAGTGCCATGGAGGTAGGCCCTGGGAACCTAAAACTCAACAATTCCTCAGGTGATTTTTATTCCTATTGGCACTAATGTTTGAGAATCAGTGGTTTCGGTCTTATTAAAGGTTTAAAATAATATACCAGAGAAAGAAGGGCCATACCATAATCTATTTATCAAGGTCCCCAGCTGGTGGTTTAGGGCCTTTATGGAGGCTTAATTCTTCAAGTGTGGTCTCCAGACCCCCAACATCAACATCACTGAAGAACCTGTAAGGCCTCACCCAGAGCTACTCAATCAGAACCTCTGGGGATGAGGCCCAGAAATATGTGTTTTAACAAGCTT